>NW_027361753.1:1300000-2500000 GCF_039654945.1 Dendrobates tinctorius
TTTCAGCGATACCATGAATATTTAAATGCGTCTTTTTGATCGCACGTTATTGCACTTTTTGTTCGGCGGTATGATAATAAATCATTATTTTTTGCTTCGTTTTTTATTTTTATTTTTTAAGGGGTTCACTTAAGGGGTTAACTATTGGGACAGTTTTATAGGGCGGGTCGTTACGGACGCGGCGATACCAAATATGTGTACTTTTATTGTTTTGTTTTTTTTTATTTCCAAAAAATGAATTTATTGGGGAATATTTTTTTTTTTTTTTTAATTTATTTAGCGATTTTTTTTTTTTTAATTATTTTTACACTTTTTTTTTTTTATTTTTTTTCTACTTTATTACAATGTCCCAGGGGGGACATAACTGTCCTGTAACAGATCGCTGATCTGTCACATCACAGATCACTGTGACAGATCAGCGATCTGTCACAGGCACTGCACAGGCTTCCTCATGCCTGCGCTTTGCAGGCACTGAGGAAGCCAGCTTCCTGCAGGCCCCCGGAGGTCCCCGTCGCCATATTGGATCCGGGGACCTGCAGGAAAGGAGCCCCCCGCAGCAGCGCTGCACATTGCGCTGCTGTGGGGGGCTCAGGGAAGCACGGAGGGAGCCCCCTCCCTGCCGATGCTTCCCTTTAACCCCCGGTACACCGCGATCGTGTTTGATCGCGGTGTGCAAGGGGTTAACGTGTCGGGGGCGGTCCGTGACCGCCCCTGACACATTGTGCCGGGTGTCAGCTATGATAATTAGCTGACACTCGGCCGTGATCAGCGGCACTCACCACGTGGGCGCCGCTGATCGCGATGACGTAATATTCCGTCCATGGTAATTAGGTCCATGGTCACATGGACGGAATATTACGTCAATTGTAGGTAAGGGGTTAAAGCGACATTACTATGTCCGTTCTTGCAAAGAGATAAATCCTCTGATACCTTTATGGTAAATACCGAGTCAGATTTTTGTTCATGGGGCAGAGAAAGATGGTGACCTCCCTTATGGCAGATATCATGGCAGCCATGTTGCTTTCATAGATAAATATATATACCATATATTTTTTAAGGGCAAAGGTCTGGTGAATTTTTGATTGTCCAAAAGTTCATATGACTTTATATAAAACGGACCAGAAAGTATGAAGGGAGAAGATACAGATTAGATATTAGAAAAAACTTTTTGACAGTGAGGTTGATCAATGAGTGGAACAGGCTGCCACAAGAGGTGGTGAGTTCTCCTTCAATGGAAGTCTTCCAACAGAGGCTGGACAGACATCTATCTGAGATGGTTTAGTGACTTCTGCATTGAGCAGGGGGTTGGACACATTGCCCCTGGAGGTCCCTTCCAACTCTAACATTCTAAAGGTACTGTCACACTTAGCGATGCACCAGCGATCCCGACAACGATATGTGCTGGTGCATCGCTAAGTGGTAGCTAGTGAGCTAGTGTAGGGTCGAGCAGGTTCGCAGGATGCAGTGACGAGACACTAGACGGATGGTGGGTGGTTTGTGAAATAACTTTTATCAAACTGTAGCCGCTGGGCTCGGCTGAACAAACATAAATTAATGACAAAGCAAACAGTCCACGCAGGGACTCAACAATCTTAACAAGACTATATTGCAACTTAGCCTTCCAGGGGGCTGCCGGTTTCGTGAGCGTGGCCTCGTAGAGGTCGCTGAGGCGGCTGTCCTGACGCCTCGCTACTCCGGAAAGGAATGGGGCTCCACAGGCCCTAAGGAAAGCGATGTCGGTGGGGCGCAACAGGCCCTGAAGAAAGCGATGCCGGTGGGGCGCAACAGGCCCTGAAGAAAGCGATGCCGGTGGGGCGCAACAGGCCCTGAAGAAAGCGATGCCGGTGGGGCGCAACAGGCCCTGAAGAAAGCGATGCCGGTGGGGCGCAACAGACCCTGAAGAAAACGATGCCGGTGGGGTGCAACAGGCCCTGTAGAAAGCGATGCCGGTGGGGCGCAACAGGCCCTGCAGAAAGCGATGCCGGTGGGGCGCAACAGACCCTGAAGAAAGCGATGCCGGTGTGGAGCAACAGGCCCTGTAGAAAGCGATGCCGGTGGGGCGCAACAGGCCCTGAAGAAAGCGATGCCGGTGGCGCGCGGTGATGACGCAGTTCCCCAGATGACCTGTAGCCGTCCTTTAGTAAAGGAGTCTCTCCCAAAGCCGGGGTAGCGGGCCTTTTAACCTCGCCTATGACGAGGTGGTGTATCTTCAGGCCGGTGATGGCAAGGTCGCCGTGGTGGGAGAAGGCTGGGAGGAAGTGCACAAGCCTCTGTGGCCTGGTTACATGTACTCACGGCCACAACCTGAGGTAAAGATCCTCCCCCACAAAGGCGGGGGGCAGCGGGGATGATGCTCTGAGAACGGGGGCGGGGAGCAGTCTCCGGTAACAGTCTCTCACATCTCTCTTGTCGGTAAATGCGCAGTTTTCTCCTCACAGGCTCCTGTCGGTGTCCCTGCCAGTCATCCTGCTTCCTGCCTTCACCCTGGCTCTCCCTCAACTGTCACCTCAGCGCGCCCCCTGCTCCTTTTTTCCTAGCCCCGCCCCCTGTTGCCCTGACAACTTCAGGGGCATGTCTCTCTTTGTAATCCCCCGATGTAGTTCCTTCAATAACCCTGATGGCGGTCCCCTTGATTCCGGCCCAATCACTATATGGGGGTCCTCCTCCCCACATTGCCACACAGGCAGATCTCACCATCGACATAGCAGCGGTCGGGGGTCGCTACTTACCTGTCAGACGCGGCGATCCTGCATCCTCCCGCCCGCGTCGCTACATGAAGCCCAGCAGGAAGCTGATGACGAGAAACGGCCCAGGCTGTTCTCGCGCGATCAGCGATAATCAGCGGGGGAGCCAGTCGGAGGTAAGTATCACACATAGCGATATCGCTAGCAATATCTTTGCTGCTTCACAAAACCAGTGACGTTACAGCGATATTGCTAGCGATATCGCTTAGTGTGACGGGGCCTTAAGACTCTATGAAGAGTGGAGTGTTCCTCCAGGAAGATTTTACTACCTTTAGTCTACCTGACTTGCAGTTTGTTCTTAATGGGGTATTTTAGTTAAAATTAATTTATCACTAGGGTTGAGCGGACCCGTGGAAGTTTGGGTTCTGGTACCCATCCCTAACTTTATTCTAAAGTTCTATTTGGGTACCAAAACTGTACCAGAATCTGAACCCCGTTGAACACAATGGAGACCTGAACTTTCCTGGAAAAAAAAGCTCTCTTTGCAACAGAATCCTGGGAGAAGTCCATGTTCGGCGCTTAAAACCGGTCAGTAACTTTCCAGTACGAACGCTGAACTTTTAAGTTCGGGTTTAATCATCAATTGCCTATCCTCTCCCTAGATGATCAATGTGAGACTAATAGGGATCTAGCTGATCATACTGATGAGATCCCCACCAGACCCTTGTACCTTCCTCAGCCATACTACCTGCAAGAAAGTGTGTAAATGGGGCAGCTGCCAAGCGTGATCTTGGTCTATGGCCAAGACAGAAATAGTCATGCACATGTCTAGGGCACATACTGGAGATCTATGATTGGTAAGAATACCAGGGATGGAATGGATAACTAATATACGTTTTGGGCTGGCTACATGGTGAGTACATACCACTTTACAAATCACTATTCGGCCCCTCTGGATCAACATGGCAAGATGTTAGGCTTGACTTGATGGACTGGTTTCATCTTTACAAACATTGTGACTGCATTTGGGTCGCCCTCCCAGGGCTGTGGGGTACTCGGTATCGGGCCGGTGTCAGCGGGATGTGTCACAGCAGCGGTGACCCGGTCCGTGGCCCTGGGCGCCCAAGTAATGGGGGAATGTAGTTAATGGAATGGAATAGTTTGTAAGCCACCTGCGGTGTTCGGCAAGGGAGGTGCCAAGCCGACGCTGCATGCAGATCCGCTGGGACTGATGGTATGGTGCAGCAATGGTGTAACAGCTTCCCACAGGTGAAGCTATAGTCCCAGGGCAGTGTAGAGGTGGTAGGCACGGGGATGTAGCAGTGCCATAAGGGTAGGAAGCAGATTAGACACAGCGGGGTGCAATTTCTGTACCTTAACTTGATAACTGCAGTCCAGGGTCCTGATTACAGATGGTATTGGAGCAGGCTATCCTGGAAGCAACTCAGGGATTCTCTCTCAGCAGACGGGCTGTGCAGTCTCCTTCCTAGCGCTTGTTTGAATGAAGTACTCCAAGTACTAAGTTACTCTGAAGTTCCTCCTGTCAGATGTTCCCAAGAACCTTACTTGCACGGCAGACAGCTGTAGCCTCTCTCGGGGACTCCTCTCTCTCTTGAGTCCTGGCTCTCTATCCGAGCTGCTGTTGTGCCTCAAGTCTTAGACGGGAGTAGGGCATTTACAGCCTCCTATTCCTCTGGTATCTACTGTAGGACCATTAGTATCCGTACAGCCATGGAGACCAGGCTCCCATTCTTGCGCTCTCACTGCGAGGGAGCTCTCCTTTCCTAGCTCAACCTCCAGCTTCTCTACACATCTGCACACTTCACCCTCCGCAGACTAACTGACCACTCCTTTCTCTTGGCCCTCAGAGAGCACTCCTCCCCTTAATCCTGGTTCAGAGTTCCCCCTGCTGGCCTGGAGTGGAACTGTGTTGCATGTATGGATTGACTGCGAGAGAGACCCATCATTGCCTCCAAGCCTGGCATTACCCTCCCCTGGAGGAAGGCAAAGCCACTGTGGCGACCATACTCCTGGGGGCGCCACACATTACCTCTTTAAGTATGAAGCAGACAAAACCTTTACTTTTCATCAGCAAGATCATAAAAACATATTTTCCAAAAACAAATATGGATCCAGCAGGCTGGAAGCAGAATAGCGATGCGTCCATGTTGACATATTGAGTCTTATAAGTCATTCTCGTCCATCTGGCTTCGCAGCTGTCAGACATTTGTATCTTTGTAATTAATGAGCGGTGTCTAATAATAAGATCCATCTTCGCTTCTTAGAAGGCTCCTTTATTAGAACTTTTTCTGCAGTTTTTAGATCAGTTATCTCTATTGGGTTCTGGATTACATAACTTCAAGGAGAACATCAAATCCCACGGTGGATCTCCTGATGTCCTCCAGAGTCTCATTAGGAAAGCTTATAATTAATATATGCTAAAATCAGCCATAACATTAATATACTGACAAAACGCTTTCCCCCCAGAACATATTAGATAGGTGTCAGATGTACAGACGTTTAGCTGATAGCTATCTCTACAAACTCCGCCATACACAGGAATGCCCGTTTTGGTCAAGATCTCATGTGTTCTCTTTGAAAAAGTGGCTTGTCTTCCAGAAAGCAAAAGGTTCGGCCTAATCCTTCTATCCCCCAGCATCATCAGTCAGACATAGTTAGGAGACCTCCGTACAAATTACAGTGGGTTAAGCATCCCAAAATGAAAGGTCTTGTGAAGAGTTTCTGGTCTACGGTAAGTCTTTGTGGTATGTTCTCGGAATGTAGAAGTTAGTATCTACCAAGAATGGTCCAAGGAAGGACAAAAGGCGATCCAGAAACAGTGTCATCGATATCCAACGTCCATTGATGTGTATCTGATCCATGGAGAACCCATCTCACAAGTTACAGGGCTTAAAGGGGTTTTCCAGAGTCAGAAAACCCTTATTCCCAGTAAAAAACAAACTACTTTACTTTCCCCCCAGTGTTGATTCTCCTGTGTCTAGTATTGGCTTCAGCGCTGAAGTCGCGTACACAGCGTTGCAGGCAATAACTGAGCTTAGCAGCTCTGCCTGAATAGATGACACAGGCTGCTGAAGTCAAAGATTGGCTGCAGTGCTGTCAAAGTAACGTCATTGCTACAAACAGTAACAGAAACAAAGAGGAGCGTACACTCAGTGCTGGACCCAGGATGGGTGAGTACAAAAGTTCTTTAAAAAAAAACAAAGTGCACCTAAAGACAGGAATTTTATGAAACTGGAGAAAACCCTTTAAGAACTCATTCAAACGTCCATGTACAGTGGTCCGACCACGGACTGGCCACAGGTCTCCAGAAATGAGCGTCACAGCCTCATATGTCGCTATGAGGTTGTGACCCTTGAGTCAGAAGGGCAACGGCCACGCCTTGCATTGTGATCCATTCTCGGACTGATTTGCACTGACATCTGAGTGGGTCCTAAAGGTCTGGCTACATCTTGACACTTTCAGAGGTCTTCTGAAGTCCGTGGCTTGATGGGTAGAAGATGTTTTGGTGGCATGAGGAGATCCAAGACAATATTAGGAAGGTGGTTTTAGTGAATGTCTTTTTTTCTTATCCATATGGTTTTTCCGTATGACATCTGTTTTTTTGCATCCACCATTAAAAAAAAAGCTCCATATAGTTTCCTGTAGTCATTGCAAAAAAATCAGTTAGTATGAAATCTTTTTTTTTTCACTCGCCCTTTGAGTTCTTTGGTGAGATTCAATTGCAAAACGGAAGAGAATTGTGCAGCGTTTCCTCCACACAGAAATTTGCTCCATGTAGAAAAAAAAACATTGAACAAGTTTGTTCTCTTACATTGGTTTGTGTAAAATGGATGCTGCTTTGACCAAAACAAGGTCATCTGGATCCTGACCACATTGGGACATGTAATAAATTCTCTTTCAGTCCCAATAATCTCATTTTTGGCAGCAGCTGCAGAGGACAAGTGTCCTGTTTGACTTTTCCAATCAGGGAAATTTATCACGATTCCAGTGTAGGGCCCTAGGCTGGTGCCTAGTTTGCCTACAGGATTTGTAGCATTCTGTATATTTCATGCTGTGTTGTTCTTGCTGTATCATATCATTGGATTTATGAACAGTCTTGACTCAGGGTCGCCAGTGGTAATCTCATCCTTGTCTTTGGATCTTTCTGTGACACCTAATCCTATGAGACTGACTGGAGCCTTCGAATGTTGTGAAACATCTGATCAGCTCAATGTAAGGTTTCAGCATCAGTGCTCCTTCCTGCACGACACAAGCAATAAGGTCAGCAGCACGGGAGACGCTAGCACCCAGAACAAGCACAGCAAAGAATTACCCTATACAATGTAAACCCTGACCGTCCCTTTATACCAGGCGCTCATGGGAGTTTGCTTCTGATATTTGGCCTACATTTAGAATTGGAGTTGAGTTGTCACCCAGCCATGAATGCCAAACAAGACTGAATAGATAAATCATACCTGTTCTTTCATATAATACCTGTAGAAAAGCAAAGTCTCACTGTTCTCATTTCCCACATCAATATAAATTGCTCCTGTGGCAAATAAAAGTGTTTTATATCCAGAAGCTGTCCTAATTATCATGCTCCATAACCTGCCATCTATTCTTTTTGATTTTAAGGTTCCACTTCATCAGCATTCTGCCAGCACTATAGGAGCTGGAACATTCATTGCCTCACTTCTCAGAATGCATTGCTCCAGTCGTTGTCCAATGTGTTGCCTGTTTGAAATGAAAACCCGGCTCTCTGTTATGCCTGTATGCAGCTTGACTGACAGGGGAGCAGAGACAAAAAATCCTTCCCTTACTTCCTTTAGAGCAAAAAATATTCACCCCGTAATACTATAGTGATACAAAGACCTGCCCCCCACTTCCTCTGAAGATACAAAGATTCCCTCTGCATCCTTTAGGGATACAAAGATAAGACCCACTTTCTGTAGTGATAAAAAGACCCGCCCCCACTTCTCATAGGGATACATAGACCAGTCTGCACTTCCTGCAGGGATACAAAGACACGCCTCCCACTTCCTGTAGGGATACATAGACCAGTCTGCACTTCCTGCAGGGATACAAAGACACGCCTCCCACTTCCTGTAGGGATACATAGACCAGTCTGCACTTCCTGTAGGGATACAAAGACACCCCCCCCACTTCCTGTAGGGATACATAGACCAGTCTGCACTTCCTGTAAGGATACAAAGACCAGCCCCCACTTCCTGTAGGGATACAAATACCCACCTTCCAACCCTAATTCCTGTAAGGATACAAAGACCTGTCCTCCACTTCCTGTAAGGATACAAATACCTACCCTTTTCTTCCTGTAAGGTTACAAAGATTCATCCCCACTTGGTATAGAGATACAAAGACCGGCTCCCACTTCCTCTAGGGTTACAAAGACTCACCCCCATTTCTAATAAGAATACAAAGACCTGTCTTCCAATTCCTTTAAGAATAAAAAGACTTGCCCTCTACTTCTTGGAAGGATACAAAGACCCGCCTACACTTCATGTAGGGATACAAATACCCACCTTCCAACCCCAAGTCCTGTAAGGATTCAAAGACCTTCCCTCACTTCCAATAGGAATACAAAGACCTACCCCCCACTTCTTGTACGGATACGAAGACCTACCCTCTACTTTCTATAAGGTTATAAAGACCCACCCCCACTTAATGTAGGAATACAAATACCTACCCTCCAATCTCAACTCCTGTAGGGATACAAAAACAAGTTTTTGTCATTCCAGCTCCCATAAAAATCGATGAACTTTATTAATCCATTAAAAACATTAAATATGGCAAAATGCTCTCTGCATCAGGTCAAAGCAAAGCGACTCGTTTTGATCAGAGCGATCTGTATCACAGCTGAGATAAAGATCGTTCTGATCGAAACGCGTCGCTTTGCTTTGACCTCATGCAGAGAGCATTTTGCCACATTTAATGTTTTTAATGGATTAATAAAGTTCATCAATTTTTATGGGTGCTGGAACGACAAAAGCTTTTTTCTTCTCAAGATATACACGTTTGATCTGGCGGAGTTCCGTGCACCCGTTGTATACCGGTGAGCTGGTTTGCTTTGTTTGTCTTATACAAAAACAATCCCTCACTTCCAATAGGAATGCAAAAACCTACCCTCCAGTTCGTGTAGGGATGCAAAGACCAACCTCCCCACTTCCTGTAGAGATACAAAGACCCACTCTCTACTTCTGTAAGGATACAAAGACCTGTCCTGCACTTCCTGTTAGGATACAAAGATTTGCCCTCTACTTCCTGTAAGGTTACAAAGACCCACCCCCACTTAATGTGGAGATACAAAGACCCAACCCCACTTCCTCTAGGGATACAAAGACCCAACCCCATTTCTTATAAGGATACAAAGACCTGCCCTCTAATCCACACCCACATCCTATAGGGATACAAAGACCCACCCCAACTTCCTATAGGGATACAAATACCCACTCCGACCTGTGTTTCACTTCCTGTTGGCATACAAAGACTTGTCCTCTACTTCCTGTAAGGTTACAAAGACCCATCCCAACTTCCTATAGGGATTAGTGATGAGCAAACTTGTTTGTTGATACTTGGACATCACTTGAGTCTCTGGGTGCTCGGATATGCTCGGCATTCACCGAGCATTGGCTGGGGCACGGATTGATACTCGAGTCCCTGCCCCGCATGTTTGGCGCCTGTTATACAGTAAAAAAACATGCAGGGATTGCCTGCCAGTCTGTCATGCTGGGTGACTGAGAAGCTAGGTGCTCAACAACAGGAAGAGGGTGGGGAAGCTCAAACAATAGGAAAGGGGGAGTAGAAAGTCCTAGGCAGACCTGACAACACCCTGTCACCCCTAACGTCCCTAAATAGGTTCCGCACCTATTTCTGAGCAGGAGACTAGTCCCTGACTGCCTCTAGCGATAGGCCCTGGATAGGGAGGGGACAGGGTGAGCACTAGTCAGCCCCCAATACAACTAAAGATAAATAAGGTAAGCAAACAAGGGAATACACTTATCTTGAGAAGACACTAAAGACATCACTCCATCTATCCTCCAAGAAGGAACTAGTCAACTACTAGTACTTCCAACCAGACAGAGAGAAATAGAGCTATCACTGGCATCCTGCTGAAGCAGCTAAAGGAATTTAGACATACAGCAAGGGTGTGTTAATCAGCAACAGACGCATCCGTGACACAGTCACTGTAATGCCATAGTGATCTTGGTAGTGGCATTACTGTGATTGGCAGGCCGCATTACCTCTTCAGAAGTTAAAAAAGGACCGGCGGCATCACTCTCGGCTCACCAATGCCATTGCATAGCTCAGTTTTGTTGTGGCGGCGAGTAGACTGGGGTTATCGAATAGTTAGCGGTGACCGTACCAGGGTGTATACACATACAGTATTCCATGTGCTGGAATCCGAAGGTGTATTCACCGTGTGCAGAATTATCAGGCAAGTTGTATTTGAGAGGATTCTTTTTATTATTGAACAACAACTATGTTCTCAATCAACCCAAAAGACTCAGATATCAAAGCTTAATATTTTTGGAAGTTGGAGTGGGGTTTTTTTAGATTTGCCTATCTTAGGAGGATATCTGTTTGTGGAGATAACTATTACTGTGCAGATTTATTAGGAAACTTAATAAAAACCAAATATATACCCATCTCACTTGTTTATTTTCACCAGGTAAACCAATATAACACAAAATTTAGAAATAAACATTTCTGACATACAAAAACAAAAAAAATCAGTGACCAATATAGCCACCTTTCTTTACGATGACAATCAAAAGCCTTCCATCCATAGATTCTGTCACTTGCTTGATCTGTTTACGATCAAAATTGCGTGCAGCAGCCACCACAGCCTCCCTGACACTGTTCCGAGAGGTGTACTGTTTTCCCTCCCTGTAGATCTCACATTTTATGAGGGACCACAGGTTCTCTATGGCAGGGGTCCCCAACCGCCGGTCCGCGGCCCAGCACCGGGCCGCTGCAGTGCCCTTGCCGGTCTACGGACACAAGGGGAGCCAGGGGCGGTGCAGCAGCTGATTCTCCTAGCTGCGGTCAGTGGCGTAGCGGGGGGGCAGTCCGCCCCAGGCGGCACGTGTGTGGGGGCGGTGTGCAGCAATTCCTAGATTGCCCTCATGTGTAGCGGCGGCCAGGGATCGATCCAAGCAGCTCCGCTGCCTGCAAGAGGGAATAGCAGGAGCGGAGCTGCAAGGACCCGTCCAGCTTCCTGCCTGCCACCCGCGCTTCCTGTCTCTGACTGACACAGAGAGGAGCGCGCCGCTGAATGTCGTCATCATTCAGCGGCTGCTGCTGTGTCAGAGCGAGGAAGCGCGGGCAATGCTGCGGACAGGTGAGAGGTGGTGTCTGTGTTTGTGTGTATATAATGTGTGTATGTATGTCTGTGTATGTATGTCTGTCTGTGTGTGTATATGTATGTCTGTGTGTGTGTGTCTGTGTGTGTGTGTGTATGTCTGTGTGTGTATGTGTGTGTGTGTGTGTGTGTGTGTGTATGTGTGTATGTATGTATGTGTGTTTGTCTGTGTTTGTGTAGGTTATCCTGGCCCTGGAGGAGATGGGGACATGAGGAGAAGACTGTGATGGGAAGAGAAGGCCATGATGCCTGGGATGATGGGAGAAGGCCATGAGGGGGTGATGGGAGAAGGTCATGAGGGGGTAATGGGAGAAGGCCATGATGGGGGTGATGGAGAGAAGGCATTGATGGGATCATGGGAGTGATGGGGAGAAGGCAATGATGGGAGTGATGGAGAGACGGCAGTGATGGGGTGATGGAGAAGGCAATGATGGGGAGAAGGGAGTGATGGGGTGAAAGCAATGATGAGGTGATGGAGCAGGCAAGGATGGGAGTGATGGGGAGAAGGCAATGATGGGAGTGATGGGGTGATGGAGCAGGCAATGATGGGAGTGCTGGGGAGAAGGCAGTGATGGGGTGATGGAGCAGGCAGTGATGGGGAGAAGGCAGTGATGGGAGTGATGGGGTGATGGAGCAGGCAATGATGGGAGTGATGGGGTGACGGAGCAGGCAATGATGGGTGCTCTTCGGATGCTTCCGGATTATCAACGACCAAAGGGGCAGCAAATTTTTCGACCACCCCGGGCGCCACAAACAGTTGCTACGCCACTGGCCGCGGTCCCTGTCGGCGCGGCGGCTTCATCCAGCGCTGAGCGGTCACGTGCTACCGCTCATTTAAGGTCATGAATATTGATGCCACTCATCTCCCATAGGCGTGGCGTCCATATTTATGGACCTTAATGAGCGGTAGCACTTGACTGCTCTGCACAGGAAGAAGCTGAAGCGTCGCGAGATGCAGGGATGTGCAGCGACGGGAAGGAAGTTCAGCGACAGTGACGTGAGGGGTAAGTATGATGGGGAGGATGGGGGAGCCGAGCGGAGCCATATATACATGGGATGGAGAGTGGGAGCGGAGCCATAAATAAGGGAGGGAGAGTGGGAGCAGAGCCATAAATACATGGGATGGAGAGTGGGAGCGGAGCCATAAATAAGGGAGGGAGAGTGGGAGCGGAGCCATAAATACATGGGAGGGAGAGTGGGAGCGGAGCCATAAATACATGGGATGGAGAGTGGGAGCGGAGTCATAAATAAGGGAGGGAGCGGAGCCATAAATACATGGGATGGAGATTGGGAGTGGAGCCATGTATACAGGATGGGAGAGTGGAGCCATGTATACAGGATGGGAGAGTGGGAGCGGAGCCATGTATACAGGATGGGAGGGTGGGAGCGGAGCCATGTATACAAGGATGGGAGCATGTGAGCAGAGCCATGTATACAGGAATGGGACAGGGGAGCCATGCATACAACAGGGGGAGCCACACAGAGCTGGACAGGACGGGGGGAACCACACATACATTTTCTGATGATTAGAAAATAATCAGCATGTACAGTACTCCAGTACAATTTTTTCTAAGTGCTCAATGCTCCATTTCCTTGTAGGTTCCAATCATCTTTAGCAGTGACGGTCATCAGTAGAAGTAGCCCAGTGCTCCCACTGAAACAGAGAAACAAGCCAGGTGCTCCCACTCATTCAAAACCTATGGTGAGTTGAGTCACATTATAAATGTTATAATTAAATGATAAGTATGCACTGCTAAACTACAACCTCGTCCAAAGCCCCGCCCCCTTGTGATCAAAGCCCCGCCCCTGCCACACCTCCATCCCCACCCTGCCGGGCCATGGAATAATAGTCTTGCTTGAAAACGGTCCCTGGTGCAAAAAAGGTTGGGGACCACTGCTCTATGGGGTTCAGATCAGGTGAACAAGGGGGCCATGTCATTATTTTTTCTTGTTTTAGACCTTTACTTGCCAGCCACGCTGTGGAGTATTTGGATGCATGTGATGGTGCATTGTCCTGCATGAAAATCATGTTTTTCTTGAACGATACCGACTTCTTCCTGTACCACTGCTTAAAGAAGGTGTATTACAGAAACTGGCATTAGGTCTGGGAGTTGAGCTTCACTCCATCCTCAACCCGAAAAGGTCCCACAAGTTCATCTTTGATGATACCAGCCCATACCAGTACCCCACCTCCACCTTGCTGGCGTCTGAGTCGGAGTGGAGCTCTCTGCCCTTTACTGATCCAGCCTCAGGCCCATCCATCTTGCCCATCAAGAGTCGCTCTCATTTCATCAGTCCATAAAACCTTAGAAAAATCAGTCTTAAGATATTTCTTGGCCCAGTCTTGATGTTTTATCTTATGTTTCTTGTTCAAAGGTGGTCGTTTTTCAGCCTTCCTTACCTTGGCCATGTCCCTGAGTATGGCACACCTTGTGCTTTTTGATACTCCAGTAATGTTGCAGCAAAACAGGTGGCAAATGGCATCTTGACAGCTTGACGCTTGATTTTCCTCAATTCCTGGGCAGTTATTTTGCGCCTTTTTTTATCAACACGCTTCTTGCGACCCTGTTGGACATTTGCCATGAAACGCTTGATTGTTCGGTGATCACGCTTCAAAAGTTTGGCAATTTCAAGACTGCTGCATCCGTCTGCAAGACATCTCACAATTTTTTACTTTCATAGTCCGTCAAATCTCTCTTCTTACCCATTTTGCCAAAGGAAAGGAAGTTGCCTAATAATTAAGCACATCTTATATAGGGTGTTGATGTCATTAGACCACACCCCTCCTCATTACAGAGATGCAAATCACCTGATTTACATAATTGGCAGTTGGCTTTCAAGCCTATACAGCTTGGAGTAGGACAACATGTATAAAAAGGGTGATGTGATCAAAATACTCATTTGCCTAATAATTCTGCACACAGTGTAGACCTTACATTTAGCGCTAGGTTTCCAATAGCCGGCGTAGTGGTGCGAACAGGCTGTGGCCTTCTCCGTTGATCATTGACCAATCGTGAACCGGGCTGGATGATAGATAGGGGGCAGCAGAGAGCTGTTTGCTCCAGAGGTCACAGCGGGTGGTTCTCGTGGCCTTTATGCCTGTGATATCAGGAATTTGTGGAATTAAGAAAGAGACAGGAGACAGCACACAGCCACAGAGTTATTGAAAGGAATAACAGACCAGACAGATCTGTGGCTCTCGTCGCTGAACCTACAACTGCGTCAGCACCCATTCCCGCAAGTCAGCTACAGCTTCCGCCGCTCTGGCAGTACTGCAGCAGTTCATGCAAGTGCCAGCTCACCGACTGGTGTGCGATGTGACCATGTGCTGGAATGCCACACTGCACATGCTGGCAAGGCTTTGTGAGCAACAATGGCCAGTTGTTGAATACCAGCTCCAACACGCAAGTCGGTATTCTAGTCATCACCGCACATAACAACTGAAGAGTGGGCATGGATGTCTGACATTTGTACGGTTCTCCAAGACTTTGAGGACTCCACAAAGATGGTGAGCAGAATGATGTCATCGTCGGCGCCACAATCCCACTTCTTGTTTAAACAGTCCCTGCTCACAATTAAAGACAAAAATGTCCAGGAAGGATGGGAAATCTTGAAAAAATAAAATTCTCAAAGCACAATTGTTAACAGTTCTGAAAAGAGGGAAGAATAGGAAGCATTTAAGGAAACCAGGATGGATGAACACAGAACTTAAGCACATGCTAAAAAGGAAGAAAGAAATGTTTATAAAATGGAAAGAAGGAGGCATATCTAAAGAAGAATATAATGCTGTCTGCAGAACCTGCAGGGCACAAATCAGATTATCTAAAGCTGACAATGAATTGAGGCTTGCAAGAGACATCAAAAGCAATAATAAAGAATTTTGGGGATATGTCAAACGTAAAAGAAAAGTCAAAGATGCTATAGGATTTTTATAGGATGAAAACAACAGAATGTTGAGAAGGCCGAACTTTTAAATTCCTGTTTTGCATCTGTTTTATCTCAGAAAGAAAATGTAACATCAACTGTTCCTCACTGACCTATTAAGGGAATAGAAGAATCCAGGACATCTATAAACAGAAAGATAGTGAGGAAACACTTAGCTAACCTAAATGAATTCAAGTCTCCAGGTCCAGATGAATTACACCCCAGAGTACTGAAGGAGATAGCAGAAGAAATTTTTTTAACCCCTCTCCATAATCTTTGAAAATTCTTGGAGAACAGGAGAAGTCCCAGAAGACTGGAGAAGATCAAATGTTGTTCCTATCTTCAAAAAGGGGAAGAAGGTGGACCCAGGCAACTATAGGCCGGTGAGTCTGACTTCTATACCAGGAAAGATCTTTGAACAAATTATTAAACAACATGTATGTCAGTACCTGGATAAGAATGAAGTGATTAAACAGAGTCAGCATGGGTTTGTAACCAATAAGTCATGTCAGACTAACTTAATTTCCTTCTATGACGGAATAACTGATTGGGTGGATCAGGGAAATGCTGTAGATATAGTATATCTTGACTTCAGCAAAGCATTTGACAAAGTATCTCACCCAATCCATATTGAAAAAATGACTAAGTATGGAATGGACAAGGCAACTGTTAGGTGGATTCATAACTGGCTTAGTGATCGGACCCAAAGAGTGGTCGTAAATGGCTGCACATCCAGTTGGAAGAATGTCTCAAGTGGGGTACCACAGGGCTCTGTCCTGGGCTCTGTATTGTTCAACATCTTTATCAACGATTTAGATGAAGGAATTGAGGGTAAACTGATTAAATTTGCTGAAGACACAAAGCTAGGAGGGATAGCTAATACTGGAGAAGACAGAGAGAGGATTCAAAAAGTTATAAATAAACTGGAGCAGTGGGCAGCAACTAACAGAATGGTTTTTAACAAGGAAGAATGCAGAGTACTACATCTGGGCAATAAAAATGAAAAAAGCATATACAGAATGGGAGGAATAGGGCTAAGCAACAGCACATGTGAAAAAGACTTGGGTATACTAATAGATCACAGACTGAATATGAGTCCACAGTGTGATGCAGCAGCAAAAAAGGCAAATGCAATTCTAGGATGTATTAACAGAAGCATACAGTCTAGATCACGTGAAGTCATTATTGCCCTCTACTCCTCTTTTGTTAGACCTCATCTGGAATACTGTGTCCAGTTTTGGATGCCACATTTTAAAAAAGACATCAACAAACTGGAGCAAGTTCAGAAAAGAGCGACCAGAATGGTGACCGGTCTGCAAACCCTGTCTTATGAGGAAAGGTTGCATGATTTGGGAATGTTTAGCTTGCAAAAGAGAAGACTGAGAGGAGACTTAATAGCTGTCTACAAATATCTAAAGGGCTGTCACATTGTAGAAGGATCATCTTTATTCTCATTTGCACAAGGAAAGACTAGAAGCAATGGGATGAAACTGAATGGGAGGAGACACAGATTAGATATTAGAAAAAACTTTTTGACAGAGTGATCAATGAGTGGAACAGGCTGCCATGAGAAGTGGTGAGTTCTCCTTCAATGGAAGTCTTCAAACAGAGGCTGGACAGACATCTGTCTGGGATGATTCAGCGAATCCTGCTTTGAGCAGGGGGTTGGACCAGATGGCCCAGTAGGTCCCTTCCAACTCTACGATTCTATGATAAATATGAAGCTTTGCATGCAGACCAGGTGGACATGGAGGAAGACATGAGACAGTGCAATACTACAAAGCCCAGCCTCATCTCATCGGCTCAGCTCAGATTGGGTAACAATGAGGAGGTGGAGGCTGAGGAGGAACAGTAACTAGCTGCTAGCGCAACATAGGCCAGTACCCACACAAGCTTCATCCCATCTCTCTTACGTGGATGGGTTTTGCAATGCAAAAATACTGGCTTTTGCTATTGCCTGGAAAAATATTTTAATTTCACTCGACTCCGAGTAAAAATACCAGCTGAGTTAATAATTTACCAACCAGGTGGAAACGCTAATAACAACACAATTTAGAGCAGTGATTTAATATCTCTATTTTTTTATTAAGTCCTAATTTCCTGCAAAATAATCCTTGACTTTTCTTATGGCTGAATTCAGACATTCGGGTATCACGGGCAGTATGTACGAACCATAATGGTTTTACTGGCAATGGATCTCCTGACCTGAACTTGGCACCGTCGCCATCACGTATTCCTACAGACCTGTCGCCAGTTTGTACTTTGAAGCCCATACTTGGGCTGTGATACACAAGACCTCAAAGACGTGTAAGTCACTATTCTCTTTTCCTGACGCACTAATCCTCTTCACTCTCTGGACAATATCTTCAGTGTTTAATGGATTCCTCTCATTTCTATTGCTAAGCTGTGAGCTGTGATGTATTCTCACTATCCAGAGTCACTACAAAGCGGCTGCTGCATTCCCTGCCTCTGCTTTTATACTGGCTATGATAGTCACTCCTGATTGGCTGTGCTATACCATGTGATATGATACCAGAAAGGCATTGTGGGGAATTCCGCCAGATGTAATCTGATTGTTCTCTGGCTGGTGCGATCTTCTGCAACGTGTAAAATGTCGACAGCCAGTTTAGGCGATTCACGCAAAGCGAATGGCAAACAAATGGATTCAACTTTCCGGGTTCAGTGAATTCCTAAAAATTCAAAATGAATTCAGTTTTCAAGTCACGCGAAATGTCCAATTGCTACTGGCCCACAATTTTTAGGCTCACCCCTATAAATATAGGAGCCCGAAGACTAGCCTGAATTTACTATTCATCAGCTTAACTACCCTGTAAACTGCATCCCTTCGCTATCCCACATGGAAGGGGTACAGGAGGTTTCAAATTAACTTCTTCACTACCATAGGCCACCAGTGATTTTGAAATTCTGAGAAAACAGTTTTTTTTACTTTGCTTGTTGTCCATGACCAGCTTTTCTATAAAGGTGACCGTGGCTGTGTGTATCCCCCTATTGCATCTCAGTATTCCTCTTCGTAATGCTTTATATTATACATGGATGTACTGATTAAATATGGATGGGAAATGCTGTTTGATATGGATACTATGGAACGTTTGATATACCTGGTACTGAATCATAATCACCATCCTCTGCTGCAGCTCATGTCCACATCTCAGAAAATGTACAAAATCGAGTCATCACAGGAGACAAAGGAGAGGGTGGACATCGGGTATTCCCAAATTTCAGAAAATCACTGTTATAGCTCGTATAGGAATTGGCATTCAGCTTTTCCAGGTCCCTTAATGGCAAATAGGCCCTGTTATTGAGTGACATATAAGTGTCACACACAGTGTAGCGTAGACTAAGTGCAACACAAAGGGATAAGACAAGGGGCACCAAACACTAGGGAAGGGGGAACTGGAGACCCCTAGACTGATCTAACGTCACTCTGTCCTACCGTCCCTATATAGGTTATGCACCTATGGCCGAACAGGATACCTAGTCCCTGTGTGACCCTGGCGCGAAGCCCTGCATCAGTAAGGACAGGATGTTGCTAGTCAATCCCACTAACACTAAAGACAGTAAGGATAAATGAAACCAGGGGGATACTTAGCTTGAGTAGAGTCAGAGAGAAATGCCGACGCCTTCCAAACTCCAAGAGGATGCTATCAGACTGCTACAGCTCCAAGCATCAACAGAGAAGTGCAAATAGGAAATAACACCCGCATCTCCCAGCAGTAAGTAGGGAGTTATAAACACCCAGGTCCAGGTGTGGTCATTAGCCCTGGGGAAGGTGGCCACCAGTCTGCAAAGCAAACAAATGCAACCTTCTGCAGACAGATGAAGTGCAAAGGTTTGCAGCCTCTGACACATCCGTGACAGTAAATGGCACTGCAACAGGGCAAAGTTTATGAAGGAATGCTGGCATCTCCATGTCACTAGGGTCTTGCAGTCTGTCAGTACTTGAGCGCGAAGAACCACAAGCCCCAACATTAAGTTAAAGTAACCACAAAGTTATGAATTTTTTTAATATATTTAATGAATTTTACTTTGCTTCCTTCTCCCCGTTTACCAACATTCTACTGCAGTGCTGTTCCATGATCCTTTAGAAGCTGCTTTCAACTGCTGTTCAACAAGATCCATGCACTATTTTTACACAATCTCCAACAATATCCTCTTTGCTCCTCAATTCTCGACTCAGACAGTGGAATTCACATATTATGGTTGATTGAATATAGCGTACAGAAATTGCTAAGCAGCAGTTGAAAGCAGCTTCTAAAGGTGCATGAACTGTCGGTGTGAAACAGCACTGCAGCATAGTGTTTGGAAGAGAAGGAAGCAAAATAAGGTAATGAATTAAGTTACAAAAATGTATAACTTTGCAATAACTGGAGGATAATTCAATTGAAAAACGTATAGTTATTGTAAATAGTTCCAAATGGGTAATAATTTAAAGGGCTTGTCCAGTCCATTAGATATGTGTTAGATTGTTATTGTTGCCATCACAAAAATAGGTATTATTCCAGAAGTGTAATGGAGTTGCTGGTCACACATGCGCACTGGTGTTCTTTATGGGAGTGACCATAATTTCAAGGCTCAGTGCTAAAGTATCTTTGTCAGTGCCATAGATTTTAAGTGGAGGGGAAGGTGCATGTGTTCCCATCTGCTTCATTCAGTGTCTCGCAGTCGTGGTCTGGTGCCAGGGGAGAACAAGGGTCTAACAGTCAGGGGAGAATTGCCCGATTTGTCATTATCACAGACTTTAAATGGAGTGGCAGGGCACACATGCAATGGGACATGCACGCAATTCGAGTCTCTCTTCTGTCTTTATATAATATCTTTATACCCATTAGTGCACTTGCCTTATCCCACTGGAATGGCACCAGCCCGACACGTTTCGCCGCCAGCCTTCTTCTGGGGATTCAGCTGCAGACACTGAATAGTGGTTGTAATCATGTACTGCAGTTGAGCTCCGATTAAAGTGGATAAGGCTTATTTGTACCTTATGGTCAAAACTCAAGTTTATTGCGGCGACTGATGTAAAATTGAGAGTAAATCACATTGCTTTATCTCAATTTTGCAAGAACATTCACCATTTTTCCACAGTTTTGCTGTAATTCTGGCAATAAACTGAAAAGGAAAACTGTTTGCTATCTTGATTGCTACAATATATGTATCATCAGGGGTGAAATGTATAAGTCTGGAATCCGGAATCTTTGGCTCATAGAGGATTCAGTACAGTGGATTCAATTGTAGCAAACCATCAGCTGTGAGGATTTCTAGGTTTGCACTGGGTTTCAGGATCTAGATTTCATAAGAATCTTTCAATTTACTGACAGTAATCAGACATCATGAAAAATAAATATAAAATTGAATTGCAGTACATTATATCATATAATGATACAAAAGATCTGTATATAATAAAGTGTATTTTCTTTTTTCTTTAGAACTCATCTGAACTTATTTTAGTCCTGAAGAAAACTCTATTTTGTTATCCGATGTGGGTGTAACTTTTGGTAAGTTGCTTCATAACGTTTTAATGACCTATTTGTAATTAGTACGGCAATATATATATACAGTATATATATATATGTACAGGGTGGTCCAAAAGTAGGTGAACAGTACGTGTAATAGGGTTTGGGGTGGTATTTCAATTTTTGGTGTTTTTGGAGCATTTTTTTTTTTTTTTTGATGGAACAGTCACAGGAGATAAGTATCTCGAAATTCTAATGAATCAAGTTGTTCCCCAGTTACTGCAACAGCCTAATTCAAATGACCTTTATTTCCAACAAGATGGGGCCCCTCCACATTATTCAAGAGTAGTCCGCGAGTATCTTGATGAAACATTTTCTAATAGATGGATTGGCCGAAGAGGCCCACTTGATTGGCCGGCACGTTCACCAGACTTGACCCCAATGGATTTTTTCTTTTGGGGAGAGGACTCAAGGACAAAGTTTGTAGTCGAAAACCAAAAAGTGTCAGTGATTTGAAAAATTACATAAGAGATGCATTTCAAGAAATTAATACCCAAAGAGACATGTGCAAAAATGTTTGTCAAAGCCTAAGAGGCAGACTTCAAAGCTGTGCAAATTGTGATGGAAAACAGTTTGAGCACCTGCGCTGATAAAATTTATGGGCTTTGTATTATTGTTCAGAATAAACTTTAATTGTCAATGTTGTGTTAGTAAACATAATTTTATATGTAAATCAAAATAAATGTTATTATTTTCTGTCCACCTACTTTTGGACCACCCTGTATGTATGTATATATATATATATATATATATATATATATATATATATATATATATATCACAGAAAAAATGCAGTATGACAAACGTGTAAAAATACTCTGCTGTAAAAAATATATGTAACAGTAAACAGCAAGTGCTAGTAAAAAAATTATAACAAAAGCAGGGTATTTAGTTGATACATTTTTTGCAAAAAATGTATACTAAGCCACTCCACCAACGGCAAGGTATACCCATCTTAGAGCATTCCCTAGCCGATGTATTTAAAACCTGATCATGTAAACAGTACCTATATGAGCAAGATTCAGAAAGGCTGCAAAGGTTTGGGAGTTCCCCGCCCCTCTCTTGTGAGCCGTGCACATAAAAGGCCGTCTTGCACAGCGTATCCACTTCAGGCATTGCCTTTCTGAATCCTGCTCATATAGGTACTGTTCACATGATCAGGTTTTTAATACATCGGCTAGGGAATGCTCTAAGATGGGTATACCTTGACGTTGGTGGAGTGGATTAGTATACATTTTTTGCAAAAAAACGTATCAACTAATTACCCTGTTTTTGTTATCATTTTTTTACTAACACTTGCTGTTTACTGTTACATATATTTTTTACAACAGAGTATTTTTACACGTTTGTTATATTGTGTTCTGTGTTTCAGTCTTTCGGTGGTGTGAACACTGTCCTACTGACTTGTTCACTTTTGTGCATGACTCATGTTTGTTTTTAACATATATATATATATATATATATATATATATATATATATATATATATACACACACAGACATAGTCAAAATTGTTAGTACCCCTTGTTTAATGGCAGAAAAACCCACAATGGTTACAGAAATAACTTGAATCTGACAAAGGCGATAATAAATCAAAAATCTATGAAAATGAACAAATGATAGTCAAACATTGCTTTTCAACCATGCTTCCACAGAATATTTACAAAAATAAAACTCATGAAATAGGCCTGGACAGAAATGATGGTACCCCTGAAAATAATGTGACAAAAGGGACATGTTAAATCGCGGTGTGTCCGCTAATTAGCATCACAGGTGTCTACAATCTTGGAATCAGTGAGTGGCCTGTATAGAGGGCTACAGATACTCACTGTGCTGTTTGGTGACATGGTGTGTATCACACTCAACATGGACCAGAGGAAGCGAAGGAAAGAGTTGTCTCAGGAGATTAGGAAGAAAATTATACACAAACACGTTAAAGGTAAAAGTTGTAAGACCATCTCCAAGCAGCTGGATGTTCCTGTGAATACAGTTGCACAGATTATTCAGAAATTTAAGCTCCATTGGACTGTAGCCATCCTCCCTGGACGTTGCCGCAGGAGGAGAATTGATGTTAAATCAAAGAGACGGATAATACGAATGGTAACAAAAGAGCCCAGAAAAACTTCTAAACAGATTAAACGTGAACTTCAGCTCAAGGAACATCAATGTCAGATTGCACCATCCGTCATTGTATGAGCCAAAGTGGACTTCATGGGAGACAACCAAGGATGACACCATTGTTGAAAAAAAATCATAAAAATCCAGACTGGAATTTTCCAAACTACTTGTTGACAAGCAACAGCTTCTGGGAGAATGTCCTATGGACAGATGAGACAAAAATGTAACTTTTTGGCAAGGCACATCAGCTGTATGTTCACAGACAGAAAAATGAATCATATTAAGAAAAGAACACTGTCCCTACTGTGAAACATGGAGGAGGCTCTGTTATGTTCTGGGGCTGCTTTGCTGTATCTGGCACAGGGTGTCTAGAATCTGTGCAGGGTACAATGAAATCTCAAGACTATCAAGGAATTCTAGAGAGAAATGTGCTGCCGAGTGTCAGAAAGTTTGGTCTCAGTCGCAGGTCATGGGTCTTGCAACAGGATAATGACCCAAAACACACAGCTAATAACACCCAAGAATGGCTAAGAGGAAAACATTACACTATTCTGAAGTGGCCTTCTATGAGCCCTGACCTAAATCTTATTGAGTATCTTTGGAAAGGGCTGAAACATGCCGTCTGGAAAAGGCTACCTTCAAACACAAGATAACTGGAGCAGTTTGCTCTTAAGGAGTGGGCCAAAATACCTGTCGAGAGGCGCAGAAGTCTCATTGTCAGTTATAGGAATCGTTTGATTGCAGTGATCGTCTCAAAAGGTTGTGCAACAAAATATTAAGTTAAGAGTACCATCATTTCTGTCCAGGCCCATTTCATGAGTTTTATTTTTTAACAAATTCTGTGGAAGCATGGTTGAAAAGCAATATCTGACTTTCGTTTGTTCATTTTCATAGATTTTTTATTTATTATTACTTTTGTCAGATTCAAGTTATTTCTGTCACCATTGTGGGTTTTTCTGTCATTGAACGAGGGGTACCAACAATTTTGACCACGTGTGTATATTGATATAAACAGTTATGCTCCAAAGTTTACATATCCTGGCAGAATTTTTGGTTTCTTGGCCTTTTTCCAGAGAATATGAATGATAACACCAATACTTTTTCTCCACTCATGGTTAGTGATTGGGTGAAACCATTTATTGTCAAACTACTGTGTTTTCTCTTTTTAAATTATAATGACAACCCAAAACATCCAAATGACCATGATCAAAAGTTCACATACCCCATTTCTTAATACCGTGTATTGCCCCCTCCAACATTAATGACAGCTTGAAGTCTTTTGTGGTAGTTGTGGATGAGGTTATTTTCTCAGATGGTAAAGCTGCCCACTCTTCTTGGCAAAAAGCCTCCAGTTCTTGTAACTTCCTGGGCTGGCTACCATGAACTGCACGCTTGAAATCTCCCCAGAGTGGCTCAATGATATTAAGATCAGGAGACTGAGATGGCACTCCAGAACCTTCACTTTGTTCTGCTATAGCCAATGACAGGTCGACTTGGCCTTGTCTTTTCGATCGTTGTCATGTTGGAACATCCAAGTACGTTCCATGCGCAGCTTCCAGGCTGTTGATTGCAAATTTGCCTCCAGTATTTGCTGATAACATGCTGCATTCATCTTTCCCTCAAGTTTGACCAAGTTAATTGTGCACTTGTAGCTCACACATCCCCAAAACATAGTGATGAGCGAGTATACTCATTACTCGAGATTTCCCGAGCATGCTCGGGTGATCTCTGAGTATTTGAATGTGCTCGGAGATTTAGTTTCTGTCGCCATAGCTGCATTATTTGCGGCTGCTAGACAGCCTGAATACATGTAGGGATTTCCTAACAAACAGGCAATCCCCACATGTATTCAGGCTGGCTATCAGCCGCAAATCACGCAGCTATGGCTACAGAAACTAAATCTGCGAGCACATCCAAATACTCGGGAAATCTCGAGTAACGAGTATTCTCGCTCATCACTACCAAAACATCAGCGATCCACCTCCGTGCTTTACAGTAGGAATGGTGTTCCTTTCAACATAGGCCTTGTTGACCTCTATCCAAATGTAACGTTTATTGTTGTGGCCAAAAAGTTCAATTTTGGTCGCATCACTCCAAATTACCTTGTTCCAGAAGTTTTGAGGCATGTCTCTGTGCTGTTTTGCGTATTGTATGTGACATACTTTGTGGCAATTGCACAGTAATGACTTTCTTCTGGCGACTCGACCATGCAGCCCATTTTTATTCAAGTGCCTTCTTATTGTGCATCTTGAAACAGCCACACCGCTAGTTTTCAGAGAGACTGGTATTTCAGCTGAGGTTATTTGTGGGTTTTTCTTTGTATCCCGATCAATTTTCCTGGCAGTTGTGGATGAAATTTTTGTTGGTCTACCTGACCGTGGTTTTGTTTTTGCAGAGCCCCATATTTTCCATTTGTTAATCACAGTTTGAATGCTGCTGACTGGCATTATCAATTCTTTGGATATCTTTTTGTATCCCTTTACTGTTTTATACAGTTCAACTACCTTTTCCCGTAGATCCGTTGGCAATTCTTTCGCTTTCCCCATGACTCACAATCTAGAAATGTCAGTGGCTGGATGAAAGATGCAAGAGTCTGTCTGGATCACAGAAACTCACTCAGCTTTTATGCACACACACTGATTACATGCAAACAGGTCACAGGTGAGGATGTTACATTTAGTAGCTATTTAAACCCATTTGTGTCAACTTAGGTGCATGTTATCAGGCGAAAATCACCAGGGTATGTAAACTTTTGATCAGGGTCCTTGTTTTAAGGCTTTGCCCTGTCTCCCCTACATACAGACCCCCAGTTGGACATTTATTTAGTTTTGAACTAAATGTCCACCTGGGGGGGTCTCTATGTAGGGGAGACAGGGCAAAAGCTTAGAACAAGGATGAATTCTCACCGACACACAATAAGAGAAAAAATAATGGATTTACCTGTGGCCAAACATTATTGTATCCCAGATCACAGCACCTTGGACATGAGGATACTTGTATGAAAAGGTAACTTCAAATCTCAGAGAGACAGGAGAGTCTGGGAGTATAAACTCGTGATCTTTGACACACTCAGTTGCTAGAAAGCTATGTGTCTTTGCATCTGTCTCTCTCGTCAGCTGCTTTCTCCTTTTCCCTCCTGTTACTCACCCTCCACTCTCTATAGGTTTCTATAGGCAGGATGTAATCCCTCAGTGAGCTAAAAATACATCTGGTCTCCCAAGCAGATATTGTCAGTATTTCACATGAAAAGATGAATCCAGGAGATAGGGAGGAGGCAAAAATTGCTGATAAGTGTAGAAATAGGTATTTTTCTTTAACCACTTTGCGCACACTGCTGTACACGTACCTAACTATGACGTTGAGTCACTTCTCATGGACAAGCTGTGAGGCGGGGAAGTCAATGAGTCTGAGGTCAAATGCCAGGAGGGTACATCAGAGACAAAGGGATAAGACAAACGGATAGTCAGAGGCAAAGTCCGAGGTCAGGTAACTAAGGTCAGAGTGTGTCAAAGGTAAAAGGGGTAATACAAACGAGTAGTCAAAAGGCAAATTCAAGGTCTGACAACAAAGATCAGAGTATCAAAACACAGAGCACAGAGCTAACACACCACTAAGCAAGGACACAACTGACAATGGTCTAACCATAGCCAGCCAGCTAAATAGTCAGGTAATCACCCTGAATGGATGACACCTGGAGGAAACCCCACAGTCCCGACCAGATTAGGCAGCTTTGCTGTCTGTCATTCACAATAGTTCCTTTTGGATGAATAATTTAGGCTTACTGTGCGCTGCTAAGATCAGGATAAAGTCACCACATGAGAAACTTTTAAACTCTTTATTCCCAACGCATTTCGAAATGAAAAACCATTTCTTCCTCAGGGGATGACAAGTCATCCCCTGAGGAAGAAATGGTTTTTCATTTCGAAACGCGTTGGGAATAAAGAGTTTAAAAGTTTCTCATGTGGTGACTTTATCCTGATCTCAGCAGCACACAGTAAGCCTAAATTATTCATCCAAAAGGAACTATATTGATGGTCACGGTTGTGAACCTCGGGCGTGCAGCAGGCTGACATTGATTTATATGCTTTTATTCATTCTGGAGAAGGTGAGTAGATTCCATCTGAATTTATTTCATTTTTTACCCAGATAAGACCCTATTGCGCTTTTTCTTTCCTTAGTTTTATCCTGTTCATTTACAATAGTGACAGCCCAGAACGTCCCTGTCTCAGATTGGATGACTGGACTGTCGCTCACAATACTTGACACTCCAGTACGCCCTTGATTCCATAGGACCATAGAAAGGCTGAGCTGGTGACAGCAACAGGCTCTGATGATAATGAGACTGCTGAAAAGTTTTCTGTAAAGAGCAGGAAGTGTGGTCTAAAATAGCCCCAGTAAACAGTATGAAAATTGCAAGATCTGTAGTTTTGTTTGATACAGTGATGTGAAAAAAAAAATCTCATTGTCAAAATATTTAAAAAAATACAATAAACACAAAAAACGGATTTAAAGAATAGGTGATTTTCAGATTAGACATTCCCTTTAAAGGAATGTAAACCCTTGCACTTACCACCCACTCAATGAAGTGATAGAAACAATGATCGCAATAAGCGCCATACTGCGTGTTTTCCTCTCCGAGCTTAAACAAAGGCAGCAGGCGATATTCGGGAGAATGCAGGCATTTTCTTTACACGGGCAGAAGAAAGGCGCAGGCCTGCAGCTGACATCCAGTTGGCACTAGAGCAAATGATTTAAGATCAATAGTAAAATCAATGATGATGCGGGCACAGCTGACTAGAGAGGACATCGGGCACCTGAGCAGTGGCAGCGCACAGGGAGGAACGCTTTACAAGAGACTGCTTCCCTGGTGTGATAAGAGCGCACTGCTGCTGCCTGTTTTTTTTATTGAAGCTGTAAAGCTTTTGTTATTTAAACCACTTTATTGCGGTAGACAAAAAAAAATCGTACAGATGTCTTTTTACAAAATCTATGAACTCATGGTTTTCCTTTATTTAACCATTTACCACATTCTGAAACTGTTCCTTTATATTTGTTTTACTTTTCTTTTCTTAAAGGGACTGTCCAATAAAAAAAAATCTTTAAATTAAATATATAAAATTTATGCGTATATATATTTTTTCAAATCTGTCCTGATTTGATTTCCGGATCAGGGGAACAGACCATGCAACAACAGGTCACCGGATGGCATCCCCAAACCAAGGCATGATAAACATCCCCACTCACTGTGTAGTGGCCGTTCTCAGATACTGCAGCTCAGCTCCCATCAAAGTGCATAGGACTGAGCAGTAATGCCTGCTGATCTTCAGTGTGCCAGGTGCTGGACCCCAACTGATCTAATATTAATTACCTCTCCTAAGGCTGTCTACACATTCACTGTATGGACGTGAAGGAGCCGGTGTACCACAATTCAGTCTCTGCCATGTAAATAACACCTAATAAATCTCTACAACCAGATTTATTTGAAAGTGATGAAGAATAGTTTTTCAAGACAATGTTAGAAATATTGATTTTGTCCTTGAAGAAAAATGAAAATAGATATTTTCCTGTCTCAGACATTAACACCTTGTCATTTTTGGATGCTTGTAAATTTTATTACATACCTTTATTGTGATCAGAGAGACATTTTTTCTAATACAGAGGTCTAAATCATTTGCATGATCAATTTCTATCTGCCAGCAGGCACCACTAGGGGGAGCTGAATGTATACTAGTTTATTATTGAATTTAAAGGGGGTCTGTCACCCCCAAAACTAAAATAGAACTATTTAGACCTTCATATAAAGGGACTTGGCCCCTATAAAAATTATATTGGCACTGTCCATTTTAGTAGATAAAGTTTTATTACATATGGAAAGGAGCAGCTTCGGTGCACCGTTGGTGTAACCAAGGGGCCGCTCGGTGCATCGTTACTCTCCCTCAATTGCCATTCTCCCCCGCTGATGATGGGCAATACTCACTATGGAGTGCTGCCTCATCTAAATTCCCAGCACTGCACTCACTGACATTGCAGAGGCTGCGCACATGCACACACAGGGTCAGTGTGAGCAGGGGCCGAGTTCTCATGTCTGTGTCCTGTGTGTAGTGGCCATTCGCTGCACACAGGATCTTAAAGAAGCTGCCGATGCTGAATGAATAAGGGAGATGAAGATGAGGGAGGGAGATGAGAGCGTGCAAAAAGTCAGTGTGTGCGTTTACTCATCTACCTCTCCTGTCTGTAGTGGCGCCCATCGCTATGCGATCCAGTGTGCAGCAAGCAGCCACGACACACAGGAGAAGGAGATGAGAACGCGGCCCCTGCAGTTTCAGTGAGGGCAGGGCTGGCGACATAGATCAGGCACGGCTGCAAAGCCAAACCTGTCAATCATCATAAAGGGAGGAACAGAGAATGGTAACTGAGTGGGCAGAACGGTGCCCTGAGCATTTAGCCACGCCAAGGGTGCACCTAAGCCCCTCATTCACACATGTAATAAAACCGTTTTTCTATACAACAAATTTACTACAACTTTTAGTACTAGTATGATTGTTATAGGACTATGTCCCAGAAAAGAAGATCTAAATAGTTCTATTTCATTTTGGGGGTGACAAACTCCCTTAATTTATAAATCCATTTGCAGTTATCTAAGGAAGGGAGAGTGGATAATTCAGTTTCACAAGTTAACGTACAGGACTCTATGCCTCTCTCGTATGATTTTGCATAGGATTATAGCACGGAAACATTTGGAAATTGACAGGGCACTGTTGTCTTTGGCCTCTTGCTTTGGCGGACGCAGCAGGACCATGCATTACAGCTGTCACTCATCTCTCTTGGCTCCAGCATTTGTCGTTGTGTCTCCTCTTCACTGCGAGGTCCATCCGTTGGTCGCGCACCTGTGACGTTTTCCTCCAAGGCCACTTAGTCCATCTCAGGTGGCAGGGACACCAGAGTATTCAGGTAGTTGGCATCCTGCCACTACTTACTTCCTCTATACAGCTCTGCTAGTCCATGGTTTTGACACTGCCACATCAGCACTTATTGTACAACTCTGGTATTTCAATGATCTGGCTCTGCTATGTCAGTTGATCTAGCTATGCTACATCTGATTTCAGCATCTCCTCTACAGCAACTCCTCCAACCTGCTGCACCTGTCCAAGCTGCTCCGGAACTTCTGGATTAGGTGCTTTGAGGGTCCACCTTACCAGGTGAGACAATACAGCAGCTCACGGATTTCAGATAGATCTGTTTAATGTTTAATTTTTCATTGTGGAGTGAAATCATATACTTGATCAAAATTTCCCCAGAAATTACAGCTGACTAGTGAGTTTCGGAGCTTAGAAACACCTTGTTTTGTAGCATAATTTTGCATAACTTTTGGGGAAAAACTTGCTCCTTTTAGGAAGACTGGCTGGTATGGAGTTTTAGGCTGTGTTCACACTTTGCATTTTTTTTCTGCAGGCAAAACCTGCTCTCTGAGCAGTAAAGAAGCTGCTTGCAAAAGGCAGGTTTTGCTGCGTTTTTGCTGCATTTTTTGCTGTTTTTCCGGATCTCAAAGTTCAGCTTTGCTTCCACCAAAGAACCATGGAGAATGCACAGTGTTAGGTCACCAATGCAAGAAATATGTGAAACCATAAAGCCATTTTGAGAAAAAGGGCAATTTGATCAAATTAGTTAGTGGTAAAAGATTTTTATGTATTAAAAAATAGCGACTATTCTGAACAAAAAAGTTCATGAAAAAATAAACAATTACAAATGTAACAGCGGGGGAGGTGAATTGGTCGGGAATAGTTTACCTAAGACATTGGCAGAGCATTGAATCTGTAGGACATGGTTTACTTTTACACTTTGGTCAGCCCTTAAGTTGGTCAATCTCACACCTTGGTCAGCCTATGCTTACTTTACACATCACTAATTTAATTTAACTGTACTAATCCAAGCTGCCATTTTCATGTGAGGAGACCAAGACATTATGGTTTAAACTTGGGAAAAATCACAAAAGTAAATGGGTTTCAGATACTGGGTGGTACCTGCTTGTTTTCACTAAAAACACAGCAGAATCTGCTGCATTTTTGCTTTGTTTTTGCACTTACTGATTGCTTTCTAGAGTTGAAAAAATCTCCCCAAAAATGTTGAAAAAAATTGAGTCAGAAAAAAAAAACAATGTGTGTGCATGAGATTTCTGAAATATCTTAGCTTTTTCTGATCTTTTAAAATGCAGCTTAACATTTACATAAAAAAAAAAAACACAGCAAAAATGCAAAATGTGAACATAGTCTTACTGGCAATACTTCATGGGAAAAACATGAGAATCAGGGTACAACTAGTAACAGTTTTTTTTCCTTCTGGGAGAGAGATAATTTGCATAGTTTTGCATACAATTGTGATTTAATTCCTCGAGGCGTGGGGTGAGATTGCCTACAATTTATATGTCTTTTATTAAAATAATCAGATAAAGTCAAGGGGGTAGGGCCATATTTTGCATATATACCAGTAATGTATTGGGACCACATATACAAGCTTCTCGCTGCTGATGCTAACCAGCTGCTCAGTCCTAAACCAGCCAAATTTAGGAATGAATGCCCGATGTCTCACTTGTCTTCCAAAGGCGAAGTGTAAGGCTAGTTTCACACTAGCGTTTATTTCCTGCAGCGCACGGCGCCGCTTAGCCCCGCCCCTCCCGGCTCCCTGCCCGTCCCATCCGGTCATCGGCGCCTACTAGCGCACATGGACGCTTGCGATCTGCGCACCCTATCTTTAGCATAGGGTGCGCAGACCGTGCGCTAGTAGGATTTTAGCGTGCGCTGCGCACTTTTGAAGGTACGCCGGTGTGCGCTGAACGCAGCATGTTGCATTTTGGCACGCACGGCGCACCTTCAAAAGTGCGCAGCGCACACTAAAATCCTACTAGCGCACGGCCAGCGCACGATCTGCGCACCCTATGCTAAAGATAGGGTGCACAGATCGCAAGCGTCCATGTGCGCTAGTAGGCGCTGATGACCGGATGGGGCGGGCAGGGAGCCGGGAGGGGGTGGGGCTTAGCGGCGCCGTGCGCTGCAGGAAATAAATGCTAGTGTGAAACTAGCCTTACTCCAACTTTTTATGGAGTTTTAGTCTTAAGCCGGGATCACACATGCGAGAAACATGGCCGAGTCTCGCATGTTCATACCCGGCACTGCTGCAGGCACTCGGGAGCAGAGCGTGTGGCTCTATGTATTGCTATGTGGCAGCACGCTCCGATCCGAGTGCCGGCAGCAGTGCCGGTTATTAACATGTGAGACTCGGCCGTGTTTCTCACATGTGTGATCCCGGCCTAAAAGTCAAAGTCAATCACAATCAGAAAGAAGACTCGAATATTGTATATTGTTGTCTAACTGCCCAATTACTGCTGCAACACTCAGACCGTTTGTGGTTCTTCTGAGTTGATCACAAGTGATCAGCTACGATCAGCAGGGAATCCTGACAGGAAGCATTCCATTTCCCTACAGCGCCTCCAGAGGGAAAATGAAGTATTTCACTGTCCTTAATAAAATCAATAGACCGTTCTAGTAATAAACAAACGTGCTGGAACCTACAGGGGCACAGACGCTGTTTGTTGCTTCACTCCTTATTACTAGAGGTCTTCATAAACTCAGCATGTCCTAGTGGGTTTTATAAACCAGACAAACCCTTTAATTACAGACATTGAACTGGATTATTTCATGATACTGAACTTAATATTTCACAAGTCATCCTCATTGCAGAAATCTTATTAAAAAGGATTATAAACCTAATGGAAAAACAATTTTTTTTTTAGCTTATTAATTGTGATTTAATCCAATTTTGCCGCTACACAGAATAATATATTGACATGGAGCACGGTCCCTCAGGATGTCAGGAATACACAGGACATTCTGCATCTTAATTCTTCCAATTGTTCCTCTTTCTTGTTCTGTTAGGCCAGGCTTCCAGGGCGGCACGTGGCCAAATGTGTAAAATCACAGCAGCAGGACAGGTGCAGATGACCTTCGTTTCGGTCCAAGCACGAACAGTGAAAACATCAGATTGCACTCTGACCAATTTTATTCGATGAGGCCGCACATAGGTTTGATTTGGCCCAAGGAGGAAAATAGCAGCGTACATGATTTGTCTCTGATAATCAAATGGCACTCATCCGCACTCAGATGACGTACGAGTGCTGTCCGATTTTCACAGACAGACTGAACAGAGAAAATGGAGAAACTTTTTATTTTTCTCTCCACCTCTGGGAAAATCGGATCCCACTGTGATCAAACTCCGATCAGAGTGTGATTAGGAAAATCGGACTGATTTTCGCCTTGGATGGAGAACATACAGTTGTCTGCACCTGCCCTAAATTTTTCTAAAATAATTTTCATTTAATCAAGGACTAACGATAATTGGGAGAACTTTTTGAACGATTGTTTCCTTTGGAGAATCTGTTTTCATTAACCACACGACTGTATTACAAGTTTGTGAAAAGGAAAATGATAAATTAAAGGGTTGTTCTAATGTCTTACCTTTGGGAGTAAAGGTGTATCTAGGCTTTCTGGCACCCGGGGCAAGAATTCAGTTTGGCGCCCGCCCCCAAGTATATATGCTATTTCCACACTTAGTCATGTACCGACGAGCTGCTCTCCCTAATGCTCTCAATGTTCCGTGAAAAACTGGGAGAAGCAGGAAGAGAAGCTCATTGTCACAGGACCATAAGTATAAGAGTCACATATGAGTGAAGTGTACATGTGAAGACTACTGGAACCTGCAGAGCTGAATCCTGACATTGCAGCCTCTGAATTCTCACAACGAATGCACTGCACACTTTTAGGATTCTCCCTTGCAGATGGAAAGAGTACACGGTCATAGCAGCACAAGTATGTGATTTGTATACTTCTGGCCACATTCCGACTAGACGTGCCCGGCCCCGCTCTGTTCATTTTCATTGAGTGAGGCCACACACGTCCAGTCAGCATGTGACCGCATGTATGTAAATTACCGGCACGAGAGAATCCTGACAGCGTTCAGTGAGCACTGTGAGAATTCAGAAGTCTGCAGTCACATAGAATGACAGCAGACTCAGCACAAACCTGGACAACCCCTGTAATGCTCCTAACAAATACAAACATGAGAATTAGTCAGTATCACAAATAACATTTACATCCAGGTACCTTATAGATGATGTCTCTGGAGTCGTTCTTCTTTTCTTCACTTTGTCCAGACCCCATGATGAGTTTTCTCATCCACATCTCGTCTCTGTAGACGTCCATCTTCTCCGGTCTTCCGCAGCAAATCTCCACACGATGCCCTTAAAGATAGAAGTGTCATTATAATGCTCCTAAATAAAAATGTCTGCAGTACACTGAGCCCAGGAATAAATAATTGCCCTTCACTATATTGTCTGCACAAGATATGACCCCACACTGTCCCTCTTATGGTACATGCTCTTCACACTGACCTCTCCTTTCCATTTTGGGACCACTTTTCACACTGCCCTCTCACACTATGTCCTCCCTATAGGGCTCAGTCTCTAGAGTGTACCCTTTCATCGCAATCCCCCCTCCTTGGTATACTGTCCCCTTCTGGCTGTACCCTTACACTGTCCCCCAATGCTACGCTCTCACTACTCAGTCTCTATTCTATGCCCACTCACTTTCCCCCCCCCATACTGTCGCCTCACACTATTCTCCTCCCCGCTGTTCACCATACTGTCTTCTCATATATTTACCCCCTCACGTCTATACTGCCTGCTAGCACATACCCCTGACTCCCCATACTGTGTCTGCACACATCCCATCACCCTCACTCCCAATACTGTGTCCACATACATTTTTCACATCGCTACTCATACTGTGTCCACATACATTCCCCCGCTCGCTCCCCATACTGTCTGCACCCATCGCCCCACTCACCATACGGTGTCTGCACTCATCCCCCATACATGCCTCCCATTCCCCTGTACTGTTTCCTCATACATGCCCCCATACTGTTTCCTCATACATGCCCTGCATCTCTCCCTTTGCTTTTCATTTTGTGTCCTCAAATCCCCCACACACATTAAATACCCCACCCCACTCCAAATCTCCCCTCACACATTAAATCCCCCCATCCCCACTCCAAATCATTCCCCACACATTAAATCCCCCAACCAACTCCAAATCTCCCCCCACATTAAATTCCCACATCCCCACTCCAAATCTCCCCCCCACACATTAAGTCCCCCCATACCCACTCCAAATCTCCCCCCACATGAAATAACCCATCCGACTCCAAATCTCCCCCCACACAGTAAATTCCCCCTTCCCCGTTCCAAATCTCCCCCCACACATTAAATCCCCCCATACCCACTCCAAATCTCCCCACACACATTAAATCCTCCCATCCCCACTCCAAATCTCCCCTCACACATTAAATCTCCCCCCACACATTAAATCCCCCCCATACCCACTCCAAATCTCCCCCAACACATTACATAACCCAAGCGACTCCAAATCTCCCCCCACACATTAAATTCCCTCATCCCCACTCCAAATCCCCCCCACATCAAATCCCCCCATACCCACACCAAATCTCCCCCCACACATTAAATTTCTCCATAAAAGTGCATTTAATCTTTGGTGTCTTCAGCTCCACTGGAGCACTTACCACCAATGTGTGCCTCTGCAGGGTGGGCGAGTGACATCAGCAGCGTGATCACATGATCTGATCACGCTGCTGGCGTCACTTTGACCCGGTGGTCAGAGCTTCAATTGTATTTGCGTCTTACAGAGTACAGTTGTTCCCTGGGAGCTGGTGCACTGCAGTTTCTCTGTGTCGGCTGTCAGATTGAGAGCAGACACAGAGAACGGCCGACTCGCAGTCCAGGGGGGTGTCAGAATGCAGTTGCCTGGGGGGACACTGAGGATCGTTGCATTAGTTGACTCAACTGTGCCCCCCTTCCGGCTGCGCCTGGGGCACATGCCCCAGCTGCCCCTCCTAGATACGCCTCTGTTCGGAGTCACTATTTCCTTGCCTCCTGGCTTCTTGTTTGCGCTCATGAAAATGTAATGTTCGGACCAAGGCACGATTGCTGCCCTGTCCTGAACCATACGCTCTCCGATACTGCTGTAGCATCAGAGGAATGCAGGGTCTCTAAAACCGGATGGATTGTGATGCTGTGAGCTTTAAATCAGCATTTACAAGCTCTATAGCTTGGCAAACTCAGCTCTTATACAGTGTTTATCGCAGAGTCAACCCTGCCATACAGTAGTCAGCTCTGCATTGGACTCTGTGACAAACCTTGCCCTGCTACAGTGCCTACAAGTAGTATTCAACCCCCTGCAGATTTAGCAGGTTTGATAAGATGCAAATAAGTTAGAGCCTTCAAACTTCACACAAGAGCAGGATTTATTAACAGATGCATAAATCTTACAAACCAAAAAGTTATGTTGCTCAGTTAAATTTTAATAAATTTTAAACATAAAAGTGTGGGTCAATTATTATTCAACCCCTAGGTTTAATATTTTGTGGAATAACCCTTGTTTGCAATTACAGCTAATAATCGTCTTTTATAAGACCTGATCAGGCCGGCACAGGTCTCTGGAGTTATCTGGGCCCACTCCTCCATGCAGATCTTCTCCAAGTTATCTAGGTTCTTTGGGTGTCTCATGTGGACTTTAATCTTGAGCTCCTTCCACAAGTTTTCAATTGGGTTAAGGTCAGGAGACTGACTAGGCCACTGCAACACCCTGATTTTTTCCCTCTTGAACCAGGCCTTTGTTTTCTTGGCTGTGTGCTTTGGGTCGTTGTCTTGTTGGAAGATGAAATGACGACCCATCTTAAGATACTTGATGGAGGAGCGGAGGTTCTTGGCCAAAATCTCCAGGTAGGCCGTGCTATCCATCTTCCCATGGATGCGGACCAGATGGCCAGGCCCCTTGGCTGAGAAACAGCCCCACAGCATGATGCTGCCACCACCATGTTTGACTGTAGGGATGGTATTCTTGGGGTCATATGCAGTGCCATCCAGTCTCCAAACGTCACGTGTGTGGTTGGCACCAAAGATCTCGATCTTGGTCTCATCAGACCAGAGAACCTTGAACCAGTCTGTCTCAGAGTCCTCCAAGTGATCATGAGCAAACTGTAGACGAGCCTTGACATGACGCTTTGAAAGTAAAGGTACCTTATGGGCTCGTCTGGAACGGAGACCATTGCGGTGGAGTACGTTACTTATGGTATTGACTGAAACCAATGTCCCCACTGCCATGAGATCTTCCCGGAGCTCCTTCCTTGTTGTCCTTGGGTTAGCCTTGACTCGTCAGACAAGCCTGGCCTCGGCACGGGAGGAAACTTTCAAAGGCGGTCCAGGCCGTGGAAGGCTAACAGTAGTTCCATAAGCCTTCCACTTCCGGATGATGCTCCCAACAGTGGAGACAGGTAGGCCCAACTCCTTGGAAAGGGTTTTGTACCCCTTGCCAGCCTTGTGACCCTCCACGATCTTGTCTCTGATGGCCTTGGAATGCTCCTTTGTCTTTCCCATGTTGACCATGTATGAGTGCTGTTCACAAGTTTGGGGAGGGTCTTAAATAGTCAGAAAAGGCTGGAAAAAGAGATAATTAATCCAAACATGTGAAGCTCATTGTTCTTTGTGCCTGAAATACTTCTTAATACTTTAGGGGAACCAAACAGAATTCTGGTGGTTTGAGGGGTTGAATAATAAATGACCCTCTGAATAAACTTTTCACAATTTAAAAAAAAATTAAACAAAGAAATAACATTCTTTTTTGCTGCATTGCATTTCACACTTCCAGGCTGATCTACAGTCCAAATGTCACAATGCCAAGTTAATTCCGAATGTGTAAACCTGCTAAATCTGCAGGGGGTTGAATACTACTTGTTGGCACTGTATATCTTAACTCTACTTACACCATTGGTCCAGTTCTACCATAGAACCTCTTGTGGACAAATGGAGAGATGGATCTGAAATTGCGCTGCCGATCTCCCCCCAGATGTTGAAAGGACAGTGAAGAGTAATTAGAAGCGTTTTTTATTTGTCAATGTGTTTTGAAGCATACAACACTAGTTCATCAGGACAAGTAATTATATTAACTCTTGGGTCACTCAGTTCAGCTACATTGGTTTCTCATCACTGAGGCTAATTTACTTCCTTGTGGCTTACAATTTTGTCATGACTGTTTTCTCAACTTTGCTTCATCTGTGATTCCCCTTTGCTTCTCCTGTAGCCATTTTTCCACCACAGCTTCTGATTTTCCATCTAGATCTCCCAGCTGCACCCACATCTTCTGTCCATGCTGCATCACAACTGTCTATTCATTCAGATCCATGGATTTGAGGATCCACCTAACCTAGTGAGACATGATACAATGGGAGTTTTAGTTTTCTGGATCAAAACTTATGAACGTGTGGCCATGTTCACTATGGCAGTGCCAGAGCATCTACTAGATTGGGAGATGCTCAATATGCATATTGAGAGCTCATATTTAGAGCTCAATATGCTAAAATAGATTAGGTTGCCAGATGAAGACCCCTTTTGACTGCATGATGTTGATGTCCATAGGCTTAAGAGAGGCCATATCGACAGGGGCTTTACCAATTGACATAACCCCCTTTGAGCTTATCATAAACATCGGTCACTGCTACAAGTAGTCTTTCCTGATTCTGATACAAGACGGAAATGAAACAAGACAAGACATGGTAATCCTTTAATGACTGTTGACCTGTTCTTTGCCATCACTTGGTGACTATTGGCCTGTCATTGGCCATGCCCACCATCAACTTCATCCTTTGGTGATGATCAGCCTGTTATTGGCCTCACCTACCAGCAACCTCATCTCTTGGTGACTATTGGCATATTTCTGGCCATATATTGGTGAAGATTAACCTATTCTTGGCCATGCCTACCATCAACCCAAACCCTTATTGACTATTGGCCTGGTCTTAGCCATGCCTACAAACAACCCTATCCCTTGTTGACGGTCGGCCTGTTGTTGTTCTAGCCCAACATCAACCTCATCCCTTGGTGACGATCAGCCTGTCCTTGGCCATGCCCACAATCAACTTCATCCCTTGGTGACTATAGGTCTGTTTTTGGCCATTCCTTGGTGATGATCAGCCTGTTCTTGGCCAAGCCCACCATCAACCTCACACCTTGGTAAATATTGGCCTGTTCTTAGCCATGCCCATAGTCAACCTCTTCCATTGTTGCCTCAGCCTGTTCTTGTCTATGCCCACCATCAAGTGACATTCAAAAGAATCATAAGCTGGTTGTAATGGAAGCAGAATGTGAACAACTTGGAACTTTTTTTTGGGTGGTCATCTCTATAGGACACCATTGGATTCCTTTTTAGTCGGAGCTTATAATGACTAAAGCACTGGATGTAACCTGCAGCCATATATGAGGGTATATTGGACAGAGAAGACTATAAATCCCATTTCTATGTACTGTATTGTATAATTTGGCTCCTCACAATCTTAGAACAAGCAAATGCTTTATTCATCTGGGACTTGCAGATAATAGGTCATTGTAGACTGAATTACTATGTTGCTTTTTGGTCAATTACTATTCCCTTGTTTTCCAGGACACGGTTCATGGCTGATTGCTAAGTAGCTACCTGCTTCTGAGCGAGCTGAAATATTTATAGATCCTCAAATTCACCAAATCTCTAAAGCCGAGTGCAGTAATTGGTCTTGTATTACATTCTTTGAGGCGACTTGGCCTTGGGAGATGAGATTTAAAAGATTTAGACCAATCTAGGTGTCTACACAGAAACCACTATAAGGCACAAACCTGTCAATCGTTGCCGCAAGGCTGTAAAGAGGGGGTTGCGAGGCATTAAGTGTCATAGATGGCATCTTCAAAATTCATTTGCACATTTGACCCTGATTCGAGATCCCTCTTTATTACTTTTTACCACTATTACGTTTCTCACCATTAATTGTAGGGTGTATGTCAATCAAAAAAGGGAAAAACAACCCCAGTGATGCTGAAAGTGCAGTAATTGTACCAAGACGTTCAGCTTCTACAGAATTGGAAGTGTTATCTTGAAAATATGTAAAATGTTGTAATGGTGTTTGAAATGTCTAGTGATCTATATTGTTAGTGATATAGTTATGTTCGGCCCAGCAGTAGGTAATTGACAGCAGTAGTTGGAGTTAATAGTTGGGACTAGCCCAGCGTGGAGGAGGTAAGTAAGGGCATGACAAAGAGTTTCCAGGTAGAATATCAGATTGGGACGTGCCTAAGGCAGTAGCAGACCCAAGATCTGGCTGAGTAGCAGAACCGCATTTTGTGGGTGCCTTTGTGGCAGAAGGGAGGTGACCGAGGCAGGTATTAAGTCAAGGCAAGGTATTGCAGGGGTGGCATTTATGCACATGTAATCGAAGTACATGTATCAAAGTACTTCTGGCCGTTATAACATGGCAGTTAGACAGGGCAGGAGACAGGTAAGACATTTATATACATCTATTCCCTGTACATTTGGAGTACAACAAATATATACCATATGCATTTGTGTAATTAATATCCTGGCCGCTGCATTCACACACATCCACCGCCCTGGCATTAACTCTCCACACTCCATCCATATTGGCCCCTCGCTTCTTTCCTCTCCTATGTATAGCACTCACGCTCTTTTCACATTGTTAAATTGCACAGATCCAGGCAGTCCCACCATTCAACACCAGAGACGCTCTCACAAATCACTTAACCATCTGCTCACTCTTTCTATCCTCCTTCTCCTAGTCGCAGGAGACATTGTTCCCAACCCTGGTCCCCCATGTTATAGAAAGTCAAACCCCCCCACTGCTACACTCAGAAACCCCTCTAATCTTATTAATATTCCCTGCCTGCCATCTGTCTCTCTTAATTGTGCACTTTGGAATTCTCGCTCAGTGTGTAACAAACTCTCCTTCATTCATGACTTCTTCCTTTCTAATTCTCTTAACCTCCTGGCTCTTACTGAAACCTGGATCCAGCAGTCAGATACTACCGCTGCTGCTGCTCTTTCATACGGGGGGCTACACTTCTCTCATACCCCAAGATCAGACAATAGAGCTGGTGGAGGCGTTGGTCTGCTCCTATCACCAAAATGTACCTTTCAGGTTATCCCTCAAGTACCCTCACTTGTCTTCCCTTCTTTTGAGGTCCATGCCGTCAGACTCTACACCCCCTTCTCCATGCAAGTGGCGGTGGTGTATCGTCCTCCCGGCCCCTCCCATCAGTTCCTGGATCATTTTGCCACTTGGCTTCCACATTTTCTCTCCTGTAACATCCCTACCCTCATCATGGGAGATTTCAACATCCCCATTGCTCTTCCCCTCTCCCCATCTGCTACTCACCTTTTATCTCTAACCTCCTCATTTGGCCTTTCGCAGCTTACTAATTCTCCAACGCATGAAGACGGAAACTCCCTCGACTTGGTCTTCTCTCGGCTTTGTGCAGTGGATGATTTTGCAAACTCCCCTCTCCCGCTCTCTGACCACAATCTTCTTTCATTCTCTATAAAGAACTGCCAGGCTGCTCAGGTCACCCCCACTGTCCAGACTTATAGAAACATACAGGCCATTAACAACCAGAAACTTCTGAAGAACTTGCAGTCTTCATTGGCCCCCACATCTCCTCCCTCTCATGTCCTGATTCTGCATTGAAGCATTACAATGAAACACTTCAAAGTGCCCTGGATGAATTTGCACCCCCTATAAATAGAACACCACAACATAGACGGTGACAACCCTGGCACACGGTGCAAACACGTTTCCTGCAGCGGTGCTCCAGGTGCGCCGAACGTCTGTGGAGAAAATCCAATCTACACGAAGATTTCATCCATTTTAAGTTTATGCTTAGAACATACAACACTGCCCTTCACCTCTCCAAACAAACCTATTTCAACACCCTCATCACCTCACTGTCCAATAACCCAAAACGTCTCTTTGACACTTTTCATTCTCTACTCAATCCAAGAGTACAGGCCCCAACCACGGAGCTCCGAGCTGACGATCTGGCCAATTACTTCAAAGAAAAAATTGACCAGATCCGACAGGAAATTATCTCCAAATCCCCTCATACCATGCACTGTCCTCCCTCCCCCACTGCATCTAACTCACTCTCTGATTTTGAACCAGTCACAGAAGAAGAAGTAAGCAGGCTCCTTGCATCTTCTCGCCCAACTACTTGCACCAGTGACCCATTTCCGTCACATCTCCTCCAGTCCCTTTCCCCTGCTGTCACCCCTCACCTAACTAAAATATTTAACCTCTCTCTCTCTTCTGGTATTTTTCCCTCCTCATTTAAGCATGCCATCATACATCCACTACTTAAAAAACCATCCCTCGACCAAAACTGTGCCGCTAACTATAGACCTGTCTCTAATCTTCCCTTCATCTCTAAACTCCTGGAACGCCTGGTCCACTCCCGTCTTATCCGCTATCTCTCAGAAAACTCTGTTCTCGACCCTCTCCAATCCGGTTTCCGCTCTTTACACTCCACTGAAACTGCCCTCACTAAAGTCTCTAATGATCTGCTAACAGCTAAATCAAATGGTCATTACTCCATGCTAATTCTCTTGGATCTCTCTGCAGCATTTGACACTGTGGATCATCAGCTCCTCCTCACTATGCTCCATTCCATTGGCCTCAAGGACACCGTTCTCTCCTGGTTCTCCTCCTATCTCTCCGACCGCTCCTTTACTGTTTCTTTTGCCGGTTCCTCCTCCTCTCACCTTCCCCTTACTGTTGGGGTTCCTCAAGGATTGGTTCTAGGCCCCCTCCTCTTCTCCTTGTACACTGCCCCTATTGGTCAAACAATCAGCAGATTTGGTTTCCAGTAACATCTCTATGCTGATGACACCCAATTATACGCTTCTTCTCCTGACATCACGCCAGCCTTTCTAGAAAACACTGGCGATTGTCTAAACGCTGTGTCTAATATCATGTCCTCACTATATCTGAAACTGAACCTGTCAAAGACTGAACTCCTGGTGTTTCCTCCCGCTACTAATGTACCTATACCCGACATTGCTATTTCTGTGTGTGGTTCCACTATTACTCCCCAGCAACATGCCCGCTGTCTTGGGGTCATACTTGATTCCGAGCTTTCCTTTGCCCCCCACATTCGATCACTGGCTCGCTCTTGTCATCTGCACCTCAAAAACATTTCTAGAATTCGACCTTTTCTTACTTTTGACTCTGCAAAAACTATTACTGTTTCTCTTATTCATTCTCGTCTCGACTATTGTAACTCTCTTCTAATCGGTCTCCCTCTTACCAAACTCTCCCCTCTCCAATCTGTCTTGAATGCTGCAGCCAGGATCATATTCCTCACCAATCGTTACACCGATGCCTCTACCTTGTGCCAGTCATTACACTGGCTACCCATCCACTCCAGAATTCAGTATAAACTTATTACCCTCATCCACAAAGCCCTCCATGGCTCAGCACCACCCTACATCTCCTCCCTTGTTTCAGTATACCACCCTACCCGCGCCCTCCGTTCTGCTGATGACCTGAGGTTAGTATCCTCAATAGTCAGAACCTCCCACTCCCGTCTCCAAGACTTTACACGTGCCGCGCCAATTCTTTGGAATGCACTTCCCAGGTCAATACGATTAGTCCCCAATCCCCACAATTTTAAGCGTGTCCTGAAAACGCATTTATTCAGACTGGCCTATCGCCTCAACACATTAACCTAATCTATCCCTGTGTGGCAGAGCCAAAAGTTTTACCATAACCAGGTTCCCAGCATCATGTTCCCACATGCTTTATGCATCCATTAGCCCTCTGTGTCTGTACTGTTACACACTTAACATTATGGCTGGTCCATACAATCAGAGCAACTGTTACCACCCACCTTTCGTGTCTACCTCTTTCCTCATAGACTGTAAGCTTGCGAGCAGGGCCCTCTTTCCTCTTGGTATTTGTTATAATCTACTGTATGTGATTATTGTTATGCTGTAATGTCTATTGTCTGTACAAATCCCCTCTGAAATGTAAAGTGCTGCGGAATATGTCGGCGCTATAAAAATAAAAATTTATTATTATTATTATTATTATTAAGTCCTACGAAGGAAGCGACAACAAGATGGAAGTGGTTAATGTCCAGAGTCGGTCCAGAGCGAAGAGAGGAAAGTGAGAAGTATTGAGGCCTGGGGCAGGAAGCAAAGAGGGATGGTATGGAGTTGCCTGTCAGTCGGGTAGTGGAACAGAGGAGGAGGAATAAGCGAGATGAAGAGAAAAGGCCCCGCGTGGTAGTCTAGAGGCGTCAATAAAGCAGAAAGTTAAGTGGCTGCCATATTGGCATAGAAAACTCCCATAAGGGGAAAATGATATGGAACCGTGGGTGGAAGCACAGGACTCTTGCTTGGTGGACAGTAGTGCCATTACTGGAGACTAGGACGCTCCCGGAATAGAGTGTGCTGGGCTGTGTGGAGGCGGAAGAGTTAGACAAAGTAGAGGGTGAGAGTGACTCCCGGGAAGAGAGGAAGAAGAGTGTCATAATGTTCCTAGTCATAATGTCCATGAAGATGAATTCCTACTACTTGTTGTACATATTTCCTCAAAAGTTATTGTACAGTAAAAACACATTTGTTTTTTAACTATGGCCTCCCTTATTGACTGCGCTAGCTAGCTGGTCATGGCTGGCCGAAAACAACGGCACCATCTGGTCTCCAAGGGGCCTATTGCCATCACAACTAAAGTCCACATAACCAGCCAGGACTTCTGTTTTCATGAAGCATGCCGAGGCATGAAGCACGAGTACCTCGCCCACGGTTACCGGCCCGTGTCACGTTACGAGCTGTTTGTGCCTCACACTTCTCCCAGAGTTCATAGTTCTAAACCTATTTCCTGTCAGTCATATTAATTTCCAGGAGGCTATTTTTTTTGTCAAAAGGCCGAACACAGTCTATTACTGAGTGTAACTGTGGCGCCCCTGAGGGTTGAGTCGCCACAGAGGTACTGCACCTCCTCCTGAGGTGTGGTGCCCCACCATTCAGGTAAGGTGGAGACACCTGACCACACTCCAACACCTGCATCCCACACAACATAGTAGTGTAGCAAAGCACCTTTGGTGGCTCCCTGCTTGGAACACGAAGAGTGCTGGGAGGTGGGTGGAGCTTAGTCTGCGTCAAAAGATTGGGAAGAGTTTAGGATGTAGTCAGTCGGACTCAGGGAGTCTGAGAGAGAAGATCCCCTGAGTGGGATGGACGAAGGAAGTGCTGCAGCCGACCTCAGTAACCTGGGTCCGCTGGCACAGGAGAGACATTGATGGAAAGCCTGACTCTTCATAAGAAAGATAGATTTGAACGGAACATAAGGAGGACTGAGGATTAGGGTGAGAGCAGAACCCTTCCCAAGTTCTCAGCGCATGGCCGGGGTCCGGTCCCTGAGGTTGTATGGATACGAATGGTCCTGCAGCAAACACCGGAGGAATAGAAGTTGTCACCACTTTATTCCCACACAAGACTTGGGGGCACAACAGCGACATGAGTGAGCCGGAACTTAGTAGCAAGGAGTCCCCGAAGCAGGCTACAGCTGTCTGCCGTACAAGTAGAGTTCTAAGAACATCTGACAGGAGGAACTCCAGTGTAACTCAGTACTGAGAGTACTTCACTATAGGCGCAAAAGGGAGACGTTCAGAAAAGGCACATATGTTGGCGGAGTGTTGGAACGGAGTACTTCATCTTGCCTGGAGGTTGACTGAGCTTCTGACCCGGAGGACACGGCACAGATGCGTGCACCTATACCACAACAGACTGTGAGTAAAGCTTTGGAACTACATGCCCTGGTGTCCTCCGCTTATTCCTGCGCCAACACCCTCAGCACTGCTACATCTCTGTGCCTGACACTGCACCATCTACGTGTCACTTCACCTACACTGCCCTGGGACTACAGCCCTGCCTGTGGAGGGCCACAACATCATTGCTGCACTACACCATCTGTCCCAGAGGATCTGTCTGCAGCGTCGGCTTAACACCTTTCTTGCCGAACACCACAGGTGGTGTCACGAATCATTCAATGAACATTTCTGCTATTTACAATGGACGCCCAGGGCCATGGACCGGGTCATAGCTGCCGTGACAATAACCCCACTCGTGGAAATCCGCGGGCCCGGTACCGAGTACCCCACAGCCCTGGGTGTGGGGGCGACCCATAACCACTTCTGGTCTCCTGCCCCACTCAACACATGCTGGGACTTGTAGTTTTTAATTTTAGGAGTGCCCATTGTTCCAAACCCAGTAATGGTTATTTCTCTTGAGATGTTGAAATTGATCGGTAACAAATCCAATATCCCGCAAATTGGGTTCCAGATGGATGAATTTTTGCTGTCTTCCTTTGAGGGCCAGAAATGGGTGAAATAATGAAAAATAAATTATGCTCGCTTGTTCTGAGCCCTAATCTGCCTTTACGCCACCTTCACCTTTTCCGTGCCCATTTTCAGCTCTTCCGAAATGCCCTTTTTGGAGATTAAGTCAATGATTGGCTTCATGTGGTCACTTGAAGTGGGGTCCAACACATATTATTAAGGGCAAAGACTTGTACCACCACCCTCCACGTGACCATGTGAGGTCAATTACTGGTATCAATGCAGGAAGAACCACATTGGCAAAGAAGACAGGGGACTTGCACCGGAGGTGGTACAAGGACCGGTATGTATAAATTATATTATGTTTAGCCCTATTTCTCCCTCCCAGTTTATTAAGCAATGGGCACTGGAGAGACCTCAGAGGATGATAAACATCTTTACACGGCAGTTGGGGTGCTTTAGAGCAAATAAAATCTGGTGGCCGAAATGCGTGAACCTTCCCAAATGAATTGCACAAGTTTGGACCATTTCTAGTTTAGGCAAAAAAACCTTACCAATTTTTATTTTGGCTCGGCCACTGACCTCAAATCATCAGAATGATGGGACAGCACTGCCATCACCCACAGCTCTGATGGATTCTTGAACCATCTCCTTCTATAATGTCATGCACAGTGTAAGAAGGGATAAGGGAAAGGGAAACCATTTCTAGGGAAGGGGGGGAGTGGAGACCCCTAGGCAGATCTAATGTCACCCGGTCTGCCCTAACATCCCTATATAGGTTCTGCACCTATCGCCGAACAGGATACCTAAACCCTGCCTGACCCTAGCAGTAAGCCCTGCATAGGGAAGGACAGGATAAGCACTAGTCAAGTCCCCACTACCACTAAAGGCAGATGGGATGCACAGAAAAGGGGAACACTTAGCTTGAGCAGACTCAGAGAGAAACACAGACTACCTACCAAAGGGGAAGATAGCCAACTGCTATAGCTCCAAGTTTCAACAGTGAAATGGAAATATCATCGGCAACTCAAAGCAGCCAGCTGGGATTTATAAACACCATGTGTGTCAACTAGAGCCGGGGGACGTTGCCACTGGGTCCTAAAGTCAGAAGGAATAGGAAGGAGTCTGCAAAGCCAATCGCTAAGATATTCTGCAGCTAGATGCAGTGCGACTGTCTGCAGCCTCTGAAACAACCGTGACATATGATCATAAATGAGGATTTCAGTCTCAACTTTTGACAATCCAGATTTGGCGACTTTAAAGGGACTTTTCTTACTCAAAGACAATAAAATAAAGAAAATACCATAAACTTTTTAGATTTTTGTATTCAGCTGCAAAAAAATGAATGCAAATTAAATGCTAATCATATATCCAAAACAAAAGAACAAAAACAAGACCTCACACATCAATAGCAGGAGAAAAAATAAAACATTTATGGGAAAAAAAATGGTGCCTATTCTGCCTCCGGAAGGAGAAAATTGTTTCCGTAAGGGGTTATTAGATTTCAGTAGATGTAGATTTTTCAGGAGATTTAACTCCGGTTTATGAACTGACAAGATGTCCATGCGTTTTATGTTATCCAGGTTGCTGTATAAATCCATTCACCTGGTCCCGCTGCACAAGAATAATCCCATCATTACAGGCTTCTGCTAAGATACCGCTCCTTTAATGTCCTGTAAGATGCTGTGTAAGATTAGGGGCTCCCTGGCCTTACTGTGCTGGCCAGGATGCCGGGACCACCTCTCCTTACATGATAAGAGGTAGAATCTCACTATGAAGCTGAGAGATAGAAATGGAGAACGATAGACGTTTGTGTCAGAGGTTGTGTATAATCAAAGTGATGAATGTAAACATTTACGAATGTCTTAAAATTATACTTCAGTGATTTTTGATTAATCCCTTAAAGGGAATTTTTCAGCAGGTTTTTGCTAATTAATTTGAGAGCAGCATAATGTAGGGTGAGAGACCCTGATTCCAGGGATGTGTCACTTACTGGGATATATTTTGCTTTTTCAATAAAATCAGCGTTTTATCAGCAGGAGATTATCACTACAGGACTAGGTGTCACGTGCAAGCCAGTCCAGCTAATCTATGCAACTCTGCCCCCACCACTGATTGGCAGCTTGCTGGCAGTGTACACGGAAGCTGCCAATCAGCGATGTAGGCGCAGTTAGGCTAAGTTCCCACTTGCGTTTGGGTGCTCTGCGTAGGGCTGCGCACTAATTCCCTTCAGATCCGCATAGATGCGTGTGTCCTGCGTACCTATCTTTAACATTTTGTATGCAGGGGCATGTGTTGTATGCGGATGTGTGCTCGCAAGTGTGAACTTAGCCTTACATACAGCTTACAATTCAAGCTCTGCTAATTCTAAAGTAGAGAAACCTGCACAAAGCAGCCTAGTGACATCGCAGGAATCAGGGTCTCTGCCCCTACACCTTGATTCTCTTGGATTTTATAGCAAAACCTGCTGACGGATTCCATTTAAAGACTAATGTTCAACATTTTTTTTGTGCACACCTTCATTATGGCCATGTTGTAGCTGAATGACGGCTTGTTATTTGCAGCAGAAGGTGTATTTTTCCATTTTTCCATATTTTTCCCTTTGGTTTATTTGTTTTCTTTTATTTTGACGGTCCCATTAGTGCTGGAGTGGCGATCCTTTAACTCTTTCCCAGCACAGACATTTCTGGGAACACTTTCATTTTTTCTATCTCACCTCTCAAAATTTATTTTTTGTTTTCCTTTTTCAAATACTACGTTTTTTTTTTTCTAAAAAAAGGAATAAAATGGAGAAAAATCACAATTTAGCAATTTATGTCTCCTGACTCTCTACAATGCTCAGCACATGGCGCGCTGTAGTGACGTCATCACGTCCTCTGCCCTGAGACGTCACAGAGTCAGAAGAAGCTGAAGACAGTGGAGCTGTGGGGAACGGGAGAGGTGAGTATTTTTGGGGGGACCTGGTGCCAGCGCTGGCACCAGGCTGCCCCAACTCACGGGCCCCATAGAGTGCCGGTGTTCCTGACAGCGAGTGGGCCCCCCCAATTACCCAGGGCCCCAGCACTTGCCTAGGTGCGTTGGGTGGTGATGCTGGCCCTGGTCGTCACAGTGGGTCAGGTCAGCGTGTGTGCGTGCCCCTGCCTCCTGCGCTTTTAAAGGGCCCATGCACCTAAAAAAAATGTTTCCCCTTCTTCTCTCTCTCTCGGGCGGCGGGCCCACTGGGCATTTCACCAATACCCCGCCAGGCCAGTCCAAACCTGGCTAGATCTGCAGCACAGAAAATGGGGATTATATCAAAAAGACAGCAGCAGACCATTAAGTCACACAATGATGGAATAAGGGTCTTTGCCCCTACATTCTCATATTACATACTAAAAACTCACTGACAGATTCCCTTCAAGAGGTTAAACACATAATAAAAAAACTAAAACTAGATCTTGCACTTTGGACCAAAAGCTGATAAAACTTGGAGCAGTTATAGAATATGGGGGACGTGACCCCCTGCTCTGAGCACGATCACTGCTGCGGTTGACATTGTTTTGTCTCCTTCAGCCTGCGTATATCGCACTAATTTTAGATGCATCGATATGTGAGTACTGTGGCTGACACTGCTATTGTTTTTAGGGCACAATGGCTGGCACTGTTATCAGGAGCTCATTGCCCTTTGTCTCTTGCTTACCGGGAGGGAGGGGGGGAACGGTGTACACCTGATTGACAGATCAGACTTGTAGCATCACTGGGCTGCTGAACCAAACTGTGCCCTCTCCTGTGCTGCTTGCAGATACCACGTTACCTCTGCAGCGTCAGACGAGTGCAGGGACACTGGAGATGCCTAGATGCACCAATCCGCCCAGCTTCAGAGCCGGACTTGCAAGCTCCTTGCATAGGATAACGGCCACTGCTGATACTAGTTCAAAGCTCCGTAAAATCCAGAAGTGACTCTTTATAGGTAGAGATGGGCGAACCTGAACAGTAAGGCTCTGTGCACACAGTGCGGTTTCTACTGCAGATCCGCAGCGGATTTGCAGCAGAACTGCAGGTGATGTACAGTACCATTATAGCCTATGTAAAAAAAAAAAAAAACGCTGTGCACATGCTGCAGATTTTTCTGCGCTGTTTTGGTGCGGAAAAAAAAAAAGCAGCATGTCACTTCTTTTGTGCGGTTTTGCTGCAGTTTTCCACCTGCTCCATTCTACAAAACCGCAGGTGGAAAACTGCAGTGGAAAACCGTACAAAAACGGCAGTAAAACCGCAAAAAAAAAAGGAAGAAAAATGCAGGTCATTTGACCTGCGGATTTAGTAAAATCCACGCCTGAAAAATCCGCAGGAGGATCCTCACTGTGTGCACATAGCCTAAAGCTCAGCGTCCGCACCAAACACCTACTGTTTGGGCATTCACCCCTAACACCAGGTGTTTGTCACACATCCCAAAACTGCTTCTGATCGGCGGTAAAATCATTGCTGCTAGTCAGACAGACGCTGTTCCCACACTGTCAAATGAGAGCGTGAGCCTGCAGCTGCAGGGACTACTGCTCCATCAGCCTATGCCTGCTGCCGCTAATAACAGCAAGAGAAGGAGGCGGCTGATGGGAGTATTCCCATCAGCCGCCTCCTTCTCTTGCTGTTATACTGCTCTCTATATAAATCATATAAAAAATCCAGCATGTGTTGCACAGTATTTTTGATAACCAGCCAGGCAAAACTAAGAGCTGGGGACTGCAACCCTCAACTGTCAGCATTAGCAAGACTGGTTATCAAGAATAGAGGGGTTCACATGCTGCTTTTTATAAAATTATTTAAATAATTTTAAAAAACTATGTGGGTTTCCCCCCCGCCCCATTTTTCACAACCAGCATTGCTAAAAAAGACAGCTGGAGGCTGATATTCTCAAGCTAGTAAGGGGTCATTGATATTAGACCCCTCAGCCTCAAAACAGCAGCCTTTGCCCGGCTCTTCCCACTTTCCCTGTAGCACAGATCTCACCGAGGTCACCGCAGTTCAGGGGCTGGGAATGCAGCCTCAGTGACCTGTGGTAACCTTGATGACATCACCGCTAGTCACTGATCCCTAAGGAGACTACTAAATACAGTAAATGTAAAAAAAAGTTATAAATATGAAAAAAAATACAAAAAACACAAAACTCAAATCACCCCCTTTTGCCCAGTTAAAAAATAAAGCAATTAAAAAAAACACATATTTGGTATCGCTGTATTTGTAAAAGTCCGATCTATCAAAATATAAAATAAATGAGTCCGATCAGTAAACAGTGTAATGAGAAGAAAAAATAAAAATGGCAGAATTATAGTTTTTTGGCCTCCGAACATTGCAATAAAATGCAACAAGAGGCGATCAAATATTGTATCTACCCCAATATGGTGTCAGTAAAAACGTCAGCTCAAGATGCATAAAAATAAATCCTCACCCAGCCCCAGATCCCGAAAAGTGAAAATGTTACGGGTCTCTGAAAATGGCGACAGAGAGAAGGTTTCTTTTATTTAAAAAAAAAAAAAAAAAAAATTTTCACCACTTACGGTACATAAAAAAAAAACCTATACATGTTTGGTATCTGCATACTCGTTTTGACCTGTAGAATCATATTGCTAGATTAGTTTAACCGTATAGGGAACATGGTAACTTAAAAAACAAACAAAAACAATTGTGAAATTGCACTTTTTTTTTACAATTTCATCGCAATTGGGGGTTTTTTTCCCCGCTTTCCAGTGCATCACATAATAAAATGAACGGTGTCATTCAAAAGTAGAACTCGTCCTGCAAAATAAAAAAAAATCTATGATATGGCTATATTAATGGAAAAATTGAAAAAAAACTATGGCTCTTGAAATAAAGGGAGCAAAAAAACGAAAAACTCAAAATGGCCATGGCGTGAAGGGGGTAGATAAACATGACAGTCATAAAAACCTCCTTGAGGTTCCAAAAGTTGATTTTTTTTAAAAAATCCCCAGGGATCTTTTTTTCTATTGGGTCTTTTTTAGGCACCACCATGGCACCATGGCGGGCACCAAGGTCCGGTGTGAGATTAAACCCATGTAACCTGAATGAAGGGAATATTGAGGTCCATAAAATGGACGGAATGACGGGTCTGATTCATGTGGCTGAATGTACTGCAGATATGGCTGTTTTTAGGGACAGCCGGTGCCCACCCTGTATCTCTGGGTGGGTTGCAGTGTCAGAGATTCTGCTGTGTGAACATGTGTGGGAGAGGCTAAGAAAAACATTCCATCCAGAGCAGAGATTGGGGAGGGGGAGGGCGGCTGAGGCTGAAGTCATGTATTTTTTAAGGAGGGTGTTTGTGGATACAACATGTTCCTAATTCTGCCTTCTCTTCGAGCTGCATTGATGCTGGCGCAGGATCACAGCGGAGGATCCAGCAGGCATCGGACAGGCATTATTATTGTATACTGTTAATACAGATTTTGCGGATTTGTCAATGGCAGGTTAATCCTCCGCGGTGCATCTGTCACTGGGAAAGTCTTAAAAATTTTTTTAAAAAATCTAAAAATAATTTTTAAAAAAATGTACATGAAAATACGAACTATTTAATTAACACGCAATACGTACTGATAGGGAACGTAGATTGTAAGCCCCAATGGGGACAGAGATGATGATGTCTGTAAAGTGCTATGGAATTAATGGCGCTATATAAGGGAGTAAAATAAGGAAATAAATAAATATACAGATGAAATCATTCTTAACACCCAATAAAGATAGCATTGTATTGTTAGGTGACAAATTACGCTTTTTCGTATTTTTCTCCATCATGACATGATACCTTTGTCATTTTAAGCATGGCTACTACATCTCTATACTGAATATATAAAAAAATAAATAATTTGTAGTTCTAACCTACCAATCCCCCGCCCACTGACGGACACAGAAAGAAGATGGATCCTGTGCAAGAACAATATATGATCCCCTTAAAGTCCAAAAATTCATCAGAATGCAAAATTCCATCTGCTTTAGAGGTGGAAATGTGTCCCCTTACGTCTTGGGCCCCAGGTTACACTAATGATATGTCTGCTCCTGCCCCTGCCAGTACATGACCAATTGCTCCGATCGTCTCTGTATATCCTATAACAGTTATATGAATAAGCAACCACTGCAGCCAATCACTGACTGCAGTGGTGACTGTCATATTCAATCTCCACCTTCAGAGGAAGCATGGTGACCAACGGGGATGAAATCAACACTAGAAGAGGAGCAATGGTGGTGTACAATATGCTGGGCCTTTAAAAACCATTAGGAGTGAAGGGTTGTAGAGGACATCCCCTTAAAAGGAAGACTGTCATCAGAGATTGATTCGATGTTTAAATTATTTTTTTCGGCAATGTTTTTTTTTTTGCCGTATCACGATCTCTCTTAGAATAAAAACAATAAAAATCTTGTAATTCTCACACTGACCACCGGGGCTTGTTTAGACTATAGCTTCCTGTTGTTTAAGGAAGTGCACATGTACATTAGTCACAATGAACCGTATCCTTTGTATTGAAGCAGCTAATGAGCGTGTGCAAAGGTCAATGTTAAGGGAGAAGGAGTAGAGTGTTATCCTCTGTGTATAAGGCCGGGATCACAAACAGCGAGATACGGCCGAGTCTCGCAGGTTAAAACCAAGCTCTGGCGCCGGCACTCTGGAGCGGAGCGTGCAGCCGCACAGCAATACATGGAGCTGCACGCTCCGCTCCGGAGTGTCGGCGCCAGAGCTTGGTTTTAACCTGCGAGACTCGGCCGTATCTCGCTGTAGTGTGACTCCGGCCTAAAAGTGATACCTGTCGTTGTAATCTTGATGATTAGGAAACAGCTGAAAACTGTTCCAGGAAGTATCAGTCTAAATAGTCCTAGTGGTCAATGTAAAAATTTCCGTATACTATTTTTTTTTCATCAAGATTTGAAAAAATTGCTTACATTTTTTCATTTAAAAAAAAATACACAAAAAAATGATTTTAACAATACGTCATTTTCTGATGACAGCTTCCCTTTAAGCACAAATTACTTTCTATATCAATCCATATATAATATTATCCTGTAATAACACTAAACCACAGTGAATAATATATTTTGTTATTAACCCTTTTATGCAGGGGCGGACACAGACTATAGTGGGCCCCGTGCAAGAAATTTTTCGGGCCCCCCCCGTCCTTCATAGGGCAACAAAGTTATGTAAACATATAGATAGTTAATATATATAGGCACCCCCGTTTCCCTTTGTTTCATAATGCTCTCCCCCATATGCGGTCTACTTTTGGCATAGTGCTTCTCGCTCTATGTGGCCCCCCCAGTTTATGCTGCTTCTCCCCATGTGGCCCCCCCAGTATATGCTGCTTCTCCCCCTATGTGGGCCGCCCGATTCAGGTTTCTTCTCCCCCCCCCCCCCATGAGCCGTCCTATTCATGAGCAGTCAAGCATCTCCCCCAGTGGCCCCCCCATTCATGAGCAGTCATGCTTCTCCCCAGGGCCCCCCCATTCATGAGCAGCCAAGGCCATGCTTCCCTTCCCCCCCATTCATGAGCAGCCAGGCCATCATGCTTCAGTTCCCCCCCAGGACGGAGCCCCCCAAAATCATGCCTGCCATGTTCAGTTCTCCCCCACCCCAGGAGCCCCCCAAAATCATGCCTGCGCCTCGGTCCCAGTCCCTCAGTCCTGCTCAGCTCTGGTAGTACTCTTACCTGGAGCAGGCAGGGCAGGCCAGACCAAGAGGATCCATCCATTCCATACTGTCCAGTGTCCGCGCTCCGCACATTCCTGAACTGCTGCAGCATATGGGCAGGGCTGCCACTAGGAATTTCGGGGCCCCATACTGTGAAAATTTTCGGGGCCCCCGTAAGACTCCGCCCAGGATCCACCCCAGCCACGCCTCCACCCTTCAAACTGTCCACAGTCCCACCGCCCTCTCTTGGAAAACTTCACTTCTCACCAATCACACATTAAGGCTGTGTTCACACACAGCGTTTTTTTCGCAGTTTTTTTCCCGCGGATTTGCCAAAAAATCTGCGGGAAAAACGCGAAAAAGAAGCTTCCCATTAATTTCTATGCATTTAACGCTTTTTGTGCACATTGATGCGTTTTTTATCGTGAAAAAAAACGCAGCATGCTCATTAACTTCGCATTTTTTCCGCGTTTCTGGCTTTTTCCATGTGTCTAGAAACTGCATGGGAAAAAACCGCAAAACAACTGCGCAAAAATCGCAGTAAAAACGCACAAAAACGCGCAGAAAAAAATGCGCGGTTTCTGGGAAGGGAGTCCTGTTTTTCAGCAGAAAATTTCTGCTACGTGTGCACTTAGCCTAACAGTTCCCATCACCAGATCACACATATAGCCGGCAGATTTTTTTTCCCGCCAAAATATTTTTTAAGCCGCCATCACAACACTGTAGACACTTTTGGACGAGCTCTATTCTACTGTAACCTATTAAATATTTGTTAAAATATGCAATACAATTTAGGTACATTTGTATTTATTTTTCAATTTTTAAAATGACCATTAATATCACATACAATGGACAAATACCACCGCACCATGACCAGACACAATATTACCACCACATAGTGACCTATAATTAATACCACATACAAGGAACAAATACCGCTACACCAGGACTAGACTATATATTATTACCACAGTGACCGAATAATATCACGTACAAGGAACAGCACTGCACCATGACCAGACCACATATTACCACCACAAAGTGACCAAATAATAGCACATACAAGGGACAACTACCGCAACACCATGTCCAGACCACATATTACCACCACATAGTGACTGAATACTACAATACTGATCAGTAATAAAAAAAAACAATACTATCGCCATAAGTGACATTATACACAGGGGATCTGTACTTACTATCCAGTGTCTCTGTACTGGTAATACAGTGATCAATTACATTATACACAGGAGCTCTGTATATAATGTACAGGTAACACAGTGATCACTGGTGACATTATACACAGGACCTCTGTATATAGTATACAGTATATAGTGTCAGTGTATAGGTAGCACACTAACTCACCAGTGACGTCTCTAGGTAAAGTCCTTCATCCTTGCTTTTCATCTTTCATCCTGCACAGACCGCCATCACGTCTTCCAGCCAGTGCTTGTCTCTGCAGGAAATAACACAGTTATCTAAAGCTCCACTTGCAGAACACATTACTTATTTTTTTCCCAACTTCTACATTACATCACATGAAGAAAAAAAGGCAACATAGTGTCACTCTACACAGTAACATGACTCCCCCCCATTTAAAACAGTATACTCAAAAAATAAAATAAATACATCACTGCAGTAATAATATCCTTTACTTAGCCCCTATGGTAATAATATCCCCCAACCTGGCCCCCATGGGTCTAATTCCTGGTTTCAGCCATATGTTCTCCCATCCCACCCTCATGAGTATCCATTGTGCCCTATATGATCTCCCCATCTGTCTCCATCGTATCCATCCTGCCCCATGATCCTGCCCCATCTGTCTCCAATCCTGCCCTTTGTGTCTCCAATCCTGCCCCATGTCTCCATTTTGCCCTGTTTCCAATCATGCCCCTTGTGTCTTTCATCCTGCCCCCTTTGTCTCCAATCATGCCCCCTGTGTCTGCAATCCTGCCCCCATGTCTTTCATCCTGCCCCTTTGTCTCCAGTCCTGCCCCCGTGTCTCCAGTCCTGCCCCCAGTGTCTGCCATCCTGCCCCCTGTATCTCCAATCCTGCCCCATCTCCACCCTGCCCCCAATCCTGGCCCAATGTTTCCATCCTGCCCCCTATGTCTCCAATCCTGCCCTGTCTCCATCTTGCCCCCAATGTCTCCAATCCTGCCCCCGTCTCCATCCTGCCCCCGACTCCATCCTGCCCCCAATGTCTCCATCCTGCCCCCAATGTCTCCATCCTGCCCTCAATGTCTCCATCCTGCCCTCAATGTCTCCATCCTGCCCTATCTCCAATCCTGCCCCGTCTCCAATCATGTCCCCAGTGTCTCCAATCCTGCCTCCAATGTCTCCAATCCTGCCCCATCTCCATCCTGCCCCATCTCCATCCTGCCCCATCTCCATCCTGCCCCCAATGTCTCCAATCATGCCCATCTCCATTCCTGCCCCATCTCCATCCTGACCCCAATGTCTCCAATCCTGCCCCCATCTCCAATCCTGCCCATCTCCATCTTGCCTCCCCCTGTCTCCAATCTGCCCTGGCAGGATGGCGACACATGATCCATGTGTCTCCATCCTGCGGGGAAACATAATAATTAAATTAAAAAACACAAACAAAAAAAAAAAAAAAAACTTTCTTCTTACCTGGCGCTCCTGCTGGAAGATGCAGCTCCTGTGTGAGCTCAGCTGAAAGGACTTGTGGTGATGCCATCGTCATGTGATCAGGGGGCGGAGCTGATCAATGGTGAAAGCCTGTGATCAGCTCCGCCCCCGATCACATGACGATGACGACACCACAGGTCCTCCAACGCTTCAGCGCTGCTCTCCTCTCCTCCTGCGCTCCACATGGCTAATGTGAAAATGGAATAATTAGCCATGTGGTGCAGGAGGCTGGAGGGGCCCCCCTCTCCCCCGGGGCCCCGTTCAATGAACCGGCTGCACGGGCGGTAGGTCCGCCCCTGCTTTTATGTCCCTCTTCAACTACTTTTTACCCCACAAGCGTAAATCAAAAAATATCAAACTGAGCTTTACTTACCCTCCCTGGGGGTCCAAAACCAAAGAAGAGAAAAACGGGTCTGTGATAAAGGCAGAGGTAAAAGAAAAATCTATAAACGATGAGATAAATACACAAGAAATAAGATTTATTCAAAACAGCACATATAGGAGCAAAGACAATAAAAGAACCCACAAGCTCCAAAGATACCTATGGGGCTCCACCCTAATATGTCCCCTTCACTCACACCCACACATGCAATAATACGGATCCCCAACTAAGATAGCAAAACAGAGAATATAACAATGTCCAAGGCAAAGTAAGGCCGGGATCACACATGCGAGAAACTCAGATGAGTCTCGCATGTTAATACCCGGCACTCGGGAACGGAATGTGCGCCTCCATGTATTTCTATGCGGTCGCATGCTCCGATCCGAGTGCCGGCGGCAGTGCCTGTATTAACATGCGAGACTCGTCCGAGTTTCTCGCATGTGTGATCCCAGCCTAATAATAGCAAGTGACTGCATGCAGATGGCACAAGCTTTTTGGCTCAGTGACTGGCTACAGCATTGTTCTTGTGAAGTCACCGCTGCAGCCAATCAACAGAGACCGAGGCATTGCCAGTGATATAGGGAGGCTAAAAATAGACATCTAGGTTTTTTTAAAATATTTTTTTCAATTTTTTTGGTAACCTTTTTGTTATTTCCTATTTAATTTTCTGCCTTAAATCAACAAGTTAAACATTTTTTAATTTTATCTTCCCACTGACATTAATAATTAGAGGGATTGCATCACCAATTTGAAAAAAAATAAATGGCGTAAACTTGTTCTTGTTGACTAAAATCAGGAGTATTTTTAAGAAATGAGTAATCCAATGATGTCATATTTTTAATGTTCTGCTTTTGACTCCAATCAGATCCCAGGGGGCGCTCTTACAGAAATATCTATGGAAGGTATTTGGCTCTACTGTGGTGAAAATTGGTACTGCAATGGCAAATTACTGACACCTAGACGGATGCTTTATTTTAATTTTTTTAATAAAATTTTTACCTTTTTTGCAATGTGATATTAGAGCTCGTCTAGTGGGCACAGATGTGGCTATTAAATTACAATTTTTAGGCTTGGCCTGCAATTTCTGATGAGGGTCAGCTAAGCCTTGAGGGATGCGGGAATCTGATATTGTTGACCCATCTATAGAATATGCTAAAACCCCTTAAACTCTTTGAAGACTCCATTTCTATGTTAAATGTATAGTGTTAAAGGGGGATCTCTGCTTTGGACAATCCTATCCCTGATCACAAAGGGTTCTCCTGATTGACATCCAGCAGTTGCCTGTGGGCAGGGAAATCTCTCTGTAAGTGTTCAATTTCTCTGCAGCACGTCCGCAGTAGAAATGGAGAATTACACTGTGTCTAAACAGATAAGTAGGTTGCCTGTGCAATGTAGGACAGGACAGGTCCTTGAGAGCGAGAGACGCCCTTTGCACAAAAAGTGAAGATCCTGGTATAAAACTCAAAATTTCCTAATAGGATGTAATAAATTAGGTGTCACGATGTGACTTGGCCCTGTGTGACGCGACCCAACGATCAGTCGGTCACTAAAACAACCAAGACAGAAAAGGGGACACTTGGGACACAATTTCAAAGGTGGGCCCCGCAAATAGGGAACGGGGAAATGGACACCTCCTGTGCTCTCCTAAGGAAGTGCCCTGAGCTCCTCACGTTCCCTATACAGGTTCTTTCAACCTCTTGCCGACCAGGATACCTCAGTCCCTCACTTGCCCTGCTCCTATCCCTTACTAGGGAACTGGCAAGTGCGGACCCTGGTTCCACCGCTGCACTAATAAAACACAAGGGAAAATAACGGACAGGGAAAAACAAACAACTTAGCTTTCTCTGCTGCCAATGCTCCGAGGCAGCAGAGCAAGGTACCCAAACTCAGCTTTCAGAAGAAACAGCACTGCTCCAGATAGGCTGCAAAAAGCACTGCTCCAGATAGCTCCTCTCTTCTCAAAGGTTGGATTGCAAAGGACAAGCTATCACCAACAGTCAGCTGGTGTACCAGGTGACCTTATATAGGAAAGAATGGCACCAGCAGCAATAACAGACTCACAAAACATGTAGTAACAGCAGCGGCCACCGGGGGCAAAAACTGACATTAACCCCCAATGGCCTGAAAGGAAAAAGTTTATATCAGAGCAGTCCAAACTGACACAGATCCAAAAATGGATCTTGACAGTACCCCCCTTACAATGAGGGACCTCTGGACCCTCAACACCGCACCTCACCAGAAAACCACCTACAGTGAGGATACCTAGATCCACCAGAGTTCACCTCAGCAACCACCTGACTCTCAGGTTTATGGCAAATGCGGACTGATGGAAGTGACAATAACGTATGCTCCGGAGGTGCCACAAATCTCCAGAGCGCCGACTTGGGGAATGAGTTGTATATGGGCATTACTGGGGGTAACTCCAGCTGGTAAGTCCCCAGGCCGAGGATGGCCGACACCCGATACGGCCAGATCACCCGAGAACTCCAGACCCCAGCAGCACCCTTCAACTGGATGTTTTTGGTGACCACCCATACGTACTCATTCACACACAGGTCCAGACCTGAACGTTTATTGTCACACACACGTTTGTCACAAGACGGTGAACTCTTCAAGGAACTGACAACAGAGGCGCCCCCCTGTGTCACAACAATCACACCCCCCAAATCAGAGAGGGAACCACCACCCTCCTCCGACCCCTCCTCCTACAAGGACTCCGACACTCAGGGTTAGCTTGTGGTGAGGGTTGAGACTTGCCCCTACTCCCTGGCAGCACCTCGGCTGCCCCCACTGGAGAAGAAGGGGACGGTTGTAGAAAAGCGGCAGAGACAGTAGCCCCCAGGCAACTGCCCTCACACTACTGATCCCAGCTGACTACTTCCCTAGACCGCCAATCTAATACCGGGTTGTGACTTTCCAACTAAGGGAGGCCTAAAACGATAGGCGATGGCATGCCCCTCCAAGACGTAGCATGACAGGGACTCTTCATGATGAGTCCCTTTACGCAGATGTATATTATCCACAACGTGGGTAAACCTCCCCTGGCTAAGTGGGACAGAGTCAAAGGCCTGGACGCTTAGGGGATTAGCTAGCGTCCTACACCTCAGGCCATGGGTCTGGACAAAGTGGGCGTCCACCAAATTGACTCCTGCTCCACTGTCCACAATCACCGGTATGCCCTCAGTACCCCGCCAACCACCACCTCTGCTGACAAGGTACACTGAGGAGACAAAATGGAGGAAATATACACTCCCTGGTCGCCTCCCTCCACATGACCAGGGGGATGCGGCTTCTTAGCTGGTACAGATGATTTGGCGCGCGCTGGGCAGACCCCGATGAAATGACCAATCTGCCCACAGTGAAAACATGCCCCCACACGACGAACCGCAGGCGATACCATTTGGGAACTAACTCCTCCCACTTGCATGGGTTCGTCCGTCAGCTCTGGTGTGTCCTCCTCCCTAACAAGGACTACCGGGGGCACATTTGGTGTATGCCTCTCCCTGAGGCGTCTATCCACCCGGATGGCAAGGGACATGGCGGCCTCCAGTGACCTGGGGTCGGCGTACTGCACCAGAGTATCCTGCAACTTAGGGGACAGACCCTGCACAAAATGACTCCTAAGAGCAGGGTCGTTCCACTGGGTGTCGGTGGCCCACCTCCTGAACTCTGAGCAGTACTCCCCAGCTGACCGGCCCCCCCGCTTGATTTTACGGAGTCGGGATTCTGCCAGGGAGACGCCATCAGGATCTCCATACACCAGCGCCAGAGCCACAAAACACCCGTCAACCGACCGAAAAGATGATGAAAAATCGGAAAGCAGAAGGGAGACAATAATCCCCACACGCTGTACCTCACACCGTGATGAACGGGGGCGGAGCCTGAAATATAATTTACAGGCCCCCTGAAACCCAAGAAATTTTTCTCTCCCTCCAGCAAACCTGTCAGGGAGAGATATCTTGGGTTCCAGTTGAGCCTGCACCTGAGCCAAGGCCCAGAACCCCACTAACTGCTGCAGCTGCTGCGCCACCTCACCCCACAGCACCTTAAGCTCATCAATGAGGGACTGAAACAGTGTGGCAAAGGCCTGCATTTGGGCCATGGCTCACCAGAAAAGAAACGGGAAGGTTGGTAATAATGTCACGATGTGACTTGGCCCTGTGTGACGCGACCTGACGATCGGTCGGTCACTGAAACAACCAAGATAGACAAGGGGACACAATTACAATGGTGGGCCCTGCAAATAGGGAACGGGGAAATGGACACCTCCTGTGCTCTCCTAAGGAAGTGCCCTGAACTCTCCTCACGTTCCCTATACAGGTTCTTGCAACCTGTTGCCGACCAGGATACCGCAGTCCCTCACTTGCCCTGTACCTATCCCTTACTAGGGAACTGGCAAGTGCGGACCCTTGTTCCACCGCTGTACTAATAAAACACAAGGGAAAATAACGGACAGGGAAAAACAAACAACTTAGCTTCTCTGCTGCCAATGCTCCGAGGCAGCAGAGCAAGGCACCCAAACTCAGCTTTCAGAAGAAACAGCACTGCTCCAGATAGGCTGCAAAAAGCACTGCTCCAGATAGCTCCTCTCTTCTCAAAGGTTGGATTGCAAAGGACCTGCTATTACCAACAGTCAGCTGGTGTACCAGGTGAACTTATATAGGAAAGAGCGAGTGGTCACAGCAGCAATAACAGACTCACAAAACATGTAGTAACAGCAGCGGCCACCGGGGGCAAAAACTGACATTAACCCCGATGGCCTGAAAGGGAAATAGTTTATATTAGAGCAGTCCAAACTGACACAGATCCAAAAATGGATTGTGACATTGGGTTTTTAAATTATATTACCCCATAATGTTACAAAACCTGGGATTAAAATGATCTATTTTAAGATTATATGATAGGGAGGGCACATGTAACAAATCCTTCACTACCCCAACGATAATGTGCACGCTACTATAGGGGTCTGTGTAATGTCCATAGACTTCAATGGATAGAGTTTCAGGGGGTGTCTGGGTCTCAGACGCAGCATGGCGCCCCCGCCCGATCAATCCAGCCCTGATTAAGCTGGGATATTGAGCATTTTAGTTGGGCAGGATGACTATTTTTGCAGCATTCAGACCTTACCCTAGCTTGTACTTGTACCTTGTGAAAATCAGACGAGTTAGATTAATGGCGGTTTAGCTCAGCTTTGCAGGACACTGAATGATGACAGCTACTGTATGCAATAGCAAACAATCGTCTGGCAGGGGGATTAGTGCGTCTACTGCCACACAACCTGAGGATGAGGAGGTAGAGGAGAGCACCTCGTCACATCGAGTAATGGCATCGCAGTTCTGATCATAAACGATAATGGGTCCGTGATCAGCAATCTGCATGAATGCACCGAGCGGAGGTGTGTCTCCTGGGGCAGGAAAATAAGCTAGGTAACCTGTCACTAGATCCATGCTGCCTGAACCACAGGCAGCAAGAATCGGACATTATCTGTGCGAATGCAGCATGGTATGCTTTACTTTAAAAATACTTTGAAAAGCCGTCTGAGAACTATGCGTCTTTGCTGACTGATAGAATTAAACAATCCTAGAATGTTATAGTTGGAAGGGACCTCCAGGGTCATCGTGTCCAACCCCCTGCTCACTGCAGGATTCACTAAACCATCTCAGACAGATGTCTGTCCAGCCTCTGTTTCAAGACTTCCATTGAAGGAGAACTCACCATCTCATTGCAGCCTGTTCCACTCATTGATCAACCTCACTGTCAAAAAGTTTTTCCTAATATCTAAGCTGTATCTTCTCCCTTTCAGTTTCATTCCATTGCTTCTCGTGTTTCCATGTACAAATGAGAATAATGATCCCTCTAAACTGTGACAGCCCTTCAGATATTTTTAGACATCTATTAAGTCTCCTCTTAGCCTTCTGTTTTACAAGCTAAACATTCCCAGATCCTTTAACTGTTCCTCGTAGGACATACTTTACAGTCCCCTTATCATCCTTTTTAGCTCTTCTCTGAACTTTCTCCAGTTTTTCATTGTCTTTTTTTAAAATGTGGTGCCCAGAACTGGATTCAGTATTCCAGATGAGGCATGACCATGGAGGAGTGGAGGAGGATAATTACTTCACGTGATCTAGACTGTATGCTTCTCTTAATACATCCAAGAACTGTGTTTGCCTTTATTGCTGCTGCATCATACTGTTGACTCATGTGCAGTCTGTGCTCTATTAGTATATCCAAGTCTTTTTTACATGTGCTGTTGCTTAGTTCTATTCCTCCCATTCTATAGATGTAATTTTCGTTTTTCTTGCCCAGATGTAGAACCTGGCGGATTCCACTTTCCTTGATTGACAGGTATCTGACTGTGAACACACAGAGGAAGAAGAGACCTGTCAGACAAATGGAACATAGTATTGAATAGCTGCCCAGATACCACATCGGACTAGTCAGCTGATACATAGGAGCCAATTCATCAAGCTCGGCAATGTTCACGCTGGTCTTGATGAGGGACGTGTGGGAGTCAAACGCTCCTGATTCTCTATGTGACTGCAAAGTATTAGATTTGCATACATGCGGTCACATGCAGACTAGATGTTCGTGGTGAGGCTGTACACGTCTAGTCGGAAAGTGGTTGAGAAGGTGCAAATTGTATACTTGTGGTCAAATGACTGCTGGTTCCCTGCATCGGCACTGGAGAATTCTGATAGTGTGATGTGTGCGCTCTGTGAAGATTCACAAGTCTGCAGTCACATAGAGTGACTGCAGACTTGAACCTCAAGCCTGGACAACGCCATTAAGAGGCACCTCTTAGGGTATGTTTCCATGGGCCGGAATCCCTGCGCTTTGGACACATCGGATACCCCGCTCAGCCCTAAGCGCCGCCCTCTGTTGTACGAGTGGTGATTCCGGATGTGTTCAAAAAACTGCAGCCATGGCTTCTTATAAGTAGCTGCCTGGCACTCTGGAAATTAAAATGGTGAAGGCCCACAAAGCAGGAGAAGGCTATAAAAAGATAACAAAGTGTTTTCAAGCTGCCCTTTCTAGTTTGAAATGTAACTAAGAAATGGCAGTTAACAGAAGTGGAGGTCAAGATATGGTCTGGAAGATTAAGCAAAATTTCAGTGAGAGGATTGCTAGAGAGGCAAATCAGAACCCCCCGTTTGACTGCAAAAGACCTTCAGAGAGATTTAGTAGACTCTTGAGTTGTGGTACATTATTCTACTGCACAAATATGGCCTTCATGGAAGAGTTAATCAGAAGAAAACCTCTCCTGTGTCCTCACCATAAAATTTAGAGTCAGAAGTATGCAAAAGAACATCTAAACAAGCCTGATGCATTTTGTAAACAAGTCCTGTGGACTGATGAGGTTAAAATAGAAATCTTTGGCCACAATGATCCAAGGTATGTGTGGAGAAAAAAGGGCACAGAATTTCAGGAAAAGAACATCTCACCATCCATTAAGCAAGGGGGTGGATCACTCATGCTTTGGGGTTGTGTTGCAGCTAATGGCACGGGGAACATTTCACGGTTAGAGGGAAGAATAGATTCAATGAAATTTCAACATTTCTTGATACAAACATAACTCCATCTGTAAAAAAGCTAAAGGTAAAAAGAGGCTTTCTTCTACAAATGGATAATGATCCTAAATACACGTCACAATCCACAATAGACGACCTTAAAAGGCGCAAGCTGAAGGTTTTAGGCTATGTGCCCACGTATGCAGAAAAAAAACGCACTTCTTCCCAGTGCCTTCTGGGATAAGTGAAGAGTCTCCGCGAGCTCAAGATCACTGGGTTTTGGCCGTTGCAGCTGAAAAGAGGAAATCGGAGAAACCAGGGGAAGAGTCTTGAGGAGATCATTTGCATATTCCCAGTGCCTTCTGGGATAAGTGAAGAGTCTCCGCGAGCTCAACGATCACTGGGTTTTGGCCGTTGCAGCTGAAAAGAGGAAATCGGAGAAACCGCGCGCCTGTCGGCGCGCGAATTTTGGCTCATCTTTCATCTTTTTAAGAAATCTCAAGATGGAAGAGGCCAGGAGCCATTTGGTGAGCTGCATTTCTTGCTACATGTTCACAGATTTACCAGTGGAAAAGCCAAACTTCACATGCCACAAATGCAAGCTTGTGTCCCTGTTGGAGGAAAAGTTGCAAAATCTCGAAGAGAGGTTAGCTACGTTGAAGATCATTAAGGAAGGTGAAGAGTTCTTGGACAGAGCAGAATTATCTCTTCATGTTACAGAAAGAGAAGAAATTCAAAGTGCACCTGAAGAAACAGAAGAATGGAGACATGTGACCCAGAGAAGCAGGAGGATCAGGAGGCAGTCAGCACCCATACTGCTCAGAAACCAGTACCAGGCTCTCACGCAGGAAAACGATGAAGAAATACATCAGGATAAGACTTTGCCAACAAACAGCAACCTTGTACGCCTTCAGAGTCCTCCTGGATGGAGAAAGAAAAATGTTGTGAAGAAGAAACGGAGAGTGGTGGTCATGGGGGATTCCCTGTTGAGAGGAACAGAGGCCGCTATCTGCAGACCGGATATAACTTCAAGAGAAATGTGCTGTCTTCCAGGTGCAAAAATTAAAGATGTGTCTGACAGGATATCAGGACTCTTCAGACCTACAGATGACTACCCATTCCTGCTACTACATGTGGGGACAAATGACACCGCAAGAAACGACCTGGAAACCATCTGCAGAGACTTTGAAGACTTAGGCAAGAAAGTGAAAGAACTGGGAGCGCAGGTGGTCTTCTCTTCCATCCTCCCAGTGGATGGCCATGGAACAAGGAGGTGGAATAAGATTCTGCAGGTGAACAACTGGCTACGTCGATGGTGCCGTCAGCAACGATTTGGATTTCTGGATCACGGAGTGAACTACTTATACGATGGACTACTTGCTAGAGATGGGGTGCACCTTACGAAGACTGGAAAGCAGGTATTTGGAAGTCGCCTTGCTACACTTGTAAGGAGAGCTTTAAACTAGAACAACATGGGAAGGGAAGCAAAAGACCAGAAAAAGCCATACACCTGACAAATGCTACTGAGAACTCTGCTATTAGAAGTGGAAAGGAAGAACAAAGACGAAAGAATCTAATTAAAAAAAATATTGGAGAAAGAGAAACCAATCACAAACTAAAATGTTTCTATACTAATGCACAAAGCATGGGCAACAAACAAGGAGAATTGGAACTACTAACACAGGAAAAGAAATATGATGTCATTGGAATCACTGAAACTTGGTGGGACAATACACATGATTGGAATACAAGACTAGAAGGATACAACTTATTTGCAAGAAACAGACTTGATAAACGAGGAGGGGGTGTCGCATTGTATGTTAGAAACGCGTATATCTGCACAGAGATTGAAGCTTCAGAGACTGGGAGTTCTGTGGAAACTGTTTGGGTAAGAATACAAGGACAGAACAATGGAACAAAGAAAAGTCAAAGATGCTATAGGATTTTTACAGGATGAAAATGATGAAATGGTAAGACAGGATGTTGAGAAGGCTGAACTTTTAAATTCCTATTTTGCATCCGTTTTCTCTCAGAAAGGAAATGTAACATCAACTGCTATTCACTGTCCTATTAAGGGAATAGAAGAATCCAGGATATCTATAAACAGAAAGATAGTGAGGAAACACTTAGCTAACCTAAATGTATTCAAGTCTCCAGGTCCAGATGAATTACACCCCAGAGTACTGAAGGAGATAGCAGAAGAAATTTTTGAACCCCTCTCCATAATCTTTGAAAATTCTTGGAGAACAGGAGAAGTGCCAGAAGACTGGAGAAGAGCAAATGTTGTTCCTATCTTCAAAAAGGGGAAGAAGGTGGACCCAGGCAACTATAGGCCGGTGAGTCTGACTTCTATACCAGGAAAGATCTTTGAACAAATTATTAAACAACATGTATGTCAATACCTGGATAAGAATGAAGTGATTAAACAGAGTCAGCATGGGTTTGTAACTAATAAGTCATGTCAGACTAATTTAATTTCCTTCTATGATGGTATTACTGATTGGGTGGATCAAGGAAATGCTGTAGATATAGTATATCTTGACTTCAGCAAAGCATTTGACAAAGTCTCTCATACAATCCTTATTGAAAAAATGACTAAGTATGGAATGGACAAGGCAACTGTTAGGTGGATTCACAACTGGCTTAGTGATCGGACCCAAAGAGTGGTCGTAAATGGCTGCACATCCAGTTGGAAGAATGTCTCAAGTGGGGTACCACAGGGCTCTGTCCTGGGCCCTGTATTGTTCAACATCTTTATCAACGATTTAGATGAAGGAATTGAGGGTAAACTGATTAAATTTGCTGATGACACAAAGCTAGGAGGGATAGCTAATACTAGAGAAGAGAGAGAGAGGATTCAAAAAGATTTAAATAAACTGGAGAAGTGGGCAGCAACTAACAGAATGGTTTTTAACAGGGAGAAATGCAAAGTACTACATCTGGGCAATAAAAATGAAAAAAGTATATATAGAATGGGAGGAATAGGGCTAAGTGACAGCACATGTGAAAAAGACTTGGGTATACTAATAGATCACAGACTGAATATGAGTCAACAGTGTGATGCAGCAGCAAAAAAGGCAAATGCAATTCTAGGATGTATTAACAGAAGCATACAGTCTAGATCACGTGAAGTAATTATTTCCCTCTACTCCTCTTTGGTCAGACCTCATCTGGAATATTGTGTCCAATTTTGGGCACCACATTTTAAAAAAGACATCAACAAACTGGAGCAAGTTCAGAAAAGAGCGACCAGAATGGTGACCGGTCTGCAAACCCTGTCTTATGAGGAAAGGTTGCAGGATTTGGGAATGTTTAGTTTGCAAAAGAGAAGACTGAGAGGAGACTTAATAGCTGTCTACAAATATCTAAAGGGCTGTCACATTGTAGAAGGATCAACTTTATTCTCATTTGCACAAGGAAAGACTAGAAGCAATGGGATGAAGCTGAATGGGAGGAGACACAGATTAGATATTAGAAAAAACTTTTTGACAGTTAGAGTGATCAATGAGTGGAACAGGCTGCCACGAGAAGTGGTGAGTTCTCCTTCAATGGAAGTCTTCAAACAGAGGCTGGACAGACATCTAACTGGGATGATTTAGCGAATCCTGCTTTGAGCAGGGGGTTGGACCAGATGGCCCAGGAGGTCCCTTCCAACTCTACGATTCTATGATTCTATGATTCTATGAGGAAAAATGTACTTTTTTTTGCATCTTTTTCTGCATTTTTCCACGTTTTTTTCGCGTTTTTAACGCGATTTTCGAGTGCAAAATTCAAGCACTTTCCAAGCGATTTGAAGCATCGCTTGGAAAGTGATTGACAGGTTGGTCACACTCGTCAAACATAGTGTTTGACGAGTGTGACCAACTTTTTACTATTGAGGCCGCCTATGCAGCATCAGTAGTAAAAGATAGAATGTTAAAAATAATAAAAAAAATAAAAAATTGTGTTATATTCACCTTTCGGCGTCCCGAGCAGCCTTCCCGGGCCTCAGCGACGCTTCCGTTCCCAGTAATGCCTTGCGAGACCTTTGATGACGTAATGTCTCACGATACTGTAGCAATCTCGTGAGGAATAGGGACCGCTACAGTATTCGCGGGACCGCGACGTCATCAAAGGTCTCGCAAAGCATTACTGGGAACCGGAGCATCGCTGAGGCCCGGGAAGGCTGCGCGGGACGCCGGAAGGTGAATATAACCCGATTTTTTATTTTTTATTCTTTTTTTACAGGGATATGGTACCCAGAGCCTGGAGGACAGTCTCCTCTCCTCCACACCGTGGGTACCATCCGCATATGAGCCGCTCACTTTGTGCATGGTGGGCATAGCCACATGCGGGAAGTAAGCTGATCTCATGCATTCCTATGGGTGCGGAATCGCGGCAATTCTTTTCGGAATTGCGGCGATTCCGCAAAAAGAATGAGCATGCTGCGTTTTTTTCCGCAATGCGATTCTGCCGCAGAAAAAAAACGCAGCATTAGCCCAGCATGTGCAGAATGCCATAGGAATGCATGGAGTGCATTCTGTATGTGTTTTTTAAGCGTTTTTGCGGCGAAAATTGCGGCAAAAACGCTTAAAAATCACAACGTGTGCACACAGCCTGACAATGGCCCTCACAGTCCCTTGATCTGAGCGTCATTGAAAATCTGTGGCTAGCCCTCAAAACAGCAGAGGATGCAAGACGATCCAGGAATTTCACAGAACAGGAAGAATTTTCAAAGGAAAAATGGATGAAAATCCCTCAAACAAGAATTGAAAGACTTGTGGGGGTGCTACTTTTTGCCTAAAATACAAAAGGAAATGTGTCACCTTTAACTTTTTCCCTTTTAGAGATCATTTCATTTTCAACTTGCTGAACTATTCACAATTAAAGTATAAAAGTAATTCTGACCAGGAATATCCAAACTTTTTCATGCCACTGTAGATCATTAGTGACATCAATGAGAAGGGAAGTAGCTATCTTGTTCTTTTTTTGGGGGGAGGAGGGGTTGATAAATAAACAGTTTCTGGAATTAATCAAGACTTATATGGCAGTTTTCCAGCAAAAAGTAGTCCCAAATTTTGGTACAGACTGCTTTGAGCAAAAAGATTCCACCTTTGATTTGACACTGTAGGTGGGGCCAAAAACATGTTACAGATTTACTATATTTTACGCTGAATGATGGTGTGGATTTCATTTTGTGGTCCACAGCTCACAGATGCACCGTATTTATTAAGATAAGGACACCTGTGAATAAATTTGGTGTACTTTACTCCAATCTTAGTCAATTCCCCCCAATATATCTGGCAGTCAGGGACCTGCAGTACCTCTAGCGAGATGGGAAACATTGAACACTAAACCCTGTGATGATGCGATCTATTGTTCCCAGTTAGGCCTCTTTCACACATCAGGTTTTCGCCGTCAGGCGCGATCCGGCGCTTTTGACAGAAACCGGATCCGGCGAAATGCAATGCCGGATCCGATTTCCCCCCAATTGACTTGCATTTGCGCCGGATCGCGCCGGATGGCCATGCGTTTCATCCGGTTTTCGCCGGATCCGGCAATGTGTCGCGATCCGGCGTCTGGAAAAAACGGCTACTGTAACGTTTTTTGTCTCCGGCGAAAAAGCCGGACACGCCGGATCCGGCGCGTCCGGCTTTTTCACACAATGAAAGCCTATGAGCGCTGCAATGCGCCGGATCCGGTTTTTTGGTCTGAGCATGCTCAGTAGCTCTGCCCACAGGAGATATATAAAAGCAAGACAATGGGACCCTCAGCCACACCCAACATGCCACCCAAGCCAAGAACCAGGAGCAGGAGAAGGCAGCAGACATCTGCAGCAGCAGCACCATCAGCACCACCACAAATGGAGCAGCAAATGGAACATGCTGAGGAGGGGAGTCCAGCAGCAGATGAGAGACGGTAATTATCAAATCCCCCATTCCTCCAAACTAGGGCCATGGAATATCAAGATATTCATTGGCCCTTTGTTTCTCTTTATTCAACAGCCGCCAAAGAGATGCAGCAGCAGCAGCAGCAGAAATGGCATCACTGGCAGCAGCAACAGCAGCAGCAATACCCACAGCCATGGAGTCTGGCCATCAACAGGACAGCACATCTTCTTCTGGGAGCCCTCCCTCGCATCGTCAGCGTTTGACGGTAAGTTTTTATTTCCAAAATCCATCATCTCTGTAATATATGTCTATTCATTGCCTTTTATTTCAAAACAGGAATCACAAGATGAAGAGGAGCTCCCAGAAGAAGAAGGAAGGGGTGGACAGACACCTGGAGTGGGCTCACAATTGGTAAGTTTTTTGCATCAAACGCAGAAACACAACATCACACTACACACAACACATAGAAAACAATGTTCTGCAGACCACACACAGCAAACAAATGCCTACATCCAAAGACATAACATTTTTTGTTTTCTTCTCTAGTCTTCCCAATCTGGTGCTCGGCCAAGAGGTCCTCGCAGTGCCTCCCAGGGTCGTCGGCAGCAACGCGGCGGTCACCAGCGTGTAAGTATAAATATTTTTGCTTTGGTTTTTTTGCACTTTTTATTTCATTTCTTTTGTGGAGGCTAATTATGTTATTTTTGTCTTTTTCTTTAACAGCCTTCACAGCGTGCTCCCGACTCTGACGGTGAGGATGGAGGGATTGATGTGGACCGCCTCATCGATCTCGTCAGAGAAAGGGAGCCGCTCTGGAATATGGCTGACCGCCGCCACGCTGACCTGATCGTTACCCGACGACTCTGGGAGGAAATCTGTTCGCTCCTTGTGGGCCGCTGGGAGGACCTCGATGTTCGGGCCCAGATTAAAGAGCGTAAGTATATACAGTACCGGTTGCTTGATGTAAACCAGTGTTTCCCGAACTCCAGTCCTCGTGGTCCCCACGGATCATGTGTTCAGGATTTCTATTTACTATGGAAATCCTGAAAACATGACCCCTGGGGACCATGAGGACTGGAGATTGGGAAACACTGATGTTGTATACTAACCACTCCTTTCTCGTTTCAGGGAACAGAATTGTGAATCGGTGGCGGTCTGTGAGGGATCGTTTCAAGAAGGAGTTCAATAAAGAGATGCGGGCCCCGAGTGGATCTGGAGGACGCAGGAGCAAGTACAAGTACGCACAAGCCCTGTCGTTCCTCCGGGAAACAATGCTCACCAGAAGGTAAATATTACACACCACATGTGAAACAAATGTTAGATGTAACTTTTTTTTTTCAGCCAGGGCCATACCATGTCAGTATTTTAATTGTTTTTTTTTCTCTTTATTCCACAGCACGGTGAGCAGCACTCGGGAGCCTGCACGATTGGACCCTTCTGAGGCGATCCCTGAGGAGACCGGCACCGAGGGACACTTCGACCGCCCCGGTACATCTGCACCTTCCCACACATTCGACCCATCTGTCCCATCCACCAGCACAGGAGCATCGTGGCCGCCTACATTACATGAAGCTGCTGGTGAGGAGATCGCTTTCCCTTTACCCCACCCTTCTGCCCCTGCCACCTCTAGTACACCTGCGGGTACTGGGCGGCAGCGGCAGAGGGGTCAGGAAAAGAGTTATGCGCAAGAGTTCTTGCATCTGAATGCATCTTTCCAGAACTGTCTAAAAGTCTTGTCAGAGCAAATCTCCGCAGGCTTTCAGCAGATCAACTCCAGCATTCTGGAGGTGAAGACACTTCTGCAAACCATGCATTCAGAAGCAAGATCTTCGCCAAACCACACCTTTTTCAGGTCTGTTGTGGAGCGCATGGAAACACTATCTCCTACCCAGCAGATGCATGTAATGCATTCGTGCCACGGTGCTCTACAGCAGGTTACCTCCCAACCTCCACCTCCCACCACTGTAGTTCCTCCACCTGCACCCCCTCCAGCCACTTTCCATCCTCCCCCTCCTATTACATCTGCACCCCCTCCAGCCACTTTCCATCCTCCCCCTCCTATTACATCTGCACCCCCTCCAGCCACTTTCCATCCTCCCCCTCCTATTACATACCAGCAACCTCACCAGTACCAGCAACCTCCCCAGTACCAGACATCTCCCCACTTCCAGCAACCTACCCCGTACCAAACTCCTTCCCCGTACCAAACTTCTTCCCCATACAACTTTCCATCAACATCATCTGCTCCTACAGTCCCTGCCCAACCCTCCACTCCACCGCCCACCACCTCTTCTGCCTCCCACATGTCCACCCATTCTGTAGCTTTTTCCACACCTTCACCTCTAACTGTTCCTTCCCCACCACGATCCCAGTCCTCTCTCCACACACCCAGTGTCGAAGTGTCCCGCAGCCCCTCCAGCCGTATTTCCACCCCACACTACACAGATTTATGATGTGTTTTGTAATAAAAATGCCCATTGGGTTTAAAACCTTTATTAAAAAAGTTTTTTGCACTTTAAAAACATTTTTCCAAAAAAAAAAAAAATTTTAAATAAAAGTTAAATTATCGTTTCACAATGGTTGTCTGTCATTTCTTTCTGCGGCGAACTATGTTTAAAAAAAAGGTTAAATACAGGGTATTTCAAAGGTAAAAAGGTTCTCAAAACCAGGTATATAACTGTGGGTAAATTTTAGCTTTTTGCCACAGTTGTGTTCCTGGTTGTGTTTGAAGCAAAGTATTTCACCTAAAAAGTTGTGTTTATTGTTGGTGATTTCCTAACAATGTACACAACTTTTGTTAAAAGGTGAAATACTTTGCACAAAACACAACCAGGTACACACCTGTGGCCTAAAGCTAAAAATAGTAAGACCATGACAAGATAGCCAACTTTGGTTGGCAAAGGTATATACTGTTGGTCCAGAAGGTACACAAGTTTGGTTAGGGCACAAATCTTTCACACTCTGTCATCCTGCCAGTGTACTCTGCCTTGAGGGTCAATTTTAAAAACCGGATCCGGCGTAATCCGTCGAAAAACGGATAGAAAAACGGATGAACCGGATGAGACGGATCCGGTTTTGTCTGTCAAGAACAAGACGGATCCGGCAGAAAACCTGATCCGGCACATCAGGTTTTACAAAACATTTGCCGGATCCGGCATTCCGGCACGACGCCGGATCACGCCTGACGCCGAAAACCTGATGTGTGAAAGTAGCCTTATCTGACACTTCGGTCTGGACAGAGACTGATCTTATTGTTCTTTAGTAGGATGGATGACAGAAAGCTCTTGCCCAATTTGTATTACTCTCTCACATATACACTATAAGGACATAAATATTGGGATTCCTCCACATTTCCCTCCAGGAGCTTTTCTGACCTCTCATCCTACATCCATAGACAATAATAGAGTCTTCCCCTCTGCAGATATAACGGCTCCCACTCTTCTGGGGAAGATTTATAAGAGATTTGGGGAATTTTTACCCCTTCATCCAGGAGAGCATTGGTGAGGTGAGACCCTGATGTTGGGGGGAGGTCACTCCATTATAGGCATTGGATGGGGCTTAGGTCTGCTCTCTGTGTGGCCGCTCATGTTCTTCCCCGTCCATGTCTGTATGGAGCTTGTGCACTGGGCACAGTCATGGGGGACAGAAAAGGGTCTTCACCAAACTGTTCCCACAAAGCTGAATTGTCTACAATGCCTCTTGTCACTGCACAGAACACGTCTCCTCCAGAATCCAGTGGTGGTGACTTTACACCACTCCATCCGATGCTCGGTTTGTGCTTGGTGATGTAAGGTTGCATGCAGCTGAACGGACTACTTACCCTGCTGGCTCCTATTACGGGGCCGCGCTGGTATCAGTGACCTCTGCACCACCAGCCGATCTGTCACTTTAGTAAAATCAGACAGCATGGCAGGGGACGAAGATCTTACACCGGGGACGTTGGGCCGGATGCTGTACACCAGGATCAGTGGGGGTCTGGATGTTATATACTGGGATTAATGGGACCTGGTATTATACACAGAGTCACTGAGGGCAGATGGGGAAATGGGACTGAATTGGAAACCTGAATTCAATTATTAGAAGGTATGTTCGATACTTTTGTCCATATAGTTTTGGTCCTAAACACCCAGAAACATTTCCGTACATGGTACATGGGGTGAGTGATATGATCCTCTCCCCTTACTGCTCTGTTGCACTTCTAAAAGCCGCTGACGTTAGATTTAGTGCCCTTAAAGGACTATCCATGCTCAGTCGATAGTTATCAAATAAAATTTCAAGGGGCCGCAGAGCTTGGCCTTCTCCTTGGGTAGCCCTCCACATTCGTGTGTTAGCGGGCAGTGCCAAACATAGCATTGCAGTGAAGTGACGCTCAGGCCGACTGCTGAAATCACTGGGTTCTTACGGATCAAAAAGGGAGCCTGTGCCCAAAAATTGTGTTGGACCTTATACCAGTATGGTCTATTAGAACATTCAAAGGGGATTAATAAAAGCAGTCATAGCTCGTAATACTGCAAGCTCGAAGATGAATATACATGCATGTGGGTGATGAGGGCGCGCTGCGTTCTGAGGTCATCGTGCTTCTTCCCATCTGTGGGTCACATGATCTAATAATTCTAGCCCCTTCCCGCATGCCTTACAGCTATACAAACACACCCAAAAACAAAATAAACACACCGCACCTAGTGGATAAGGCCAAATCATGTATTTAACCTTCCTCCATAAATCATTTCCAATCGACACCGTACACGTGGAAGACAAATCATATCTTTAACTCATCTCTGCTGTTGGATGAGGTCAGTTCGGAGCTCCCGTAGCCACAGGTTCTTCCATAGTGTCTACAGAAGAAGAAAAATACATTGAGGATCCTAGATAGATATATAGCAGATCAACGGAAGGCACATCAACGTAGATGATAGGACTAAACAGCCCATATACCAAGCACAGTGACTTTTCGTAAAGCCCAAGAACATGACTTTCTTCACCCAAATTCAAAAAAAAGTGCACATGGATGCAAAAGGAGAAAGGGCCACCACCAACAACAAACATTTTGCTATCCTTCTATTGTGACTTAACCTTCTCAAAGCGTAAAATGCTTATCTGGCTCTCAGCCACCAACTTGGCTGCCACCACAGTGTCCACCCCGAGTCAAGACCCGTTACACCAATGAATGTTGAGTTCTTGCTTCCGTAAGGCTTCTTTCCAGTAAAGCTGCATGAGAAAATATGAAAAATTGCTCTCCTCCAGAAGGAAGAAACTGTCTGTCTAATGCCACCCACTCTGTATATCAATATCTGACCCACTGACTAAACAGTGCCCATACGGTATATACCCACCTTACAGTGACTACATAGTTCCATACAGTCTCCATTTGTGATTTCTATAAAGTCCCATAATAGTAAGGTCATACAGAGGCCAGATGCCTTTGGGCCACAAAGAGTCTAATTATTACTGCCAGTGAAGTTGGCAAATAACAGCGTTATCTGTTGCTGGGGTGGCCGACTCTTCTTGATACTTGTTATCGAATCCATGAAGTAGACACAGTTGGTACCTAACACAAATTCATTGTCATAATCCAGTCCGGGTTTTGAGTCCTGTCTCCCCTTTGCCTGGCCTTGTTTTGGGTTCAGGTTTGCTATTTCTTCCTGCTGCGTCCTGCAGGCCATGTCAGTTATATTTTCTGCCTATGGCTTGAGTATCTGACTCTGGTAGTACCCGGATTTGTCATGCTGCATTTTCTGACGTTGTCCGTGTCTGTTCCTCCCTCTCTGCCCATCCTGTCTTAGTGTTTCCTGATTGCTTTTGGATATTCCCGGTGTTTCACTCGGCTTTGACTCTGACTTAACATTGCCTCCGGTCCCTAATACTTCTGCCTTTTGTTTGGTATTGACCCTTTGGCTCTCCACTGACTCTGTGCTTGTTTTTTTCCCTTTGTACTGCGTGACAGTCTAGGTTTTGACTCGGCTTGTTTGACTATTCTGCTGCCACCTGGTGGTAGCTTCGCTGCAGCACTGTAGGTCTGCTCTTGCTGACTTGTTACTATCCTTCCACTCTATTGCCATCTAGTGGAGGTTGCAGTTACCTGCATAGCTGCAGCATGGCATTCATGGTCAACAATGAAGAAGTTTGGAGAAAAGTTCCTTCAACTCTTCTCCAAAAGTCTTGATTGTTAACTGTGAACAGACGTTAAGGAGCCAACTATCTATTCCATTGATTTGAGAACAAGTATCAAGAAGAGTCGGCCATATCAGGTGAATAAAATCCATACTGGGTGGCTTGACCTTTCTCTAATGCTAATTTTTAGACTATTCAGTGGGACGTCATCCTACCTAGTAGAAATGAGATTGCAGAATAGCCACCAGACATTCAGCTCAAAATAGCCATCAGGAATAGTGTATATACATTGTCCCTCATCAGTGTGGAGTAGGATTCTGGCTACTCCACACTGATGAGGGGCAACACCCCGAAACAGCTGTCTGTGGATGGATACCTGGCCTTGGTATTTCCCTTGTCATATCTGTAAACTCGTAAAGAGCTGGATATTGACTTAAAGGGCCACTTAATATGGTGGTAATGGTGGTTTCCGAAAGGAGCCACTCCTTGGCTGGGTCCTTCCCTGGAGGAAGATCTGGCTAGTCCCGTGTTTGAGACTCTTAAATGAGGCTCCACGGACTTTATTTGCATATTGATGTTTGACACTTGGCCCATCTTTCCCCTTTCTCCTCCACTCTCCCCTTTTTTAGTAGTGAGTGCATTTCTGACTGCGCCTTATTTCCACCCAGATTGCAATCACTTATTCAAAGCTATGTAATATAGCAAAAAGTTGACAACTTTTGCAAAAAGACAGCATGTAGTGATGAGCGAACGTGCTCGGATGAGGTTTTAGACTTTTTGACTCCAGAAAACTGGTGCAAAGCCATTAGTAACTTCCCCACCCCCATGTGTGCTATGAGCAGACGTAGATTGCTGCCACATTTTGTTCCCTTTTCTGGCTTCAGGCATATTACATCTAGATTAAACATGCCCAGAGGAAATTTTGCACAATTTGTGACCTTTTTGCTGCTTTTTCTGTGACTTTTTTTTGCATTAACTGAATAATAAATGTTGTCCTGTAGATTTTAAGATCTCCAGGGAAAAGTCTTCATTCCCTCGTCTTGTACGTCGGTCATTAACCTACGTTGTAGGCTGCATTATATTATTTTCAAAATTTTGCCAAAAAATGAAAAAAAAATTAGGAGGCCCAAGTGCAAACTACAATTACATCAGCATATTCAGTAAATTTCAATACATGTGATTGGGGGATGACAGGGTCAATACTGGATTGGTGGAAGGATCTCCGGGGTTCAAGGGCTGAAAGTAGTTGCCTTGTCTCGGGTGCTCTACTGTTAGAGATAGCTATGGGGTCATAGGCTACAGGAGTTTCCATGCTTAAAGGGAACCTGTCAGCATGTTCCAACACATGGAATTAGTGGTATGGCCGTCTAGGAGCTTGTCTTACAATAAAAATGACACCTTTCTTGTAGAGATCCGATTTATCGGTCAATTTAGTGTAAAAGCCGTATGCAAATCAGGCTGGAGATGCAGATGTCAGCATGCTTAAAAGAAGCTGTGTTAAGTGCACCGACACGCCCTCAGTGCACTTCCAGCCTGATTTGCATACTGCTTCAACGCTAAATTTCTCATGACCGACACATCGGATCTCTACAAAAAAGGTATCGTTTTTATCGGGGAACAATCAGCTACACAACCAGGTGCCGAAAGAGTGAGGACTGAAGAGATGAAGACCGGAGTCAGAAGGAGGGAGCTGTATAGAAATAATTTAAATAATTAATAGCAGTTTTCTAATTTGTAAATGTATTTTTTGAAGGATATGAATTGATTTTTCCCTTCTGAATTCGAAGTTCGGAAGATTCCTTCATATTTGAGTATGAATGGCACGGAAGTAGCAGCTGAATCTGGGGCGAAACGTTTCTTCCCAGTATAATGGAGGGGGTCACACAATGGTTTTCTCCGCATCTGAGAAAAACTCTGCGATTATTCTGATCAAATTTTAATCAGAATGGCATCAGTTTTTCTAGGATATGGAGAGAATAAAAATTCTCTACCTTATCCATTCTATCCGTCCTTGAAAAATGGACCTCACAAGAATCTGAGCCGATTATATCAGTAGATACCATCTTCCTAGCTAAATCGTGGCTGCAGCCCATGAATTACTGTAGCTACATATAGGTATACCTGATTCTTTCCAATCCTAACAGAAGCACTAAAGATCTAAAACGCACACATAGCTTCCTCAACCAGTTTCGCCTTTGCAGGCTTCATCAATGTGCGACAGTTATAGATCTATAGCTCTAACCTCCTGATGAAGCCTGTATAGGCGAAACTGGTTGGGGAAGCTATATATGTGTGCGTTTTAGATCTTTAGTGCTTCTGTTAGGATTGAAATGAATCAGATGTACCTGTAAAGAAGAAACTAAACAAAGAGTATCATACCAAAATCACCAAGTAACAACAGTCATTAGCCTAAAAATAGCGAAAGGGACAACTCCTGAATACTGAAAACCTACAAAAAAAATAAAGTAGCTACAATAATTCATGGGCAGCAGCCATGATTATCTAGGAAGATGCTGGCATACCAAAAGACATTGACTATATGTAGCTGGTTATAGTGGTATACCAATGATGGGAAACCCCTTTATCTACTGATATAATACGGGTCTACTCAGGTACGGACTGGGGCTGAAATTCAGTCCTGGCATTTGAAATCACACAGGCCCATGTTGTCCCCGTCCCCATGAACCAGATGGGATATATTACTAATATTACCTGGATGGAGGAAAGCAAGATTTACTACAAGACCAACATTTCTAATGATACCCGTGGCCTGCTGGGGTAAGTGACAGAGTCAGCGACTTTGTGCTTCGTCAAAGATCTTAGTAGTATGGGAGTCTTGAGAGAACCAATTCTGTTAACAATGTAGCAGACAAGGTGGCCCACCACCAGACAGGCCCTTCTGGCATTTGCCAGAATTGCCAGATGGCCAGTCCGGCCCTGGGCCTTCTATAGTAGTTTTTTTAAGAAAAGACCACTTTTAAATAAAATGAATAAAAGTTATTTTTAATGCCTCCCTTATAGGGTTTATTTACCCCCTGGGTAGCACTTTTCTGAGAAAATCAGTCGTGTGCACGATCCCTTAGTGGGGGACATGGCAGATGCGGGACCCTAGACCCATTTTGCATCGGGGTCCAGGAGCCTCACGTCACAAAACTTTGCCGATTATTCTCTTCTCCTTTACTGCATTCAGTCCGTAGTAGATAATCTGAATTAACAGCCTAGGAAATCTCGCCTAGGAGCGGCGCTGATGAAAGATGGCACCGTGCACAGTCCCACACAGAGCCGAGAGCTTAATTGTACAGGTGGACGGGACGGGCTCCACGCCAAATACTTTTGGTTACGAGGGAGTGGTGGGAGTACATTCATGTGACCACTCCTAGGGAAGCAGTGCTCTCTTCATACAAATCAATGACAATTTCCAGTCCACACCCCCCACCACCACCACTACTGATATTCTTTTTTTTTTTCTTCCCACTTTTGGAACAAACCAGCAGTTCTATAATAGCAGCCTGCTCCGACAGACACGGCGGAAAAAAGGTCAGTGACATGATTTCTTATAAAACCCCGGACGGTTAGATTGTATTATAGGACACAGACGGGATCTGGATTATTTTCGGAGAAGGCCCCGCTGGATATGTTGCAATGAGAGATAAAAAGAGGAAATATATATATATATATATATATATATATATATTCGGCTAAAAGGGGGATTATATCATCCTGTGCAGTGGAAATAGCTGTGAGATGCAGTTACGGATGATTTTTTTTTTGGAGGGGGAGGGGTAGTTGTGTGTGCAGAGGCAGCTTTAGAGGTGAATTACGGTATGTATTGTTAATGTCATTTTTTACTTTATGGCAGTGATCTACGCTTTGAAGGGTTGTAGAACTACAACTCCCAGCATGTCCCAAAGGCCGCAGGCTGGGAATAAAACGCCTGGAGAGCCTTATTTTAGAGACCACTATACTACGATGCCTATAAGTTATAATTCAGCATATCATACGGGGCCCAAGAGATAAGGGGCCACATCCTCCTCCAGAGCAGAAAGCAGACACATAAAGGGCTGCACGATGGGCCGCCGGACTGAAAATGGTCCGTATACTGTTCCTTCTCCTGGAATCATTAATAGTAATGCATCGTAATATGTTTAAAAATCGGAATAAAATTCCTTTAAACCAGCGTAAAGATAATCTGATAATCCAGAATTGTGTCTCTTCTGATTAGAGGAGATGCCCCAACATTAAACATGATGGTAAGCTACTTACTGATCAGAAGGGCTCTGATTGTCAGGACCTTGCATTAGAAAAGGGGCAACAGCATTTTTTTCCCCTTCGCAGCAGCACTGCCATCTATCTGCAGTGTAGGGAAGTGCAGCACAGCCCTATGTATGTGAACGGAGCAGCTCTCTGTACAGCAGCGCCACTTTGACAGTAAAAAGATGGAGAATTGACCCTATAAATGAGCATATTTACACCATTGGGAAAGCAATAGGAGATTATTCTAGTTTTTTTTCCCCTACAGTTGAATTTTTTGTTGCATTTTTGCAAGGTTGTTTCCACCAATCTCTCCCAATGTGCAGTCTGAGTGATGTTAATGCTGCAATTTTTCCTTGGAACCAGAGGTGACTCCAGGTCACCAAGAAGCTGCAACCTTAGAAGTAATATAGACTTTTCAATGACTGTCCAATGATACGGAAAATCTGATGGTTCAGAACCTATCCGGTCCCTTTTAGGCTGCATTCATTTATATATTCAATTTTAAAGCCAAAGTCTTAAACAGGTAAAGTTTTACTATTATTCTACTTCTACATACCATATGTAGCAAATATTTCATATGTACCATATATACGGTAAGTGACTTCTGGGGAATATAAAGGTATTCTTTTTTTTTATATATATATATTTCTGCACTGTTGATTTTTTTTTAATTATTATTATTATTATTATTATTATTATACGTATATTTTTTTTTTTTTTAATATTTCTGTACTGTTGAATTTTTTATTATATGTATTTTTTTATTTTTTTAATATTTCTGTACTATTGATTTTTTTATTATTATTATTATATGTATTTTTTATTTTGTTAATATTTCTGTACTATTGATTTTTTTAATTATTATTATATGTTTTTTTATGTTTTAAAATTTCTGTACTATTGATTTTTTTAAATTATTATTATATGTATTTTTTTATTTTTTTAAATATTTCTGTACTATTGATTTTTTTTTAATTATTATATGTTAATGAGCTGGAAGGGACCCATAAATAATGAGGTTTTACCCTCAAAATTTTAAAAAATATTTATATCATTAAAAGTATTATTTAGAAAAAAAATGTAACTATAAAAAATAGTTTTGGAATTCTGATTATTTAGACTACATGGTGCAAAAATAAAAAATAAATCAATTAAAAAAAAAGTAAAATTATACGTTCAGAAGAGCTTGGAAAATGGACAGCATAAGCACAGCACAGCAATCAGGGCTCTGGTTCACATGAATGTTTTTGCTTATGATCCAATGGTCCGGCAGGAAATAGTCTGATCCGTTTTTTGGGGGGTTTTTTTGGTGATCAGACTCGTCCATTAAATTCAATGGGTGCATTTAAAAAAAAAAAACAAACGTCATGTGGACACCATCATTTTTTTTTTTTTTTTTACGGATCCGCTGCACCATTATTAACGCTGGTTTATTCTCATAATTTAAATTGCTGTTTTTTTATTATAAATTTATCAACTTATTTTTATAAGTTTATAAAAATCCCATCAATGAATTATAAAAACCCAAAAATAAGGTTACAAGTTCTAATTAAATGGAATTATTGAAAAATAAGAAGCAGGAGTAATATATAGTCGCCACCGGCACTCGGATCGGAGTGTGCGGCTGTATGTATTTCTATGCAGCTGAGCGCTCCTCTCCCGAGTGCTGGCGGCAGTGCCGGGTATTGACGTGCGAGATTCGTCCAAGTTTCTCGCAAGTCTGACCCCGGCCTAATATGTAAGATGCACCATATTTATCACATGGCAGAACAGTCACAAGAAAACTGACCCATAACTGCAGCCGTACGGCCTCATTCACACGTCAGTTTTTGTCACGTACGTGAAAAACGGACCGATTATTGTTAACAGACTGTGATCGGAGTGTGGTCCGAATGACATCAGTTTTTTTTCCTATGTGACAGTCTGTGAAAATCGGACTGCACTCAGATGTCATCCGATGTCCGATTTTTTTTCACGGACCCTTAGACTTGCATGGCCGATTTTGATCCAACCATCGAATCAAAGTGGGACATGATTTTCCAAGTACATGTGAATGACCCCATAGACTATCACAGGTAGAATATCGGATGTGTGAATGAGGCTTTAATTTTGGAAATCTCTGGAGCTAAACAGTGATCCAAAGGTTAATATTTCTCGTTGCGGAGAATGACATGCCAAGGTGAGGAGACTTTTAATCCGCAATGCGCCTCTGGGAAATATGCAAAATATCTCTTCAGAGAGGAAGAGGACTAGAACTCCTACTAATAGGAAGGAAAGGGGCTTGATGTGTTTGATGGAAACCATCAGCAAGCAGGTTAGAGATCATTTTATGGCTTTTTATATTTTACTCTTTCTAATTGGAATAAATGACAGAGTCACATAAATGTTTGTTACTTGATTAGATCTATCGGAGGTGGAGAGTGCGGCCCGGTGGATTGGGGTACTTGGGTGGAGTTGCCCCCATGTGACTTCAATCTACTTTGACCAGTTGTTGGTTTCCAGCGAGATGGAAAAAGAAGAAACCTCATCCACTGCAGAGGTTTCCCCAGAGGTGGGAGGATTGGGAATGAGGCAGAGGGGCCCCAGTGTGTGATAAGTAGGGTAAAGAAGGAGCTTTATCTTGCACACCTAATATAAGTCACCAGTGGGCTCCCCCTCAGCCAGATGCTGTTATCTATAGGGCAGTGACCAGGAAAGACCAGCCCTACAGTCCTTAGTGCTGAGCACAGTCCCAGGCTTCCTATGGCTTCTGCTGGATCCCATTCAGCCAGCTGCTGTACGGTTCTCAAGTTCAGTAATGTCAACCACATAAAACAGACAGGCTGCGCCTTTCCTCTGCTCCGGGGGAGGACAACATTAGCTAATGTCTTGTTAACACTATATCTGCTGCAGAACAGCAACATGTCACTTACGACTTTTCCCATATAAAATATATACGCAGTGCTTCCCTTCTATACACGGTATTTCAAACCTTAGAGCTGCAGTTTGTGCTCCAGAGCTGCACTTCATAACAGCACTTTAGACTGTATTCTGCCATTTTTAAACTGTGATGTTTGGCCACCCTGTCACCCACATGCATTCATGTACACGGTCACATCCCAGTCTCCCGTTCCTCCAGGCTTATCAGTCTTTTTTTTGTTAGCACCTGTGCAATTGGCTGTAGATTACTATTATCTTAGGTCTCAACTGCTGAGATGGGTCCTTAAAGCCCTTAATCAGGGTGCAGTTCTAATGCTGCATGGACAGGTGGTGTGTTGGTGCACTTGAGCAGACCATCTGGAACAATGATGGGGGAAAATGGCAACTGGAGAAGCAGAGTCGTCTTTAGGCTGGGGTCAGACATGCGAGAAACTCACGAGTCTCGCGTCTCAGTAGCCGCCACTGCCGCCGGCATTCGGACGGGAGCACTCAGCTGCATAGAAATACATGCAGCCGCACACTATGGTCCCGAGTGCCGGGTATTGGGACGCGAGACTCGTGCGGGTGTGACCCCTGCCTTACTGTGAGGTTCAGTGTAACAGAGCTGGATTTGTCACAGAGTTCAATGTAGAAATCTCATAGTGATATAATGAAGCTAACCAGCAGTATAGTAAAGCTGGGTTTGTCACAGAGTCCAGTGAAAAGGATCCAGTGGTATAGTAGTGCTAGGTTTGTCACAGAGTCCAGTGGTATAGTAGAGCTGGGATTGTCACAGAATCCAATGCAAAGTATCCAGTGGTATAGTAGAGCTGGATTTGTCACACAGTCCAATGCTAAGTATCCAGATGTATAGAAGTGGGTTTGTCACAGAGTCCAATTCAAAATATCCAGTGTTATAATAGAGCTAAGTTTGTCACAGAGTCCAATGCAAAGTATCCATCGGTATAGCAGAACTGGGTTTGTCACAGAGTTCAAAGCAAAGTATCCAGTAATAAACCAGTAATAAAGAATAGCTGGGCTTGCCACAGTGCCCATTGCAAAGTATTCAGTATTATAGTAGAGCTGGGTTTGTCACAGAGTCCAATGCAAAGTATCCAGCAGTATAGTAGTACTGAGGTTGTCAAAAGGTTAAAGAAGATGCAATCCTTGGTGTGGCCATTTACAACCTGAATACTCGGTGACTTTAACAGTGCGAGAACATAGGAGTGCCCAGCTTGCCAGAGAAAGCTGGCCAGGACAACACGGTGCAGGAGCCAGGATAGGTGAGAGACATATAGGTCCATACAGTACTGTGTGAGACATGCAATCATACAGAATCCTTCAGCATTGCCTCTGGGGAACAGTATGATGCCTCATGGTGGCACCATTCATTTGCACATGGAGAGTCTATGGTCAGTCATATTGACCTGTATGAACTGAACATGTCACCATATCTTTACAATATGCAAGGACCGTAATTAGCAAATCCTGCTTTGAGCAGGGGGTTGGACCAGATGGCCCAGGAGGTCCCTTCCAACTCTACGATTCTACAGTCATATGTTAAAGTTTGGGCACCCCTATTAATGTTAACCTTTTTTCTTTATAACAATTTTGGTTTTTGCAACAGCTATTTCAGTTTCATATATCTAATAACTGATGGACTCAGTTATATTTCTGGATTCAAATGACGTTTATTGTACTAACAGAAAATGTGCAATCTGCATTTAAACAAAATTTGACCGGTGCAAAAGTATGGGCACCCTTATCATTTTCTTGATTTGAACACTCCTAACTATTTTTTACTGACTTCCTGAAGCACTAAATTGGTTTTGTAACCTCATTGAGCTTTGAACTTCATAGCCAGGTGTATCAAATCATGAGAAAAAGTATTTAAGGTGGCCACTTGCAAGTAGTTCTCCTATTTGATTCTCCTATGAAGAGTGGCATCATGGGCTCCTCAAAACAACTCTCAAATGATCTGAAAACAAAGATTATTCAACATAGCTTTTCAGGGGAAGGATACAAAAAGTTGTCTCAGAGATTTAACCTGTCAGTTTCCACTGTGAGGAACATAGTAAGGAAATGGAAGAACACAGGTACAGTTCTTGTTAAGCCCAGAAGTGGCAGGCCAAGAAAAATATCAGAAAGGCAGAGAAGAAGAATGGTGAGAACAGTCAAGGACAATCCACAGACCACCTCCAAAGACCTGCAGCATCATCTTGCTGCAGATGGTGTCACTGTGCATCGGTCAACAATACAGCGCACTTTGCACAAGGAGAAGCTGTATGGGAGAGTGATGCGAAAGAAGCCGTTTCTGCAAGCACGCCACAAACAGAGTCGCCTGAGGTATGCAAAAGCACATTTGGACAAGCCAGTTACATTTTGGAAGAAGGTCCTGTGGACTGATGAAACAAAGATTGAGTTGTTTGGTCATACAAAAAGGCATTATGCATGGAGGCTAAAAACACAGCATTCCAAGAAAAACACTTGCTACCCACAGTAAAATTTGGTGGAGGTTCCATCATGCTTTGGGGCTGTGTGGCCAATGCCGGCACCGGGAATCTTGTTAAAGTTGAGGGTCGCATGGATTCAACTCAGTATCAGCAGATTCTTGACAATAATGTGCAAGAATCAGTGATGAAGTTGAAGTTACGCAGGGGATGGATATTTCAGCAAGACAATGATCCAAAACACCGCTCCAAATCTACTCAGGCATTCATGCAGAGTAACAATTACAATGTTCTGGAATGGCCATCCCAGTCCCCAGACCTGAATATCATTGAACATCTGTGGGATGATTTGAAGCGGGCTGTCCATGCTCGGCGACCATCTAACTTAACTGGAATTGTTTTGTAAACAGGAATGGTCACAAATACCTTTATCCAGGATCCAGGAACTCATTAATAGCTACAGGAAGCGACTAGAGGCTGTTATTTTTGCAAAAGGAGGATCTACAAAATATTAATGTCACTTTTATGTTGAGGTGCCCATACTTTTGCACCGGTCAAAATTTGTTTAAATGCAGATTGCACATTTTCTGTTAGTACAATAAACCTCATTTGAATCCAGAAATATAACTGAGTCCATCAGTTATTAGATACAGTATATGAAACTGAAATAGCTGTTGCAAAAACCAAAATTGTTATAAAGAAAAAAGGCTAACATTAATAGGGGTGCCCAAACTTTTAACATATGACTGTATGATTCTATGATTCTAATTGTCAGAGAGAAAGTTTTGGACTTAATAGATTGTGTTTTTACTGTCTTTGCCTTGGTCTTTTATGATTTTACTAGTCACCAAGATGATGCCAAACTTCATCCAGTCCCAACTACATCCGATGAGAGTCTATTCCCTACGTCCATGTGGCAGCATTATATGACTGCCTGCCCCTTCTCCAGCACTGAGTACAGTCTCGCTCTCAGCAGGTCTGTCTCTTTCCTCCTCTCTTCACACCCCACTCGTTTGCTCTCTTTCTCTGCCAATGTGTGGGAGAAGGGACCCCACCCATGTAGATTGCCATCCAGGTGATTTCTGTTCTGGCACCGATCATCTTGGCGTAACTGCATGTTAAGAGAGAGAGAGGTCGGCATTAACATGTGTCAACGTATAAGAGCATTTACTGTAAGTAATATTTGTATCCACAAAAACTAAATAAATGTGAATCCAAGAAGGTAACAAGGACTCGGGAGATTGTAAAGCAAATTTTGCTTTGGGGCTCCCTTTAGCTATGACCACAGCAGCAGAAATCAATGTCATAGCTAGGGTTAACAAAAGGCAAAAAAAAAATACAAAATATATATATATATATATATATGTCACCCTCCCAGGACCGTGGGGTACTCGGTACCGGGACGGTGTCAGGGGGATGTGTCACAGCAGCGGTGACCCGGTCCGTGGCCCTGGGCGCCCAAGTAATCAGGGGTGTTTGAATGGTGGTTTGTAGTTAATGGAATAGTTAGTGACGCCACCTGTGGTGTTCGGCAAGTGGGATGTTGGGCCGACGCTGCGTGCAGATCCTCCGGGACTGGTGGTGTGTTGCAGCCAAGATGGTGAAGCTCCCCACAGGTGGAGCGGTAGCCCCAGGGCTGTGTAGGGGCAGAGGAGAGGTGCAGGCGGTGTAGAAGCTGATACCCAGATGTAGCGGTACCAGGTGTGTTGGTGCAGGAATAATTGGAGGACACCAGGGCGTGCACTTCCAAAGCTTTACTCACAGTCTGTAGTACACACAGGTGCCCGCCTCCATGCTGTGTCCTCCGGGTCAACCTCCAGATCAGATGGAGTGCTCCCTTCCAACACTCCGCCAACATGTGCCTTTCTGAACGTCTCCTCTTATAGCGCCTTTAAGTGTGAAGTACTCCTAGTACTGAGTTACACTGGAGTTCCTCCTGACAGATGTTCCCAAGAACTCTACTTGTACGGCAGACAGCTGTAGCCTGCTTCGGGGACTCCTTACTCCTGAGTCCCGGCTCACTATCCGAGTTGCTGTTGTGCCCCCAAGCCTTAGATGGGAGTAGTGCATTTAAAGCCCACTACTCCACCGGTGTCTGCTGCAGGACCATTAGTGTCCATACAACCTCGGGGACCGGGCCCCGGCCTTGCGCTTAGAACTTCTAGGCAGGGTTCTTCCTCTAACCCACGTCCTCTGTGTTCCCTTTTACTCCTTCGTTCCATACTAATCCCTCTCTCTCATAGAAGATCAGGATTCAGTCCAATGCACTCCTTCCTCCATCCCTCTTCCAGGGATCCTCACTCCTCTCCGAGTGACTCTCTCTTCTGCTGACTGACTGACTCAAAACCTAAACCTTCCTGCTCTTTATGTATTCTAAACTCCACCCACCTCCCAGCACGTTTCGTGTTCCAAGCAGGGAACCACCAAAGGTGCTCTGCTACTCTCTAAGCAAGGAGCCGCAAATACAAATGCACGTCACAATTTCAGATTTATATTTTTAAAATAATTAGAAAATCACATATTTCCTTTACACTTCACAGATACTTGCTACTTTATGTTGGTATGTCACATAAAATCCCAATAAAATGCATTTACGTTTGTGGGTGTAACGTGAAAAAATGTGGAAAAGTTCACAGGGTATGAATACATTTTCAAGGCACTGATCTCGCCCTAAGGCCATGTGTACACGGTGCGGATTCTGCTGCGGATCCGCAGCGTTTCCGGCTCTGCGGGTTCGCAGCAGATTTAGCTGCGTTGTACAGTACCATTGTTTTCAATGGAAACTGAAAAACGCTGTGCACATGCTGCCGATTTTTCCGCGCGGAGTTGCTGCGGGTTCAAATCCGCAGCATGTCAATTCTTTGTGCGGAATCCGCTGAGGTTTCCCACCTTCTCCATTGTAGAGGTGTGAAACCGCAGGGCTAAACCGCAGGCTAATCCGCAGGTAAACCGCAGGTCTTTTGACCTGAGAATTTACCTGCGGATTTTTCCAAATCCGCAGCTCCTAAAACTACGTGTGCACATAGCCTAAGCCATTTCTATAACGCCGTAGTGCAGGGGAGTTTGGTTGCTTTTACACGTGCAAGAGACTGGAACTCGCCAGTGTCACATAAATCTAAATCATCAACGTTCTCCTGTTTTACCCATTGAAAACACATTTAAAACCACCAAATAAAACCGTGAACACATCTATGATGTTATTAACCCTACGGTGCGCAGCATATCTAATGCTTCCAAACACTTTATTATGTCACACAATAGAGATTTGTCGTTTTTCAATGGTTTTGCTATTGAACAGGTAAAGAGACACATTCGTGGAGGAAACAGAGAAAAACAACTACGGGACAAAGAAGTCTTATGGGGCGGCACGGTGGCTCAGTGGTTAGCGGGTCCTGGGTTCAAATCCCACCAAGGACAACATCTGCAAGGAGTTTGTATGTTCTCCCTGTGTTTGTGTGGGTTTCCTCCGGGTTCTCCGGTTTCCTCCCACATTCCAAAGATATACTGATAGGGAATTTAGATTGTGAGCCCCGATGGGGACAGTGATGATAATGTGTGCAAACTGTAAAGCGCTGCGGAATATGTTAGCGCTATATAAAGATTATTATTATTCTTCTTCTTCTTCTAGATGCATGTGTTCCCACTGGATTGAATTTACGGAAAGAACTCATGTTGCATTATTGATTGTGTTTGTTTTATTTGGTGGTTTTAAATGTGCATCATATGTTAATTAGTGCCACCTGTGTGTACTAGTTATATTCTCACACCCCTTCCCTTGGAGCTATACTGAGTTTATGAACTTTTTGTTCGAAACGCGTACGGTGTCTCCTCCACCTTCCTTCCGGTTTTCCGGTCGGGTACATGCATTTTTTGTATTTTGGATACCTATTTTATGGATATCTAAATAAAATGCACCCTTTTGAGCTGGACCGTCTTTTCCATAGGCTGTGCATGACATGGGGCGGCTCAGTGTCAGGCTGCAGCCCATAAGCCGCACAGCCCTTGGTTTGAATAGTGGAGCTTTTCCAGCAGGGAGATATCCCAGCATTGTGCAGGCTGATTACACAGGTGTCTGGCTGGACGTGGGGACTTGGCAGGGTTACACCACCGCTTCGCGCAGTCAGATTGGCTTTTATTTTTTCGTTTATTTTTGGCAGAGAAAATCAAATATGAATAGAGGGAGGAGAGTGGGATTCCTGCGCGGCCCCTCCACAATAATCCCACCGTCTCTGTGCTGTAATACGACATCCAGGTGTGGACTCGGCGGCAATCTCTGGCTCTATTCACACTTGTACTATGTATTGAGGGTGAGACGGCCTCTATAGTGGGGGCATCAATCCCACCATGAGGAGAACGATCAGCAGCACAGAGGAACAGAAAACTATAGGGGCACTATAAACGGTATTATGGGGCACTGGCTGGTATTATGGGGCACCGGCTGGTATTATTATGGGGCACTGTGTATCTCTTTGTTATGGGGTTGCTGCGGATCTCTTTGTTATGGGGTCGCTGCAGATCTCTGTTATGGGGTCACTGCAGATCTCTATTATGGGGTCGCTGTGGATCTCTTTATGGGGTCGCTGCGGATCTCTTTGTTATGGGGTCGCTGAGGATCTCTTTATTATGGGGTTGCTGCGGATCTCTGTTATGGGGTTTCTGCGGATCTCTTTCTTATGGGGTCGCTGTGGATCTCTGTGTTATGGGATTGCTGCGGATCTCTGTTATGGGGTCGCTGCGGATCTCTTTATTATGGGGTTGCTGCGGATCTCTTTATTATGGGGTTGCTGCGGATCTCTGTTATGGGGTCACTGCAGATCTCTTTATTATGGGGTCGCTGCAGATCTCTGTTATGGGGTCACTGCGGATCTCTTTATTATGGGGTTGCTGTGGATCTCTGTTATGGGGTCACTGCGGATCTCTTTCTTATGGGGTCGCTGCAGATCTCTTTATTATGGGGTTGCTGCGGATCTCTTTATTATGGGGTTGCTGCGGATCTCTTTATTATGGGGTCGCTGCGGATCTCTTTATTATGGGGTTGCTGCGGATCTCTATTATGGGGTCACTGCGGATCTTTTTATTATGGGGTTGCTGCGGATCTCTTTATTATGGGGTCGCTGCGGATCTCTTTATTATGGGGTCGCTGCGGATCTCTGTTACGGGGGTCACTGCGGATCTCTTTCTTATGGGGTCGCTGTGGATCTCTTATTATGGGGTTGCTGTGTATCTTTGTTATTAGCTCGATGTGGATCTCTTTGTTATGGGGTCACTGGGGATCTCTATTATGGGGTGGCTGGGGATCTTTGTTTTGGGGTCACTGCAGATCTCTTTATTATGGAGTCACCGCGGATCTCTATGTTTTGGGGTCACTGCACATCTCCTTATTATGGGGTCACTGCGGATCTCTATGTTTTGGGGTCACTGCAGATCTCTTTATTATGGGGTCGCTGCAGATCTCTTTATTATGGGGTCCCTGCATCTGTCTTTGTAATGGCACAGATATGTCAGATTTATTACTTGATTTCTCTCTGTGGTTCTCGATAAGGACCTGAATATAATCTGTCTTAGGCCGGGGTCACACTAACTGACGCAAAATACGGTCAGTATTTTACATGCGTAATACGGATGAATGGCCCCTAAACAGTGCTCCGTATGTCATCCGTAAGCAAGGTGTGGTCGCGTATTTTGCGCATGTCAGCATCCGTATGTAATCCGTATGGCATCCGTATGGCGAGATTTTCTCGCAGGCTTGCAAAATGGACATATAATGGAGCCCTATGACAGGGTTTCTAATAGAAACCAAAGAATAGATATAGACACATAGAATGTATATGTATATATATATATATATATATATATATATATATATATATATTCTATGTGTCTATATCTATTCTTTCTTTATTAAACCTGTCAGTGTGAGTTTACTGTATCGCGCACTGAATTGTCGGCTTTGCTAAAAGACACCGGGTGCGTATTTCTCGCAAGTCACATGTGTGGTCCGTGTGTAATCCGTATTTTGCGCACCCATAGACTTGCATTGGCGTAATACGGCCGTAGTACGCTGACAGTCCCAGCATGCTGCGATTGGCACGGAGCGTAGAATACGGATGAGAAATATACGGCTGGTGCGAGGGACCCCATAGAGAATCATTGGTCCGTGTGTAATGCGTGCTTTTAGCGCCTCTCACTCGGCCGTATTCCTCGCCAGTGTGACCCCGGCCTTATTCTGCATATCATGGAGCAATATGTTATTTCTGAGCGTTGGAGCCTACATTGCACCATCGCTGACATCTGGACAGAAAACGGCCCCTGAAAAGCCTCTGATTTGTATAATGGGAAGGTGCAAATATGGCACAGAACAAAGGCACCGGATTTAGAGCACAGATCTCCGCCCGGATGCCGCTTACCAGCCTGGACAGCCGCGGTGGCTGGTAAATGCAGGGTGCAGATTCCATTGTGTTTTTTTGTGTTAGATTTGCAGACCTGTAGAAATCAGATCTTCCATAGGTATGTTTCATCTTTAGATGATGGGTGCACAAACTTATACAAGATTTTAGCTATGCATGCAAAGAGAAAGATTGAGTAACTAGGTGAATATAATAAAAATACGTCTTTATTGGTTAACATATCTATCATTCAATACAAAAATACAGAGATTAAAATGACACCACAAGATGAAAGAACAGAATAACCCGGGAAAAGCACCCAGCCACAGGATATCAAGTAATATAACAATATATATATAGAGAATAGCCACATCTATATAGATAACCAATGTCTGCTAGTTCCCCATCCCCCCAATTGGGGATCACTGCGCCACATTATCAGTCCATTGTAACCACCTAATGTGCATAGGTAAATTTAGCGTGGCCAGTTAAGGAGATATCTTACCAGATATGCATGGAGGCTGAGTGAGCCCGGGACCAGGTAGGGAAAACGCCCGACGCGCGTTTCGCGTGACTACAAGCACGCTTTCTCAAGGGAAGTATACCGGGGAGTGCGCACAGGACCTTCTTAAGCCCATGTGACAAGTCACATGGTTTCCAATCGGCCAATCAGAACGGTTTAGCGCGGCGCATGCGCACTGTCCACCCGAAGGGCAGACAATGCAGAGAAAGCGTCATACGTTGCCCCGGGCAGCAGGGGAGGAGAAATCCCCGGAAGCCCGGAGGAAGGCAAAAGGACACTCCTCCACATGTCGGCCACAAGCAGGGACACTGGGCATGCGCACAACCACTGACACCAATGGATGTAAATATACATCATATGAAACAAGGAACACTGGGCATAGGTCAAAAATAAACAAAGATGTAAAAAAGCAACTACAAATAGAGAATACTCAAAAATTCAGAATATAACATCACAATACATGTTGCTCTCTTCAAATTAAAGCTTCCCAGAATCATCCATAGACACCGATGTCTGGAATTGATGAACATCCAATGTGGATATTGAGATTAGGGCCAGTGGGATCGCCACATATAATGGAACAGATAAATCCAGTTGATGAGTAAAGAAGAGGTCTCACATAGACTAAGAGGGGAAATAAGTGAAACATATATCAAAGACACACATACAATACAAAATAAAAATTAAAAAATGAATAAAACACACCCCACTACCTGGGATATGGGGGAACAAGTAAGAAAAGGGGGCAAAAAATAAATAACTAAAAGGACCAAAAGAGGCCCAGTATATACATTTCAGGATATCCTACAGGAAAGAGGCAAAGGATAATGATTCGTTAAGTCCTTTAGGGGCCATTGTATCAAGTGTAATAATCCATTTGGTCTCAATTTGAGCCAACCTACGTTTGTAGTTCCCCCCCCTTAGCCCTAAATGTACTTGATCAATCCCTCTAATTTTAAGGGAAGTTGATTCCCCATTATGATCTTGTCGAAAATGACGGGGCAGAGTTTTCAGGAGGGACATATCGGTCACTGTCTTGGATGCACAAATGTCCTGCACATGTTCACGCACCCTCATCCTAAGCTCCCTTGATGTGAGTCCAATATAGATTTTTGGACAGTCGCATGTAGCATAATAGATCACGTTCATACTGCCACAAGATATTCGATGGCGTATATTAAACTGTCTCCTTCCATCTGAGGTCTTAAAGGTGGTGCAGCGCAGGACATTTGTGCATGCAAGACAGTGGCCGCAAGGTATAGAGCCAGGTGTAGGGCCCCTAGAGCCAAATGGATTAGCTTGTACAGGTCGATAGTGACTCTGCACAAGGAGGTCCTTAAGATTTTTAGATCTTCTTGGAGTCATTGACGGATATGAACCCAGAGCAGCTCCCAGGGAGGGTTCGGTACCCAAAACAGACCAGTGTTTCATAAGGATCTGTCTCATATCCTCCCATTGATGGTTAAAAGTAGATATAAATTCAATAGGTGCCTCCTTATTTGGGTAAGGGGACCTCTTCGAGGATCCCAAAAGACTGCCGCGTGGTGTTGCCCTTGCTCTTAAATAACCTTTTTTGATGCTTCTATTTGAGTATCCACGGTTCAGGAATCGCTCCTTCAAATCAGCCGATTGGATCTCAAATCTAGTATCCGAAGAACAAATCCGCCTCGCCCGTAGGAACTGTCCGACCGGGACAGCCCCTATGGTGGAAGGATTGTGGGCAGAGGACGCATGAACCAAAGAGTTAACGGATGTCGGTTTACGATAGACATCCGTCTGGATATAGCCAGAGTGATCAACACTCATGGCAATATCCAGAAAACTGATTTCAGTGGCATCATAAGAATAAGTCAGATGGATATTAAATTCATTATGGTTCAGCGTCCTCATAAACTCCCCGAGCTGCTGCACCGATCCATCCCATAAAAAGAAAATATCATCTATATATCTATGCCAACACAGCACATGGGAGGCGGCCTGTACGCCTGCATCGCCAAAGATCAATCTCTCCCACGAACCGAGGAAGAGATTAGCATACGCAGGCGCACAGGCCGCGCCCATGGCTGTGCCGCGCTTCTGTAGAAAAAACTTATCTTTAAAAGTAAAAAAATTGTGGGCAAGGATAAAGCGCAGCAGCTCGAGGATGAGCCCACACAAGGGGCCACCCAGATCGGAAGCGCCCAGGAAGAGGCGGACTGCCTCCAAGCCGTGAGAATGTTCAATACACGTGTAAAGACTTTCCACATCGCCAGTCACTAATAAAGTCCCTTGGTCCACAAAAACACCATCGACCCTAGCCAGGGCGTCCGTAGTGTCACGTATGTATGATGGTAAAGTTTCCACCAAAGGTTTTAAATAAAAGTCAATAAATTGACAAATAGGATCACAGAGTCCATCAATGCCTGACACTATAGGGCGCCCTGGCGGGTCAAGGGCGTTCTTATGGACCTTGGGCAGCAAGTAAAAAGTTGGGATCCTCGGATACTTAGTCACAAGACCATCAAAGACCTGCCTTGAGATGACATTATTATCCAGTGCCTCCAGGAGGATGCGCTGGAGGTCAAGAGAGAAGGTCACAAGTGGGTTGGACGGCAAACATGAGTAGGTATTTAAATCTCTTAGTTGACGAAAGGCTTCACGCTCATATTTATCGTGAGGCCAGACAACAATATTCCCCCCCTTGTCCGCCGGTTTGAAGGCCACATCAGTAAGCTTTTGTAGCTCTTGTATAGCAATACGCTGAGCATGCGTCAGATTATCATATCGACGCTTGGTCGATAGCTCTTTGAAGTCCTCATAAACCAATTTAGTAAAGACTTCAATAGCTGGACATAGCGACAAAGGGGGGAATTTGGTTGACTTTGGAAGAATAGACGTTGGAAACCTACTTGTTGACGGAGCTGCTTGCTCATCCAATAGTTCCTCCAAATTACGAAGAGCTTCCCTTTCGACCTCACTGATCATCTCCCTGGAGGTCCTCCTGGCATGTAATTTACGCAATAAAAGTTTGCGTGAAAATAAGTGCAGGTCCTTTATGGCTGTGAAAAAGTGGAAAGAATTAGTTGGACAAAATGACAATCCTCTAGACAAAACTTCCAATTGTACTTTGGACAACACATGTGTAGATAGATTAAGTACCTGTACACCTCCCTGGGACTGAGACACCTTTCCTGTATTGGACTTATTCTTAGTAATTTGTCTTGTCATGATACGTTTAGTTGTAGAGACAAAACCTGAAGGACCCGTATTGGAAGAGTTTTTTGAACCATACTCATTCTCTCCAGAAGTATTTGACCTCATGGAAGCAGACCTTGATCGAGAGCGTGAGAAACTCCTAAATTGCGATCTAGAACGGTCTTGAGGATTCCGCCATTTATACATTCGTGCTAATTTTTTATCCTCCACATCTCTATGAAATTTTTTAGCTTTAGTGGACTGAATTTCTTGAGCCCACTTCTGTGAAAGGTCATCCATTTCCTCATTAAATTTTTTTAGAAGATCACTACACATATCTCTACGAAGAATAACCTGTAGGGCTTCCATCTCAGTTTCAAGTGACACCAAGGAATCCTGGTTCATTTGTTTCAGAAGTTCCATAAAGCCTTTAGAGCATGTATTAATCAGGGTTTCCCATTTGTTCATGAAATCATCATCCTGAATGGGGAACGATGGAAAGACCTGTATACGTAGACCACGTGGTATTAGGTCTTTATGTAAAGATTTTTCTAAAAAAGCATGGTTCCACCAAATACGGGTTCGTCTACGAAGTAGATCCTTAAACTGTTTTGTAGTCTCCTGAATTGCCCCACTAATCCCCCCTGGGCCCCCCATCTGTATCATCCTGTAATGTGTCATTAATAAGTGCACGCCATGTCTGGTCACGGGCACGAAAGTCCATATTAGGGCTGAGGTAGGCTGTGAAAAACACAGAAACAATTATTAAATGCAAAAACCTCAGTGACATTATCACTATGTCAGAGAATAGGGTTTAAGGCTATAAGTAGCCACCCTAAATCAGGAAGAACACCTGAAACATCCACTCCAATAGGTATGCATGCAAAGAGAAAGATTGAGTAACTAGGTGAATATAATAAAAATACGTCTTTATTGGTTAACATATATATCATTCAATACAAAAATACAAAGATTAAAATGACACCACAAGATGAAAGAACAGAATAACCCGGGAAAAGCACCCAGCCACAGGATATCAAGTAATATAACAATATATAGAGAATAGCCACATCTATATAGATAACCAATGTCTGCTAGTTCCCCATCCCCCCAATTGGGGATCACTGCGCCACATTATCAGTCCATTGTAACCACCTAATGTGCATAGGTAAATTTAGCGTGGCCAGTTAAGGAGATATCTTACCAGATATGCATGGAGGCTGAGTGAGCCCGGGACCAGGTAGGGAAAACGCCCGACGCGCGTTTCGCGTGACTACAAGCACGCTTTCTCAAGGGAAGTATACCGGGGAGTGCGCACAGGACCTTCTTAAGCCCATGTGACAAGTCACATGGTTTCCAATCGGCCAATCAGAGCGGTTTAGCGCGGCGCATGCGCACTGTCCACCCGAAGGGCAGACAATGCAGAGAAAGCGTCATACGTTGCCCCGGGCAGCAGGGGAGGAGAAATCCCCGGAAGCCCGGAGGAAGGCAAAAGGACACTCCTCCACATGTCGGCCACAAGCAGGGACAGTGGGCATGCGCACAACCACTGACACCAATGGATGTAAATATACATCATATGAAACAAGGAACACTGGGCATAGGTCAAAAATAAACAAAGATGTAAAAAAGCAACTACAAATAGAGAATACTCAAAAATTCAGAATATAACATCACAATACATGTTGCTCTCTTCAAATTAAAGCGTCCCAGAATTGTCCATAGACACCGATGTCTGGAATTGATGAACATCCAATGTAGATATTGAGATTAGGGCCAGTGGGATCGCCACATATAATGGAACAGATAAATCCAGTTGATGAGTAAAGAAGAGGTCTCACATAGACTAAGAGGGGAAATAAGTGAAACATATATCAAAGACACACATATACAATACAAAATAAAAATTAAAAAGTGAATAAAACACACCCCACTACCTGGGGTAGTGCAGGACCTCCTTGTGCAGAGTCACTATCGACCTGTACAAGCTAATCCATTTGGCTCTAGGGGCCCTACACCTGGCTCTATACCTTGCGGCCACTGTCTTGCATGCACAAATGTCCTGCGCTGCACCACCTTTAAGACCTCAGATGGAAGGAGACAGTTTAATATACGCCATGGAATATCTTGTGGCAGTATGAACGTGATCTATTATGCTACATGCGACTGTCCAAAAATCTATATTGGACTCACATCAAGGAAGCTTAGGATGAGGGTGCGTGAACATGTGCGGGACATTTGTGCATCCAAGACAGTGACCGATATGTCCCTCCTGAAAACTCTGCCCCGTCATTTTCGACAATATCATAATGGGGAATCAACTTCCCTTAAAATTAGAGGGATTGATCAAGTACATTTAGGGCTAAGTGGGGGGAACTACAAACGTAGGTTGGCTCAAATTGAGACCAAATGGATTATTACACTTGATACAATGGCCCCTAAAGGACTTAACGAATCATTATCCTTTGCCTCTTTCCTGTAGGATATCCTGAAATGTATATACTGGGCCTCTTTTGGTCCTTTTAGTTATTTATTTTTTGCCCCCTTTTCTTACTTGTTCCCCCATATCCCAGGTAGTGGGGTGTGTTTTATTCATTTTTTAATTTTTATTTTGTATTGTATATGTGTGTCTTTGATATATGTTTCACTTATTTCCCCTCTTAGTCTATGTGAGACCTCTTCTTTACTCATCAACTGGATTTATCTGTTCCATTATATGTGGCGATCCCACTGGCCCTAATCTCAATATCTACATTGGATGTTCATCAATTCCAGACATCGGTGTCTATGGACGATTCTGGGAAGCTTTAATTTGAAGAGAGCAACATGTATTGTGATGTTATATTCTGAATTTTTGAGTATTCTCTATTTGTAGTTGCTTTTTTACATCTTTGTTTATTTTTGACCTATGCCCAGTGTTCCTTGTTTCATATGATGTATATTTACATCCATTGGTGTCAGTGGTTGTGCGCATGCCCACTGTCCCTGCTTGTGGCCGACATGTGGAGGAGTGTCCTTTTGCCTTCCGGGGATTTCTCCTCCCCTGCTGCCCGGGGCAACGTATGACGCTTTCTCTGCATTGTCTGCCCTTCGGGTGGACAGTGCGCATGCGCCGCGCTAAACCGCTCTGATTGGCCGATTGGAAACCATGTGACTTGTCACATGGGCTTAAGAAGGTCCTGTGCGCACTCCCCGGTATACTTCCCTTGAGAAAGCGTGCTTGTAGTCACGCGAAACGCGCGTCGGGCGTTTTCCCTACCTGGTCCCGGGCTCACTCAGCCTCCATGCATATCTGGTAAGATATCTCCTTAACTGGCCACGCTAAATTTACCTATGCACATTAGGTGGTTACAATGGACTGATAATATGGCGCAGTGATCCCCAATTGGGGGGATGGGGAACTAGAAGACATGGGTTATCTATATAGATGTGGCTATTCTCTATATATATTGTTATATTACTTGATATCCTGTGGCTGGGTGCTTTTCCCGGGTTATTCTGTTCTTTCATCTTGTGGTGTCATTTTAATCTCTGTATTTTTGTATTGAATGATATATATGTTAACCAATAAAGACGTATTTTTATTATATTCACCTAGTTACTCAATCTTTCTCTTTGCATGCATACCTATTGGAGTGGGTGTTTCAGGTGTTCTTTCTGATTTAGGGTGGCTACTTATAGCCTTAAACCCTATTCTCTGACATAGTGATAATGTCACTGAGGTTTTTGCATTTAAAGATTTTAGCTATTACTACATATGATCTTAATATTAATTACGTATCCCATGGGTCATCGATATCAGATTGGTAGAGAACTGTAGTACCAGACACATCCACTAGCATCGGTGTGGCGCTGTCCTTGGTAGAGAATGTGTTGAGGGTGGAACCTTGTGGCTCCTTCAATTGCCTGAATCAGCTGCTGGAGGAGGGTGCTGATATTTCAATCCCTGCTGATCTATCCTAAGAATAGGTCATTAATATTAAAGTCTCAGGAAAACCCCTTTAAATAATACAATTCTGGCCGCCTTCTTCCTCTTTAAGACGTAATTCACCACATATGTATTTGTACAAACAGCATTAGGAGCCACATAACTGTGTATGGAGTGATCTTCTTTAGCAGATGCAGCTTTTTTTAGCATCAGACTACATAGGGCTCGTTTGTAGTCTGTAACCATGGAGACACATTGGACCGAATAGGACCTGTGTACACAAAACAGTACAGTAATTTTCATCAAAACTTATTTGCAATTTACCTATATTTTGCCTTCTTTTTAGGCATATAGTGGTGGACAAAACCCAAGATAAAAATATAGTAAGCAAATACCCTGCAGTAAATAAACAGCAAAAAGTGCATGAAAATAATATAGGGTGCTTAGTAAATGTAAAAGTCATCCCACCACGTCACGGTGACCCTATTAGGGATGGTCCTAACCTCTAACAGTAAAACATTACCATTTGTCAAGTGACATGCATGTGGATAGAGGCTGAGCAAGACTGAGACCCAGCTAGTAGACAGACACACAGCCATGGGGAACAATATGAATGCAATGTCCAGCTAAAAGGAAGAGGAGGCAACGCCTTTATTTACGTAGGGTGCAAAAAAATCTGAAACAAAAAAAAAATAGCGGTGGTTCAACTAAAGGGACTGGGATAATTTTTTGACATGGATAATTTTTGGTCCAATCAGCATTGCTCTAATCAGAGACCATCAGGGGATACTGTAATGTGGAGTCAGTAGATGCCACTAATGAATTTCACCCAATTCACCATTATTCTGCCACTCAAATGCAACATGGACACAACATGCTAAAGCTCCGTTGTGCAGCCGGGATACCTTAGCCTTTGTATTTCTACAGTCAAGTAATTTCTTCCAGTTTAAAGTAGTACCAGCAATACAGTTTTTTTGTGACATTTTTATGCCTAGTGAGCCGTGCAATCAATCAACGGCCGCTATTGAGCCGTTGCGCTCTCACTGCCTTTGCATGATCCTCATACACCTGGGGGGAAAAGTAAGCACTGCAGACAATCAGCTGTAGCTGATTGGCGGCAGAGTTGACAAGGCTGATCAATGTCAAGTGAGTGGCCAGAGACCTGGCGCCGACGTTGCTGGAACGGCTCCGCTACGATAAGTGAGTATACGGTGTTTCTATTTCAGAAGGGGAAATATAATATTTTAGAATGGGTTGACCGTGTATTGGGTAACACCTTTATCGGGGTAATCCAGGACATTTCAATTTAAAACTTATCCACAGGAAACGTCATCAATATGAAAATCGATGGGGGTCCGACGTTGGCACCCCTACCAACGAGCTGAAATCCAGCTGCTGGATCTCATCTGCACCCATCTCATTTATTAACCATTGTAAATTCCTGGACAACCCCTTTAAGGATAACCAGTCCTCCTCTAAAGCGAAGGCTGGAGTCACACATCCTGGTGTTGGGATCCAAATACGGACCGTGAAGCATGGACTGGCCACAGATCTCCCTACCTCGAATTTCACCGCCTCATTTGTACATTTGAGAGTTCGGTCCAAGTTTGGTCCGAATTGCGTGAGTTTTTCTCATATGAGAATAAAAAGAAAAAGTTTCTCCACCTTTTTACTTTTTGACAGTCCATTAAAATCAGACTGCAATCTGATGCCATTCGAGTACTGTTTTTTTTCCCACAGTTGTATTGCCAATTTTTGATTCAACGCTCAGGGTCAAAACCTGACATGTTTCCTTTATATTTCTCAGTCCGTGCAAAGTCATGGATATGTGAATAACCCCATTCACTATAATAGGTACGAGTGTTGTCCGAGAAAATCACAGATTACACACGTACACAAAAAACTGATATCTGAATGAGGCCCTACAGAGGGAAAAAAAGTCAAGTGATTCAGGTCTTCCGATCGTTTTGCTCTCGATATCGTTGGGCCAAACATATTGTCTTCTACTGGCCCAAGGCTATGGGTTATCTAAAAATACACATATAAAACATGGAAATCTGGTCTTCATGACACCGAGTTGTGTTTTTCCACTTGCTGTGGCAGAATGATATCTTCAGCTCAGTTTTCTTGGCTACGTGATGAAAGTCATAGCCTGGAGGACTTGGCTAAATCTCTGCAGTTTCATGGTTTTGCCCATCAGCGCTGGTTAAAACTGGAGCAATTTGTGTTTCTTTTTTTCATAAGTAAAAAGAAAAAAAAAAAATCAAAAGATGAGTTTAACATATGTTCTTCACAATTTATCTGATTGTCTCCAGGCCACAAAGCAAATTCAATTTTTCATGGAACTATGGTTGTGAGAGTATAACTATGTGTTTTTGATAATTATGGGTTAAGTGTGGTCATCTCCGCTTCCTCCATATTTAAAAAGAGGCTTCCCCTTTAAATCACATGATTAAAAGCAGAGCAAAAATGCACGCGCAGATCCTGCTTGTATAATCGTCCCTGCTGAGATGCTGAATAGCAATAAACACCAAGAAGTCAACATCCAATGTACTGTGTCATGGCTGGCAGTCAGCGGTACAACCAGAGTCTGATGGGCCCCGATGCAAGATATGGACCAGGCCCCCCATCCTGAATAAATTATTTATTATGAGTGGAACAAGCTGCCACGAGAAGTGGTGAGTTCTCCTTCAATGGAAGTCTTCAAACAGAGGCTGGACAGACATCTGATTGGGGTGATTTAGCGAATCCTGCTTTGAGCAGGGGGTTGGACTAGATGGCCCAGGAGGTCCCTTCCATCTCTACGATTCTATGCATTTATTCTTCAGCATTTATTGCCGCTCACGGACCTGATAGGTCTGTGGGGTGCAATACACTTCAGCTGGATCCTGCCTATATTACTGGGAGAAACGCACAGGCCCGTAATACTGGGAGAGGAACAGAGCTCACATCCAGCCCATATTACAGTATCCAAATAAAAGTGCCATACAATACCTACCGTATTTTTCGGACTATAAGACGCACCGGACCATAAGACGCACCCCGAATTTTCAGAAGGAAAACAGGGAAAAAAATGAATGTGTCAAATGGGGGTCCGTCTTACAGTCCTAATTCAGCTTACACGGGGGGGGGGGGCTGGGAGGGAATCAGCAGCGCTGGTGGACAGGGGTCACAGGAGATGTTCGGTGGTCCAGTGATGTGACTCCCATCCCAGGCTGGTGTGGCAGGTGCCGTGGCCTCCAGAAATTATCATCCCAGGATGGTGCAGCAGGTTTGGTGGTGGTGCGAGTGGCTCCACTGGCATGTTGTGAAAGCCCGGAGACCCCGCACATCCATTGTTGCGATGCGGTGGCCTCTGGTAAAATGGCCGCCGAGGCATCACATGCTCAGATTGAGATCTCTGGTGCCGAGATCTCATCTCCCGAGACCTCAGGATGAGAGCTTGCTGCCGAGATCTCAATCAGAGCATGCTCCTCCCCCGGCGGCTATTTTACCGGAGGCCACTGCATCGCAACAATGGATGTGCGGAGCCTCCGGGCTTTCACAAAATGCCGGCGGAGCCCCTCACCCCCCGCACCACAGAGCACCATCGCTGAACCTGCCACACCAGCCTGGGAAGGGAGTGTAATCAATGCCCGGGACCGCCGCAGAATCACCCAACTCCTGCTGCCGCCACAGTATTTGAAAGTATATTCCGACTATAAGACGCACTCTCATTTTCCTCACAAGTTTTTTTGGGAAAAAAGTGTGTTTTATAGTCTGAAAAATACGGTATATAATAACTCCATATAGTCCTAAGTAACAGCGACACATAATCTAAATAATACTTCCATACTGTGTCCTAGTAAGAATGGCAAATAATACGAAAATAGTGTCTAAATAACTGTGTAATATACAACCTAAATAATTCCTCCGTACACTCTAAAATAGTAGTGCCATATATTGTCCAAATAACAGTACTATAGAGTATCCAAATAATACCTTAATTCCGAATATAAATAATACCTCCATACAGTTTCCAAATAACAATGGCACATAGTCTTAATAATAACGTTGTACAGTATCCAAATAAGTGTTGAATAGTACCGATGTAACACCTCCAATATCAGCGCCAGATAATCTAAATAATCCTTCCATACAGTCTCTTACTAGGACGCTGCATGGAAGTATTATTTAGATTACACGGTGCTGTTATTTGGCACCAGATGGAGGTATTTGACAGACTGTACCAAAATAGGGACTAAATAACAGTGTCATATAAAACGTAAATAATACCGCCATACAGTGTTCAATTAATAAGGTCATAGCAATACTTCCATAAAGTGTCAAAAACCAAAAATGGCTATCCTGTATACCGTTCTGGGAAATATATAAGCTTCCTCACAATCCTGCAAAGCTTTTTGATGCTGGTATGTGTTAGTAGCATCACAAATTACGCTTTTAGTACCCCACAAATCATCCGCCTTGAAACTGGCATCATTTGCAAGAAATCGCCTGGCACTTTTGCTTGGCACACTAAACCTGGCCTGCCTTCACCTGCTGCGCCCTCTGCGCTGAGCTAGATCAAACATTCTGACATTTGGTGTTTGCATTGTTTCATACGCCCTTCTCCCCCCTCCTGTAGCCCCACACCCAGATCCTTAGAATATCCTTGCGACTGACGCCCGCACCCTCGCTGTCAGTGACTCAGGCGTCCACCCTGCATGATATTATTTCCCCTAAGCATCTGTTGCTGATTTCATTTGCTATGTAGTAAATGTCTGCCCCCCCACACCCTCCCGGTATTTAATATATATTATATATATATATGTATACACATCGTGGTGGGCACAGCCACGACCTCCGCTACTTGTGTGACGGGCAGAGTTATCACTATGTGTTTATCTGACTTTTTCCATTCTGCTCTCAGCTCTTTGAGATGTTGCGGTCGGGAAATGGACTGAATTTTATTTTAGAAAGGAAGTGAACCCACCCAGAGTGGGCTGCAGCTGAAATAGTATCTCCCAGGCTCTTCCCAAATCTTGGTTTATTTTGGGAAGAAAAAAAAAAAAAAAAAAAAAAAAAAAAAAAAGAGGGTAGTGGGTTGCTTCCTCTGGGCACCTGAACAGAAGGCCGAATTATATTGTCAAGCATGCATCTATTTGGGTCTCCAGATGGGAGTCGGGTGTCCTGTAAGGAGGTGACCGGTGGTGGTGGTGAGGAGTTCGAGAAAAACGACAGAAATGTTTGCTGCAGTCTTGGTGGTCAGCCACAAACTTCCACAATATACAGGCGTCTCCACCGAGCTGCCGGCCTGGCAGTAACACTGGCACCTGGCCCAGACTGCAGGAAGCTCCTATAGAACGGATATTGAACCAATCAAGGACAGGGGACAACAATGAGTCCTGACACTTTTTGGAGAGGTATTGTGTTCAATGTAATACTGATTATAGGGAGAGTTTAAGACAAAGCCTGGGGTAAGGTTTTTTTTTTTTTTTTTTTTTTTAGGTTAAATGGGCTGGTACCTTCTACTCCAAACGTAGACTTCTTCTGGAAGTACGGTTTGGGGAGAAGAGAGAAAGAGAGAGATTTTCCAGCCTCCAAAGTTCCGGTCCCCATTGATTTCTGTGGGGTTTGGGTTCAGTTTCAAATTCAGGTACCCGAACTTTGGACTAAAGTTCGTTAGAACCAGACGAACCCAAACTTACACTGGTCCGCTCATCCCCAGTGGTGACAGGGAAGGCACATTTATTTAATTGACCCTCCTGGCCGGGGAAGCCATCTTCAGAGTCATATCTGGCCTTTTCTTGCATGGCAGAAGTGCCAGGGGGCAATTACGGAGGCTTGTGAGTCCGTCTGCCATGCTGGGTCCGTATACCCCAGTGTTGGAACTTCTGACACGGGAAAACTGATTCACTGTGTAATAAACAGCGCAGGATTATTGCATCACTTTTATTGCCGCTTACACCCAAAAGGAAGCAAATGGCAGAAAAAGTGCAATTGTGCAGTGAATGAGGTATATATATATGTGGACAGTATATATAGAAATACAATGGGACAGATGAGGTGTGGGCATAAATGAGCGGAGGGAGGGGATCTCCTTCCTGACTATTCTCACTCTCTGGCAGGATATGTATAATTGGGATGGGTCTTCCCCGATGAGAGCACCTTCACCTTTCACTTCCATTGCTTGGAAATGAAACACCATAATAACGGGTGAAGTGTACTCTTTTTCTTTTACAGGAGATCACAACTTTTTCTTAATAAGGCAGGAACAGATTTTATGGCTCTTTAGGTGATGCAATGACCAGTGCAGGATATCAAGGTCAGTTGGGAGTTAAAGTAGACCTATTGTTGGGGTTTTATTCTTTCAACCTGTTCTGATTAATTTCTGAATGTATTTTTTAGATTGTACATAATTTTTTTATTTTCTCATACAGATATAGGAATCTCCTGCAAAGGAATAGAGTAAAATGTTAACATTGTGGCTTCTGTCAGCCACCACTAGGGGGAGCTCAGTGCAGACAAATGTCTAATTCTAACAATCGGTGGTTGAGTGGTAACATAAGAAGTTAGTCTCCTCCTACAGCTGGAGAAAACGAATGAAGAGAGCGATTCTGAAAGACAGGTGATGGCCAAGACAGCGATTATGATCAGATGAGATTTATGATCATGTAAAGATAGCACTAATGTTACAAAAGTGATTATAAAGTTAATAAGGAGAGTAAGGGTGTTATATAATAAGCGTGGCAATAAGGAAAGTGGGGTGTACTGCATAATAAGTGTAATAATGAGGAGAGTGGAGGTGTTATATAATAAGGGTGATAGTACGGGGCATTGGAGTACTTTATGATAAGGGTGATAATAAGGAGAGTGGGGATGTAATAATAAGGGTGATCATAAGGAGAATGAGGGGTATTATATGATAAGGGTGATAATATGGGGAGTAAAGGTATGATATAAAAAAGGTGATCACTACTCCTGGAATATTATAGAATAAGGCTGATAGAAGAAATGTGGTGTACTATATAATAAGGAGTGTAACGGGGTCTCACAAGCTGGGGTACCTCTTTCAGTACCACCCCGTGTTTTCGGAGGTCCGCTCTGCGTTGGCTGGAGTCTGAAAGAATGACGCTGGCTGGAATTCCTTGGTTACATGGGTGCATATAAAAGATCACTGCTTCTCCACGTATTTCCAGTCTGACAACACTTTACTCACAGGACACAGAATATATCACACAGATACAGAGGGCCGGCCAATAGAAAAGCGGCAGGCCAGACATGCATTACAAAAGCCGCAGGTGGCCAGAGCCTGCCGATGTTTACTGTGGGAATTACAAAGGTGGGGGGGGAGGGCGGACAAAAGGAGAATATTGTGTCCCCTCTGCCCAGGGGCGCAGCCTGTGGGCTGATGCATTAGGGACATGCATCTCACATAGAACCTATTATACATACATATAACTGCACAACATATTCTGGGTGCTGAGTGGTTCTGTAACACGTAACAAGGAGAATGGGGGTGTGATAAGAGTGATAATAAAGAGATTGGGGTATGGTGCAATATAAGTAATAATAAGGGCGGGGTGGCTCTGATATAGTGGTGATAAGAGGGAGAGGAGGTGGTTTCATGTAATAAGGGTGATGGTAGTGTAATAATAAGACTGGAGTCACACCAGCATATGGCATATGAGAGAGCATCGGCTGCAATATCCAATACTATTCAGCTCCTGCTCTGCTGCGAGTGTCAGTTCTCTGTGCGCTCTGATCCTCTCTCATGAGGGAATCACAACACAGCTGCAGAGGAGACAGAGAAAGTAATTTCTCCATCTCCTGTGCTGCCGGCGTTGGCGGGAACCGCACCACACTAGGGTGATATCCGAGTGCAGACCGATGTTTCACACTCACCCATAGACTTGTGTGGGTGCGATGAGCCGAGTCTCGCTGCCAATCGATTGCTCTCTTATGCTGAATCGGCATGAGAGAATAATCGCAGATGTGATCTGCCCCATAGAATAACAATGGGCCAAGGGCTGTATGATGTTTTATCGCATAGCACTCGGCCGTGTTATACGGAAGTGTGACTCCGGTCTAAGGGTGACAGGGAGATAGTTCTATAATTATCTCCTATCAGTAAAGAGATGAGGGTAATCATATTAGAAGAGTGATGAGATGGGGAATAACAATGTTATATTCATCATAGAATGGTAGAGTTGGAAGGAACCTCCAGGGTCCTCGTATTATCCAACCCCCGGCTCAATGACAGATGTCTGTCCAGCCTCTGTTTGAAGACTTCCATTGAAGGAGAACTCACCATCTCTCGTGGCAGCCTGTTCCACTCATTAATCACCCTCACTGTCAAAGTTTTTCCTTCCTTTTTTTTGTTCTTGCTGACGACAGTAATGAAATAATGGAGTAGGACTGTGTAATAAGAGTGATGATCAGGCAAGCGGATGCATACATTACCATGAGTGCAGGTAAATCAGGAGCCGGAGCGATCGTGTACCTGCAATGATTCTGGTTCTGAGTAATTGACACTGCCTGAAGGCGAGGGGCGGAGGGGCGCATGTAGTAATCATCTCGCCCAGGTTTGAATAAACATAGCTGGGATTTCATGTTTTTGTATGTGTCTAGCTACTTAGATATTAGCAGGTGCTGAAACACCTTCTTGCCCGGGGGTAAGCACTCGCTGCTATTAGGGTGGGTGGTTTAATAACACATTATCCCTGAGACAAGATGTACAAAATGTGGGTGTGCGGGAAGGAGGAGACCTGGGGCCTGCAAACTCTGTCGCCCTGTAGAAAGGAATCCCAGTGAGAAAGAAGATCCTGAGCATTCCGTAACAGCTTCATGTTTAAAGAGAACCGGTCAGGATTATTTTACTTCTCAGTCTAGCGGTCCGGCTGTATAGGTCCTATTAAAACAAATAAAATGATACCCGTCTTGTAGTAATCCGATGTGCCAGTGCTGAGAAATCCAGCTTTGAAGCCACATGCATATTAGCCAGGAAATGCATTGGGGGCGTGTTGATAGACTCAGTGCATGAACACGCCCCCATTGCACTCCCAGGCTAATTTGCATGTGGTATCAAAGCTTGTATTTCTCAGCACTAACGCATCGGATTGCTACAAGACGTGTATCATTTTAATTGTAGTACTGGTTCCTATACAGCCGTACCACTAGTTTGGGTAGTAATATTGTAAGGATAGATTTCCTTTAATTCCGTATATTGGGTGTGGAAGGAGGGGGGGATAATTAATGAAAAGCAATACAACTTCATACAGCTGTATTAACTGTTTGGTGACGGTGATATCCAAAAATACAAAACGTAATACAGTAATGGCGCATACGTGAATCTTCATAGCACAGGGGTCCTCCCACACCCAACAGAAGCCCCCAACCTTAATCCTCCAAATTACTAAAAAATAAACCTTTGCATACCTACTGTTTAAATTCTGTGCTATCCCTACCCTGCCAAGCACTATGCCCCCCAATGAGTTATACCTGAACACATGACCTTAGCAGCAAATTAATTGTCTGAGCGGAGTCATGATATATTGAGGTCACTGTTAAGGCTTGAAACTTGCCTGTCACAGTCAATAAACTGTCCTTGGCTGTTATACAACACTTTCATTAAATTTTTATTAGAAGGAGAAACATTCAAAAACATTCTGGAATTTTAGCATCCCCTTGGGGGCAGGCCTTGGAAAAGCGGGGGCGGGACTTATATATTGAAATTTGAAATTCAAAGGTTGCTACTGTGAGCAGCCTGTGTGACCTAAAGGTGCTACCATGGCCTGCGGTGTCTCCGGACTTGTCTCTTTCATCCCTTCTGAAATTCCACAGAAGCTGCCAACAGCGGATCTTGATGATCTGCCCAAGTACATTCAGTAGCAGAACTATTAACAACCTCACTGATAGCAACTGAGGCTGTAATTTCCAGCATTTCTGTTCATAATAAAGAATGAATACTTTGAGATATTTTGAAACTCTTGATTCCATTTTTCCATCATTTGCAGATCAGTAACGTCTCCTTCCTGTGATTTCCTTACATCCACGACTTTTCCTTCTTGGGGTTACAGTACTGAGGAGTGTATAATCAAGGGCAGTGAATTTTGTTCCAGTTTTAATTTCTTGCTGCCATCAATTATATTTCATCATTATAGAGATCTGTGGAGCAGATTACTTCTGGCAAATGAACCTGATAGAGCAAGTCTCAGTCCATGGTGATGAAATGAGGATATTCAGGTGTAAGGTTTTAGGGACGCTATCATCTGAAAATAGCCAGGTTTTTGTGTTAGATGAATTTTTGACATTTTTTTTCCATATCACAATCTGTACTAATAAATAAAATTATGAAATCTTGCACATTTCACACTCGGCCTTGACTTTTTTTTTTTTTAGACAAACTTGCTTTTGTTTCAGGAAATCCACACCTACATTAGCAGCAATAAACTGACTCTTACCCCATCTTTTGTTTTGAAGCATCTAATGAGCGTGTGCAAAGATCACTGTGAAGGGTGTGGAATCTATGAAAATCACCTCTTGTGATTGGTGGATCCTGTGTTATCAGCTGTGTATAGAGATGTTATTGGTCATTGTAATCCTGCCTCTGATGATAACGAAACTGCTGTAAACTCTTCCTGAAAAGAACAGGATGTAGGAGTCTAATAAAGCCCCAGTGGCCAGTGTGAAAATCGCAAGATTACTCATTTTTTATATTTTTTTTAATAAAGATAGTGATATGTAAAAAATATATATTCAATATAAAAAAAAAAAACTGTTATATAAAATCATTGTTTAAGCAATAGTTACATCTCTGATGGTAGCGTCTCTTTAAGACGCCAATTCGGCATGAGAAAAAAATTGCAGCATGCTGTGAGTGGTTCCACAAATCGGATCACGCGCACCCATTCAGGTCTACGGATGCTTGAGAAACATCGGACTGCATCAGAGTTCAGTCCGAAATCCTTGGACTCAAACAATGGAGAAGATGGAGAAATTAAGTTCTCCATCTTCTCCGCATCTGTGATACGATTGCGAGAGAATAAGATCACAGTTAACGGACTCCGATCAGAGTTTGAGCCAGCTGGGCAGCCACAGGTTGCATATCACTAACCTCACCCTTTTCCAAGATATTTGAGGGGACTTTATGATTAAGAGGATTGACCAAGATTAGATAAACATGGCAGTTTTTTTTCTTTATTTTTTTGTCCAAAAACAGTGCCACACTTGTCCACAGGTTGTGTGTGGTATTACAGCCATGTTGACAGCAATGGATTTAAGTTGTGAGATCAGACACAAGCCTGGTAATCATAAAAAAAAGATAATTCACGCGATGCCACGTCACGCATGCATTTTTAAGAAACATCAAGTATAAAAAAAAAGTGTAAAAAAATAAAAATAAATCAATTGTCAACCTTTTTATTTTCAGTGGACGATTGATAATTACCAAAGCAATCATTTCCTTGGTCAGTAAAGCACGGCTAATATTAATAGAGACGGTAAAAATCGAGATCTAAGTGTAAAATCCACATGTAGAGGTAAATGTTGGGTTTATGTAACCGTTTAGCACCGAGGCGTGCGCCATTGCATGTCCTGGATTTTCATCTATCGTACACGTCTAATGTGCTAATGGACAAGCTGCTAAATATGTAACCTGTCACTGACATCTGACGCTTATGTGCTCTTAGCTGTGGTGATAATGAAGGAAAATTACACTGCGGTCCTGCGATTACCAGACTACAATAGGCTGCGTCATCCTCTGCCCTGTAGTCAAACCTATCACTCCCTGGTGATCAGCCGGGCGCCAACATCGCGTTATTACATTATTTGCAGGAGATAATTTTCACTTGTCTTTTTTGTTTATGAGATTTTATATACATAAGCTCTGATCATGGTATAATGAAAAGTTTTATAGCTTTCAAATAAAACTTACATTTTTATTTCTCACCATGTTTAGCTACTCTGCTTGCTATCAGTAAATTAAATTCCTTATGTACAAGAATACAACTACTATAATACTGCCCCTATGTACAAGAATATAACTACTATAATACTGCCACTATGTACAGGAATATAACTACTATAATACTAACCCCTATGTACAAGAATATAACTACTATAATACTAACCCCTATGTACAAGAATATAACTACTATAATACTGCCTCCTATGTACAAGAATATAACTACTATAATACTGCCTCCTATGTACAAGAATATAACTAATATAATACTGCCCCTATGAAGAATATAACTACTATAATACTGCCCCCTATGTACAAGAATATAACTACTATAATACTGCTCCTATGTACAAGAATATAACTAATATAATACTGCCCCTATGAAGAATATAACTACTATAATACTGCCCCCTATGTACAAGAATATAACTACTATAATACTGCCCCTATGTACAAGAATAAAACTACTATAATACTGCCCCCATGTACAAGAATATAACTACTATAATACTGCCCCCATGTACAAGAATATAACTACTATAATACTGCCCCCATGTACAAGAATATAACTACTATAATACTGCCCCCATGTACAAGAATATAACTACTATAATACTGCCCCCATGTACAAGAATATAACTACTATAATACTGCCCCCATGTACAAGAATATAACTACTATAATACTGCCCCTATGTACAAGAATATCACTACTATAATACTGCTCCTATGTACAAGAATATAACTACTATAACACTGCCCCTATATACAAGAATATAACTACTATAATACTGCTCCCTATGTACAAGAATATAACTACTGTAACACTGCCCCTATATACAAGAATATAACTACTATAATACTGCTCCTATGTACAAGAATATAACTACTATAATACTGCCCCTATGTACAAGAATATAACTACTATAATACTGCCCCTATGTACAAGAATATAACTACTATAATACTGCTCCTATGTACAAGAATATAACTACTATAATACTGCTCCTATGTACAAGAATATAACTACTATAACACTGCCCCTATATACAAGAATATAACTACTATAATACTGCTCCCTATGTACAAGAATATAACTACTATAATACCGCCCCTATGTACAGGAATATAACTACTATAATACTGCTCCTATGTACAAGAATATAACTACTATAATAGTAGCTCTGTGTGGCTGGAGTTGTTATAAGTTATAGTCCACATATATATTGCTCCTGTGACCAGGTAAGGGTTAAAGAAAAGTGGGCATAGCACAGAACCAGAACTGTTTTTGTAGCAGAGATATTAGCAGGGAAAGCTGGGGCTGGGCCCTCTGATTATTGGCTCGGGTGTGGCTATTAGGCAGGTTTACAATCACACTCTTGGCCCGGATTCCAAGTTCTGAATGAAGACACAAGGGTTGGTCTTTACCTCCTGATGTGACGTGCTGATGTTGTGGGGTGGGGGGGGGGAACTAGTAGAGTTGTTTAGTAGGTGGTGAGACCAGAGTAGAAGCCAAAATCTCAGGCTTGTCTGGAACATGGTCTAACCCTAGGGGACTGGGTGTCTCATCAGCTCCTTGCTTTGGATTACTGTTTGCAGTGCTGACTGCAGTGATTTGAACCCAATGATTGCAATCTGCAATAATCTGCTCAAATGGGGTCATAACTCCCGCACCACAGACACACCAAGGTATCGTATGTTTATCTGCATATTAAGAAATCCTATTGCAAATCATGGAACCAATGCTAGGGGTATAGTGAGAAAAAGGGGGTGAGACTGGCTGTGTTGTTTGATAACTCAGAGATAACACAGAGTACAGTCTTCTAGACAACATAATGTGCAAAATGACAAACTCTGCTCTTCAACCTCTGTACTGTACATCTCCAGTAAGGAAGAATTATGCATATTTCAGTAGTTTTCTGCAAAATGCTAAAGCTTGATATGACAAGAATAACTATTTTTTTTTTTTTTTTGCATTTTAGCCATTTTAGAAAAATAATGTTCATTTTTTGGTATATTTCTGGATTGCCTGTCTGATTATAATGGAAAGAAATCATTTTTTTCATTAAACTGGAATTCTGACCCATAATAATAGGGCTAACTGGGTTCTACATTCCTAAAGCTACTTCTGATTGCTCTAGTGCTCCAGTGTTTAAAGTTGTCGTCGATACATTGACGACGCTTTTTTTTTCCTTTTTAGCGCTAGACCTATAATGGGGAGTTGACCCATAAAACATATGGGGGGCAATTTAACATAATCTTATCCCTTTATTTTTCTGTACAAATACATAGGAAGCCTGTGAGTTTGTTTTCCTATTTGTTGGGCCAAAAGCTCCAGGTGAATTTGTGATAATAACTTCTAGCCAATAATTAGGAAACTCATAAATTAGTCCAGATTTTGCCCTTCGATTTCTCATCCTTTTTCATTACTGATGCTGAGACATATCTAAACGAGATTTCTTTCGATTGTAAACTTGTTTTATTACAGCATTGGATGGGTTAATTGATGCCCTCAAGTTCCTCTTGCCTCTGCCTGTCTCAGTCTCCCCACCGCTGCCTGCCGCCTCCTCCTCCTCCTACTCTTCTTCTTCTTCTTGGCAGTGTTTCGGCATTTAATATCTTTATGGTTGTACTTGCTTTGCCCTCTAGTGAAGACAGAACAGACAGCAATAAACACCTCCCCACCAAAATTATTACATGAGGGGGGGTTGCTTCAAGAATATGGAACAACTGGAAAATTATAAAAGGTATAGAAATTTTAAAAAATGTGGATTTATTTTATTTTCTGTTTATAACACATTGATGCAATGTAAAAAGAAAAGTAACACGATTATAATAACTCTGCAATAACGGAGCCGTCTACTTTGACCAAGTCCCTTTTATTAAAAGGGGGTTCCGTCAATATGCTGGGAAAATTAGCTGTAAAATGTGGAGGTGTCAAGCAGCAACTTTTCAATAACCCTGCAGCGCCACCACAGGGAAAAGTAAGCATTACAGAGCAAGACACTTTTTTATTTCCAAGTAATAGCAGGGGATTATAAATGGAAACCTAAGGCCTTATTAAAGGGATAGTTTTATTTGGGCAGTAAATATTGACCTGGTTAGAGCCCCAACCATCAGCTGTAATCTGTAAGGAACCCTGGCAGTTAAAGAGAATCTGTCACCAGGTGTTTGCTATGTGCAGTGGATACAGAAAGTATTCAGACTCCTTTAAATTTTTCACTCTTTTGAAGTTACCAAATGGCTGCAATGAAACAAAGTTCATTTTTTCTCATTAATGCACACTTTGCACCCCATCTTGACTGGATAAAAACAGAAATGTAGAAATTTTTGCAAGTTAAACAAGAAAAACTGAAATATCACATGGCCATAAGTATTCAGACCCATTGCTCAGACACTCATATTTAAGTCACATGCTGTCCATTTCCTTGTGATCTTCCTTGAGATGGTTCTACTCCTTCACTGGAGTCCAGCGGTGTTTAATTAAACTGATAGGACTTGGATTTGTAAAGGCGCACACCTGTCTATATAAGACCTCACAGCTCACAGTGCATGTCAGACCAAATGAGAATCATGAGATCAAGGAACTGGCCAAGGAGCTCAGAGACAGAACTGTGACAAGGCACAGATCTGGCCAAGGTTACAAAAGAATTTCTGTGGTACTCAAGGTTCCTTAGAGCACAGTGGCCTCCATAATCCTAAAATGGAAGAAGTTTGGAACCACCAGAAGTCTTCCTAGTCCTGGCCATCCAGCCAAACTGAGCAATCGTGGGAGAAGAGCCTTGGTGAGAGAGGTAAAGAAGAACCCCAAGATCACTGTGGCTGAGTTCCACAGATGCGGTAGAGAGATGTGAGAAAGTTCCACAAAGTCAACTATCACTGCAGCCCTGCACCAGTTGGCCTTTATGGCAGAGTGGCCCAGCGGAAGCCTCCAGTGCAAGACATGATAGCCCGCATAGAGTTTGCTAAAAAACACATGAAGGACTCACAGACTATGAGAAATAAGATTCTCTGGTCTGATAAGATGAAGATAGAACTTTTTGGTGATAATTCTAAGCAGTACGTGTGGAGAAAATCAGGCACTGCTCATCACCTTCCCAATACAATCCCAACAGTGAAACATGGTGGTGGCAGCATCATGCTATGGGGGCGTTTTTCAGCTGCAAGGACAGGATGACTGGTTGTAATTGAAGGAAACATGAATGTGGCCAAGTACAGAGATATCCTGGATAAAAACCTCTTCCAGAGTGCTCTGGATCTCAGACTTGGCCGAAGGTTCACCTTCCAACAAGGCAATCACCCTAAGGCTGTGTGCACACGCTGCGGATTTTGCTGCGGTTCCGCAGCGGTTTTGGCCGCTGCGGACCTGCAGCAGTTTTTGCTGCGGTGTACAGTACAATGATTCCCTATGGGAATCAAAAACCGCAATGCAGATGGTGCGGAATTTTCCGCGCGGATTATCTGCGGTTTTCAATCCGCAGAAAGAATTGACATGTCAATTCTTTCTGCGGATTCTGCTGCGGTTTGCCATCTCCTCCATTGAGGAGATGAAAAACCGCAGGGCAAAACCGCAGAGCAATCCGCAGATAAAACCGCAGGTCTTTTGACCTGCGGTTTCACCTGCGGATTGTACAAAATCCGCGCGGATGAATCCGCACCTAATCCGCAGCGTGTGCACACAGCCTAAGCACACAGCTAAAATAACAAAGGAGTGGCTTCAGAACAACTCTGTGACCATTCTTGACTGGCCCAGCCAGAGCCCTGACCTAAACCCAATTGAGCATCTCTGAAAATGGCTGTCAACCAACGTTCACCATCCAACCTGACAACTGGAGAGGATCTGCAAGGAAGAATGGCAGAGGATCCCCAGATCCAGGGGTGAAAAACTTTTTGCATCATTCCCAAAAAGACTCATGGCTGTACTAGCTCAAAATGTGCGTCTACTCAACACTGAGCAAAAGCTCTGAATACTTATGACCATGTGATATTTCAGTTTTTCTTTAATAAATTTGCAAAAATGTGTAATTTCTGGGGTTTTTTTCAGTCAAGATGGGATGCAGAGTGTACATTAATGGGGAAAAAAATGAACTTTTTGGTGTCACGGTGTAACTCAACCCCAACTGGCGGTCGGTCAACGGAGGGCACAACTCACACACAATGGGATGAAAAAGGCGAAAGGAAGGCCCTAGCAATAGGGAATGAGGGATGGTCACCACTTGAGCTCAACCTGAGCCTGTCCCTGCACTCCCGTAACACCCTATGCAGGTCCTTCCCCCTGCCGCTGTCAGGAACTTACTAATCCCTAGTGTCACTTGTCTCTGCCCTGGCTGGCCTGGAGCACTAGCCTTGCAACTGCAGATCGTACACACAGGGGAAAGTGACAAACACCAAAAGGGACAAGGAGAAAAAACACCACACTTCGCTTATATTTACCGCTGCAAAGCTCCACTCCGCAGATATCAACAGCAACAGGACTCTTAACACCAAACGTGGCAGGCACCAGAGAGCTGCTTCTGCCAGGCTGGTATCCAGAAAGGACCTGTATAACCAACAGTCAGCTGATACATCAGGTGATTCTGTAAAGGATGGTGGGAGTGGTCACCACCTACATCAGCTGACCCAGCAGCACTGCAGTAACACCAGCTGGCCAGCAGGGAAAAACTGACATTAACCCCCGATGGCCTGAAAGGAAAAAAATTAAAGGAGTCTGAATACTGTCCGTACCTACTGTAATCTGAGAGCAGCATCATGTAGGGGATGAGACCCTGATTCCAGCAATGTGTCACTTGCTAGTCTGCTGCTGTCACTGTGATACAGTTTTTTCTGCTGAGGATCTAGTAGAGCTCGGGAATGCTGAGCCATGCTATATATCCACCCACACCACTGAATGGTCACTTTGTGTACTCTGTGCATAGGCAGAAAGCGGTTAATGAGTGGTGAGGGTGGGTTTACACAGAGCAGAAGGACTAGGAGGCACAAGGCAACTAGTCCTGTAGTGATAATCTGCTCCTGATAATTGTATCGAAACGGCAACACACAGCCTAGTAAGTGACACATCGCTGTAATCAGGGTCTTTACCCCGACATTGTGCTGCTCTCGGATTACATGGTAAATAATGACAGATTCCCTTTAATGTTACATTTTTCTGCAGCACCACCATAGGAGAAATGCAGAATTTCACAGTGATCATTCACACCAATACATTTTTTTTTTCAGTAAAGGAGGGCAGGACAGGTCCTCCATTGTGAGAGATAGACTGTTACTGACCAACAAACCAGGTTCCTGAACAGCGGAATCCCTCCTCCATTAATTTCATGCATTTAACTTAGAATTCCTTAATTGGATATTTTAAGATACAGTATATTAAAATATTCTAAAAATAGCAAATTTATTATAAAACTAAGGCCAAAATCAGAAGTCCCATATACTATGGTCTGAGTATGCACCGTGATGCATGGATGGGCATCCTATATGCCCATGATTCCATCAAGATCTGGCCAGGAGATCCATGGCCGGTAATTGCTTCACTGTGTGTATTTGGAGCGGTGCATACGGACGTCTAAATTCGGACTTATTACGCTTAAATACCAGGTAGCCCTGTGTATGCATGACCCCTGCTAATTAGATGCCTTGAAGGTCTTCTTGTATCCTTTCTAGCTGGTCCCACATGTGATCGGCTGCAGCAGTCAGTGGCCAGTTTGACTTCCCTGTAATTAGCATACGGCCGCTTGTGGGGATTAAACTTCTTTTTCAACTCCTTCCGGACTGACCAACTATTTAAAACGTCAGGTTGGTCCACATATCACTCCGCAATAATATTTTACAACATCATTGTGGTGTAAGCAACTACACAAGATTAGAAAGCTAGGAGATCCGGGAGCTGGTTGTCAGAGACTGCCGGACTCCATCGAGAAGGCAGAGATGGTCAGTTACCATCCTCACCTTCATCATCCCTGTATACAAAGGGCTGAGTCACTGCTGTGCATAAAAAGGAGAAAGCACTGATAGCCTTTCCCCCTTTGGTTCCAGTGATCATGTGATTGCAGGGTGTAGGGAGTGAGAAGGTGCTTAGCAGACCCAGAGCAGCTCTGTTGTGCAGGCAAGAGAATTATTTTGTTATGGGCAGCACGGTGACTCAGTGGTTACCACTGTTTTGCAGCGCTGGGGTCCTAAAGCAAATCCCACCAAGGAAAACATCTGCAAGGAGTTTGTATGTTCTTCCCGTTGTGAGGCAGTGACCCCTGTTACAGCTAGGGGGCGCTGTATGTTCTCCTCAGGATACGCACGGAGGCATAACTGTGATGGTGAGACAGTGACCGGCGTCATTGTTAATGGCTGGTATGTGACGCAGAGACTGAGGTTGTCCTCTGCGCTGCTAGCCTGAAATGTTGTTGTTCTGGGACTTGAAGTTCCACAAGTGTTTGTTTAGTTATATGGGGGGGCTTACAGGGTTAGTTGGAGAGCTGGGCGGGACAGGCTAACCACACACACCTCCCTCCTATGGGGATGGTTACAACTACATAATGTGACCATGGCTTCGGTCACATGTTCGGTGTGTAAGGTCCTGGATGGCCTGTGTGTTGGAAGGTCCTGGGAGTAGGACCGGATTCCTGAATAGCACATGGAGAGGCCATGGACCTGATGGCCCGTGTGTTGGAAGGTCCTAGGAGTGGAGAGACTTCCTAAATAGCACACGGAGAGTCCATGTACTTGGATAGCCTGTGTGTTGGAAGGTCCTGGGAGTAGGACTGGATTGGTGACTAGCACATGGAGAGGTCGTGGAGCTGTATGGTTGCTGTGTTGGAAGGTGCCATGAGGAGACTGGATTCCTGAAGAGCACAGGGTGATACCAAGTGTATGCAGAGTCTCTGATGGCACTGCGTTGGGAAAGCTATGGATCTTCTGAGGGTCTGGACTGTCAGGAGTGCCCTTGTCCCAAGGCATCTGCTGAGACGGTGATCCCAGCAAGGCAGTTTCCCCGAGAGAGGGGATTGACAAGGAGTCAGCATATGGAGCAGGAGCTCCTGTAAGGTAACTCCAGACAAGGGGGTTAAGGGCAGACAAGTATCTGCTATTGGAACAGACAGTTTGTGCCTATGATGTTCCATGGATGTTAATGAACTATGCGGTCACCCATGGTAACTGGACGGAGTAAGGACCATCATGTTTAGAGACTGAAACTTAATGTCGTCTGTTGGTGCCTGTTGTGTTCCGTGGACATTAATGAACTGTTCAGTGTGTTTAGGGACTGTGTACTATGAAGTGCTATGGACTATGTGTCTGATGTGTAACATGGCCTACGGTGCGGTTTATGCCGAGGTCATAAAAAATGTGAGACGCAGACATTTTTCGCCTCATTTTTTGTGCCATGTGGTGCTAGAGGAGATTTTCAGTATAATGGATGGCAAGAACAACAAATAAATCAATTCTGGAACAAATCAAGGCAGACATGTCACTGAAAGCAAGGATCACCAAGCTACGACTTGTCTACTTTGGACACACCATACGAAGAGAACGATCACTGGAGAAAGGACATCATGATGGGAAGAATAGAAGGAACAAAGTGAAGAGGAAGACCAGCAACCTGATGGCTTGCTGCTCAGCAGAGAAGACCCTGGTGGAAACATCTAGGCTTGCAGAAGATTGATCTTCCACAGATCGTTCATTCATCAAGTCGCCGTGGCTCGAGATCGAGCTGAAGGCCATTAAATAATATTAAAATATACAAAATTAATAGAAAATTAGACCCTACTTATCAAAGAAAGAGAATTTTTTTTTTAAATATCCAGAAGAAAAAAAAAAAAATCTAGAGCTTTTAGAGCATGTGTACGGGAAAAAACCCGAAAATGTACCTTTTCATTAATGGGGAAAAAAAATCATCCAGTGTTAATTTAACTGGTTAAAACAGCGGTCAGCTACTGGTGGCGGACTGTAAACCTGCTGACAGGTTCCCTTTAAGCTATGAAGAAATGCAAGCGCACAATAGGGTCTTATGCAACATAAATGATTAGTAAAGAACAGAACTGCTCAGATAATAGGATACAAACACATGGGCCATGCACACAGTGAACAAGTCTGTAGGACAGTGTTCACACCAAATATATAAATATCAACCAAATACCCTGTTTTGTTATCTTTTTACTAGCACTTGCTGTTTACTGTTACTTTTTTACAGCAGAGTATTTTATACGTTTGTTTTACTGTGTTTCAGTCTTCTGGTGGTGTGAACACTGTCCTACAGACTTGTTCACTGTGTGCATGGCCCATGTGTTTGTATTCAATTGGTTTCTTGTTTTTGCAAGATTAGGGAGGTTTCCACCCCTTCCTTGTGGGCCATGCACATAAAGGCCGTCCTCTGCAGCGTGTCCACATCGGACATTACCTGTCTGAATCCTGCTCATCTAGGTACTATACACATGTTCAGGTTTTTAAATACATCAGTTAGGGACTGCTCTGATGGGTTGGTAGAGCGGCTTAGTATACATTTTTTGCAAAAACCGTATCAACTTATCTTTTTACTAGCACTTGCTGTTTACTGTTACTTTTTTACAGCAGAGTATTTTTATACATTTGTTTTACTGTGCTCAGATAATAGGGTTGTGTGTGAAAACACCTAAAAATCTCTGAATTGTCCCAAGTTGTCGTGAGGAAGGAGTCAGTGGACAATAAACCTACATTTTCCCTCGACTACTGGTTTGTCGTGACTCCAGAAGGAGCAGAATAACTTCCATTCTCGGCCTCTAATTCTGAGGTTCCCTTTAAGGGCGTTCTACCTGGTACAATTTATTCATTCTGTTACAAGAACCATAATATTCACTAATTGGATAAATATTTTCCTGCTTCCCCCCCCCCCCCCCCCTTTTTTTTTTTGTTTCGCCGTGGGAGTGTGATGAGCCGGAGTATCATGTGTCTGCGACTTACAATGAATGTCTCCCCAGAGCCTGACACGGCCTAAGATTAACAAAACAATTACTTTCTTTGAGCACTTTTCTACTATTCCAGGAGAGATGGCTATATTTTTATTGCTGTATTGATCTACGATATATCAAGGTTAACCGGGACAATGGCTGCAGGCAGCGCACATCGCCAATTAATGTGTTCTGTATGTACTGAATAAACAGGATCCTCTTCTATTTCTCAATTAAATATCGACCCGTGAACATCTTCTTTCCTATACAACATGAAAAATCGAAGAGCGGGTCAATGGAAGGGCCCTTGATCTTAATGACAGGCACCGCAGAGTGTTCGCAGCCGTTCCGGAACGTTTCTTATTCTCAAAATGATCCTGAATTCGGCTGAAACTTTAACCCTTATATTCACCTGTATCACTAGTAAATGAGACTTTAAGATGTACTTTTTGACCATATTTTTTGCAAAGTTGGGCAATAAACAATATGTCTCCTACAAGCATTACTACCATCATCTTCTAGGCCAGTCAGATTACTCAAAGGAGACACTACAGTGTTAGCATTTGTACCCCGGTCCTGAGATCTGTCAGGGGATTCATCCTGCCGGAACCACGGACAGAATGGATCAGACACAGGCCGCGGTTTTGCAGCTTGTGTATGTGTGAACAGATTACTGGGATGCAACATCAAAGATAATGTGATGATGTGGAAGTAATCAATTAAAACTATTTATTTTACTATCACAGAATGAATGGATCAGACGGTTTTCCAGGTATAACGTAACAAATCACACAACATTAGCGATAATGACAACAGTATAACAGTTCTATGCTCTATCTAGTTATCTCTTGGTTAAATGGCTATTAATGTTTTTCTGTCTTAGCTTAACAGGCATTACACCCTACGAAAGGACGTTATGCAATATGCTCTTCAAGCACCTCGGATTATTGTACTGGCCCTATTGGGGGTCACTTGTATTTCCAGCTAGACCACAAGAATGAGTATTGAGTAAGCTTTATGTTCAGTTACCATGTGATTTGGAATTTGCAAGCATCCAGTTCTCTGCTGCAATCATATCTGCGAACTCCAGCGGATTCCTATAATCTGCCTCTACTTCCTGGTTCAGACCTGCTGATTAACCCTTCATCTACTGTAAGCATAACAAACTGTTATCAGAACTTGTTCACACTTCAAAGGCTCCTGCATGAGAGTGCATCTTCTTTATATAAAGTACTTGTTTTCCTCTTCATCTCTGTTGCCAACAGCTATCCATTTGTTTTCTAATAAAAGAAAACAAAAAAAACCCTTCAGCTGCTGTAAGTATAATGAACGCTTCTCTGCATTTGTTCACATTACGCTGCAGTAATTCCTGGACTAGCTAAACATTTTCAGTTCCTGTGTTGGACTACACTATTGGCTCTGTGACTTCTGGTGTGTACTGCTGGGCTTGCCTGCCAGCCACTAAATTACTCCATGGTCTGGTCCATACTGTCCCTTGGACCATCACTTTCGATCCATGGGTTCACCTTGATCTACAGCTCACCAGGTGAACCCCAGCAATCACTTTCAGGTTTCTTTCCATGTATAGGGAATGTCCCATCTATGGGTGTGGTTCAGTGGATGGGGATTTACTCGCTTAGCCGGTCTTTGAGGCATATGCGGGGACACTCCGGATTAAACAGTTCATCCGGTTTATTAACCATCAGCATAAACCGCTCTTCATGAACATAATAGCGTGCAGCTTCCTGTACAACGTCCGTTAAACATGCAGCGTTACCACATAAAGCAAACAAAGTCTCTTACTGACCCCGGTCAGCGTTACTCACAGTTTATCCCTCACGGGTTATCAGGGAAGCAGCCGCACTGGGATCACCGTTCCAGACAGTGCCAAGCTCACTAGGCCGTCTAGAGTTCCAGACCCACAGCCGGACAGTAGCTTCCCTACACAGAGCCGTCACAAACTCTACCAGGTCCGGGCCTTTCCACGTGCTCTTCCAGGAAGTTCAGTCCATACACTTCCAACGCACACAGGCCTTCTGGGACCTTGCACTGTGACCACTCAGGATCAAACACACACAACCCCATGTGACCCGACCTCAGTCACACTATATGATACGTGACCTGTCATGAACTCATTTTCTGCTCCACCAGTTGAGAGTTCCCCTTCCGTTCCCCTTCCGTTCTCCCTCTGGTGGTGACAGGAGGTAGTGCTGTTGGTTTAAGTGGTAGTGATCTGCCACCTGATGAGGAAGATAACGATTGGATCTCTGGAGTATCAGACTGGATATAAGACAGCCCTATCTGGGTGCTGGTGATTCAGTCTGCTTCTCAGGTCCTGGACTTCAGCTCTCTTCCAGTCTTCTCAAGTTAAGTTTGTTTTTTGCTAATGTTCACACTTGTGCTTGTTGGTAAATTCAGTTTTTTGTGTAGTCCGCCTGCCCCTGCTGGGGCTTTGCTAAATTTCCACTCCTATTAATCAGTATTTGCCAATCTGCTTTTTGTTCCTTATTAGATTGGCCTCTTTTTTGCTCTGTCTCAGAATATTTCAGAGTGCTGATATAGGTTTAGAAGTCTAGTGACTTCAGGGTTAATTTTGCTATCAGAAGTGTTGGACAATATTTTTGTAGTTTTTTTGGCAGATTGCAGACAGTGTCTTTCCTTTCCTGTCCTTTTTAGTTAGCCGGGTCCCATCGTTTGCTCTGCCTATTTTCCTGCCTTTGTTTGTACTTTCATCTTGTTTCACCGTCAATGTGGGGGGCTGTCTTTCCTTTGAGGTCTGCTCTGGGGTAGTTAGTTTTCCTCTTTTCCTGCTTTAGGCTTATGTAGCTCTCCGGTTGTGACAAGGTGTCTAGGACCAACGTAGGCACGCTCCACGACTGCTGCTAGTTGTGCGGTTAAGTTCAGGGATCTGCAATCTGCATAGTTACCAACCTCTCTGGTTTTCTGAGACATAGCTTGTTGTTTATTTTTTCCTCCTCGGTGACCCATTCATAACAGTGTCCACACCCACAAGTGAGGTATGGATCACATGGTCACGACCTCATTACAGGTCCTATTACATACAGCCAGACACACACATACAGGCTTTATCATGGGTGTTCAGACATACGCCCACATGCATATTCTGAGTAGCATATACAGCGCCCCCTAGCTTTAACAGGTTACTGCACCACAGTCAGGAAGATGCTTTTTTTTTTTTAAATACAACTATGTCCTGTTTAGAAAAGTGACTTATGTAGAAATGTAATCATAAATATGTTGTACTTCATGCCAAAAGATTAACCATGCCCTTCTTGTCTCATCATTTTTAAGTTATAGGAACTAAAAAAAAAAAAAATGGGTTATTAAATGATGTGAAACATTGATCTATTTGGCTTAGGTATTTAGAACAAACATTTTGGTACAAACGCAATAATATATGCCCCCCCCCCCATATGCTTCAAACTCAGTGTGTTGAAAAGAGGGCTTCAGCTCAGTATGGCTCTGACTCTCTTCTTCATGGGTGTGTATATGTGCTACTGGGAAAATAGCCTAAGGGTCATGACAACCTTCTATCCTATAAAAGTTGGAAACGTACAGGAAAATCAATGCTTGACCTACCACTTATTGGTAGACTATGTAGTGTATGAAGAGTGTGGCCCAACCTCAATTTCTTCACCCTCCTCATGGGTGGTATCAACTACTGAGCTCACTTTCTCTACAGACAGCGCAAGTTTACTACCATCCTCAGTAGAAGGGCTCGGTCCTTGTTCAACCACCCCAATCCTATCAGAGAGAAGCGTGGCAGATATTTAGACTGATGTTACCCTTGAAAGGTCCAAAGGCTGCCATAATTAGACACAGAAGGGCAGATTACGATGGAGGAAACGCAGATCTCATTCATTGGCACTGTAAGGCCCATGCCCCCCTGGGTTCATGCCGTTAACACATTCATGGAAGTAACGCCTTTGGCTTTGGCCATGGAACACAATGTGATTAAGGCGTCACAATCCCAGTGGATATGAGTCATGATATTTAGGCATCTAAATGCTAAGAATCAGTCCATCACCATGCCCGTATGACAAAGTCTACATTACTGGGCAACGTGTTGACATGTCTGCCGAATATGAACTTATTCCACTAGCAGACGTAAAATTACGGCCCAAGAGTGAGGAACCAAACATATTTTCTAGAATGGCTTCTTTAAGCTAGCTTTAACCTCTTTCTGGTGGGACAGTTTTCATTTTTTTCCTTTTCTTCTTCCAGGATTTGTTTTTCCAGTCAAAATAGCCGTATGTCGGATTTTGCGTATTTTGAGGGATGAAATGTAGTTTGACATCATTAACTTTAAAATATAATGCACATAAAAAGGGGGAAGAAATCCAAGTTGTGTGAAATGGTGGAAAAAAAAAGCTTCAATATTCTACCATTGTTTTTCTAGTCAGTACAATTACAGTGAACATTATACATGAAAATGACAGCCAAGCTCTGATTAGTTGCTATGGTAAAATGAGAGCTGATCTCTGGTTGCTATGGTAAAACGAAAGCTGGGCTCTGGTTGATATGGTAAAATGAAAGCTGAGCTCTGGTTGCTATGGTAAAATGAAAGCTGGGCTCTGATTAGTTGCTATGGTAACATGAAAGCTGGGCTCTGGTTGCTATGATAAAATGAAAGCTGAGCTCTGGTTGCTATGGTAAAATGAAAGCTGGGCTCTGATTAGTTGCTATGGTAACATGAAAGCTGGGCTCTGGTTGCTATGATAAAATGAAAGCTGAGCTCTGGTTGCTATGGTAAAATGAAAGCTGTGCTCTGATTAGTTGCTATGGTAAAATGAAAGCTGGACTCTGATTAGTTGCTATGGTAAAATGAAAGCTGGACTCTGATTAGTTGCTATGGTAAAATGAAAGCTGGACTCTGATTAGTTGCTATGGTAAAATGAAAGCTGGACTCTGATTAGTTGCTATGGTAAAATGAAAGCTGGACTCTGATTAGTTGCTATGGTAAAATGAAAGCTGGACTCTGATTAGTTGCTATGGTAAAATGAAAGCTGGACTCTGATTAGATGCTATGGTAAAATGAAAGCTGAGCTCTGGTTGCTATGGTAAAATGAAAGCTGAGCTCTGGTTGCTATGGTAAAATGAAAGCTGAGCTCTGGTTGCTATGGTAAAATGAAAGCTGAGCTCTGGTTGCCGTGGTAAAATGACAGGTAGTCTCTGATTAGTTATTATGGGCAACAAAGACAGTTTTACAATGGGACAGTTGTGATGATTGAGGCCGGTTAAGCGTTATCCTGTACAAATCGCATAAAGGAAACTGGAAAATGTTTTTTTTTTTTTTTTGCGTAATAAATGATGGGAAAATGATCCTCGACAGGGTTAACAGTCCCTGCAGAGAGGGGTCAGCGTCCTGACTGGCTCTTGGATGTAGGTAGCCCCCTCCAGCAGCTGGAGGGTAGTATTTACACGTCCATTTTCCCATGGCCCCAGTCTTCCTGCTCCCACACGCTGATCATGGTGGTGTTGCTATCTGGGTGTGTGGGGGTGGGAGGTGGCCCAGGACAAGGTCCCTTGTTGGCATTGATCTTCCATGAAGAAAGAGGAGGCCAGCGCGGCGTGTAAATTCCATCGCACAATTTAAAGGCGCCCCGATCATGGATGAAAAACACGAGATGATGAGGTTTCTGCTCCAGCAGATAGGAAAGGAAGCTGGGATGTAGCAGGGTCAGGCCAGGCGGCCATTCCCGCCATCCTGAAGGCATCCGATATACGAGTGGTCTACATCTGGGTACATGCATGGGCTACACATTTGTCCTGGGCATGTGACGGGCACTGGAAATAACCAATGGAGGTTCCCATTCAATTACAGCAAGCAGAATTCTTAAAAAATGCAATAAATTAACATAGAAATTTTGCTAAACCTTACATATCAGGTACGAGTATATGGGACGGGCTCAGGAGCCGAGCCTGCAACATACATGGCAAGGGCCAGTCTCTAGCAGCAGAGACCAGAGCTGGCTCCGATCACTGTTGTTTAACCACTCGAATGCTGTCAATCTCTGACAGCGGCAAATAAACGTTGCGATCCTGTGGCGCCGAAGGATGGCCATGGCGGTTGGGGACTTGCTGAAGGGCCCTGTCATGTCACATTTGTACTTTAATGAAGCCCAACAATAGGCTGGGCTTCATAGGAGATTGTCATTTCTACTATATACTGCAATATTGTCATTTTTCACTATATCATACACACAATGACAGGTTCAAGTCTCTTAGATTGGCCTAAAAAATAAAGCAAAAATGAATAAAAAATAAATAAGAAATAAAAAGAAAATAACATTTAAGTCAACACTCCCATTTCCCACTTAAACAATAAATAAAATATATGAAGTATGAATATATCTATGAAAACATTAAATCAATGAATCGATGTCTCCGCATGTCCCCCCTAAAAAATGCAATAAAAAGCAATCAACGTGACATGCACCCCAAAATGGTATAAATAAAAATTCTAACTCGCCACATAAAAAACAACTTTATGGATTGAATAATTTAAAAAAATGCAATTTAAAGAGAGGTAACAAAGCAATTTTTTTTTTCTTTCAAAGTCCAGAATTTTATATTATTTATACGATAACTTTTACACATCTGGACAATTATGTTTAGGTCATTTTTACTGCGCAATGAACATCTTAAAAACAAAACCCTCAAACAAAATTGTGAATTTTTTATTTCACCACACTTGGAATTTTTTTCCTTTGTTTCAGTACATTATAGGATATAATTAATGATGCAATTCAAAATGACAACTCGTTGCGAGAAGAAAAAAAAAAAAAACCAAGCCCTCGTACGACTGGGTCATAAGAAATAAATAAAAAAGTTATAGCTCTCGGAAGAAAAGGGAGGTAAAAAAATGATAGCATAAAAATAAATAAAAGATGGACAGATCGTTAAAGGATTAAACAATATAATCCTAAAATTTTCTTAATTACAGACATGTAGACAGTTTTAGGTTTTGGGTAAAAAATAAAGACTAGTAACACATATTGGAAACATCAGTGGGTGGAGCTGCCTTTTAATAAATGACTACATGAGACATGAAGTCATGGTACAGTTAGGTCCTATTGGGAAAAGCCATCATCAACAACATAATGGTGTCCCAGCCCCGCCAGGGCGTCACAGAGAGAAGATATTGTAATCTATACTGCCGCGCAAAGGAAATAGTCTGTAGGACTGGCGCTAAAATTGCAAGCCCTATACATCAAGCCTGGAGAAATCATAGTCCGGTCCTGGGACAAATTCCCAAAGCAACCAGACAATTGGGATGTCCATTTAAAGGGGGTTTTCCAGTTACCCCTTTGTTTTTTTTGTAAAAAAAAAAAATAAACTGCTTTACTCACCTTCCCCAAGTCTAGTGCTGACTCTTCACCGGTGCTCCTAGTGTCTGTTACTGTCTGCAGTGCTGACGTCCTATAAACAGCACTACGGCCAATAACTGAGCTCCGCCCAAGTAGATGACACCACTGAATTCACCAATTTGCTGCAGTGTTGTCAATGTGACGTCAGCGCTGCAGACAATGTCAATCATCGGGTGCAGCGCTGGATCCAGGGGAAGGAGAGGAAAACCCTGTTTCTTCTTATTATTTATTTCTATAGCACCATTGGTTCCATGGTGCTGTACATGAGAAGGGGTTACATACAAACTACAGATATTACTTACAGTAAACAAACTAACAATCACCGACTGATACAGAGGGGAGAGAGGACCCTGCCCTTTCAGGCTTACATGCTACAGGATGGTGGGGAAGGAGACAGTAGGTTGGGAGGTTGCGGCAGCTCCAGTGTTGGTGAGGCAGTAGCTCCGGTAGTGGTGAGGAGGCAGCGGGGTCATTGCAGGCTGTAAGCTTTCCTGAAGAGATGGGTTTTCAGGTTCCATCTGAAGGATCTGAATGTGGTTGATAATCGGATGTGTTGGGGCACAGAATTCCAGAGGATGGGAGATATTCGGGAGAAGTCTTGGAGGCGATTTGGTGAGGAGTGACTAAGTGTGGAGGAGAGAAGGAGGTCTTGGGAGGACCAGAGATTACGTGAGGGAAGATATCGGGAGATTAGCTCAGAGATATATGGAGGAGACAGGTTATGGATGGCCTTGTAGGTCAGTATTAGTAATTTGAACTGGATATGCTGAGGGAATGGGAACCAGTGAAGGGATTTGCAGAGGGGATAAGTGGAGGAGTAGCGAGGAGAGAGATAAATTAGTTGGGCAGCAGAGTTGGGGTCTGTGCACACGCTGCGGAATCCGCTGCGTTTCTGCAGCGGTTTTGGCCGCTGCGGACCCGCAGCAGTTTTAGCTGCGGTGTACAGTACCATTCAAATGAATGGTACTAAAAAACCGCTGTGCTGACGCTGCGGAAAAAAACGCGCGGATTTGCTGCGGTTTTGAATCCGCAGAAAGAATTGCATGTCAATTCTTTCTGCGGAAACCGCTGCGGGTTCCTATCTCCACCATTGTGGAGATAGTGAATCCGCAGGACCAAACCGCAGGCAAAACTGCAGATAATCCGCAGGTCTTTTGACCTGCGGATTATCTGCGGTTTTTGCAAAATCCGTGCGGATTAATCCGCAGCGGATTCCGCAGCGTGTGCACACACCCTTAGGCCGGTTTCACATTCGCGCTTTTGAGCGCAGCGATGGCCTGCGCACGGCCGCCGCTAAGCCCCGCCCCCTGCCCCGCCTCCAAGCGCATGACGTTGCATGCGTCCCCTATCTTCATCACAGAGGGCGCAGGCCGTGCGCAGTCTGCGCACAGTCTGCGTTTGGCGGCGCATGCGTCCTCTTGACGGTGCGCCGAGCACAACCAAAATGCAACAGGTTGCGTTTGGCGCTGCTCGGTGCACCGTCAAAAGGACGCATGCGCCGCCAAACGCAGACTGTGCGCAGACTGCGCACGGCCTGCGCCCTCTGTGATGAAGATAGGGGACGCACGACGCATGCAACGTCATGCGCCCGGAGGCGGAGATACCGGTGGAGGCGGGCAGGGGGCGGGGCTTAGCGGTGGCCATGCGCAGGCCGTCGCTGCGCTCAAAAGCGCGAATGTGAAACCGGCCTTAAGGATGGACTGGAGAGGTGCGAGAGTGTTAGCAGGGAGGCCACAGAAAAGGATGTTGCAGTAGTCGAGGCGGGAGATGATGAGGGCATGCACAAGCATTTTAGTAGATTCAGGGTTGAGGAAAGGATTGATTCTGGAGATATTTTGAGCTGGAGGCGACAGGAGGTGGAAAGAGCTTGGATGTGCGGTTTGAAGGACAGGGCCGACTCAAGGGTTTCTCCGAGGCAGCGGACTTTCGGTATGGGGGAAAGTGTGGTGTCATTAATTGTGATATATAGAACAGGTAAGGAAGATCTGTGAGATGGAGGAAAGATGATGAGTTCAGATTTGTCCACATTGAGTTTGAGGAAGAGTGTTTTATTTTTTTTTTTTTTAAACAAACTGCAGCTGGGTGACGGGGATTTCCTGAGATGTAAGCCCCATCCTTGATTCACTTAAGTGAGTGGTTCTCAGCAGTCATGCCGAGGTAGATTGCATGTGACCGCTAAGCTCAGTGATTGGCAGAAGTGGTGACATGCTGTAGATGCGAGCCAACACTTCAGGCCGGTTGAAGAAAGACCAGAAGGGAGTAACGGAGAGTAAGTTCCGGATCGGCAGCGGCTTTTTTCGATTAAACTGCTCGTTATGTTGTTTGAAAGCATTATTTTACATGAAGCCAAACAACCCCTTCAAAGGGTTTCTCCATATTGAACACTCCCTACTTGTTGGAAGGGTTCCTTGTAGAGATGAGCAGGTCGTTTTGCTCCAATCCAACTTTCAAGTCAGTGGTATGTAGGAGCTAGGTGGGAATCCTATGAATCTCTTGCCTTCTCTGCGCCTCCGGCAAAACATTTGATTAACCAGGGATAGATTGACGTCATCTGTACACCATATTGTAAGGTAACATTGTGCCAGCCCTAACAACTTAAAATGCTGCGCCGGGGACACTAGAAGGTAAGATTTGTGGGCGTCTCACTGTCAGGTGCCACTGACCTTGACGCTGGACTGGAGTCCTGTGAATCAACCCTGTCCTCTCTAGCTCTTTGATTGGTTATGAAGTGTCAGCCAGTTATGGGACCATTAGTGATCAGCTGTGATCTGATTGTTGTATTAATACCCCCTGGCTTTTATACTGATCCTGAATTCTCTGTATTGTAGGACCACTCATGAGAACATGGCAAGTGGCCATGAAGATCTGATCGGCATTCCATTTCCGAACCACAGCAGCGACATCCTATGTGGACTCAATCAGCAGCGACGTGACGGCTTCCTCTGTGACGTCATCCTTATCATCCAGGACCAAGAGTACCGCACGCACAGATCTGTTCTAGCCGCCTGCAGCAAATATTTTAAGAAGCTTTTCACCACAGGGTCGGTTGTCGAACAACCGTACATTTATGAGATTGACTTTGTTAAACCTGAAGCATTTTCTGCCATATTGGAATTCGCTTACACGTCCACGCTCACGATCACCACGTCCAATGTCAAACACATCTTGGATGCCGCTGAGATGTTAGAGATCCAATGTGTTATCAATGTCTGCCTTGAAATCCTAGAAGCACCAAGAGATGGGGATGAGGAAGAGGAGGAGAAGGAAGAAGATGATGATGATGATGATGAAGAGGAGGATGAAGATGACACAAAAGACTTTGTAAGCCAGGAGAACCAAATGGATATTCAGGAAAGCAGCTGCAACCAAAGCCCTTCTGCATCGGATCATACAGAAGAACCCTACCGAGGATCTCAGAAGGACTTACCCACCCAATACTCTTCCACCCATAATTCGGGCCACCAAAGTGCTGTCAAGGACTTCTCCATTGAATCTTTGTTAAGTGAAGATTCCCATCCTAAAAACACCAAGTCAGACAAAAGACCGACCATTTCTCATTTTGTCCCAGGGTTCTTTCCGCAGCTTTGGAATGGAGATCTCGCTGCCTTTTCCCAACTCCAAGAGACGCAGGTCGATATCGGACCGCTTAATCTCGTGATCAAAGATAAAAAAATAAAGCAGGAGGAGAACGATGAGATACCAACCCTTCCCTTTTCCACGGATTTTTTCAAAGAGATGATCCTGGATCATTCCTCTAAACATTTTGGGCAAATAAAGGCGGAAATGGACTACAGTGCCTACCTTAGCTTTCTCAGTGCTACTCACCTGGGTATGTTTCCACCATGGCCTTTGGAAGAAGAGAGGAAAATAAAGCCAAAGGCTTCACAACAATGTCCGATCTGTCATAAGGTCATCATGGGAGCCGGAAAACTTCCAAGACACATGAGGACACACACTGGAGAGAAGCCGTATATGTGTACCATCTGCGAGGTCCGATTCACCAGGTTAGAAGCTAGTAAAAAATACCGACTTCATTCCTTATGTATTAATATTTACTTTATTGTATCATAGAAAATGTATAGAAATGTAGCTGAGCAGGTGCGTCACAGCTCGGAGGGGGCAAAGGATGCGATTAGCATTTTACAGAAACGGGAAACATTCTGCAAACTTGTATTGTAAGTGTTCTTTTCCTTTATCTGATGGGGTATGAAGCTGGTAAATAATCAGTTTGTACCTTTAAACAACAGCCACACATCTCAAGGTCAGTTTTGAGAATTTAGAATGTTCAGCAAGTCTCATGTATACAGGAGCAGCAGAAGCATATATACAGTCAGCAAATAAATCGTGCCATCTAGTGGTCAACTACGGTATTCTTTACAAACTTTTTTTTTTTTTTACTGTTGGGCATTTTGGTTACATTTTTGTCCCCGATTTATATGTGGTTTTTTTTTTAACTAACTCTACATAACCAATTTAATTTACATTTTTGCCTTCTTTAAGTTTATTTTTTTACTCCTCTTTTTCAATTATGCATAATTGTTCTTTTAAATTTCTGCTTTTTTAGTCAACTTTTTAAATTGACTTTTTTGTACTCCAGTCTCCCTCCTCTTGGAGTGGCTTTATGGTCGAGATTCATCATTTGCGCTTGTCTTTTTTTTTTTTTAAAGTCCCTGTCTTTTTTTTTTGTCTTTTGGTATTAGTTGCTGTTTTTATACAGCGGTTCGTATATTTTGCGCAAAGTCAAAAATGGTCTTTTCTTCTGTCTTGAGCGGTTTTTACAACTTTAGAGTGCAAAAAAAAGTTGCACATTTTGCAAAATGTTATATAAATGCGCCCAAAAATTGACGCACTCAAAAACAAGCCTCGACTGGAGAGAAGTCGCAAGTTTTGCAACTTTTTTAAAAAAATTGTACATAAAGAATCAGTTGAAAACATCTGTAATTGCTAAATTCCACCCACAAAGCGGTAAAACAAGCAAAAAAAAAAAAAACAGGTGAGAACATTTAAAATAGACTTAATAAAAAGGCACAAAAAACAACAAGATGGATGCAAACAAAAAAAAGGTGCAAACCAAACAAAAAACAGGAGCAAAAGCAAGGATGATTCCAGAACCTATATATGCCAGCAGTTTTTTTTTTTTATCAATTTTTGGGACGCTGGAAGGTAAGAGATTCATGGCCTCCTGTCCAGCCGCCAAGTAACATGGACATCAACACTGGATTGAGTCATGATTCATATATACAGTTTAGCCCATGGAGGATTGAGCAATCCCAAATAGTGGGATGTATTGGGTCTCTGCACGTTTTCGAATCTTAATATTGGTAAGAAATGGAAATCGCAAAGTATATAAAAGAGAGACCCTTTCATTATACACTCCTCAACATTGAAATATCATCACCAAAAGTCATGGAATGATGGCAATAACCGGATGGACATGTTACCAATATCTAAAAGATAAAAAAAGGAAACATTTTCAAAACATCTCAATGTATTCAGTCTGGAGTATAAGCCACATGCAGAAATCCCGATGCTTACAGCCTTGGCTGCGCACAATGGTCGTCTGATGAAGTTTCTGCCACCGAAAGCGCTTGGGCAAATCATCAAGATCCGCTGCTGGCAGCTACTGTGTAATCACCGACCAATGATGTTCAGAAATGCTCAATGGGAGACAAGTCTGGAGACGCTGCAGTCATTGGAGAATGTTTAGGCCATGCAGGCTGCTCACAGTAACAAGAGTAACATGCATCCAGCTAAGTACTTTATGCCACCCAAGACCATTTACCTGGGAGTAGGACTGGTGTGATGTCACCTGAAGAAGGCCTCTTCATGGCATTGCCCATGTGGTCTCCAGACCAATCTTGAGCCATCATTGTGTCCAAGACAAAAGCGGAACTCACAGCTGAAAAGGACAGACCTCAATTCCTGCCTCCGTTGCTGTCTTGCTCTACACCACGATAGACTGAGGAGCGGTGGCGTGAGGTCAGTGGACAACTGTAGCCTGACATTTGGTTTGTAGCACCATATGATGGATTGTGTAAAGACTGTCTGACACCTTAATCTGGGCTTGTGACTTCCAGTTTTGCTTGCACTACAAGAATGGCTTGATCGTGGAACCAGTGGTGCTGCCATTTGTCGAAAGTGCCCCAAGAGCCATTTTTCAACCCAAGAACGCCAGACGGCATGCTGTTCGTGCTCTTGTGAGGAGCCTTCATGGCCTAAATGCGCTTCCATGGCTGCAGCGTCTCCGGACTTGTCTCCCATCAAGCACATCTGGGACGTCATTGGTCGGTGATTACACAGGAGCTGCCAGCAGCGGATTTTGATGATTTGCCCAAGTGCATTCAGCGCCACAGAACCTGCCTCCGATGGCCATACCTTCACTGATAGCAGCCGAGGCTGTAAGTGTCGGGATTTCTGCATCTGGCTCGTACTCCAGAATGAAGACATGGAAAAATGGAAACATTTTCAATGTATTCTCTCTCAATCATTTGCACATCACCAGTAACTTGTCTATCCTTCCTGTGATTTCCATCATTCCAGCACTTTTCTTAGTGATGCAGTTTCAATGATGAGGCGTTGATATTGGGTGCTGGAGGAGCAGTTGTACCCATTACTGGTGCATGAAGTATGCTGGAAGTTTCATGGGAAGGCACATGTATGATAAAGGACAGGTAGGTGATAGGACTGGCTGGGGGATATAGCCAGGGCATGTGTCCCAGGTGTTAGTAGTCAGCGAGATCTTCAACAAGCCACACTGCCTGAGATGGGAGGTCTTTTTCAGATTTTGCATGGTGGCCCAGTAGCTCATAGTCAGTCTCTTTGGAGGTTACCTCCAGTGGAGTCTGGCTGTGTATGACAGCTTCCCCATTCTTGTCCAGCACATCGTCTCCTCCTCTCGGAAACTGAAGGATTCTCCTGCTGATCAGTGTTATATGCTGCAATCAAAAGACAAACATTCCCTTTAATCTGTTACTTGCTAAATAACTATTAATGGTTGATGTGTTACACCACACAGAGGGAGACCTCTGCAGCCCGTCCTATCCCTTGTCATTTTTACCACGATTGACTCTTTCAATGGGTTGTTTCAGCTTGTTAAATATGTAAAAAAAAATGCTTGTAAAAACAAGAACGGAAAGCTTTGAGATGTTATAATTTATTGCTTATTGCCTTGTTTACCGACCACCTCTGCAGTCTCACAGGTGTTGGACGATTTTCCAAAACAAGGACGGAGCGTTTACAAGCTCTTTGCTTTAGAGTTTGAAAATGCTACGTGAAAGTGGGCCACCTCACTGGATCCAGGCAGCTTCTGTGCCCCTGAGCTCCTCCAATGCTACCTCTGCTAGCAGCACGCGAGACAGCACAATTCAGGAGGTCAATCTCCAGTAGCGTACTGCCCCCCGACAAGCAGGAGTCTGGGAGGTTGAGTAGTGTTGCCCTCCTGAACAAAGAACATGAGACTACTCCTTTAAGAATTAGAATGCCACAGCTACATTGCTTGTCTTCTTCAGCTCACTTGTCAGCTTTGCTGTGTAGCCCAAGACAGAATAAGCAGAGTCATCTCATTAACATCAAGAGGGTGGAACACAAGATGGAAGCTATGTTTCATGGTGGGAGGACTAGATAAACTGAAAAAGTAATATAAATGGAGGCAAGGTCATGTATGCAACTCCCCTGTCTCTCCCCGATTTCTTGGGAGAGGCTGTACTCCTATACATTGTGGAGGCTGTGATAATCTAGGACATTGCTCTCATTCATTGCAGCTACAATAAAGCACGATTCTTGCTGCTTAGTCTTTACCGAGAACACAGGAAGAATGTGCTGCCAATATGGGCATAGATGGTACACAGATAATAAATATAGTGCAAATGACTGCACTTGTTGAGAGCCGGAGATGAGCGTCGTCACCTGTCCATTCATTCTTCATCTGGGTGCACTGGGCACCTCATCAGATGGGACCACCATGCTGGAGATACGCGTCTTCTGGATATGCCATAAATGCATACTTTCCTTTTCCAACTTTTCAGAATTGGGCGTTTTCTGGTCATGTCTTCTTCACAAATTGCCCCCCCCCCCTTTTTGCCTTTTTAGTCTCCCTTTCAAAAGTGCTGCCAATATTTTCTGTGAGATTTCAGGAGGATTTGGAGGCTCTTGGCAAATTTGCCAACTCCTCGAGAAGTCCAGAAGTTTTTTGGATTTTTTTTGGAGAGCCTACTGGGCATCCTAGAAAAGTTGTCAAGTATTCTCAAAAGAAGGGGGACACTTATCTTTAATTTTACCAAATGGGCATGATTTTGTGCAATTTACAACCCCAATTCTGAAAAATTTGGGACACTGTGTAAAATTTAAAGAAAACAACAATGCAATGATTGGGAATCTCTTACAATGGACGCAGGATGCAGATTAGGCCTGTTTCACATTTCCGTCTTTTAAGGTCAGTCCAAATCCGCCAGGTGGTTAAAAAACGGATCCGTTTCCGTCACTGGCCAAACTGATGGCCACTGGATCCGTTTTCTATACGGATCCGTTGCAGCCGGCAAGAGTGTGAAATTTAAAGGAACCGTGGTGAGAGTTTTTTTCGCCGATTCAAGACTGGCATATAAGGTTAAAATGCGTCGCTGACAAATTCTCCTGGGCAGGCGCAGTCAGAAAAAGTGGTCCGCCAATGTCAAAAAACGTTTCATTGTCTGTCTGCTCCGCCCGGAAACCGCTAAAATTTTAGCGGATCCGTCAAAAAACGGATGATCATCAGTCAAAATCCGCCGCTAATGTAAGGCTATGGGGAAAAAACGGATCCGCCAAAAAAAAGGGCGGATACGTTTTTTTCTAAAAGTGACGGATTTTGACTGATGTCAAAAAAACTGAAGTATGAAACAGGCCTTAGAAGGTGAATGTTGGACATTTTTCCATTTTGTTTGAAAAAATAAATTTAGAAATAATCCGATATCTGAGTAGCTGCGGTATTTCGGGGAAGGTTTAAAAATATTATATGTAGTATCACGCTTTCCAATAAATAAATTCCAAACCACAGAGATAAAGGTGGAACTTAAATAGAGATGAGCGAATTTGTGCGAATTTTGGCCCTGAATCTGATTTTGACATATTCGGACCATATTCGAACACCATTTGTGCCGAATGTACGTTTGATGATCGGTTCCGAACATATTCGGTAATATCTACTCCCAATGACTCTAATGACGTTCGGCTGTGTTAGACGAATCTTGTAAAACCAAAATGCGACGCCGATTGTATTCGGAACCGAATCCGAACAAGTTTGCTCATCTCTAAACTCGAGTGCTGTCTCGGGATCTCCACTGAACCAAAATCGGTGTCTTTTTCAATCAAGAAGGTACTTGGGTCACATTCAGGTTTCGGGGCTTGAGAGCGACTGCCATGAGTATTTTTCCTGACAATCTGACCAACATTTGAATAATCAAAATTGGGACTATAAGCCCTGTCTACAAATGCCCAGAACACCCACTTTGAGGCGGGATACCTAAAACCATCCCGTTTTTCTCTTCAGTTCGTGAGACTGTCCGGGCAAAATTGGGACCATTGGCACGCAAGCACGAAACAGTAAGGCTATGTGCACACAGTGCGGATCCTCCCACGGATTTTTCCGCGCGGATTTTACTAAATCCGCAGGTCAAATGACCTGCATTTTTCCTGCGGATTTCCTCCTTTTTTTTGCGGTTTTACTGTGGTTTTCCACCTGCGGATTTGCAGAATGGATCAGGTGGATAACTGCAGCAAAATCGCACAAAAGAAGTCACATGCTGCTTTTTTTTTTCCCAGCACAAAAACCGCGCGGAAAAAAACGCAGCATGTGCACAGCGGGTTTTTTTTTTTTACATAGGCTATAATGGTACTGTACATCACCTGCAGTTCTGCTGCAGATCCACAGCGGCAAATCCGCTACGGATCCGCAGCAGAATCCGCACTGTGTGCACAGAGCCTTAAACTTAAGCCTGTTCTTCCTGGGAAAGCTCTAAAAATACACAGAATTGCCCTTTTTACACAAGACTACATCATCCCCACGTCTATATGGTGCCGGAATCAGGAAAGTTAGGACAGACTTATTACACACAGAGTGAAATCTAAAATTAAAAGGAATCTGTCGATACTTGCAGCCTGAACCATGCACGATTGAAGCCCGGTGTTTTTTCTCTGAAGCTCTTTGGCATTTCAGAAAAATACATAGTTTAATGCTCCTTGCATTGCTGTATTTGATTGACAGGTATCTCCCGTGTGTGCATTGGGAGACCTGTCAATCATCTGTCCTCTGCATAGGCAGCAATCAGGAAGACGATGTTCATTTATGTATACTGAGAGCTTTGTCATCTCAGCCGCTGATTTTGCAGAGCTTAAGAGCTGATAAACTCATCTTGACTGCTGCGATCTGCATAGGCAATGCTGGGCAGGCCGCTCTAAGAGGAAGTAGCGCTTACTGGCACAACTCATTTCATAGTGGTGTGAAATCTTGCACCCCTATGGATTTTGGCACCCAGAGACAACCCTTATAGGAGCAGAAAGGCGGCCATGTTAGTTGTCACAAATGTAAACTGCAACAACAATGCCCCCCCTAGAAACTATACCTGGATAATGTGGCTCGGAATGTAAATCAAGGTGTTGCTAGGGTCCCAAAGAAATCAAGGGCCCAAGTTCGAAGGATTTTATCTCTTTATAGCCCCGCAACTTTATAATACAACTGTATAATACAAACTGGTGCTATAAAAGGGCTAAATATTACCTAGAAACTATAACACAATCTTCAGAGACCAGTAATAGCAAAAATTACCACTATACAAGGGCCAAATAATACCGCTACGCGATCGGCAACACCATTACTCCTACACTGAATAAATACTACTACTATATTGTTACAGAATGAAACATATTGCCAATAATACCACTGCATGCCTACAACTCCATTCAAGTAGTAATGGCCTTTCAGTGCCCCCTTCAAATAATTATTCCCCCTTGAAATTAAATGGGCCGCCTGAGGGTCCCCTTAAAGCAATAATGTGGTCTGAATGCAGACTCCATACCCTGCTAAAATAAAAATAATCCATGAGTGACACTTCAAGTAATAATGGCCACTTATAATAATACTTTGAGTGCCCCCATGAAAATTATAATGGTCTCCGAGTTCCTCATTCAAGTAATGTTGCTACTTGAGTGCCCCCCGCAAGTAATAATGCATTGATTGCCCATTGAGATAATAATGTTCCAGATTGTCCCGTTCAAATAATAAAGCTTGTACTCTACTAAACTTCAGTCCTGCACACGAGAGCGGGTCTGCGCAGGTGGCACAATGCTGTGACGTAGTTGCGCCGCCACCAGCAAGGACTGGTTGGGCAGGAAGTGTGTGGCTCCTTATACAACACATGTTCGGACTGTATCGGCATTGTGTTGACACCTATAAGTTCAAAGTGGCACTCGCTGGAGAATCAGGGCAATAGGCAAAAAGTCCGGGGCTCGTGCCGGGGCCAGGGGCTAGCGACACCAGTGCTGTAAATAGATAGGAGCTAGATTTGAGATATATTTGATGCATATTTGGAATTGTATGACACGTGTCAGGCAATAAAATAAACAAATATCTTACTCTTTCAGGCAGGATAAGCTGAAGATTCACATGCGGAAACACACCGGGGAGCGGCCATATTTGTGCATCCACTGCAATGCTAAATTTGTCCATAACTACGACCTTAAGAATCACATGCGCATCCACACAGGAATCCGGCCATACCAGTGCGAGTTCTGCTACAAAAGCTTCACAAGGTCTGACCACCTCCACCGTCACATCAAGAGACAGAGCTGTCGGATGTCCAGACCCAGAAGAGGCAGGAAGCCGGCGTACTGGAGAACCTCCAGTCTACTGTTTGCCCATAACAACTGTCCTGAAGATGAGGCCTTTGTTATGATGCCGCCAAGTCTAGAAAGCGGTGGCAATCGCAGGTCCAATGGGACCATTTGTGTACCGGGTCCAAGCCCAAAACATCTACTTGAAGAACCTAAAAACCTCCTTAATTTACAAGGACTGGACAATCAATATGAGGACTCTAACCTAAAACTCCTGGAGAGAACACGTTTGGAGTCAGACAGACTTTACGCGTTTTCTTTGGCGCACAATGAGAATATCTCCCCTCAGCCGTTCTTTGTAGGAGCAGGTGATCCTTGGAATATGACACTGAATCATGCTCCTCTTTCTGATACTAGTAACTAGATCAAAAATATTGGCTTTAAAAAGGGCACCCCTTCATGGAGGCAGCCATGTTGTATACTGTACCGATCTACTAATGACTAGGGGTTAAAGTGCAACTCTTGATTGGCTGCACTCTTTGGACACAAGCAATGGCTGCCATAACCATTGACCAGGTGGCCGGTCCACATCAACAAACCAACATGCACGCCATTTGATCCCTTGTAGATTATTTTCTTCTTTTTTTCATGAGAACTATATAATTATAAGGAAATTGACAGTCGACGAATCATTCCAAAGAAGCACAGACACGACATATATGTATAGCGTGACTATATGTATATACGAGTATAAAGTTCATTTATGCATGTAAACTTTTTCTTGTAGTAAACTTTTTGACACTCGGTAAAGACCTGAATTTGTAAATCAAGCTCTGAAAGGGCAAATAATTTATTTTAAAATTGGGGAAAGTATTAAGTCCACCTGCCAGGTCTACAACTATACAAAGGCTTTAGAATAATGGAGAAAAAACAGTTGCCAAAAGCAAAAAAGATGTACTAGTCCAAAAATAGTAGTGTAATTCATTCAAATATTTATTAGTTAAAATTCATACAAATAATATATAGATCGACATGGGAAATGGCAGGAGGGAATGATGGAACATTTGTGCAAGAATACTGCTGTACAAAAAAGGCAGCACAATCCCCTGAAGACCCAGATAGAAGAACCAGAAATAGCAAGTATAATATACCAATAGTATTGAGCCTATATGCCAAGAGCAGGAAAAGCATATGAGACACTGATCCTGGTCACTTGAATGGGCAGCTATCATGTTAATTTTTCAAAAATAAAAATGTCACAGTTGTATTACCTGGGTAAGTGGCAGGCTCAGCTTCAATGTATGGTCCAGGGAGATGTGAGCGCCCACCCCAACGTGCGTTTCTGCATTCGCCTTCGTCAGGGGGAGTACGTTGCTGCAGGTAAGTGTTGCAGAAGAGGGTTTTCTATGGACGGCAGAGCCTAAAGTGTTCAGGCCCCAATACAAATCTATAAGTGGGTCCCACTGCCCCTTATAATACTGGTTGCTTTTGGGCCTCCTAAGATCCGGAAGTGACTGCTGCCTCTGCCACTAGTTATGCCCCTGGCCAGAGGTGTAGCTTCAGTTATCACAGGAGGATGGCCCTGCAGTCACTGCCCATAGCTTCAATAACCACCCCGAAACAGGACATCATCCGGGGACGGCGCTGCAGTCACTCTCCGCAGCTTTTTCATTGCCGTTCACAGATTGTGTCATGTTTTGGGATGAGGGTGCTGGAGAAATGCTCAAAACTTTAATGCCCGCCACTGGCATAACTTGAAGCCTGTAGACCCCAAACCCCAATGCAGAATCTCCAACTGTGCCCCCCAACTAATAGAGGCCTTTAATAGTAACAGTCTCTTATATGGAGAAAAAAAATACATTTGAGGTCCCCCTAGTTTCTAGGGCCCGGATACAATTTCAACCCCAGCACCTATTGTAGTTACATCCCTGGTGCCCGCATCTTCAGTGGCTAACTTCAAAATTCTGTCTCTGCCACCTGCATCTTTGATAGCCACCACCGCAGTCCCTGCTTGTGACAGGCTGTCTTTCTCTGAAATGAGAAGTCATGAGGGTGTGGTGATAGAAGCAGGGTATGTGACAGCAGCGCCGCCTGATAACTATACGTTAGAGGTCAGTGATAGCAGTGCTTTCCTAAAGTTTTTATCACCGCCCTCTAACATAGTTATCAGGTGGCACTGTTGTCACTTACCCTGCTTTTATCACCGCACTCTTATGACTTCCTGTTTCAGGGAAAGAGACTGCAATGTCAGAAGCACGGTGTATAGCGAGTGCAAACAATACTGCTGAAGATGTGGGCAGCAAATTGTGGCCACTCATAGTACCCCACCGACACATAACATCCGGGGGGTGGCAGTGACGAAACTGACACAACCGCAGCAGTGCCCGCTGATGACGTCATGTTCCAGAGGAGTGATAGAAGATGCGGAGAAGTGACTGCAGAGCCATCCTCCTGTGATGCCCTATTTTGACACTTCCCTCAAACGAAACCTCACAGGAGGTAAAGAAAAATATGACTGATATAGGAAATAGGGAGAATAGTAGGGAATTTTATAATAAAGCAAATCGCAAAAGTGACTAGGGGTTAAAGGTAAATATTTATAAAGGGCATAATGGCTATTGAACCACCAATTTAATGAGAGGGATATAGGGAAATCAAATTACTAAAATATATTTGCAGTTAAAAAATTAAATAAAAAACCTGTTTAACCCATTTCAGGTCACGGCTTCCCCTGGTCCTCTCCAGGTAGTGAGATCATGTCTGGATGGGCAGGCATTTATTTTCCTCCATTTGTGTGACATTTGTTTCAGAAGCGAGTCGTCCTCCAAAATATAGCACTTATGTACATGGCATTTTTTTTTGGAAAAATTGACACATGACGGCTTACATTCAGATTTATGAGTCTCTATGGTAACAGACAACAAACCTGTGTAGTCTCATCTCGGTCACACCGACTTCCATCTCTTCCCTACATCCTATTAATTTACCAAATTTATGTGAAGAAGAAATGGAATAGAGGAAGGGATATGACTGCAGAGAATTTGATGCATAGAGATGAAACGGTAGAAACTTTTTAATGAAAACATGGTGGCAAAGGTAGACCCTGACCCATAGAACTAAATTCACCAAAAAGCTCCTAGATGAAGAGGCCAGTGATCATCTAAGTCATAGAAATGACAACTGGTCTGATCAGGCCCTTGGGATGATTATAGTCATCTTCTCACTGTTTACTGGAAATATATAAAAAAAAAAAAAAAAAAAAAAAAAAAAGACCTTCTAGATGTGACAATCAGGCGTCGGATCACCTTTCTACTTGGTACAAGGGGTGATAACCTGAAGACAAGATTCTGTTTCCTTTCTCTCCAGGTTACCAAGGGTAAGCAAATAGGAGGCTGTGATCATTAAGAGGGTTGATCAGATGAAAACAAGTTCCACTGGGATCCCTGGAGGTGGTACAGGGGGCAGAGAGATGACATTAACAGGCTGTGATAAGTCAGGTGGTGATAACATGAGGAAAGGTTTCTGAAAAAGGTGATAAAATGTCCAAAATAGAAGTTATTGTTTAAAGGGAACCTGTCATCTGATTCATGCTGTCCGAACCATGAATCAGAGTTTGGCTATGCTATTACAGTAGTGTTTGTTTTACTTGGAAACGCGGCAATATTTCTAAAAAAAAAAAATCAGACTTTGAAGAGCCGTTTTGGGACTATGCATCTTTGCTGACCTGGTCAAGGCAGGTCCCCGGCGGCTTCTCCACACCCCAATCTCTTAGATTGACAGGTTTCTCTCCAGACGCCACAGCATTTTGAGCAGCGCAGATTAGGCCACATATTCCTTTAAAGGGAATCTGTCACCCCTTTTTAGTTATGTCATGTAAAGATATCACCTAATTGCGCGTCCCATAAGGATTCTTTTAGGATTTTTTATTCCCCCCGGGCCCCGACCACGCACCTTTGATGCAAAAATACCTTTGTTATGTTGGTGAAGAGGTATGCAAATCGCCTCAGTCCGATGGGCGTGGCTTAGTCGGCTTCTTTCCCTCCCCTCGGCTTGCTGAGTGTAATCTTCATCTGTGAATATCACAGATAACGTTGTTTGCCGTGCTTGCGCATTCAAAGAGGCCTCTGGCGCCTGTGCCATATGCTTTGCCCAACTGTGGGCGAAGCATATAACCGGTCCTGTGCATGCGCCCGGATTTTTCAGCGCAGTCTATGCCCTGGAAGTCGTCACATGCAGGACACACTTCTGGGGCATAGACCACTCTGGAAAATTCCGGCGCATGCACAGTACAGCTTATATGCTTCGCCCACAGTTGGGCAAACCATACTGTGCAGGCGCCAGAGGCCTCTTTGAATGCGCAAGCACGGCAAACAACGTTATCTGTGATATTCACAGATGAAGATTACGCTCAGCAAGCCGAGGAAGGGGGGGGGGGGGGAGAAGCCGACTAAGCCACGCCCATCGGACCGCAGCGATTTGCATACCTCTTCACCAACGTAACAAAGGTATTTTTGCATCAAAGGTGCGGGGTCGGGGGGGGGGGGGGGGGGAATAAAAAAATCCTATTAGAATCCTTATGGGACGCACAATAGGGTGATATCTTTACATGATATCACTAAAAAGGGGTGACAGATTCCCTTTAAAACTTATTTAAGATTATCCTGCGCAGGCTTTTCCCTAATTCCTATGATTTTTTTTCCTTTTTAATAAATCCTGATTCTGTTGTAATTTGTTGTCCTCGTATCAAAATGGAGACATTAAGGAGGAGCTTTGTCATCCACTCACTGTCGTCCTCTGCGGAGCTCATTTTTCATGAGCTTTGATATGCTAAAGTGGATCTGTCACCAGATTCTACAATACAAACAGCACACATTATTAATAGATTTATTAGACCTGATGAGGCCGGTGTACTTACCCTATCAGGATGGCTTTGATATCAGTATAAGCATTTTATGAATCCAGCTAAAGACGCACAGAGCTCATAAGTCCAGGGTCTTCAGTCTCTACCCACCCAGCCTTACTGCAGCTTGTACTGAGAAGCGGAAACTCTCAGCAGCAGCAGGGAGGAGGACGCTGAGGAGCTGTTAATTAGACCTTGTTCAGTATTTCACATCAGTATTTGTAAGCCAAAATTAGGAGAGAACAATCGGAGTAAAAAGTATAATAGAAACACGTCACCACTTCTGGATTTATCACCCACTCCTGATTTTGGCATAAAGATACTGATGTAAAATACTGATCAAATACTGAATGTGTGAACGTGACCTTAGGCTAAGTGGGCAAAAATTTAATTACGGTAATATAAAAAAAAAAAAAAAAAAAAAAAAAGGATTATACAGCCATCCAAATATGGAGTTATAAAAGTACACCAGCCTCTTCAGGACTAAGATCTAATGAATAATATATGCAGAGTGTACTGTGAAGTCTGGTGACTGATTTTGAGACTTAGCAAATGTTTTTAATGGGAAAAATAGCATTTCATGCAGAGCTACATTTCCCCTCTAAACTATAGAAATATAGGCGGTACCTGATGGTCTCCATTATATGTCAATAATGTCCAATGATTATTGTTGGTGGCAGATCGGTCATGCCATCACGAATATATGAACAGAGCCTTTTACTGTTCACCAAATAAATCCTACTCACAGTATCAATGTTCCCAGGACCGTCTCATGAAATGGACTGCAAGAGAGGAGGCCAATGTTCTCCTACAGCGGAGCCTTCACATGCAGTACAGAATGTGGCTGTAATAACCCCACAGTTTAGTTCTGAAATATGCTAAAGTCATAAACAATTCAGAACTGTTCCCTATATCCTTACTACCAGGACACCGTGATCAAGTATTTTCCTCTCACAATTTAAAGAGAATACTGTCAACTTATCCCATACATGTAAATACAGGACAAAGAAGAGATCCCAAAATGATTAAAAACAAATTTTATTACATGCTTTTTTAAAAAAAATACAACAAAAATAGAAAAGCAAAAATGCCGTATACGGGGAGGCGGGAGCACACCTGTGTAATAATCCTTATGGGGCTGATAATAACAGTCCAGAAAAATAAACATGAATCCAGGGAAATGAACAGTAATAATATTCTAATGCTGACATGCAAATATCTTCAGAACATATAGAAGTCACAGAACAGTGTAACAAATGCCAAGATACAGCTGAAGAAAGACAGATAAAGGTATCAAATCACAAAGCATGAAAATTACCCTGTGGCATGTGAAAGTAAGGAACAATAGCCGACTGAAGTAATCAGACCAATATCCTAATCACAATAAATGGCATAGCCTGTATATTACTAAGAAATGCCCAAGTGCATGGTAACACAATGACAAGGGTCACAAGCGGGGAGGAACAGTCCTAAAACAGCCCAAATGTAACTGCATGGATAAGTAATACAGTGTTAGCGTGGGTGGTCAGGAGCTGGAATCTCCAGGAGTGGACCCTCTGGACTGTGGCACCGAGGGGCCCCAGGCGAGCTGCCAGGTGGAACCGACCCCTATACAGGGACCGTTAGGAGCAGGCCCAGGGGTTCGAGTACCACGGTAGCCGGTACCGAGAGGGGCGGCTCAGGATGGACTGGAGTAGGACAGTGGGACTGAAGTGTAGATGACAGAACAGGGCTGGAACTCAGGAGACAGGAATGGAGTATGACTATAGACTGGAACGTTTAGGAACTGAAGTGTGGATGACAGGACAGAGTTGGAACACAGGAGACAGGAATAAAGGAGGACGGCAGGACTGGAACAGGAACACCAGAGGCAAGACTGGAGTAGGACGGCAGGACTGGAACAGGATGGAACAGGAACACCGGACGCAGGACTGGAGTAGGACGGCAGGACTGGAACAGGATGGAACAGGAACACCGGAGGCAGGACTGGAGCAGGATGGATCAGGAACACTGGAGGCAGGACGGCAGGACTGGAGCAGGATGGATCAGGAACACCGGAGGCAGGACTGGAGTAGGACGGATCAGGAACACCGGAGGCAGGAGACGGAGAAAACAGGAACACTGGAGCAGGACTGAGAAAAACTGTTAGCGAACACGGAAGACAGGCTGCGAGGCTGCTGCAGGAAACACTGAGGACGGCACCGAGAGACTGCAGAAAGCACAGGAGGAAGCAGGGCCCAATGTGCAAGGTAACACAACGATCAGACGCCTCCCTCAGCGGGAAGCGGCCTGATATAGTCCCGTCTGGTCTGCCATTGGTCCGAAGGTGCTTCCGGGTCAGGGCAGAGCCGGAGTACAAGCAGCAGCAGGGAGGCGCGGCCCCGGCCTATGGCGCATGCGCATTGCATGCAGGGATGGCGTCGGCCGCGAGCCCGTCAGAGGTGACTGCCGTGGCCGTCGGGTGGAGAGAGGCTGCGGCATGGGAGCGGAGGCCGGGTGAGTATGACGGAGCGGTGAAACATACAGCCAAAAAAGCCTGTGGTAGGTCATAATTACCGAAGGTAAACGGAGGTGCTCCTGGCGTCCCCTCACCCCTAGAAACTGTTCTTTGACTTCTATATGTTATGAAGATATTTGCATGTCAGTATTAGAATATTATTACTATTCATTTCCCTGGATTCATGTTTATTTTTCTGGACTGTTATTAACACTGCCCTTCACCTCTCCAAACAAACCTATTTCAACACCCTCATCACCTCACTGTCCAATAACCCGAAACGTCTCTTTGACACTTTTCATTCTCTACTCAATCCAAGAGTACAGGCCCCAACCACGGAGCTCCAAGCTGACGATCTGGCCAATTACTTCAAAGAAAAAATTGACCAGATTCGACAGCAAATTATCTCCCAATCACCTCATACCATGACCTGTCCTCCCTCCCCCACTGCATCTAGCTCACTCTCTGATTTTGAACCAGTCACAGAAGAAGTAAGCAGGCTCCTTGCATCTTCTCGCCCAACCACTTGCACCAGTGACCCTTTTCCGTCACATCTCCTCCAGTCCCTTTCCCCTGCTGTGACCCCTCACCTAACTAAAATATTTAACCTCTCTCTCTCTTCTGGTATCTTTCCCTCCTCATTTAAGCATGCCATCATACATCCACTACTTAAAAAACCATCCCTCGACCAAAACTGTGCCGCTAACTATATACCTGTCTCTAATCTTCCCTTCATCTCTAAACTCCTGGAATGTCTGGTCCACTCCAGTCTTATCCGCCATCTCTCAGAAAACTCTGTTCTCGACCCTCTCCAATCCGGTTTCCGCTCTTTACACTCCACTGAAACTGCCCTCACTAAAGTCTATAATGATCTGCTAACAGCTAAATCTAATGGTCATTACTCCATGCTAATTCTCTTGGATCTCTCTGCAGCATTCGACACTGTGGATCATCAGCTCCTCCTCACTATGCTCCATTCCATTGGCCTCAAGGGCACCGTTCTCTCCTGGTTCTCCTCCTATCTCTCCGACCGCTCCTTTACTGTATCTTTTGCCGGTTCCTCCTCCTCTCACCTTCCCCTTACTGCTGGGGTCCCTCAAGGATCAGTCCTAGGCCCCCTCCTCTTCTCCTTGTACACTGCCCCTATTGGTCAAACAATCAGTAGATTTGGTTTCCAGTACCATCTCTATGCTGACGACACCCAATTATACGCTTCTTCTCCTGACATCACGCCAGCCTTTCTAGAAAACACCGGCGACTGTCTAAACACTGTGTCTAATATTATGTCCTCACTATCTCTGAAACTGAACCTGTCAAAGACTGAACTCCTTGTGTTTCCTCCCGCTACTAATGTACCTATACCCGACATTGCTATTTCTGTGGGTGGTTCCACTATTACTCCCCAGCAACATGCCCGCTGTCTTGGGGTCATACTTGATTCCGAGCTTTCCTTCGCCCCCCACATTCGATCACTGGCTCGCTCTTGTTATCTGCACCTCAAAAACATTTCTAGAATTCGACCTTTTCTTACTTTTGACTCTGCAAAAACTCTTACTGTTTCTCCTATTCATTCTCGTCTGGACTATTGTAACTCCTTTCTAATCGGTCTCCCTCTTACCAAACTCTCCCCCTCCAGTCTGTCTTGAATGCTGCAGCCAGGATCATATTCCTCACCAATCGTTACACCGATGCCTCTACCTTGTGCCAGTCATTACACTGGCTACCCATCCACTCCAGAATTCAGTATAAACTTATTGCCCTCACTCACAAAGCCCTCCATGGCTCAGCACCGCCCTACATCTCCTCCCTTGTTTCAGTATACCACGCTACCCGCGCCCTCCGTTCTGCTGATGACCTGAGGTTAGCATCCTCAATAGTCAGAACCTCCCACTCCTGTCTCCAAGACTTTACACGTGCTGTGCCAATTGTTTGGAATGCACTTCCCAGGTCAATGCGATTAGTCCCCAATCCCCACAATTTTAAGCGTGCACTGAAAACGCATTTATTCAGACTGGCCTACCGCCTCAATACATTAACCTAATCTATCCCTGTGTGGCACAGCCAAAAGTTTTACCATAACCAGGTTCCCCGCATCATGTTCCCACATGCTTTATGCATCCATTAGCCCTCTGTGTCTGTACTGTCACACACTTAACATTATGGCTGGTCCATACAATCACGGCAACTGTTACCACCCACCTTTCGTGTCTCCCTTTTTCCTCATAGACTGTAAGCTTGCGAGCAGGGCCCTCACTCCTCTTGGTATTTGTTATAATCTACTGTATGTGATTATTGTTATGCTGTAATGTCTATTGTCTGTACAAATCCCCTCTGAAATGTAAAGTGCTGCGGAATAGGTCGGCGCTATAAAAATAAAATTTATTATTATTATTATTATTATCAGCCCTATAAGGATTATTACACAGGTGTGCTCCCGCTTCCCGGTATACGGCATTTTTGCTTTTTTATTTTTGTTGTATTTTTTAACAAAAGCAGATATTAAATGGTTTTTAATCATTTTAGGATCTCATCTTTGTCCTGTATTTACATGTACGGGATAGGTTGATAGTGTTATGTGAAGTGCCCATAGCTATTATTAGGACACATGTTGATTTAGTTTAAAGAGAATGTAGAATTAGACAATCACCTATTGTTTCTAACAAGTTTTTTTTGTTTAATGTATTTTCTTAATTTGTTTTCATATCATAATATTAAAAAAAAAAAAAAAAAAAAAGAGAAAAAACACAACGTTCACAGTGGACTCTGGGGTTATTTTAGGCTGTTCTTTCATGAACACTTTTATGCAGTCCTATTATCATCATCAGAGGATCCAGCATTCACAATAGATGTCACAGCTCACCTTCTCCTCCTGTACAATGACTGACAACACTTCTATATACAGTAGATAACACAGGATCCACCATTCACAATAGGTGATGTCACAGCTCCCCCCCTCAGCCTCCTGTAAAATGACTAATAACACCTCTATATACAGTAGATAATCCATTGTGAATGCTGGATCCTATGTTATCCACTGTATGTGGAGGTGTTATCAGTCAATGTACAGGTGGAGGGAGGGGGTGAGCTGTGATACCACCTATTGTGAATGGTGAATCATGTGTTATCTACCGTATATATTAAATCCCCTGTATTAGCTATGTGTAGAAGTGTTACCTATTCTTGCACAGGAGGAGAAGGTGAGCTGTGACATCACCTATTGTTAATGGTGGATCCTGTGTTATCTACTGTATATAGAGGTGTTATCAGTCATTGTACAGGAGGAGGAGGTGAGCTGTGACATCTATTGTGAATGGTGGATCCTGTGTTATGTCACAGCTCACCTCCTCCTCCTGTACAATGACTGATAACACCTCTATATACAGTAGATATCACAGGATCCACCATTCACAATAGGTGATTTCACAGCTCACCTCCTCCTGTGCAAGAATAGGTAACACTTCTACACATAGGTAATACAGGGGATTCAATCGCCATAAGTGATGTCACAGCTGACCTTGCTCCTCCTACCTTCTCAATGACCTTTGCACATGCTCAGTACAAACCTCGATACAAAAGATAGGGATCTGAATCAATCTCTTGCTGATAAGGTAAGTGTATATTTTCTGAAAGAACAAGAAGTGGGAGTCTAAAAAAAGTGACCAGTGTGAAAATTGAAAGATTTTACAGATTGTGATATGAAAAAAAATCCCAAATAAAAATAAATTTAAATAGAAAAATCAGATTTAAACAGTATGCCATTTTCTGATGACACATTCCTATTATAACACGAAGGGCATCTGAGTGATCACATGACACTGTTTTTTAATTATAAAGGATCCATTCAATGGATCATAACAGATCATGACAGATTTGTCTTATCCATCATATTCTTGTGAAAATAGAAACCAGGACACCATTCTGGAGCACTATTACTGAACATTATGCCATTCCTCTGATAGTGAATCAAGACAATAACTATACACATAAAGAAGCAGATGGGATCAAGACAGTAATATCCTACATGGAAAGCAGACTGAAGTGAGAATCGACAAGAGAAAATTTTTAGATGTGCATGACTACTCACTACTGTAGGGATGCAGAGGAAAAAAGGCACAAAATGTCAGAAGAACATGCCTTCTCCTATAAGACATGTAATGACAGACAGCTCTCTTCTCTGGACCCACTGTGTAGTATAATGCAGTGCTGAGTGTCTTTACAAACACTTCCAGCTTTCTCTTCATGGCAGTCAGTGTGGGGGGGAGGTGAGTCAAGAAGAGGAGCAGCGAGTGTGATTTCAAATACTTATTGTAGCTTTCATTTCACAATAGTGTAGAAGGAGGAGGGGTAAAGCGGAGCGGAGTATCATTATAAACACTTATTGCAGCTGCAGCTTTCCTATCACAGCACTGTCTGTCAGCTCTACTCTTCTTGTCACAGTGACTGCCATAATTTTAAAGGTACAAAAGGTTTTTTATTCACTCAGGTCTGCTGTATTCTTTCCTTTTGCAACTAATTGCTGTGAGATAAAAGCTAGGGGTGTTTATAATCATACTCCGCTCTGCTGCAATCCCCCCCTCATCACAGGAACGGATGTGATATGAAAGCTGTAGGTGCTTGTAGTCACACTCCGCTTTGCTGTATTACCCGTCCCACAACTAACTGTTGTGATTTAAGATTTGGAGGTGTTTATAAATCACACTCAGCTCTGTTTTCCCCCCTGTTAGGACACTAACTGCTGTGGTATAAAAGCTGGAGGTGTTTGTAATCACACACAGCTCTGCTGTGCTCTACACAGTAACAGGAGAGAGCAGGGCTGTCTATCATTCCAGAAGCCTGTTCTTCTGACCTCTGATAAAATCTCACTGCGCTTATCGTAAATTTATCATCTAAACTTTTCAAACTAAAATTACTGCGACGGACATGAGAAATTGAAAAAATAAAAACTATGTTTTATCCAGCTCTGCAGTTGTTATTCCATGATGTGTCCAGTTTAACATCCAAAATCTGGTGAAATGTCCCCTTAGTAATGCAGATACATTTTATTTTGCACTTTTCATTATTTCCTCCTTTTCTTCTATAGCCATCTCTTTATTTTACAGTCGCCCACAGCTGTATGAGGTCTAATTCTTTGTAGAAAGTTGTAATTTTGAATGACACCGCTCACTGTCCCATTTCCAGGGCGGCGACCACAAACAGGATTTGTGATTGATTTTCTTCTTTATGGTGTTTACAGTATGGGTTAAATAATTTTATACTTTTATATTTTGAGCGATCATAATTTTAAGAATATATTAATACCAAATTTTTATTTTTTCTTTTGTACTACTTTTTTTTAATTTCCTTATTCGTGGATGGAAAATAAAGTGGTGATTCAAAGTTTTGTATTTTCTTTAATATGGTTTCAAAATTTTTTTTTATTCTTCTCACTTTATTTTTTTAGTATCCTTTTGGAGCAGCCTACGGTCATTTGATCATTTATATGATACTGTATATTGCAATACACAGCAGAAATAATGATCTATGATGCCCTGCCTGGGGCTAGGGTTCATGGGTGCATTAAGATGGTGGTGGCTTGGGCTCCTTTAAGAGGCTCCCGGATGCCACTGCAACCCTCAGCACTATAGTCGTTGTGTGTATGGTGTGTGGCTGAATGGAACTGCAACTCATACACCCTAGCACTGCGCCACTTCAATACCTCCATCAGAGATTCACAGTGGCATCTAGGTGGGTAAACATGGTAGTGCAGTTCATGGGGCAGTGATGGGTTACCATTGCTGTAGGTGGACCCCTTTTGTGCCATCTTGATCCTTATATAAAGCTTATAGGAGACCACAATTTATACTATACACTTCAATACTAGTGAGTGAGCTAAGAGGGTTCAAATTTCCTAAAAAAAAAAACAAAAAAAAAAAAAGACTAAATGAATAAAAAACACAAGTTTTTATGTATTTAAAAAAAACTTGATTCCATTGTCCCCTGCAAAAAAAAAAAAAGTTTATAGGAGTCTGATCAAAAAAATAAAGTTAATACGGTAAAAAAGAGGAACCTACCGTAATCAATGAAGCAAAATTGCTGTTTTTAGGTCACCTCACCTGCCTAAAGAAATGCAATAAGTATAGATCAAAACGTCGTCCAAATTGCTATCAATAAAACCATCATCTCGCCCCAAGAAAAAGAAGCCCTTAACCCCTTCCTGATCAGGTGATTTTCTGCTTTTGTGTATTCAGTTTTCCCTCCCCTGTTTCAGACAGCCAGTACTTTAATTATTTTTCCCATCTCCTATCCGTTGGGAAGCGGGAAGAAAATTCAAAGCGCAGCAAAATAGCGAAAAAAAAAAAAAAATGCAATTCTACTAGTGTTTTTGGTTTATTTACCACGATCCCCATATGGTAAAACTGACCTGGCAGAAAGATTCCCCGGGTCAGCACGAGTACGCCGATACCAAACATGTATAGCTTTTTTATTTAACCCCTTCCCCACCTGAGACGTATCCATACGACCCAGTGACTTGGGTCTTATTGACGTGGGACGTATGGCTAAGCCCGGGCAATTTTCCGAGACTCGATGCTTTCTTATTTTTCGTGATCTGGGGCTGGGAGAAGGCTTATTTTTCGCGCGCCGAGCAGACGTTTTCATTGAAACCATTTAGGGGTAGATACGATGTTTTGGTCGCCTACTATCGCATTGTAGCATGGCCCAAAATACCGCATTTCTGGCGCTGAGAGTCGGCGAGTGACGTAGCTGTACGTCACATCGTTAAGGGGTTAAATCGCTTCAACGGCAGAAAAATATATACCCCACATATAAAAAAAATTATATTTTCTACATCATTTCACTCCACTCCAAGAAAAGGTAAAAATTAAGGTTCGAAAACTGGATAAACAGGAAAAGGCAAACAAACAAAGCCTAAACAGAAAGGAAACACTTCCCTGACAGCAGCTAAAGCCGTGGGACTCACTGCGCATGCGCACAAGACTCCATCACTGCCTGCCACTCAAACGCACCTCACGAAAGCACGTACTCCTCTACGTCAACACGTCGCAGGAAGTAGGCGGGGACTCGTCCTGATTGACAGCCCAGTGCAACGTCCTTTTATTGTCTCCTATAGACTATAGACCACGCCCCTCAATGGGAGGGGATTATCCAAACCCTCAACCATGGAAAAAAAAAACAGGCGCTGACGTTAAAGATGGACACGAAAGAAGGCGGGGTAATAATGATTGATAGTCCACGCAACCAGTAAAAGAGCTTGATGCCTGTCTTTGAGCCAATGAATGACTGGAGTTGAAATAGAAGGGCGGGGTGAGATAGACTGACAGTAGAGCTGGCCAATGTCACATCCGGATTCTTTTCTGTGAGCCAATGGCGTTTAGCGGTAGAGGCGGCGGGGCGGTGCTGCGGGCCGTGGCGAGGTTGAGGTTGGCCGGTTGCGTGCGCGGTTTTGAGAAGATTTTTTTTTTTTTTTTTGCGGGGGAATAATAACACTAATACTGTTATCATAACGATATCGCGCGGATCCGGGAGCGGGGGTCGGACGACGCCGGGGCGGCCAAGCGGGCTCTGCCCCTCACTCCATTTTGAACAGGGGTCGTCGCTGCGTATTCCACCCCCTCCTCCTCCACATTCCCCGGCCGTCTGGGCCTACCGCCGGGCTGAGGATCCCGCCGAGACCGCGGCCTGCGGGGGGTGAACGGAGTTCAAGCCTCACCTCACAGCGGAGCCCGGCCTGAGAGACTCCGCGACCTCCGGCTCCAGGTAACTGCCGCCCTCCCGGGCCCGAGCGGCCCCTCATGTTTACCTTCAGCAGCTCCACTGCCAGCCTGAGCCCGGGCCTGCTGCCGCACACCTACCGCACTGCTGCCGCACACCTACCGCACCGTCTGCTCAGCTGTTATCACATAGAGAAGGGTTGTAAGTGCTTCAGTCTAGCCATGATTTTCCTCTGATCCTGAGTTACATCCTGTATTATACTCCAGAGCTGCACTCACTATTCTGCTGGTGCAGTCACGGTGTACATACATTACATTACTGATCCTGAGTTACATCCTGTATTATACTCCAGAGCTGCACTCACTATTCTGCTGGTGCAGTCACTGTGTACATACATTACATTACTGATCCTGAGTTACATCCTGTATTATACCCCAGAGCTGCACTCACTATTCTGCTGGTACAGTCACTGTGTACATGCATTACATTACTTATCCTGAGTTACTTCCTGTATTATACCCCAGAGCTGCACTCACTATTCTGCTGGTGCAGTCACTGTGTACATACATTACATTACTGATCCTGAGTTACATCCTGTATTATACCCCAGAGCTGCACTCACTATTCTGCTGGTACAGTCACTGTGTACATACATTACATTACTTATCCTGAGTTACTTCCTGTATTATACTCCAGAGCTGCACTCACTATTCTGCTGGTGGTGTCACTGTGTACATACATTACATTACTGATCCTGAGTTACATCCTGTATTATACCCCAGAGCTGCACTCACTATTCTGCTGGTGGTGTCACTGTGTACAAACATTACATTACTGATCCGTAGTTACATCCTGTATTATACCCCAGAGCTGCACTCACTATTCTGCTGATGCAGTCACTGTGTACATACATTACATTACTGATCCTGTGTTACATCCTGTATTATACTCCAGAGCTGCACTCAGAGCCGATAGTGTGAAGTATGTGGGGTCCCTGACAGTTGTTATTGGGGGAAATAAGGATCCATCATGTCTGATTTCAGATGGCCCACTCTTTTGCTCTCGGAGTGATAACTTACTGCCGCCAAAGGAGTTTGGCTGTGACTCGCTTTGAGAACACAGGAGTGCTTGGCTGAGCAGTATTAGCTGTGAGTACCTTTGTGTGCAGGACAGGACGCACTTTTGGCCCTTCTGAAGCAGACCAGTTTACCCTGGTGTCCACTAAGGTTTGCCTTAGGGTATGTGCACACACTGCAGATTCACCTGCGGGTTTTTTCCCGCGGAACCGCAGGTAACGTGACCTGCGGTTTGGCCTTGCGGTTTGACACCTGGACAATGGAATAGGTGGCAAACCGCAGCAGAATCCGCAGAAACAATTGACATGCTGCGGAAAAAAACCCGCAGCTTTTCCGCAGGTAAAAAACCGCAGCGTGAGCACTGCGGTTTTGAAAACCCATAGGCTAACATGGTAAAGTACCATGTCTGCGGAACTGCTGCAGTTCTGCAGGGCCAAAACCGCAGCGTGTGCACATACCCTAAGACTCGACTCAGACCAGCGAACTGTACAGATGTATGCTGTCTGGGTTAGAATCTGGAATCTCACAGACAGCGCACGGACCAATGTTGTTGAGATCGTTCACAATTTTTTTTTTTCTTTCAAGGCCATAGTCCTCGTTCAGACAGTTGAGTTTTTACCTACGAGAAAAATCACCGACGTGTGTAATCAGGCGTTCTTGGGCAGATTTTCGTGAGTTTGTTCAGTGTGTAAGTTTTCTCAAATGCAAAAAAAAACTGATGGAGGTTTCTCAATTTTTTTGCTTTCAAATTTTTTTTTTACACTGACCAATAAATTTGTTTTTGTGCTGTGGCTTGAATCAAAATCGGACATGTCGCCGTGGTTTTTTGGGTGGATCACTCGATCCACCCATTGAAATGAATAGACGAAGAACAGGTGACACTATATAATAATAATAAATTTTATTTCTATAGCGCCGACATATTCCGCGGCACTTTACATTTCAGAGGGGATTTGTACAGACGATAGACATTACAGCATAACAATATTCACATAGATCATAACAAATACCAAGAGGAATGAGGGCCCTGCTCGCAAGCTTACAATCTATGAGGAAAAGGGGAGACACGAAAGGTGGGTGGTAACAGTTGCCCTGATTGTATGGACCAGCCATAATGTTAAGTGTGTAACAGTACAGACACAGAGGGTAATGGATGCATAAAGCATGTGGGAACCAGGGCTGTGGAGTCGGAGTTAGTTTTGGTCGGAGTCGGTAGAAATGTACCGACTCCGACTCCAGCTTTAAAAAAAATGTATTAATATTTCATAATTGAACTTTCATATGAATTTTATAAATGTTACTCAAATATATATGTTCTATCAAACTATGAACAACAGTGATAAGCAGTTCTGCTGGAGATAGAGACATTTCTTAAGGCCCTTTTACATTTAGCGATGCACCAGCGATCCAACCCGGTCAGGATCGCTGGTGCATCGCTAAATGATCGCTAGTGAGCTTTCATACAGAAAGATCTCACAGCGATGCAGCAGCGACGCAGCGCACGATACTTACCATTCACACACAGCGATCCTGCGTCCTCCCGCCCGCCTCCACGCGTCGCTCGTCATCACAGCAGGAAGTCTCAGCAGGAAGCGCCCGACGAGAAATGGAGCCGGACATTCTCGCGCCATCAGCGATAACCAGCGGGGGAGCCGGTCGCTGGTAAGTATCACACATAGCGATATCGCTAGCAATATCGCTATTACGTCACAAAACCAGTGACGTTTTAGCGATATTGCTAGCGATATCGCTTAGTGTAAAACCCCCTTTACTTCTTGTGTGTCACTGTTCTCCACTGCCCTTATCTAATCTTATACTTGGTTAACCTCATGCTGCCCCAACCCCCCTACTTACAATGTATGAAACTGAAAGTGAAAATGTGTTGCAAATTCTTAGTAATAAAGTTCCTCCGCTAGACTAGATCATACTAGGTGTGCGTCTTCCAAGCATCTCACAGCTGCCTGCTACTCAGAAGAGGAAGACTGTAAGAAGTATTATCCTTTCAACCAGGGCTGTGGAGTCGGTAAACCAAACCTGCGACTCCGACTCAGACTCCTCAATTTCCCTTACACCGACTCCGACTCCACGACTCCGACTCCGACTCCCACACATATTGCTTATATTTAAGTGAAAAATTTATTGTAGTACAATGTGAACCTCAGACATTTAATCATTTTTATGATCCAATAATCAAGATATTTAGATAGAACAGAATATATATTGGTGTACTGCCCGGTTTTCATTCTTTTTGGTACAGATACGATATGGATAGACAGATATGGATAGATAGAGCAGATTTCTAATCTGCTTTTGCTATTGAGTAACATTATCTATGAGCTCAAAAACCTTTCAGGTGATGCAGTTTTTTAAAAAGATGATCAACTTTTGCAGCTGAAAAACGTATCCTCAAAAAACACAGGAAAAACGCTGTGTGTGAATGTAGCCTTAGATCAGGAATAGAACAGCCATTTATAGGACATTTCATAACTTTCCCAAACTCCTATGAAAAAATATTCAGCACATCCTGCATTGAATTACTGTACCCAATTTATTATATATTTTAGGAGTCGGTCCATTTTATACCGACTCCAACTCCGACTCCACCAAAATGAGCTCCGACTCCGACTCCACGACTCCGACTCCACAGCCCTGCTTTCAACAAACTTTGCATCAGTTAACTGTGAGTACATGAGGAATAATAACAGTATTACTGACCACTATATCAGTTGTACGACCTGGCAATAATTTTGTACAATTGTTTTTAGGAAAAACAATTGTCATTTGGATTGTGAATGCAGAATTAAAAACCTGAGAATGTCAAAGAAGCATCACATTAAATCAGCTGTATTTGAACATTTCACCATCACTCAAGATAGAAAAAATTATGTCTGTCAGTGTATGACAAATGATCCAGACGAAAACAAATGCTGTGAAGCTAAGATGACTGCATATTCAGGCAGAGATAAAAATGCTCCTACCAGAGCTTCTAATCTAAAGAGACATTTACAGCGCTTTCATCCAGAAGTACTGAAAGCAGTGGATGAGAAAGACTGCATCCAAACCAATGAACCAGTGCCCAGCTCTTCCAGCCAAACAAAGGAGCAGAGAACTTTGCAGCCATCAGTTGCAAGATATTTTGTCAGTGACAAAGTTACTGTGACAATGACAGTAGATACATTTAAAAAACAGATCATAGAGCTTGTTGTAAAGGATAGTGTGCCTATTTCTTTATTTTCACGACCAGCTTTTATGTGTCTGAATGGGGAAATGGCCCGCAAGCTTGGTGTTTCTCTGGAGAGAGAATTAGAAAATTAGTAATCGAAGAAGCTTTTAAACAAAAGGAAGAACTTAAAAAAACTCTCAAGGGACGCTTTCTGTTTCTTAAAATGGATGCCTGCACACGTCACAGAGTGAACTATTTTGCCATCAATGTCCGATTTGTTTGTGACAAAAATGAAATAGTTACCAAGACATTGGCAGTAAAAGACACCAAAGCTCATCACACCAGTGAGTTTCTCCAGGTCTTGGTGGAAAAGGTTCTGCAAGACTATGAACTTAAAAAAGAGCAAGTTCTTTCTGTCGTAACTGACAATGCTTCAAATATGATAAGTACTATTAAGCTAATGAATGAGAGTAATGATGGTGACCAGCAGCTAGAAGAACATTCTGGGTCCACAGACACAGAAATGTTTGAAATAGAGGAACACAGTATTGTAACTGAGGAGCAAACTGAAGTTGCTTCAGATGAACAGCAACATGATAGTTTAGATGATCTTGTTGAAACTGTGTCAATATGTTCTTTCATTCATCACATGCGCTGTGTTGTGCATACGCTACAGCTGGCTATAAGAGACAGTCTGCAAGAAGGACATGCTGCTGCACTGATTGGCAAGGTGAGAAAATTGGCTACTGTTGCCAGAACCCCTAAAGTTGACTCAATTTTGAAGAGACTTGCTGGAAAAGGGGCAATTATTGATCAAGCCACACGATGGGGCAGTACTTAATGATTCAGCGCTTGGTTGAACTGAAAACCTTTCTTGTAGACATGGCTAACCCTCAACTGACGCTAAATGAAAGTCAGTGGAATCAGGTGACTGAGCTGGAAAAATTGCTAGAGCACCCATTTACAGTGACTAAAAAATTACAAGCAGAGGACTTAACTCCAGGTATTTTCTTAAAGGAGTGGAAGAACCTGATGTTTCGCCTGTCCCAAAGAGGAGGGTTAATTGCAAGTGGCATTGCTACATCAATGAAACGGAGAGAGGAGCTACTATTACAAAATAACATTCTTTTGGCAGCTGTTTATGTAGACCCAATGCATCGGATTCTTCTAGATGATCAACAGCTAAGTAAAGGAAAAGAAGCTCTGTTTGAAATAGCAGTAAGGATGAAAGGGTTGCAGAACAGTCAGGAGGAACAAGAAGAATTTGGTCGTCCTGCCACATCTTCACCCTCCTCATCAACTGATGAAGAATTTAATTTCGAAAAATATTTGGATCACAAGGACCGTGCAAAGCGTTCCCGCATAGAAGAAGAGTCATCCCCATCAAGGAACACAGCCAGTACATTTCAGCAGAATTTTTCACGTGCACTAAAAGAAATTGAGAAATTTGACCGTTCATCAAAAATAACAGTGCAACAAGCGATTCCTCTGTATCCTGACATTGTCAGAGATGTTGCCCGAGTGGTTACTGCTTTGCCACCAACACAAGTTAGTGTAGAGAGGTTGTTCTCTGCTCTCAAAATAATTAGATCAGATTTGAGGGCATCCATGAAGGAGGATCTCAGAGAGGCAATACTTTTTCTGAGGACAAATTTATAGATTTCTTCTTATTAACTGCATAAAAGTGTTTATTGCATATTTACTTAGAGTTTAGAAAAGTTTATAAAAGTTATTTGCTATATTCTAATTGTATTCTAATAAATGTAGTTTTTGCTCTAAGTGGTCTGATTACTTATATGATGGTGAGAAACTGAATAAGCACGATGTTTAATATTTTACAACAGTAAATTTGTTGTTATGAATTGGCCATTTATGAAGGAGCCGGAGTCGGAGCCTGATAAAATCCAAGAGTCGGAGTCGAAACTGTGGCTTACCGACTCCACAGCCCTGGTGGGAACATGATGCGGGGAACCTGTTTATGGTAAAACTTTTGGCTGTGCCACACAGGGATAGATTAGGTTAATGTGTTGAGGCGATAGGCCAGTCTGAATAAATGCAGTTTCAGGGCACACTTAAAATTAAGGGGATTGTGGACTAGTATATGCTGCGATAGCATTGGTCTGCTTTTGTACCAACAACCCGTTCATCTGGATGTCCAGTGTCTTCACATCCATGTATGTTTATGGATCGCTGTTTTGCAGAGACATGACTTGCAGGCTGATGACTGATCTGAGTCCTGTATGCACTCTGATCAGCACGGTCGGCCATGGCAATTATGGGTGAACCTCAGAAGTTCCTGCTAATAGAAAACAATCTTTCTCTGCAGCAATTATCATGGGCAAAATTTTTTAGACAAATTTTAGTTTTTGCAAAGTTTGCTGCTTCAGTGTTATATTTTTTTTTTTGGGGGTCGGATGTTTCTATGGTTTCTCAAGTGCAGTTATCAGCATTTCATACGTTTTTATACTTTCATTGACAAATACATCATGTATATAAGGACTCAATATTTCCTGTGCTGACTCTGATTTTTCAAGACTTCTGCCCTTCGCTTCTGGCAGTTGGCTATCCGCTCCTGGGCCAAATCCTGACTGATGTCCATTCTCGTCTCATCAGTGCTTGGAGTTTATCACAGTTTGTGAGGTTTTGTTTGATCTTTCGCTTTTTGTGGTTTGACTATAGGTTCTCAATGGGATTGAGATCTGGGGAGTTTCCAGGAAATGGACCCTAAATGTAAATGTTTTGCTCACCAAGCCACTTGATTGTCACTTTTTGCTTGCAACATTTAGTCTCCATGATGCTGGAAAAATCATTTATTCTTCGTCATCGTATTGCTCCTGGATGGTTGGGAGAAGTTTCTGTCAAAGGATGTTTTGACCCCATTCTTTATTCATGGCAATGTTCTTAGGCAAAATTGTGCGTGAGCCCCCTCAATGGATGAAAAGCCCCCCACACATGAATGGTCACTTTCAAGAGACTTTACTGTTGGCAGGCGCAGGTCCATAGTAGGCTCACCTTTTTTTCTCAGGACAATCATTCTTCCAGATATCCCCAACAGTCTGAAGAGGGCTTCATCAGAGAAAGTACCTGCAGGAAGTACATGGATTAGACTGCAGAGGACTGGGAAAAAGTTATTAACCTGGTGTCCTGGGCTCAAATCCCACAAAGGACAACATCTGCAAGTAGTTTGTATGTTCTCCCCGTGTTTGTGTGAGTTAATCCGGGTTATCCGGTTTCTTCTCGCACTCTATAGACATAGTGATAAAGAATTTATATGTAAGATAAATTCGGTAATAATGGGTTGCCGTTAGTCAGGGTTTTGCCCTGCTCCCAGGACGACATGCCAGGGGGTCAACTCTGTAAATATTGAGTTTTTCCATACACATGACATATGTCAATAAAAGTCTAAAAACACTGAAGCAGCAAACTGCGTGAAAATCTTTTTATCAATACCCACCCTAACTCAGATTACATGAATGGATTGCTAGCTCTTCGGGCTTGATTTTCTTTTATTACGTATTACTGCTGATGCGCATGCGAGGTTGAGAAATGGTTACTCCCCTCATCCACCTTATGTGCATCTTCAGTGTCTCTAAATATTAGGGAGCCTGAATCCTGCGATTTCTAAGGTCCAGAATTCAGTTTGACTGCTTTTGTTTTCAAGTAATAGGGGTCTTAATCCACTTAAGTAATCGTCTGAGATGTGCTAAGACACGGTGACAGGTTCTATCCGTGCCCTCTCTTGCATACAACTCTGTTGAACGTTTTTGAATCTTTATATTGGTAGTTTTTGGGGGTGCCAAAGCTGTAGCCCTCGTCTTATAAACCTATAGGACTTGTCGGAGGATTATTCTCACCTTCGTTGTAGGACACACAGGATGTTGTACTACGCACAGGACGTGCATTACTGGATCTATAGCAGAGATTGTAGCTCTCCCATCCCCCACTGTTTACATTCCTGGATCTGCCCTCCCCCCAGACTCTATGCCAAGGGGGACTTATTGGCAGAAAATGATCTAGTCTCAATCAATGCGTCTGCACTCGATGTTCCCCTAGTAAACCCAGAGATGTTCATCTTGAGAAAGCGCCCACACGAGCCATGCTGTGTCCTTCCTCACAGGCTAGGTATGTAGCTTCTTTTCCAGGCTATTGCATTTATCACTGAATAAGAGTAATTAATGCAGGCATGTTGGTGGATTATTGCATTACGGGGGAGCAGCCGCTGCTCAGTGCAAATGTTTCTAGTGGTTTTCTTTTCTGTAGGAGAAAGCAGCCGTATCTGAAGCATCTGTGTGGTGCACACCTGTGTGAGACCTCGTGTGACCCAGCACGTCCCTTAAGTTTTTTGCTTGCGTGTGCCCCAGTCCCTCGAGGCATTAATAATGTAGTAATTAGTCATTTCTACTTTACATATGGTTGTTATACATGTATTACTTGTCTTTACCTTCTAATGTGCTCATATTCTCTATGGGGAGAGCGGGGTAAGCCTTTGCTAGACATTGCAGATCCCTGTTTTGAATGGAGCAGAGATGTGCATGCTCGACATCCGCTCCATTTATCAGATATGGGACATGAATCATATTCTCCTTATCCCGGTTATTTTCTTGTTATGACCGCCAGCAGAATAGTGAGTGCAGCTCTGGAGTATAATACAGGATGTAACTCAGGATCAGTAATGTAATGTATGTGCACAGTGACTGCACCAGCAGAATAGTGAGTGCAGCTCTGGGGTATAAGGGTATGTGCACACTTTGCGGTTTCTGCTGCGTTTCCGCAGCGTTTTTGGCTCTGCAGAAACGCAGCAGATTCTGCTGCGTTGTACAGTACCTTTATTTCCTATGGAAATAAAAAAAAGCTGTGCACATGCTGCGTTTTTTTCCGCGCGGTTTTGCTGCGGTTTTCAAAACGCAGCATGTCAATTGTTTGGTGCAGAAACGCTGCAGTTTTACACCTCATCCATTATGAGGTGTAAAACCGCAGAAAAAACGCAGCACTTTGTCCTGCGGATTTCCTGCAGTTTTCTCTACAAAATCCGCAGAGACAAAACTATGTGTGCACATACCCTAATACAGGATGTAACTCAGGATCAGTACAGGATCAGTAATGTATGTACACAGTGACTGCACCAGCAGAATAGTGAGTGCAGCTCTGGAGTATAATATAGGAGGTAACTCAGGATCAGTACAGGATCAGTAATGTAATGTATGTACACAATGACTGCACCAGCAGAATAGTGAGTGCAGCTCTGGAGTATAAAACAGGAGGTAACTCAGGATCAGTACAGGATCAGTAATGTATGTACACAGTGACCCCACCAGCAGAATAGTGAGTGCAGCTCTGGAGGTTTAGGGTATATGCACACGTTGCAGTTTTCTCTTGTTTTTTTTGTTGCGTTTTCTTCTGAACCGATTTGTCACAAAACGTGAAAGGTTTCCTAGTACATAGTTCGTACTGATTGATGATTGGGGAAAAATGCATGTATTTTTTGCTGCATTTTTCCTGCCAACACATCAGTATTTGCAGTATATTTTTTATGTAGTGTCGAAGTTAAATCTGACCCCCATTATATCACCATGCCCTTTTATCAACTGAGTTTGTTCATTATATTGTATGCAGGGCTGAATAGGTTCTCCCATCTTGTAAAGTGATGATATATTTCTTTCACATGGAGATTCTTGGACGCCCAGCTGTGCAGGGGGCTGCAGCCAAGTCCCACTCACCTGAATGGCCGGATGCATTTCCCTGCACAGCGGACGACGGCCAGTGCCCTGTATTGAAGTACAGTGATGGGGCGCAGATTTATGCCACCACTTTGGCCCTTAATTCTCAGCATTAGTGGGGTCACAGAGTCCAGAACCCCATGTGTCATAACATCACGACTTATTCTAACAATTCACATTATTGAAATCAGGGCTGTGGAGTTGGAGTCGGTATAAAATGGACCGACTCCGACTCCTAAAACATATAATAAATTGGGTACAGTAGTTCAATGCAGAATGTGCTGAATATTTTTTCATAGGAATTTGGAAAAGTTATGAAATGTCCTATAAATGACTGTTCTATTCCTGATCTAAGGCTACATTCACACACAGCGTTTTTCCTGCATTTTTGAGGATACGTTTTTCAGTTGCAAAAGCCGATCAGCTTTTTAAAAAATCGCATCACCTGAAAGGTTTTTGAGCTCATATATAATGTTTTCAATATCAAAAGCAGATTAGAAATCTGCTCTATCTATATATCCATTTATCCATATCTGTCTATCTATATCATATCTGTACCAAAAGGAATGAAAGCCGGATAGCACACAGACTAACACTCCTTTTTTTTTTTTAAGAACCAGTCAGGTACACCTCATAGCTGCCCCAAAGAACACCCAGGACAGGCATTGCTCGTCTTCAGTAACACATCAACATCAATTGATAGTTGGAATAAATAGACTGCATTCATCACCACATCTTCTTATGGTGCAGGCTTTATTTTCAAGTGTAGGGGTGTGAAGTATGAGGCTCTGCAGCAGCTGAGGTGTGCAGTGTGAAATTCTGCGGAACAGTATGAGGTTCTGCCCCCCCCCCCCCAAGGTTTGAACCTGGCTACACCCACAGTGTGAATGTAGCCTGATGATCTAGGCTTTATCTTAGCCGAGATAAGGCTTTTTGTGTATGTGTGTGTGTATGTGTATATATATATATATATATATATATTACAGACCAAAAGTTTGGACACACCTCAATCAAAGCGTTTTCATTATTTTCATGACTATGAAAATTGTAGATTCACTCTGAAGGCATCAAAACTATGAATTAACACGTGTGGAATTATATGATTAACAAAAAAGTGTGAAACAACTGAAAATACTGTGTCTTTTATTCTAGGTTCTTCAAAGTAGCCACCTTTTGCTTTGATTACTGCTTTGCACACTCTTGGCATTCTTGGGGGTTGGACCAGATGGCCCAGGAGGTCCCTTCCAACTCTACGATTCTATGATTCTATGATTCTTGATGAGCTTCAAGAGGTTGTCACCGGAAATGGTTTTCACTTCACAGGTGTGCCCTGTCAGGTTTAATAAGTGGGATTTCTTGCCTTATAAATGGGATTGGGACCATCAGTTGTGTTGTGCAGAAGTCTGGTGGATACACAGCTGATAGTCCTACTGAATAGACTGTTAGCTGCTTTTTTCTTGCCATAATACAAATTCTAAGTAAAGAAAAACGAGTGGCCATCATTACTTTAAGAAATGAAGGTCAGTCAGTCCGAAAAATTGGGAAAACTTTGAAAGGGGCCCCAAGTGCAGTGGCAAAAACCATCAAGTGCTACAAAGAAACTGGCTTACATGAGGACCTCCCCAGGAAAGGAAGACCAAGAGTCACCTCTACTGCGGAGGATAAGTTCATCCTAGTCACCAGCCTCAGAAATCGCAGGTTAACAGCAGCTCAGATTAGAGACCAGGTCAATGGCACACAGAGTTCTAGCAGCAGACACATCTCTACAACAACTGGTAAGAGGAGACTTTCTGCACCAGGCTTTCATGGTAAAATAGCTGCTAGGAAACCACTCCTAAGGACAGGCAACAAGCAGAAGAGACTTGTTTGGGCTAAAGAACACAAGGAATGGACATTAGACCAGTGGAAATCTGTTCTTTGGTCTGATGAGTCCAAATTTGAGATCTTTGGTTCCAACCACCGTGTCTTTGTGCGACGCAGAAAAGGTGAACGGATGGACTCTACATGCCCGGTTCCCACCGTGAAGCATGGAGGAGGAGGTGTGATGGTGTGGGGGGTGCTTTGCTGGTGACACTGTTGGTGATTTATTCAAAATTGAAGGCATACTGAAGCAGCATGGCTACCACAGCATCTTGCAGCGGCATGCTATTCCATCCAGTTTGTGTTTAGTTGGACCATAATTTATTTTTCAACAGGACAATGACCCCAAACACACCTCCAGGCTGTGTAAGGGCTATTTGACCAAGAAGGAGAGTGATGGGGTGCTACACCAGATGACCTGGCCTCCACAGTCACCAGACCTGAACCCAATCGAGATGGTTTGGGGTGAGCTGGACCGTAGAGTGAAGGCAAAAGAGCCAACAAGTGCTAAGCATCTCTGGGAACTCCTTCAAGACTGTTGGAAGATCATTTCCGGTGACAACCTCTTGAAGCTCGCCAAGAGTGTGCAAAGCAGTAATCAAAGCAAAAGGCGGCTACTTTGAAGAACCTAGAATATAAGACATATTTTCAGTTGTTTCACACTTTTTTGTTAATTATGTAATTCCACATGTGTTTATTCATTGTTTTGATGCCTTCAGAGTGAATCTACAATTTTCATAGTCATGAAAATAAAGAAAACTTTTTGAATGAGGTGTGTCCAAACTTTGGTCTGTCCGTATGTACGTAATCGATATTATACAGTGTATTACATATTTACAATTTATTACAGTTTTTGTGTTCTAAAGTTGTATTCCAATAAATAGATATTATGTTCTATCAAAATATCTTGATTATTGGATCATAGAAATGATTAAATGTCTGATGTTCACATTGTACTACAATAAATTTTTCACTTAAATATAAGCAATATATGTGGGAGTTGGAGTCGGTGTAAGGGAAATTGAGGAGTCGGAGTCGCAGGTTTGGCTTACCGACTCCACAGCCCTGATGGGAATGCCTCTTTAGTAAGGTAACTACACAGAATGGTGGGCCTAGTGCAGATGTCATGGCCTGTAGGCTGCTGTAAAGTGTAGATCTAGAAGTGATATTTGCTGCTGTCAGATAATAGCACAAATCCATCGCCTTCCCTCAGATTGCACTGGCCCTTTGTTTTTTTTTGTTTTTTTGTGTGGTTCAGACACCTTAAGTGGAAATGTTACCGTCTTACATTTCTCCGCAGCGTTATTCTTCCCCCACAAGAATGTGTTATGTTTGGTATTTTTATGTCATGGTATAATAGAAATAACAGATTGACTCTCTTCCTGAGTGGAGGGGAAGTCTTGTATGTGACACTTGAGTACAATGGGGGAAATGTGCAAGTCTTGTACAATGGGGGAAATGTGCAAGTCTTGGTTTTGTCACGATATTACCCCAGGTTTGTTTTTTTTTTTTAAATTTCTCCTTTGAAAAAGTTCTTTTCTGTTTGTGGGATATTTAGCTGCCGAATGCAGAATTCTGTTCATGAAGGTTTTGTAGATTTATTGTGAATTGAAAGACCATTAAACAAAAAATGCAGGAAAAATTATATATAAATATATCCCGTGCAATTATCCCTTCATTTCTTTCTATTTTGCCTCGTTTCACAATTAAGTTGTGTTTCAGGACTTGCATATTGATGATCTGTCCTTCCAATTTTTGACTTTCAGAATGAAGAAATGAAGCTGTGTAACTTTTTTTTTTTAAAGGATACTTCATTAATATTCTGTATGGCTTTGCCTGCGTTCACATGAATAGGACTGAGATGCCATTAGCTCAAGTCTATTTTGCCATTTTTTTTTTTTTTTTTCTCAGATATTTGGGAGATACTCCTGAAAGGGTTTGTCCACTACAGAAATGTTTTGATGACTCTTCTTCAGGTTGTAGGGGCCTATTCAGTTTAATAGGATCTGAGCTGCAGTGCTTGAGAGCGGCCACTACACAGCGAGTGGTGCTGTGTCAGTCCATGCAGTGTTTACATAGTGCTGCTGCCAGCTGATCGGGTGGTGGGGGGGAGTGTTATCGGACGGGATAGTAAGTCCGATGGCAGCATCCACGCTTTGATGTGGGCTCCGGCGGTGAGCCCGCATCAAAGCCGGGACATGTCAGCTGTTTTCAACAGCTGACATGTGTCCGCAATAGGCGCGGGTGGAATCGCGATCCACCTGCAGCTATTAACTAGTTAAATGCTGCTTTCAAACTCTGCCAGCGACATTTAACACGCGCTTCCGGCCATCGGGCCGTAAATACGCGCACCGCTGACCCCCGTCACGTGATCGGGGATCATCGGTTCGTCGGCATAACCAGAGGTCTCCTTGAGACCTCCATGGTTGTTGATGCTGGATTGCTATGAGCGCCACCCTGTGGTCAGCGCTCATAGCAATGCGGTAATTCTGCTACATAGAGGCGATCTGAGCATCGCCTCTGTGTATCAGAAGCTATCGTGCTATGGCAGCTTCTAGCCTCCCATGGAGGCTATTGAAGCATGGCAAAAGTAAAAAAAATAAAAAAAAATATATAAAAAAAATTAAAGTTTAAATCACCCCCCTTTCACCCCATTCAAAATATATTGCCCTACGGTATTCTTTCCTCCTCACTTCACTATCGGATCTACTATAAGCTGAGTTATTGAGACTGGTTAATATGGACTTGCTACCTGACAACACCATTGAAAGGACTGGTTGTCGGTTTTTCTGGAATAGTCACGCTAATAAAGTGCATGGACTAAATGAATAATCCTGAGTGAGTTACATTGCAGCAGTCCCTGCAGAGGAGTGTAGTGTGACATGACTGGCTATGGGCAGCTTTCCTATGTGGCTCCTATTGTGGAGTCCCCCACCCTCCCACGCGGGTCCACCTCCAGCTGTGATGTCATTATACCCTGACAGAATGGGGACAATCCTTTTAAGGATGACCATCAGTATCAGATTTTCCTATTTTCTTGTCTGCCTACTCAATAAATGTACAGAGCTGTAACCAACGCTTACTATAGCACCCTCTTCAATCAGTTGATGTCTTGGGAGGTTTGCAGGGTGATTCTTGGCCCGCCCCCGCTGATCTCTCATCATGCTAAGTATCTATTGGTTTTGTAGAGCTGGAGAGACTTAATAATGATTGCACAGAACAAGGGACTTGTTCACCAGCCATACGTTAGCATGCACCTATGCAGGAAAGAAAGCAAGCATCATTGCAATGGGAAAGCTGCTCATCTTCAAGGATCCACATAATCTACACAGTCTAGAAGAGCCTGTGTGGTCGGCTGGAGGGAGCCGGTGTGGTCTTCTCGAGCGCCTGAGCCTTCAACTGCTTGTTTTCTGTGAACTAAATTAGTGACCAAGTTTCCAAGTGAATCATCTTCTTGGTTCTGTGAGATGGATGCGAGGCGGCAGCTTTCTTACGGTTTTCTTGCATTGATTATGTACCCGCAGCTCGGCTCCCTTTGAGAAATGGTTTTCCTTTCCATTGTTAATAGGAGAAGATTGAGTCTGATGTGATGAAGGTTTCGAGGATATATACGGTATTGGTCATAGATATCTTAAGAACTGACATCTTTTGGGGGAGAGTCTAGAGGCCCCCATCTTGCTGATATCTGCGAGTTTGGCCAGATTTAGTCTAATGTGCTGGGTGGTCTTAAGAGTGGAGCCACCACTTGCATCCATCATGTCTTATCTGTCGAATGGGGAGGATTAGGATGCGCCCATACGCATTAGGTGATCAGTGGCTTCAGCTGATGGGGGCATAGCAATCGTTAATAGGATCTTTCCATCGCCCGTGCAGCATACACGTTGTCAGTCTTGTGTTAATGAACTATTAGACTGTTTGTTTTTTTTCCTAGATACTTAGTGACTTTCGCCATTGTTAGTTTCCACTACAATTAAATATTTTGTGGTCCAGGTCGTTGTCTGAGCAATTCACATAATATTCGCTCTATCCCTTTTAGGTCAGACGCGAGTTGAACCTGCACCATTATGTCCTCCATATTGCCCTTTACGCCTCCCGTTGTGAAACGTCTCCTCGGATGGAAAAAGTCAGCAAGTGGCACCACAGGAGCTGGCGGCGGGGAGCAGAACGGCCAGGAAGAAAAATGGTGCGAGAAGGCGGTGAAGAGCTTGGTGAAAAAGCTGAAAAAGACCGGACAACTGGATGAACTCGAAAAGGCAATCACAATGCAGAACAGCAGTACCAAATGTATTACAATCCCAAGGTATACTCTCAGATCACCGTGCATTGTCTTGCTCTCGTTATTTGGATGAGCGGGGCGTATGTTGTACCTGTTTATCCCTCCTTTTGGCAGAACGTGTCTCAGATCAGTGTTTCTAACTTGTGTGTTTTTTTTTTTTTTTTTTAAAAAGACTAACATTTGAGGGAGCAGATGTGATGGGGTCTTGTACTTCCCCCGCACATCACTGTGAGCTGTGTGTCCTCCATAACTCCACTCCACAAGGTTTTACAGTTCTCGGGATCTTGCTCTTTGTGTCTTAAACAACCTGATGATAATACACGATGTGTTTCGGAGCTGGCTCGTCACTGAATTACTCACTCGGGTGATGTCACTGCTTCTTGGTGGGCTGCAGAGCGGGTCTTCTAACATAATGGCTATATTTGTCAAGCTGTGTGTATGTAGTTGCTGTGTCCTCACGTTTCATGTACTTTACAGCACAAATTAGTTGAGTGGTAAAAATTTCATTTTTATTATGGAAATAACTACATTTGATAGTGATTATAAATCAGCTTAACGGATATCTGTCAGCAAGATCATTGGCCCCCAAACCGCATATTTTAGCACTCCCGATCTGTGACATACAAATCCATCATAAACCTTTGCATTGCCGAGAAAATACTTTTAACAGTTCATTTTAATTTTCATCCATCTGATAATCAATTTAGACATTAAGTGCTTTGGGTGTGACAGAGCACTTCCCAAGCCCCTGCCTCCTGAGGTTGTTTTGCCATCCAGAAGCGGCCTCTTTAGCTTGATTGATAGCTTACTGTCTGATTTCCTCTCCTGGTGTCCCGCAGTGACCTCTCAATCGTGGTAAAACAACCTCAGGAAGCAGAGGCTTGCTGAAGTGCTCGGTCACGCCCAGAGCACTTAGCGTCTCATTGACATTTAGATTAAAACTCTACTTTGTCAGGAATGCAACAAACCATAGAAGACATAAAGGTGTCAATGGATATACATTTCAAAGACCTGCATGTTCATATTTGTGATTGTAGGGTTAATCTTACTTTCAGGTTCCCTTTTTAATATCGCATCATTTAAGCAGTAGTCCCACAATCACATGCTATACAGAATATAAGTGTCTGATCGCTGGGCGTTCCAATGCTATGAGAATAGGGATCTTGTGTCCCCTGTTTGAACGGTTGGGGCTGTTATCCATGCGTGCTCTCACTTCTTATTCATTGTATATGGGTCTGGTGGGGCCAAAAGCACAGTGCCCCCCAATGATCTGATACTTATTACCTACTCTGTAAATGGGTGGTAATTTGTGGGACAAACACCGTCAATTGCTTCCCTATTTATTGTTTTTTTTTTTTTTTTTCTTGTCTGCCTCACTTCTGTTTTTTTTGTTTTTTTTTTAATTTCTATGTAATCACCACTTTTACATGAATTTTGATTTTTTTTTTCCCTCCCTTACATTCTATTAAATCGTTATGCACAATGGCTTTGATATCCAAATAGCCACTGTCTTTATAATTGGCTTTGGATGATTACTTGGCTTTGATGTGGAGCACATACGGTACTTTAATTTGGGGCCAGATGGAGCCATGATCTTTGCTGCTTTATCAATTATATGGGTTTTGTTTTATAACAAAACTAGTCCCCAATTGCTTTTGTACATGCAAGTTACCAAAAGACCATATTTGCCCTCCCCAGGTCCAGTGGCGGCGCTGAGCAGTTGGACTCAGTGTATGGCTGTAGTGATGATGTGCATTGTGCACAGAGACCAAAGCAGCGGCAGAGAGCCAAAAAATGTTTGTGAAACAGGTTTGTTAAGTGGAAATCGTCTCTGACCCCTGATACATGCTGCACAAACCGTGGGCAGCGTATATCTGCCACTGGCTGTACAATCACAGCCACGTATGTTTGACTCCAAAACACTCTGATATTTCAGAGAAAAATGTGCTTTTAATAGCTGTCGGGGATTGAGCAGCACGGTGTGCATTAGTTGTACAGGTCTGTCCCTGGTGGCTTCACCCTGCCTGCTGACAGTGACTGACAAGCCTTAGCCTATACACGCCTGCACGACCTCTGTCCCCAGCAGCTATCACAAGTATGTTGTTCTCTGAAATACAGCAGCGTTTTAGAGTCAAACATACATGGCTGTGATCGTACAGCCAGTGTCTGATGCATTCTGCCCACGTATCACCAATCAGGTTCCCTTTAAGGGTAGTGATTGTTATGGAACCATTCTTGCGCCAGTCACCCAAAGCCCCCCACGCAATATCATTGTTGGATGCCGATGAAAGAATGGGAGCCTAGATGTCGTAAAGCAGGAAAAAAATATTGAAAGCCAGAATTACTGTTTTGCAGTCACTTAAATTCCCAGAAATGCAATAAAAAGCTGATCAAAAATCAAAACATAGCACCCCAAAATGTTAAAATGGTACCAATGAAAATTACTGCTCGACACACAGAAAAAAAAAAAGCCTTATCAGGTGTCACAAGATGACTCGTATAAGAATGTATACCTGATATCCTTCACAGTTATGGCGTAAAAACGTTTGAGCCTTTCCTTAACCTTTTTTCGGCCAAGGGCCATTTGGAATTTTATAAAGGCGTTCGGGGGCTGTATAAAATTATTAACTTAATATTTATTCAAACATTTAAAGGGAACCTGTCACCAGCTTTGGTCAATACGAGTTACGGCCACAGCCTTTCAGGGCTGATATACAGAGTTCTATAATGCTGCCCCCGATCCGACCTGTAAGAGAAGAAAAATAACTTATACTCACCTGGGGGCAGTCTGGTCCGATGGACGTCACTGGTCCTATTCCTGAACCTCCCATCTTCTTACGATCCCAGTACTCCTGTTTGTTTCATGTGGATGACGCATCCCTGCATCATCCACACAGTCTCCCCGGAATCGCGCTCCTGCGCAGGTGTACTTATCTGCCCTGTTGAGGGCAGAACAACGTCCTGCAGTGCGGCTGGGCCTCTGACGTTTCCCGGCACCTGCGCACTGCTGGACTTTGCTCTGCCCTCAACAGGGCAGATAAGTACTCCTGCGCAGGAGCATGATTCCGGGGAGACTGTGGATGATGCAGGGATGCGTCATCCACATGAAGCAAGAAGGAGGGACTGGGATCGTAAGAAGATGGGAGGCACCGCACCAGGACCAGCAACGCCCATCGGACCGGACCGCCCCCATGTGAATAAAAAAAAAAGTTATTTTTCTTCTATTACAGATCGGATTGGGGGCAGATATACAGCAATATAGAATACTACACATCAGCCCCGAAAGGCAGTGGCCATAACTCGTATCGGCCAAACCTGGTGACAGGTTCCCTTTAAATAACTCCCACCTAATGTGATGGCTGGAAGGACTTCTCTTGGTGAGGCCTGCTATGTTGGGAGGTATTGATGATGTTGCTACTCCCAACTGGTTTTCTAAGCTTGCATCAGTCAGTAAAATGCAAATACAAAATAACTTGCAAGAAAAAAATGCAACTGCAAAATTATAAAAAAAAATATATATTTAAAAAATGATAGTAAAAAGCCTGCAAATATAAAAGTGCACAAGAAATAATTTGCAACTTTGCAAAATAAAATCACAAATGAGCATGAAAAAATAAGAAAAATGCTAAGTAATAAATGCCTAAAGCTGTAACCATGAAAAAAATGCAATATAAAAAGAGAAAAATATTAAATTAAGCGTGCATGGAATTTTTAACCAGTTGCTTGCTGACTGACAAGATGCAGTGGGCTGTGCAGTTTTTGCAGACAGTACATGATGCATGCCAGTGCAGCCATGTCAGCTTGCACTAAGAGTGGTGATCTCCAGACATGTTGCATGGAAGCCCTGCCTTGCAGGAACTCTGCAGAAGGGCAGCCAGCAAACAGGAAATGCATCTGCAGCAGGCAAGGCTCAAACTTACTAATGCACTGGCCCCCAGCTGCCTGCACTCCTGCACTCTCATATGCACCAGGAGGATTTTGCATTTGCACCGTGCAAACTCAAGAATTTGGGCTCCTCTTATCTCCCTTACCAGGCTGAGACATTCTCCCCTTTGCTTTGGCTGGGAGGGTGCACAAAATACAGAGTACAGCAGCAGCTGGCACAGAGGCTCCCAGAGTGGCCATTGCTGCCTATGGTGAGCAATACCTAATGACTACCTTGAGCACTATTCATATCCAAATTGGTCTATGATCTGGCAATGCCACTACAGAGCCACCTGGCCCTGGTTTGGAGCTGACCATGGATACAAATCTGGGCAGAGGGGAGGCAATACGCCTCCACACACCAGCTGCTGCCTCCTAGGGATAGCAGTGACCCCTCAGAGCTGGAAGGTGACAGAACTAGACAGCAGAGCGACTGCCATCCTGAGCGGTGCCCGACATGAGGGGCACAGCACGTACTCACACAGGAGCCGCGGTGCCGGCAGGAGGCGCCTCTGACTGCGAGCAGTTCACTCACTGGAACGAGTCCCCCCAGGAGTGGGCGGAGACATGATGTCACTCAGCGCATGTGCTTTGCTAATTAGATGCAATTGTGATGGGAACCAAGTTCTCTGAAGAATTAAAGGGCCCGCGGCCAAAAAACTGGCAAAGTGGCTGCGGGCCGCACCAGATGATATCGCGGGACGCATTTTCTCCACTCCTGCCTTAAAGGGATTGTCCAGCTTCTGTGACTCCAGACTTGAGAATCCTCACATCGTGTGCACAGTGAGGATGCTCTGGTTTCGGGAACGGGAGGTCGTGTGACCACAAGAGTACAATATGCATAATTCCGGCCACATTCCAACTAGACTATATCTGGCCTTGCTCAATATATACATGTATGCAAATCGCATACTTACGGTCATGGGCCTGCAAGCATCTTCTTGGTGCTTACAATGTGAGGATTCACAGGTCTGCTTTCACATAGTGATTTCAGACTTGTACCCCAAGGCCCGACAACCCCTTTTAATAAATTCTGGAACATGGACCGCTCATGAACTCGCTGAACAGATTGTATTCCCATCGGTAGAGGCCATTTCAGTGAGCGAGATATGAATTGACCTGTGTTGATAAGCGGTCCTTTATAAGGTTTACTTGCCGTCATTTCCTTGGTCAACACTTCAGTGTCACAAGACCCAGAGGTAAACGCCGTTAGTTCCCTGCCTGCAGCTTTTTGTTGGGTTTGCAATTGACTGCTCCTAAGGGTTTAATATATTTTGGGTTGGTTTATTAATGTCCTCTAGAGTCACTGGGTTACTCCCTCTCACTTCATCTTCATGTATCCAAGGTTATAGGCAGAAAATGCTGGAGCGTATTTCTTCCACACATACATTGTACCTGATTTTACACCTTTTTATATGCCACATTTATTGGCTCTTTGCATGTATTTAAGAACCAGTGGCCCCCCCCACCCCCATACGCATGCTACAGCCATATTTCCATGATATTATGGCATTGTTAATCAGAAATGATTGCGTTTAGGGCTGCAGCCATGAAATGACATTAGTCTTAGCCGTCCTGATGTCTGCAGTGCTGACCTTTTGCAGTGTGTTTGTATTGCATGCAGCAGCGGAGGTACAAGTGTCTGGCTGTGTTGCTAGTGGCCTTGCACTTTATGAGGGTGCAACCTGTTGTCAGCGGAGTCTGTGTGCTGTCCGGTCTTTACAATGGCAAGCCGACGGGATGGGACAAGCTCAGGGCAGTGTTGAGGAGCTCCTATAAAACCCTGTGGATGGGAGATTGTTAATGTTTGTGAAGTGATTGGCTGTGCGGGTGCAGGTCGTTGGTATTTCTGTGTTCCCATAGCACCGGGGGCCTCGCTTATGTCCTATAACATACAGTATTCCAACCAGTGATGCAATGCATGTGCTCTTGGGGGGCAGATTATTTTTTTTTCCCTCTAGTAGCAGTGATTTGTGATTCATGATCAGTTGAGGGTTCATCAAAGGAGCTCATAAACACTTCAAGTTTTTACAAAAATATATAAAAACAAAAATTGCTGAAACGTGTCTTTCTTACTGTAGAATGATTTGAAATAATGTAGAAATAATTTGTAAATTGGCTGATAACCCTTCCCAGATGAATGGGCAGAACCAGTTCCTTCTATAAGATCATCATCATTCCTCCTCGGCATTGTGTCATCACATGCCTGAGTGAAGACCAGGAAACTGCAAAAACTTCTGCTTTTATGAAGGTGGCAGCACTTACCGGTGAACATGTAATCGAGGGCACCTGATCGGCAGCACCCGACTACTACGTAACCCTTTTAATTCCTATGGAAGCAGGAATGGTGCACTTATTTTTTTTCACACATTACTTCTGCATTTTGTTTTTTTTTCTCTTAAATACTAATACGTGTGGATGTATGTGTATACTTTGGTAGTGCTTCTTTAACTCCTTAACGGCAGCAGTTAAGCGTACTTGTTCCTTAGCGCCACTTTTTAACGGCACTGAGAAATAAGGTTATAGCAGTCCCCAGCCCCACCCCCCAGTGTCGGAAAATCTCCAGGTTCTCGTCTACCCCGGAGAATATGACTCGGGTCAGTTTTTACCAACCCCAGTGTTGCGATCACCATTTTTCACGGAATAATGGCGACAAGAAAAAAGTCTGATTACCTTTTTATTTCTCTCTCCTTTTACCCGAGCCCCCCAAGTACCTGCGGTGTCCCTCTGCGTCTTCTTCCAGGAAGAAAATGGCGGACGCAAGCGCCTGCCGAGGCCGGCCGGCTGGCACCCCGCAACAGTAGATTTTTCCTATTGGTTCATTTTGATCACTGTGATAGACCCTATCGCAGTGATCAAAATAAAAAAAAAATGGTAAATCAAACCCCCCTTTATCACCCTCATAGATAGATAAAAATAATAAAATATATTTTTTCTTTCCATTAGGTTTGGGCTAGGGCTGGGGTTGGGGTTAGGGCTGTGTAGGGGTTGGAGTTAGAATTGGGGGAGTTTCCACTGTTTGGGTACATCAGGGGGTCTTCAAACATGACATGGCACCCAACATTGATTCCTGACAATTTTGCGTTCAAAAAGTCAAGCGGTGCTCCCTCCCTTCTGAACACTGTTATGCGTCCAAACAGTGACTTTCCCTCACATACGGGGTATCAGCGTACTCAGGAGAACTTGCACAACAATTTATGTGGCCTTTTTCTCCTGATACCCTTGTGGAAATAAAGGAAAGCTTGGTTCCAAAGTAAATTTTTTGTGAAAAAAGTAAAATGTTAATTTTTTTCCTTCCACATTGCTTTAGCTCTCATGGAGTACCTGAAGGGTTAATAAACTTCTTGAATGTGGTTTTGCGCACCTTGAGGGGTGCAGTTTTTAGAATCTTGTCACTTTTAGGTATTTTCTGTTACACTGACACCCCCCCCCCCCCCAAACCCACTTCAAATGTGAGGTGGTCACTAAAAAAAAATGGTTTTGTAAATTTTGTTGGAAAAGTGAGAAATCGCCAGTCAACTTTTAACCCCTACAATGTCCTAGCAAAAGAAAATTGTTTCCAAAATTATGCTGATGTAAAGTAGACATGTAGCAAATGTTAGTTATTAACTATTTTGTGTGACATATCTCTCTGATTTAAGGGCACAAAAATTAAAAATGTGAAAATTGCAAAATTTTCAGTTTTTGCCAAATTTCGTTTTTTTTTCATAAGTCATATCGAATAAATTTTGCCACTAACATGAATTACAATATGTCACGAGAAAACATTCTCAGAATCAGTGGGATACGTTGAAGCGTTGGAGAGCTATAACCTCGTAAAATGACAGTGGTCAGAATTGTAAAAATTGGCTCTGTCACTAAGGGGTTAATCACTTGGATGCCATAATCATCATTGATCAAAATATCTATGGGGGTCAAAGAGCTGGGATTGGAGTCGTCTCTGGTCTTGGTGTCATCATAAGTGTACAGCAGACGGCACGAGAAGCTGCACTCATTCAGTGATTGGCTGCAGCGCTGTTAATGTAATGTCACCACTAGAGATAAGCAAATTTGTTCGGTTTTTTTTGTCCCCGAATCTGATTTTGACTTATTCGTGCCATATTCAAACACTATTCTTGACGAATGTACGTTTGATGATTGGTTCCGAACATATTCGGTAATATCTACTCCCATTGACTCTAATGACGTTCGGCTGTGTTCGACGAATATTGAAAAAACAATATTCGCTGCAGATCGTATTTGGAACCGAATCCGAACAAATTCACTCATCTCTAGTCGCCACTGCAACCAAAGATTACCATGGAGCAATGGAGAAACAGTGCTGGACCTGAAGAGGTTGAAGCTCAATTTTTTTTAATTTTTTTTTTTTATGTATAGTGTGGTTGTCTCGTAAGCAATAGGAACTTCCCAAGATTTCAGTAAGAAACTGAGTTGATGACGTGACGACTTGTGACTCTTTTCACTGCGTTGTGCGTGTTTGCGTGGGATTTGCTTGCGGTCAGCAGGGTTCTTTCTCCTTTAGTGTCGGATTGTCTGACCAGCTGATGAGTGAACGGTTGTGGGTCCAGAGAGAATGTCTGAACGGATCTCTGTGCTCCGGATAATCTGTAAAAATATAATTACACGACATTTGAGTCTAATTGCGTATTAGCCGGCCTCCTAACCATTGCAGTGTGCGCTGACCCTCCTCTCCTCATACGTCCTCCTTTGTGTAATCGCGTGCATTAAATTATCTGTGTTTGCTTTGTGGCCTCTCAAATATTTGATAAAAATACCAGAGGTCAGCTGCGCTCAGGCAAAGAAGAAAACTTGGAAAGTATTCTAAAGTTTCAGGGCTGAGTTACTGTATCAGCGACTGTTTTGTCTTCGCCCGTTACCCGTCCTCTAAACACGGCCTTCTCATTCACACGGACCCTCTAAATGAGATGACCTTTGTGTTCCCATAAGCCGGCCATATGTCTGAGATGTAACTGTCCCGCAGATAATGTGTGAACCACAAAATGATACTAATTAGACATTTCAGCAGGCAAAAAAAAAAACCATTTCCATCAAGGAAAAAAAAAAAGTTCAATCAATCCAATAAAATAATATATAACATCTTTTTATAGACACTAAAATATAGTAAACAAACTTGTACAAATTTTTTATTTTTTAGTGTATTGATGTGGACAAGTGGGTTACCAGGCCATAATTACCACACAATGAATGACGTAAAAGAGCAAAAGCCAAAAAACAGTGGCAAAATTGCTTTTTTTTTTTTTTTTTTTTTTTTATACGGTTTCACCTCCCCCTCAAATTTTTTTTCTTTTTGAGTACATTATATGGTAAAGTGAACGGTGTCGTTCAAAACTAAAGTACATCTCGACCTGCAAAAAAAACAAAAAAAAAAACAAGCCCTCGTATTACTGTGTTGATGGCAACATACAAAGTTATAGCTCTTAAAGGGAGAAAAGAAAACAATCAGTAAAAAAAAATTATAAGCTAAAATTGGTTTCTGGAAGGACTGGATTAAGGCCTAGTTTCCGTTTAGCCACCATTTTTTTATTTTTTGCCTTTCAGTAGAGTGGATACCATCTTTTTTTTTTTTTTTTTTTTTTTTTTTTTATATATTTTATGGAATCGGAACCGTTCATTCGTTGCATCAGGTGTTCTATCGGATTTAGAGCCAGATAAAGAGTCATGTTCAGAGTCTTCCAATTTGGCTGTGGATGCCGGTGTAATAACCTTGCAGCAGTTGTGTCCGGCAGCAGCCCCCATCGGGGCTCACAATCTAATCTTGTGTCTTCAGGAGCGCACCGTTCCTCTCCCTGAAGATTGACCAGTTCAGTGGCTTGTCCGCGCCACTGGTCTGAACTGTGCGCTCTCCCATCTTGTTCTCAGAGACTACTTTGCCTCCGCAGCATCAGAGGAGCCCAGGGTTGGATCCAAACATCTGCCGCTTGCATGCTCTGAAGCGCCAAGCGTGTAAGCGCTGCGCTCCTTTGCTAGGTAGACGGCCACTCTTGATACAATGCAGAGGTGGCCGGCAACCTAGTCAACAAGCAGTGCACAATATAACTAAAATTGCTTTTAGGAACAAAAAGGATATTTAGCAAATTGCAAAGTTGCTTGTTTATAAAAACACATTGAAACAGGCATTGTTGTCTGTCCTACGTCATTCAGGCCACCGGATAGTGTTTGCAGCTCGCACAGAGGTTACACGTAGACGTGCGCTAGGTGGTAACGACAGAAGACGTGGCTGGTGCAGATAAGACCTTGGAGTTTACGTCTCCGGATTAAAGATGCTGACATCAGAAGCAGCAACGTTCATGTCACAGGCGGCCGCAGGACTTACTCATCGTTTCATCTGGTCACTTTCTGCAGAAGTAAACCTCTAGTGAAAGCTGGCACGCAGATTGCTCAACTCTGGCCTTAGGGGAAGGGGGCGCGCTTCCTTTTTTTAATGTGAATTTTAAAGCTAAGCTCAGGAGATGGTGAAGTTTGTTTTCCTGTAGATGCAGAACATAAGGAGGAGCGCAGTTGGAGTTGACCTTGTTTTCTTCTTTTGTGAGTTAATAGAACATAATGTATCGCCCAGTTTATTGATCATGCTTGTGTCCTAAATAGCACATATACATGAGATCCCGCCAGCCTGACATCACCATGGGATCACACAAGTGATGGCTTACCCAGGCTGTGCGCTAGGAACATGTCCTTTGTGATGAGATTACCATCAGTGCTACCCTGAAGGGCTCATTTACAGCAGCAACTTTCCTGCCACAGCAAGCACCTTCCATTGACCACTACCATGTTTACAGGGGTCAATGATCAGGAACTAGCGCTCTGCAGAAATGCAAAAATGATTTTTTTTTTTTTTTTTTATCCCAAAATACATGCAAAAAAAAATCTAATATATTTTTTTCTGCATGTATTTTTGGCTAAAAATCATTTTTGCATTCAGGTTTCGGTACGACTGACAGAACTAGGAAAAGGCAAATGGTGCAGGCATTTGCGCTGAAAGGTGAATGCAAGAATGTTTTTTTTTTTTTTTTTTGTTTAACCCAAAATACATGCAAAAATTATATAGATATATTTATACATTATAATTTTTTTGCATGTTTTTTGGGCTAAGAATTATTTTTGCGTTCAGGTTTCATTACGAATGTCTGTACTGTTTGCTATTTCCAGGTTCTTTCTTTCCCTGCATGATCCATTTTGATATGGCTCGCTGTCGTAAATCAGCTGAGAGGAACTCCGAAAAAGAGACAGAGAATCCGTCAGCAATCGGTTCTGACCGAGATCGTTGGTAACTCACTTCACTCATTGTGTAGTGAGTGCAAGAGGGAAGCTGTAGACATCACAGTGCAAAAAATATAACAACACCGGATTGCAAAAATGTTTACCCCTCGATAATACATTAAATTAAAAAAAAAAAAATCCTTAAAAGGGGGACATCCCTTATAAATCTGGCCATTGACATGCAAAATATGGGTGATTGTAAAGCTTTGTTCATTTACGGTAGGCCGGTCGTGAGCACTACTTTGCCCGATTTGTGTGTTTTGGGATCTGATGTCTTTGCTTGTGTCATTGAGAAGGGAGCATTGCCGGATACAAGTACTCCTGCTCTTCTGTAAATACAGGAATGTGATATTCACCGTTTTGCAATGGAAACAATAGAAATGGAGCGCTGGTGTGAGCCACACCGGTAAAGAGGATGGTAGATGAGAAGCCCTAGGGAGCACCAGCCGCAGACCCTCGTAGAGGGACAATAACTATAGAGCAATGAACAGCGGTCAGGAGGGCGCCAAGGACGAGAGGGAAGTCTGTATTCCACAACGCGTTTCGACAGCAGGACGCTGTCTTCCTCAGGTGGGTACAATTACCTGAGGAAGACAGCGTCCTGCTGTTGAAACGCGTGGAATAAAGAGATCAAACAGACTTCCCTCTCGTCCTTGGCGCCCTCCTGACCGCTGTTCATTGCTCTACATTCACCGTTTTGCAGCACTCTTAGGCGACATGTTATATTGGTACTCGTACGGCCTCTCAGGTTGGGGGTCTCTCTAACTGATGATTAGTATGGGACCACCCTCCATTCTTGTCAGCCATGTTTCACTCATTCTTGAGGGGGGCCGTATTGTAAATCCTCCGAGCTGCATTGTGACCCCCTCCATCCAGTCTCCGCTCCTCCTCTGTGTGTTCAGCTTTTCCACATTTTGTCATAGCTTTACTTCCGATCATTTCTTCCATTTAACCCCTTCCTTTACACTAACGATGACATTCTTTTTGTATCTTTCTATGTGAAGGAAGTGTTCTGTACATTTTTTTTTTTTCCCTCCATGTTTTGACCCCATGGTATATCAAATAACCATGCTTCCATTGTTCACATCAATTTTTGTTTTTTCGATTTATTGCACAGCACTTGCTCTGAAATTTGGGGACTGAGTACACCAAATACCATAGATCAGTGGGATACCACAGCCCTTTACAGCTTCTCTGAACAAACCAGGTGAATATATTGCACTCTGTCGCATAGAGCTCTGGGAGGGGGAGAGGGGCTAGACATGGACCGCAGGATGGTGCTTCTTCTGAAATCAATTTACAGCTACTTTACTGGATGTTTAATTTAACTTTTTCTTTTTGTTACGTTTGTGTTTTTTTTTAATTTTTTTAATTTTTTTTTATTTACTAGCTGACGTTTTGACCAACGAAATCTGATTTTAGAGTGTAAGTGTTAGTCGTGCCCAGCGGAAATATCCATTTATCAATGTTGGGGAACAGCCGACGTGATGAAGGCATACTTCTCCAGTGTAAATGGCCATTGAGGTCGTGAAAATTCACCCCCTTCCGCTGGGCCGGATAACATGTACATTTTAGAGCCATATACATTAGTTTGCATCATGTATTGCATAAACGCACCCCAAGTATAGTCTAAGAGTTATTCTCAGATCCATCCTTCCACGGTTCTTTTGTCAGCCATTGATTGAGCAGTCAGAGAATTTACATTCAAGTTCCACGCTTAGATATTTCTTGGTTCATGTTATTTATTTTCTGTTTGCCATTATTTTGTCCATTTCACAACCATTTACATCTGCATTTGTGTATGTACATATGCAGTTAGTGTTCGTGGTCTGTTGTGTGGAAAGCAAATTGGAGGGGGAGTTCATTTAAGGCTATGTTCACTATTGAGCACGATATTACAGTGGACGTCTAGGATCTACTTAAAAGGTTGAATCATTTAATTATCCTGTACTGATCCCGAGTTACATCCTGTATTATACTCCAGAGCTGCACTCACTATTCTGCCGGTGCAGTCACTGTGTACATACATTACATTACTGATCCTGAGATACATCCTGTATTATACCCCAGAGCTGCACTCACTATTCTGCTGGTGCAGTCACTGTGTACATACATTACATTACTGATCTCGAGTTACTTCCTGTATTATACCCCAGAGCTGCACTCACTATTCTGCTGGTGCAGTCACTGTGTACACACATTACATTACTGATCCTGTATTGATCCTGAGTTACATCCTGTATTATACTCCAGAGCTGCACTCACTATTCTGCTGATGCAGTCACTGTGTACATACATTACATTACTGATCCTGTATTGATCCTGAGTTACATCCTAAGTTATACTCCAGAGCTACACTCAATATTCTGCTGGTGGGGTCATTGTGTACATACATTACTGATCTTGAACGGATCCTGAGTTACATCCTGTATGTAAACAGTGACTCCACCAGCAGAATAGCGAGTGCAGCTCTGGAGTATAATACAGGAGGTAACTCAGGATCAGTAATGTAATGTATGTACACAGTGACTGCACAAGCAGAATAGTGAGTGCAGCTCTGGAGTATAATATAGGATGTAACTCAGGATCAATAATGTAATGTATGTACACAGTGACTGCACCAGCAGAATAGTGAGTGCAGCTCTGGAGTATAATACAGGAGGTAACTCAGGATCAGTAATGTATGTACACAGTGAGTGCACCAGCAGAATAGTGAGTGCAGCTCTGGAGTATAATACAGGATGTAACTCAGGATCAGTAATGTATCTACACAGTGACTCCACCAGCAGAATAGTAAGTGCAGCTCTGGGGTATATTACAGGATAACTAATGTAATTTGACGCAACTTTTTACGTAGATTTCTTCTATGTGTAAAATGGTGTTCAGCAGTGGGCACGGTGTAGATGGGGCATAATGTATTTATTTTGGCTGCTCTTTATTTTGCTTCTCCCTAATGCATACTTGCGGCTGATACTTTCTGCTCTTATACTAGCTGGACTTATGAGTATAGGTGACGGTTAGTGTAGTACAGATAGGGGGCGCTGTAGGTACAGTCCTGACTTTCTCTTCGGGATCGTTCTGCTGTGCAATATGCCGCCTCCTGTAAACTTTAGGATACATGTCAGTGTCTTGCTTTTTTTACGGCTTTGCTTATGTTTTTGCTCTGTTTTTTCCAGTGCTGCTGCCGTCTTTGTGTTTGCATGATGATCTAGCATCCGTTTTGCTGCAGCTTCTCTCTACGCTTGGTTATAACCTCAGCTGCTACAGTCTCGAGTGTATCTTCATTTTTATTTTTCTGCCTCTCAACTAATTGTCTTACTGCCAGGTGTATGTGCTGTGTGTCAGTGGTGGGTACATTCACCCGCACCCTGTGCCTCCTCGTCTCGGTGAATGCTGATCTAGCTCCTGCTTTCTCTGTGCACTCTCTCTGCTGTAATCTTCCATCTTCTCCTCTCGCTTCAGTGTTTGCACATTTATTTAATGTAATGATATTGTTTAAAGCTTTCATTTTTTTCTTCTTTTTCTCCCTAATATTCATTCTTCCTCTGCCCAGGTCTCTAGATGGCCGCCTTCAAGTGTCCCACCGCAAGGGGTTACCACACGTTATTTACTGTCGTCTCTGGCGCTGGCCGGACCTCCATAGTCATCATGAACTGAAGGCTATTGAAAATTGTGAATATGCTTTTAATCTTAAGAAAGACGAAGTTTGTGTCAACCCTTATCACTATCAGAGGGTGGAAACTCCAGGTGAGTGCAAGGTTACATTTTCTTTTATGGTTTTTCTTTGCTTCACTGCTACACACCTTCACTGACGGTCGAACCTCTGGTCTCTTTGCTAGACGGGGGACAGGACAAAGTGGTCCCTGGGTCCAAGGAAATGTAACTTAAATTACTTTTATATAATTTACATACAGTAGATAGAATGAGTATTTGATACACTGATAATTTTGCAAATTTTCTGACCTACGAAGAATGGAGAGGTCTGTAATTTTTATCTTAGGTACACTTCACCTGTGAGACAGAATCTAAAAAAAAAGCAGAAAATCACATTGTATGATTTTTACTTAATTAATTTACATGTTATTGCATGAAATAAGTGTTTGATACAATAGAAAAACAGAACTTAATATTTTTTTTTAGCAATTACAGAGGTCAGACGTTTCATGCAGTTCTTGACCAAGTTTGCACACCCTGCAGCAGTGATTTTGGTCCACTCCTCCATAGAGATTTTCTCCAGATCTTTCAGGTTTTGTAGCTGTCGCTGGGCAACATTGAGTTTTCAGCTCCCTCCAAAGATTTTCTATTGGATTCATGTTTGGAGACTAGTTAGGCCACTCTAAGACCTTGAAATGCTTTCTACTAAGCCACTCCTTAGTTGCCCTGGCTGTGTGTTTCGGGTCATTGTCAGGTTGGAAGACGCAGCCATGACCCATCTTCAGCTCTTTTACTGAGGAAAGTAGGTCGTTGACCAAAATCTTGTGATATATGACCCCATCCATCCTCCCTTCAGTGCGATGCAGTCGTCCTGTCCCCTTTGCAGAAATGCACCCCCCAAAGTATTGGGTTTCCCCCACAATGCTTCTTGGTTGGGATGGTGTTCTTGGGCTTTTACTCATCCTTTTTCGGCCAAACAAGGCGACTGGAGTTGATAACAAAAAGTTCTATTTTGGTCTCATCTAACCATATGACCTTCTCCCATGCCTCCTCTTGATCATCCAGATGGTCGTTGGTAAACTTCAAAGTGGCCTGGACATGTGCTGCGTGAGCAGGGGGAGGGGACCTTGTGTGCCCTGCAGGATTTTAATGCATGACGGCGTAATGTGTTACTAACTGTAATGTTTGAGACTGTATTCCCAGCTCTCTTCAGGTCATTGACCAGGTCCTCCCGTGTAATTCTGTGCTGATTTCTGACCTTTCTCAGAATCATCCTTACCCCACGAGTCAAGATTTTGCATGGAGATAATGGAAGAAACACAAGATGACTGCCAGGAAGATTGGCAGTTACCTTGTGTTTCTTCCATTTTCTAATAATTTTGCCAGCAGTTGTTTTCTTCTCACCAAGCTACTGGCCTATTGCTCTGTAGCTCATCCCAGTCTTGTGCAGGTCTACAGTTTTGTCCCTGGTGTCCTTAGACAGCTCTTTGGTCTTGGCCATGGTGGAGATGTTTCTAGTGTGATTGTGTAGACAGGTGTCTTTTATACAGGTAACAAGTTCAAACAGGTGCAATTAATACAGGTATTGAGTGCAGAGAAAGAAAAGCTAACAGATCTGTGAGAGCCAGAATTCTTGCTGTTTGGTAGGTGATCAAATACTTATTTCATGCAATAAAATTAAATTATTTAAAAATCATGCAATGTGATTTATCTGTTTTTTTTATTTTTAGATTCTGTCTCATAGGTGAAGTGTAACTACTATAAAAATGACAGACCTCTCCATTCTTTGTAGGTGGGAATACTTGCAAATTGGCAGTATATCAAATTCTTATATTCCCGACTTGTATGGCTATATCATGTACAGTATTTGTGTGTGTATATATAATGTGTATGTATACACGTGTGTGTGTGTGTGTGTGTGTGTGTGTGTGTGTGTATACATGTATACACTGCGTGCAGAATTATTAGGCAAGTTGTATTTGAGAGGATTCTTTTTATTATTGAACAACAACTATGTTCTCAATCAACCCAAAAGAGTCATGAAAATCAAAGCTTAATATTTTTGGAAGTTGGAGTGGGTTTTTTTTTTTAGATTTGGCTATCTTAGGAGGATATCTGTTTGTGCAGTTAACTATTACTGTGCAGAATTATTAGGCAACTTAATAAAAACCCAATATATACCCATCTCACTTGTTTATTTTCACCAGGTAAGGCCGGTTTCACATTAGCGCTTTTTCAGCGCGCGCACGGCCGGGGGTAGCTCCGCCCCCGAGCCGGCTCTCTGCCCGGCGTGCCCGCCCCTTGCTTGTAGCGCCGCCTACTAGCGGACAGCGGCGCCTGCGATCGGCGCACCCTATCTTTAGCATAGGGTGCGCAGATCGTGCGCAGGCCGTGCGCTAGTTGCGCTTTGACCTGCGCTGCGCACTTTTGACGGTGCGCCGTGCGCGCCAAAATCCGAAAAGTTTGATTTTGGCGCGCACGGCGCACCGTCAAAAGTGCGCAGCGCAGGTCAAAGCGCAACTAGCGCACGGCCTGCGCACGATCTGCGCACCCTATGCTAAAGATAGGGTGCGCCGATCGCAGGCGCCGCTGTCCGCTAGTAGGCGGCGCTACAAGCAAGGGGCGGGCACGCCGGGCAGAGAGCCGGCTCGGGGGCGGAGCTACCCCCGGCCGTGCGCGCGCTGAAAAAGCGCTAATGTGAAACCGGCCTAAACCAATATAACAACACAAAATTTAGAAATAAACATTTCTGACATTCAAAAACAAAGCAAAAAAAATCAGTGACCAATATAGCCACCTTTCTTTACGATGACACTCAAAAGCCTTCCATCCATAGATTCTGTCAGTTGCTTGATCTGTTTACGATCAACATTGCGTGCAGCAGCCACCACAGCCTCCCAGACACTGTTCGGAGAGGTGTACTGTTTTCCCTCCCTGTAGATCTCACATTTTATGAGGGACCACAGGTTCTCTATGGGGTTCAGATCAGGTGAACAAGGGGGGCCATGTCATTATTTTTTCTTCTTTTAGACCTTTACTGGCCAGCCACGCTGTGGAGTATTTGGATGCATGTGATGGAGCATTGTCCTGCATGAAAATCATGTTTTTCTTGAACGATACCGACTTCTTCCTGTACCACTGCTTGAAGAAGGTGTCTTCCAGAAACTGGCAGTAGGTCTGGGAGTTGAGCTTCACTCCATCCTCAACCTGAAAAGGTCCCACAAGTTCATCTTTGATGATACCAGCCCATACCAGTACCCCACCTCCACCTTGCTGGCGTCTGAGTCAAGAGTGGAGCTCTCTGCCCGTTACTGATCCAGCCTCGGGCCCATCCATCTGGCCCATCAAGAGTCGCTCTCATTTCATCAGTCCATAAAACCTTAGAAAAATCAGTCTTAAGATATTTCTTGGCCCAGTCTTGACGTTTTATCTTATGTTTCTTGTTCAAAGGTGGTCGTTTTTCAGCCTTCCTTAGCTTGGCCATGTCCCTGAGTATGGCACACCTTGTGCTTTTTGATACTCCAGTAACGTTGCAGCTCTGAAATATGGCAAAACTGGCGGCAAATGGCATCTTGGACGCTTGATCTTCCTCAGTTCATGGGCAGTTATTTTGCGCCTTTTTTATCAACACGCTTCTTGCGACCCTGTTGGCTATTTGCCATGAAACACTTGATTGTTCGGTGATCACTCTTCAAAAGTTTGTCAGTTGAAGACTGCTGCATCCCTCTGCAATTTTCTCACAATTTTTGACTTTTCAGAGTCCATCAAATCTTTCTTCTGACCCATTTTGCCAAAGGAAAGGAAGTTGCCTAATAATTAAGCACACCTTATATAGGGTGTTGATGTCATTAGACCACACCCCTCCTCATTACAGAGATGCAAATCACCTGATTTACATAACTGGCAGTTGGCTTTCAAGCTTAGAGTAGGACAACATGTATAAAAATGATGAGGTGATCAAAATACTCATTTGCCTAATAATTCTGCACACAGTGTACACACATACATAGTCAGTCATGGCTGAAAGTGTTTGCACCCTTGAAATTGTTCCAGAAAATAAGGTGTTTGAACCAGAAAAGTATTGCAATTACACATGTTTATTTCCTTTATATGTTTTGGAACAACACAAAAAAAAACAGGCAAATTGGACAAAATTTTACACACTGCGCCTCTGGACAAAATTGTTGGCACCTTTCAAAAATTGAGGGGTAAGCAACTTTGTTTCAAGCTTATAATGCTTGTTCAAACTCACCTGTGGCAAGTAACGTGTGGGCAATGTGAAAATAACACCTGACACCAGTTAAAAAGGGGAGTTGACTCTGCATTACACTAAGCATGGAGAGCCTAAAGAGGAGAAGAGAACTGTCTGAGGACTTAAGAACAAAATTTGTTGCTGAAGCTGTCCTGCAGACTCAGGATGCATCAGTGTCGGCGCAAACGATCTGTCGACATTTGAATAAAATGAAACGCTATGGCAGGACATCCTGTAGGAACGCACTGCTGACACAGGCATAAAAAAGCTTGACTGCAGTTTACCAAAATGTACATGAGTAAGCTGAAATAATTCTGGGAAAGCATCTTGTGGACAGATAAGTCCCACGATAGCGCTTATTGGTAAAACGCGTCATACACTGTTTACCAAAAACGGAATTAGGCCCACAAAGAAAAGGAGACTGTACCCACCGTCATGTGACCCCTTGGGAAAATTAATTGACCACCCCTGATCCACACCAAACATTGAGTCCTGGTAAATTTGAGTACTATTTGGAGCACAATAAACTCAATTATGACGATTGTTGTCTCTACACAATTCATCCCACAGAAAACAAGCACTTATATGACTGTTAGTGGACAAATAAAAAAAAAAGTTATAACTCTTGGGAGAAAGGGGGGGAGGTTCTTTTTAAAAGGGCTATTTCAGCCAGCAAAACTGATTGAACAGACAGGTGACATTTGTAAGATCAGTATGTGTCCCACCACCGTGACCTTCACTGATTAGTAGAGCTGGACACCTAGGTTCCTGTTCTTCCCTGCCTGGTTACAAAATTACGGCCAAGAGGAGTAGAAAGGAGCTGCTGGATGTCCCACCAAGGAAAACCTACTTTGGTATCTGCAACTCCTCCTGGCCTCATTATTTCAGCTAGAGAAGAAGCAGGGGTTGAATTTAGGACGTGTAGTTTCCTGTTCTGGCAAACGGTGAGGGTCCGAGCATTGGCACACACACCAACTAAAAGTTATGAAGTGTCCCCTCTGATTATTCTGTATGTTGGATGGCAGCTGTCAGAACTAGCTGGCTTGTTTGCTTCTGCTGTATGCACATGTATCTCTGACACTCCCAAATGTGTATATTGTAGGGTCTGGTGAAAACAGAGGCCACATTCACAGGTTTATCTGCAGAACCCTCAGAGGACTTTTATGTTTGTAAGATCATTCATTTATTCCCCAAGTCTGCAAGATGTGCCCCTACACACTCAGATGTGGTCAGCTTAGATTGGACACACTTGGGGTGTAAGCATCTGCCCCATTGATGTAGGGGTCCTCCAGTTGTTCATTTATATATTAATTTCCAGTAAGGAATGATGCTCCACCGTGTGTGTGTTTCATAAATCCCATCTGGAGAGCCGACGGGTTCCCTTTAATGGTGGTGTGACATTGATCAGTAAAGTCAGGGCTGCTTCCCTCACACACAGCTTAATTGGTGATTAGTCTTTTAGTCATTCATGGACAGGACTGGACTAAGATTTTTTTCCCCCCTGCTGCTCCAGCGCTGCCTTTCCGCTTTTGCCCATGGTCTTGGTTGATGCTGTCACATTTACAGAACATGACCTCTGCAGCCAGTCACTGGGGGGTCGGTTGTCTCTTGCCATCAGTTCTTATGCTTGCTGAACGCAGTGATTAGTTGCAGACAGTGAAGTTGTCCTTGTACACTGTGACTGAATAATGTTTTTTTTTTTTTTCTTCTTTTGCAGTTTTACCACCGGTACTGGTGCCGCGACACACGGAGATATTAACAGAACTTCCTCCGCTCGACGACTACACGCATTCCATTCCGGAGAACACTAACTTTCCAGCAGGAATCGAGCCCCAGAGCAACTACATACCGGGTGAGGCCATCAGCTTCTGTGTAATGTACAGAGCGGTCGTGTGTCTTATGGAAGCCTCTGCTGTAAGAAATACTATGCGGCGTCCAATCTCCTAGACAGCCTGTGTAAGAAGCTGGTGGTTACCACCACCCTGTTATTACAGTGCAAGGTTGGCACAGGCTTGTGCTTTTGGCAACCACAGCTGCTCTCTAGAGATGAGTTTGAAGACTCCCATCCATCAACCCCCTCTTAGATCCATATTTAATAGCATCCACAGCACCTAAGGGGTTTTACAGGCAGCAATGCCAGATAAGTTGTCACTTCAGTCTTGTGCCAATCAAATGCCTTTAGGTCTGTTGTGAGCCCTTATTTGTCTTTATAACCCACCTGCTTTACTACTATCTACTAATCTGCCAGCTCATTCTTAAGGGAGGGTAAAAACATGAATTTCACGTTCAAAAGGTCATATTAAGTTCTACAAGCTTTGGAAAATGTGTTATAATTGCAGCGCTGCTATTGTGATGTCTTTATTGTGGGATTTCTGGTTGTTGAAGTTTTGTTTTAGTGACTAATTATTTTGGTTTCTGCAGAAACGCCACCTCCGGGATACATTAGTGAAGATGGAGAGACAAGCGATCAGCAACTTAACCAAAGCATGGACACAGGTACCCAAACCTCCCAAGGGGGCTGTTAAAGATTTATCATTATGGTGGTTCATTTTCCATAAAGTGCAGTTGAATTAAAGTGAAATTTCATCAGACGTCTTTCTGATAGCACAGAAACCGGCCATTGATGAGCTACAGACCAATGTAGTCTTTCTATAACATCTGTGTATGTGCTAAACGTGTCCATCAAATAATATGAAGTGTATCCCCTAAAAAATAACCAACGTATGCAAATGTTACTGCAGGTTAATTCCTTTTGTTTTTTTGTTAATTTGCAGGCTCTCCGGCCGAACTTTCTCCTAGTACACTTTCTCCAGTCAATCATAACCTGGGTAAGTCTTAAATTTAGTAACTTGGACTTAAAGGAGATAATGAGAGAAAAAAAAATCTATACACTTGCCCTTTTAATGTCGGCAATTCCTGTACATCTTCCCCCAATACTTCCTGCTTGTTGACTGTTCCCTGCTGAGGTCATGTCCCATATACCCTACATGAGCGCTTCATCCAGTCACTTCCCACGGTGCTTTATTGCTGTATACCAACGAGGTTGCATCAGACTCATAGGGTATATACGGGACGTGACATCCAAGGATGTGGACCAACAAAGCAGAGTAAAAGGGTAAGAGTATTTTGAATAATTTTAGATGTGTTGCCTGTCTTCAGCTTTTCAATCTGCTTGTTTGTGGTCTCAGAAAATGATGAAAACTTGTAAGAAAGTCATTCTAGGCAGTAAATGATCACCGATATAATGCATAGATATGTGTAGGTGCCACCAGATGGGCCCTTCAAGGATTGCCAGAACAGGGGTCTTGTGTCTACCATGCTCCCCTGATTGGAGAGGTGATGATAATCGCAGCTCATGTGAATGGCATATCCTAAAATAATTCAACTTTTAAAGGCTTTTTATGCTCACGAGTTGCACTTTCTTGGGTCTGCTTTTTGCTCTAATTTGATTGTAATGTTTCTTTATTTTCTCACAGATTTGCAGCCCGTCACTTACTCTGAGCCAGCTTTCTGGTGCTCAATAGCTTATTATGAGCTGAACCAGCGAGTGGGGGAAACGTTTCACGCATCACAGCCTTCACTCACAGTGGACGGCTTCACAGATCCATCAAATTCAGAGAGATTCTGTTTAGGTTTACTGTCAAATGTGAACCGGAACGCCACGGTGGAAATGACTCGACGCCATATAGGTAATGTCGTCCGCTACAAGCTGAGAAATTGTAGTAGTATTTTATTTTATTTTTTTATCGTTTTTTTTATTCCCCCTTATAAACATAGTGTTCTCTGTTTTCGCAGGAAGAGGAGTGCGGTTGTATTATATTGGGGGAGAAGTATTTGCTGAGTGCCTAAGTGATAGTGCTATATTTGTCCAGAGTCCTAATTGTAACCAGCGGTATGGTTGGCATCCTGCGACGGTGTGTAAGATTCCACCCGGTAAGTTCGGCGCCATTTACATGTGAAGCACAAACGTAATAAGAAATGATTACTCAATTGTTTTAATTAATGGAACGTTTTCCACAAGGTGGAAGCTGCTAAATGACGACTTAAATATAAACCCAGTGGCTTTTATGACCATTTTTAGATTCTCCACTTATTTTTCTTTTCGTTCCTTTTTTTTTTTTAAATTTTTTTTTCTCTTAGGCTGCAATTTGAAGATTTTCAATAACCAAGAATTTGCTGCCCTCCTCGCTCAGTCTGTGAACCAGGGCTTTGAAGCAGTTTACCAATTAACCAGAATGTGCACCATCAGAATGAGCTTTGTAAAAGGCTGGGGTGCCGAGTACAGGTAGGTAAACAGGCAGGAAGACCTTTATAATCCAACGCTGCTTACGCAAAATAAAATGCTAGTAAGCAAAGGAAACCGCAATAGGGTTTTGTCCAATTAAAATTTTAAATTAGAAAAAAAAAAAATGTTTTGCTAGCCAGGTTGTGATCATACAACATCAAGAACGTGTAATCCTAGCTGCTGCAGGTCCTGGGACCAGATACAGATTTGCACAAGGAATAATTGTGGATATTCTGCTCAACTGGTGAATGAAGGGCAGTTCCAGGTACACACAAGAAGGGCATGCGTTTTTTTAAATTTTTTTTATTAATGTTTATGTGTTTTGGAGTAACCTCTTCCTCAGGACGCATTTATACTGATAGATTTTCATATTATGGCACCAAGAGGGACACATAATGTGTCAAAGTTTAACTTGACCATTTCAACTAACCACTTGCAATTATGGTCACGATGAACTTTGACACATCATGTGTCTCTCTTGGCGCCATAATTTGAAAACCCATCAGTATAAATGTGTCTGTTTCCTGTTAACTTGCACGTGGGTTTTTGTCCTGAGGAAGAAGTAAGTTACTTTGAAACACTTAGACGTTATAAAAAAAAAAAAAGCATACTCTTGTATGTACCTGTAATTGCCTTTCATTCATCAGCAGTGTGAAATTGCCACAGTTATTCCTTCTGCAAAAAATAAGTTTGCACAAAATGGCATCTGTCGTTCCTTAGCTGTCTATATGGGCAGTGCTTTAGAGGAGGTTCATCCTACTGACAGATCCCTGCAAGCTGAGGGTGCAGACACCAGACATATCACATAGGCCATAATCATATTTCCACATCATCTTTTTGTCTAGTTTCAGTCACTGCGCCATCCATGCTTTCTTGCTGCGATCATGAGATCAATGCTTAGGCCTTAATTCTTTTTGTACCTTTTTTTTGTAGGCGGCAGACAGTCACAAGCACTCCCTGTTGGATTGAGCTTCACCTGAATGGACCTTTACAATGGTTGGACAAAGTGTTGACTCAGATGGGTTCTCCTTCAGTCCGTTGCTCCAGCATGTCCTAATGGGGGGACCCCTCCAAGTTTTATTTTCTCCCCCCTTTACATTTGTTCTCCTTCTTAACCATACAACCTACGGGTTCTAACCCCGGAGTCCTGACAACAGACTTTACAGTACAGCTTGTCTGTTATAGTAGTCATGTATGGTCCCCCATGAACTGTTTACAAAGTAAAAAAAAGAGAAAAAACAACAAAGCAGCACTTGAGGTCCCATCAGCGTCGAAAGCACCTTGTTTTATGAACATCCCCCTCCCCCCTAGAAGAAAGTGCCGTGTGAAGTCACTCCTTACCGGGAAGCTTTTTATTTTAAAAAGACTTTTAATGTATTATCGGGCATATAGCGCAAGTGTCCAGACGGTTTAAAAATATGAGCAGCCCCTTACGTATTTGACATGTATAGTTATCTTTTTTTTTGCTGTTTTTAGATATCAGATAGGGTTTGTCTGCTTTCTTATTTTTAGTGTTTTTACATTTTTTTTCTCTTCCATAAATCCAAACATGGGTTTTTTTTTTCTCACTATATCCGTATTCCCCTCCCCCCCACGTATTTTATAAGTTGACCTTGTTATGTTGCATCCGCTTGCTCAATTTCAATTTGTTCCTTTTTGCTTGTAAGCCACGTAGACCCAGAGCCGTATTTCCCCACGTTAAGCTGCTTTCAGACAACGATCAGCAATTACTTTGGAAAGATTTGCAACTCTCCCCCCCCCCCCCCCCCCCTTATTATCGTGATATTTTTTATTTTTTTTTTTTTACATTTTCGCATTGCAGAATGTCCAGACAGCAGAACAGCAGAAATAGATTTTATTATAATTTTTTTTAAATGCATGTTATTTTGAACCCTTGGACACTACATTTTGCACCCTATATAAAAAAAAAATACATTTTTTAGAATTATGTTACGGACATGCCAGGTTAGGGACAGGCGGGGGACAAAGGTTGTGTAGTAAAGGGTACTCAGAATTAAGTGTACATCTTATTAACATACAGTACTTGTTCTGTAGCTGTCTGTCATCCTTTTATACACGTGAACGGTGTCAGACTTGCCTTCCTTCTCTCTTTCTCTCGCTATCACCATGGACTGTATCAGTGACACTAGTGTACTTTGTGAGTACTTCTAGTGAAAAATCATAGGTTGTTTTTCAGAACAAACTAGCGGCCAGGTAGTTTAACGATGCCTTATGGTTGGCAATACCCTGGCCCACCCGCCATAGGTCAGATCGCGAGGTTTCCGACTACGAGCTACAAATCGGGTGCCCGGCCGAGAATGCCTTGTGTTTCGTTACGGGCGCTGAACCTGAGAAAGTCCTCCCCCTTTCCTCTGCTGTTCTGCCTATAGCGCAGCTCCAAAACCAAAAAAATAACAAAAAAGGAAAAAAATCACACTGATGTTAAACACAACGCCAAACCATTGACTCGTAACTGGCAAAGCATTTAACATTTGTGAACTAGTTTTACCAGTAGATCGGTGTATTGGTAGAACTCGTGAACTTGACGTAAGCTTTGTGCGTGTTGCATTTGCAGAGTATGTGAATACACTAATAAAAAAAAGAGAAAAAAAAAATCAATTCTCACGCGGTGTGCTTGTGGGTGGTGGTGGTGGTGTTTCTTATGGTCACTTTTTTTTTTTTTTAATTCTTCTAATCAATATTACTTTGTTTGCACTTTATAAGGTTCATTAAAGGGGTTATTCCAACAGATCGGCAAAACTTTGTCACTCCCAATAATCACTAGTCAGTGTAGCAGAGTGAATATTGGTATTGTGTGATTTTTACAGAATTGTTTAACTGCTTCCCCAATTTTTTTTTTTTTTTTTACCTTCTCCAAGAGCCATACATTTTGTAACTTATTTTTTTTTTTTATTCTTTTCTATTCACTAAACCGTATAAGGTTTGTTTTTTTTTTTTTTGTTTTTTTTTTTTTTAGCAAGATGAATTTTAGTGTTGAATGACTCCATCCATTTTTTTTGCCATATAACATACTCAAGAGAAAAAATTCCAAATGTGATGAAATGGTGAAGAAAAAATAAAAAGCTACTCCGTAATTGTTTTATTGAGTTTATTTATTTATTTATTTTTTTTTTTATGGAGCTTAGTGTACTGCAAAAATCACCTGGTAACACGATTCTGAAAATCAACACAATTACTGTGATCCTAAATTTACAGTTTTCTTTTTGTTTTCATTTTTTTTAATTCAGAACTTGATTTAAAGAAATACTGATTTGTGATTTTTCTGAGACTTTTTTTTTTTCTGTCAATGTTTTTTTTGCTTGTTTACCTCTAGTTTTTCTTTGTACCATTTTGAGGTACATACTTTACAGTGTTCTGATAGCTTTTTACTGCATTATTTTTCCAGAGAGGTGCGCTGACTGAAACTGGGATTTTTGTCTTTTTTATTATTTTGTTGGTTAAACATTTTTTATATCTTTGATAGTTCAGACTTTTTGCGGATGGAACAATACCAAATATTCTGCTTTTTTTAAGTTTTGGAATGTGTGATGATACACTTTTTGTATTACTTCTTTAAAATTTTATTTTCTGTTTTTAATTTTTTTTCCTACAGTACTTAAACTTGCAAGTACAGTTGTGGCCAAAAGTATTGACACCCCTGCAATTCTGTCAGATAATACTCAGTTTCTTCCTGAAAATGATTGCAAACACAAATTCTTTGGTATTATTATCTTCATTTAATTTGTCTTAAATGAAAAAACACAAAAGACAATGAAGCAAAAAGCAAAACATTGATCATTTCACACAAAACTCCAAAAATGGGCCAGACAAGAGTATTGGCACCCTCAGCCTAATACTTGGTTGCACAACCTTTAGCCAAAATAAGTGCGACCAACCGCTTCCGGTAACCATCAATGAGTTTCTTACAATGCTCTGCTGGAATTTTAGACCATTCTTCTTTGGCAAACTGCTCCAGGTCCCTGATATTTGAAGGGTGCCTTCTCCAAACTGCCATTTTTAGATCTCTCCACAGGTGTTCTATGGGATTCAGGTCTGGACTCATTGCTGGCCACCTTAGAAGTCTCCAGTGCTTTCTCTCAAACCATTTTCTAGTGCTTTTTGAAGTGTGTTTTGGGTCATTGTCCTGCTTGAAGACCCATGACCTCTGAGGGAGACCCAGCTTTCTCACACTGGGCCCTACATTATGCTGCAAAATTTGTTGGTAGTCTTCAGACTTCATAATGCCAAGCACACGGTCAAGCAGTCCAGTGCCAGAGGCAGCAAAGCAACCCCAAAACATCAGGGAACCTCCGCCATGTTTGACTGTAGGGACCGTGTTTTTTTTCTTTGAATGCCTCTTTTTTTCTCCTGTAAACTCTATGTTGATGCCTTTGCCCAAAAAACTCTACTTTTGTCTCATCTGACCAGAGAACATTCTTCCAAAACGTTTTAGGCTTTTTCAGGTAAGTTTTGGCAAACTCCAGCCTGGCTTTTTTATGTCTCGGGGTAAGAAGTGGGGTCTTCCTGGGTCTCCTACCATACAGTCCCTTTTCATTCAGACGCCGACGGATAGTACGGGTTGACACTGTTGTACCCTCGGACTGCAGGGCACCTTGAACTTGTTTGGATGTTAGTCGAGGTTCTTTATCCAACATCCGCACAATCCTGCGTTGAAATCTCTTGTCAATTTTTCTTTTCCGTCCACATCTAGGGAGGTTAGCCACAGTGCCATGGGCTTTAAACTTCTTGATGACACTGCGCACGGTAGACACAGGAACATTCAGGTCTTTGGAGATGGACTTGTAGCCTTGAGATTGCTCATGCTTCCTCACAATTTGGTCTCTCAAGTCCTCAGACAGTTCTTTGGTCTTCTTTCTTTTCTCCATGCTCAATGTGGTACACACAAGGACACAGGACAGAGGTTGAGTCAACTTTAATCCATGTCAACTGGCTGCAAGTGTGATTTAGTTATTGCCAATACCTGTTAGGTGCCACAGGTAAGTTACAGGTGCTGTTAATTACACAAATTAGAGAAGCATCACATGATTTTTCGAACAGTGCTAATACTTTTGTCCACCCTCTTTTTTTATGTTTGGTGTGGAATTATAGCCAATTTGGCTTTAGGACAATTCTTTTTGTGTTTTTTTCTTTTAAGACAAATTAAATGAAGATAATACCAAAGAATTTGTGTTTGCAATCATTTTCAGGAAGAAACTGAGTATTATCTGACAGAATTGCAGGGGTGTCAATACTTTTGGCCACAACTGTATTTGATCGCTGGTTCAGTATATACCAATGCTGTAGTATTACAGTATATGGTAAGATTAATTGTCTCATATGAAGTCTCCTGGGCTTCATAGGAGTACCAAGATGGCGGCTGAGGTGCTTTTAGTAGGTCTCGGACTACCAAGGTAATCCATCGACAACCCTAGTGGAGCAAGAATGGCAGATGTTGGTGGCCTTTTTAACAGATGCATGCAAACCCACTGATACTTGGAAGGTAGCTATTGACACGTCAACAGTTCTTAATGCCAATGCCACAGTGACGAAGCAAAGTCTATGGCGAGGCTAAGAAGCATTGCACGGTGCCCAATAAATACCAAAAATACAGGATACTCTCCTTTCATGTTTGGATTGGGATCTTTGCAACAAAGGAGAAGAATAAAAACTAAAGAATTTTACAAAATACTAACTAAAGCCATGGTAATATTTGACCTCTAACTGAAGGGGTAATCCGGCTCTGCCTTCATCATTCAAGAGCGAGTGGGAATTGTGACGTCTACAGTAACGATGAGCAAACGTGCTCAGATAAGGTGTTATCTGAGCATGCTCGGGTGCTAAGTGTCTTCAGTGTGCTCGAATAATATGTTCGAGTCCCTGCGGCTGCATGTCGATGCTGTTCGTCAGCCGCCACACATGCAAGGATTGAATAACAACCAGAGAATCCCTGCATGTGTTGCGGCTGTCGAACAGCCACGAGATATGCAGCCACGGGGACTTGGAACATATGTTTTGAGCACGCTGAAGACAGTTATCCAATCACGCTCACTCTTCACTAGTCGGCCCCATAAAGAATAGGAAGGTGATAGATACTCGGCAAAAATGTGTAGACGCGAGATCACAAGCACCTATCGCCTCCCAATTTTGAACCTGGATTTTACCATTCTTAAATATTGCTTAAAATGTTAAAACAAGGTTTTATGCAAATCGTGTTTTCAGAGAGGAAGAGGACTTGAACTCTAGCGCCAACTATTGCAAGTAGCAATCCTACAAGTTAATATCGACCTTTCAACGAGTCTTGTAGTAAGACTTAAGGGGGCTTTACACATAGCGATATCGCTAAAGCGACACCGATTTTGTGACGCAGCAGCGCTATCACTAGCGATATCGCTACATGTGATACCTCCGACCGGACACCCTGCTGGCTATCGCTGATCGCGCGACAGCGGCCTGGTCCATTTCTCGTCGTCGGCTTCCTGCTGGCGCCGACGAGCGAGCCATGGCTGCAGGCGGAAGAAGACCTCATCGCTGCGTCTGACGGTAAGTATCGACCGCCGAACATCGCTGCGTCGCTAGTGAGATCTGCCTGTGTGGCAGCTCACTAGCGACCATTTAGCGATGCACCAGCGATCCTGACCGGGTCGTATTGCTGGTGCATCGCTAAATGTAACAAGACCCTTAGGATAAAGGCCAAACCAGAATCTCAATTTGCAGACACGGTGTTTCGGGGGGTATTGCCCCTCGTCAGTACAAAGTATGAGATCTGATTTCGCTAAGTGAGAGGCTTAGACTGGGATCTAAGGGGTAAGTTTTCTCCTTGTGGAGAGAGACATGCTAGGTCTGGCATGCCAGTATGAGGAGACTTAAAAGCCTTGCATGTTTTCTTTCTGAAGACACTATTTGCATATTTAATTTCCCAGTGAAACATGCAAGGAGTTTAAAAGCCTCATACTGGCATTCCACTCTCTAGAACGAGAAAACCTACCCCTTTAAACAAGGTTTTGAAATTTTTATGATTAAATATTGTTCTCCATCATTGTGCTTTAATGAAAAAAGCTCATCTTGCAAAAAATGAGCAGTCGCAGAAAAATAACGTTTCCGGATACAGTGAAAAACTAGCTGAATTTTTCATTGCATTTACATAAACTAATGAAATTTGACATCGCCGTAAGTAGCTTGAGCGTAAGTGTAAATAACATCTTGATTACGATGCATGCCAGAGTTTGTTCATTCTGCTTGCCCCCCCCCAAAAAAAAGAAGTAATCGGAAAGTCTATATGTATTCCTAAACTGTTACAGTTAAAAATAGAACTCATCCACAAAAAAAAAACCTTGCACAATTTCATAAAAAAAGACAGCAGAAAAATAAATTGTATTTGGCAAAATTAATAAAACAAAAAATTTGAAATTAATTTTTTTGGTAAGAACATTTTCTTACCGATTAGTATTGTGGGATGTGGCACCATAGGATGATTTGTAATAGAACAGTTGACCATGTGACTTGCTTATCACACCGTGGTTAGCAGCACCTTATGCACCAGGCTATCGTTGACAAGCTGTAGTAGGAGTTTTTGTAGAGCCAGGTGACTGTGAACAGAAGTCCAGATGGCAGTCCTGTAGATGTCGGAATTGGAAGCCAGAAGCCTGTCTGCCCTTTAAAACAATCAGCAGTGACTCTAAAAGACAGCTTTAGGCCAGGATCACACTTGCGTGTGTGATGCGAGAAACTCGCACGAGTCTCTCGCATCAACACCCGGCGCTGCCGCCGGCACTCGGGACCGGAGTGTGCGGCTGCATAGAAATGCATGCGAGTTTCTCGCATTGCACACGCAAGTGTGATTCCAGCCTCAGGCTATGTGCCTACGTTAGCGTTTTTAAATGCTCAGAAAACCGGACTTCTTCCCAGAAACCGCACGTTTTATTTCCGCACGTTTTTGCTCGATTTTTGCACAAAAAATGCGCGTTTTTGATGCGTTTTTTTCCCCGTGGTTTCTGGGAACATTGGAAATAGCTAAAAACGCAGAGCAATACGGAAAATAACGAGCATGCTGCGTTTTTAGCCGCTAAGCGTTTTCTGAGCGGAAAAAAACGCATGCATTGGCACAAGAAGCCAAAAATGCATTAAATTGAATGGGAAGATTCTTTTAAGCGTTTCTGAAGCGTCTGATCCGGCACAAATGCTTCAAAAATGCAACGTGGGCACACAGCCTTACTCCTGGCCTTCTAGACTTCACTAATTGCAGATCTGATCCATCTGGCAATGGTTGGTTTGGGGCCTGGCAGGTCCTTGCAGGGCTTTTCAGGGACCATAAAGAGATAATCTGAAGGCTTTTCTTATGGATAGTTCTATCCTGTTGGTTCTGATGAAGTCCTGACTGTGGATAGATGTGCGTATTCTGGAGTAAGAAACAGCCAACTAAGCAATTATCCAAGTTCATTTCCCAGAGACGAATGCCTTGGACTGTTTGTGAGACATGACTTTTTATGGTCGAGAATCCCAGGAGATTCCAAGGTGATCTGAAGAATGAATCAACTCGCAAAAAGGGATCTTGAAGAGAAGATCTTCCTGGTAAGGAATGATCGCCACTCCCTGGCCTAAAGAAGCTTCACGAACAGAGTACCTTGTTTGGTTCTTGTCAGCCAGTACGAGTCCTAAGGAAAGGGTGACCGCAAAGCGATGGAATAGTTGGTAACGCTTGGTAATGTGGATGTGACAATAGACTTCATAAATTCTCTGAAGAGAGGAACTTTCTTACCTTCAGGGATGCGACTACAAATTGCAGTGTTTCCATGCACAATCTTTAAACAAAAGAAATCTGTTCAGTCTATCCAGATCAAGGAAATGTCTGACCGAACAGTAAACAGGTTGGAGTAATAACCCTCGAACTGGAATAATGACTCCTTGGAGCTTGAGGACATTGATGACTTGGACAGTAGAAGCACTGGGATGAAATAAATCACTTAGGGGGCAGGAAGAAGAACTTGACCTTTAAACCTACTACCTCATTGACCAAGGCATTGTCCACTACAGCAAGACAATTCTAAAAGAGAGAAGACCTTTCCCTCCCAAGGAGAGGATCTGAGTGGATAGAAATATTTAATGGGGGGGAAGGGTTGCATCCTGCATGCTTGGAAGTGTTCGGCTTCTCAAAGAGTCGTTAGATGAACTGGTGGCCTTCTTGTCACTGTGGCCATAGAGTTGTGAAAGGAGCAAATGTTTGGGACTACCTAGACAGTTGAGAATGCCCATGGTTCTTGGAAAGAAGAGCAATCTTTCTCCTTGGCGTCCAAAATCATTTTATCCAGACATTTGCCAAAAAGTCTACCTCCAAAGAAAGGAAGACCAGTGAAGGCCTTTTTTAAGAGGTTATATCAGCAGCCGAAGCTTTTGAGCTAAATAGAGGGACATGAACAAAAATAATTGGCCAAAGTACACGTACTGCAAGCAGTGCGGATCCTAGAAACCTACAAGGGAATTTTGAAGTAAGGAACAAATCCCGCTGGTAGCCAGAGTGCAATCCCTGATGAAGCGGCCTAGTCCATCTGTATATGCCTTGCTGACTGAAGATGCTGCGAAAGTAGGAAGCAAGGCACAACCTGTCTTGAAGAAGCTGCTTTAGAGAAACAGGTGAGGTGTTGGTTCCAGATAGAAGAACGACTTCTGGATCCACAGAGGGAGGTGTGGACAAATTGTGCCCAACTACTCTGAAATGGGGATCTGTCCATTCTCTGCCTAGGTGATCCTAAAAATGAAGTTTGGGTAGGACATCAGTTGGTACCATACCTTGCGGAAAGAAATCTGGGAAGAATAAGCAAAGGCAATATTTAATATTTAGCATGTCTTTTACTGCCCTAGATGATCCCGCATGGTTTAGGCAAGATGAAAATTCTGCTCAAACTTAAAATCTGAGTCAGAGGTATCCTCCCAACCTACCGCTCTGAGAATTCGGACTGGGCAGGAGGAGACAGTTTTGTCCATTGTGACTCTTTCCTAGAAATAGACCAAATGTGTCCATGGATGATCTGTTAGAGAAGATTCTAGTTCTTTTACAGGCATGTCTTCAGGGAACCACAAGGGGCCAGGAGCGTACTTGACTAAGCGTCAATCTAAGCGAACGTGTGATTCTACCATTGACTGACTGGGAAATGCTGGGCAAGATACCTTGGGTCATAACCATGACTGACGCCTAATCTGGATGAATTGGTGCCTAGGGAGATTTGAGGCTGTCCTTGACAAGCACAGGGTTAAGGCACAAAGGACTGACCACATGGCTAGAGCTTTTTGCAGCATGAAGAAACAAAATAGTGACTGCATGGGGCGTATTCCATAGAAAAAGGTGATGTACATACTGGTATGTCTAGTGCCTTCGGGCGCCCAAAGTCACCCCTTTAGTGGCGTCACATAGTAATAATGACTCTTGATTGTGGACGTAGTCAGTGAGTGTCCAAAGTGGTTGCTCAGGGTGGAAGTGTTGGTGTAGAGTACACACACTGTAGGCTCCCTAGCAATTGAGCAAAGGTAGAGGATATCCATGCTACCTAAAAAAATAACAATGGAAATGTAAAAAAAAAAATTCAGCAAGTAGATCATATACGGCAGGTTGTGTCTCTCTTTTAGGCACACGGCTAACACTGAGGTGCCTAGTGTCGTCTGAGTGTATTGCCCACCCGCCGGCCAGAGACACTTTTTTTTTAGTCCCCTATCTAGTGTCATCTACCAAGTGACAGGACATATACCTACGGTACTGTGTCCTCCAGTGTTATTGATAAGAAAATATTTGGCATTGCTGTAATCAGACTGATGTAGAATAAGGGGGACACATTATCACAAATCTCTGAATCGTCATCAACAACAAATGAAATAAAAATAGCCATTTCCTTTGGCAAGATATTTTGTTTCTTGTAATGGGATTTCTTACTACTTTATGCCAAAATTTATGTACTGTGTATACAGGAAAGATGTATATCTTTGTACCGTGTTAGCCAGTAGATAGAAAAATATTCAGAATTGAGAGTCCTCAGTGGTTGATACCTTTTAATGGCTAACTGAAAAGAAGGTAACACATTGCAAGATTTCGAGACTACTCAGGTCTCTTCATCAGGCTAGACTAATACAAAATCTGAAGAGTCACATATTTATGCACAACACAGCACAGAAATAACGCAATAGATAAGACGTGACGTGAAGCAGAACTATCAATATGGGAGAGGGAGAAACATAAATATTGGACCAGTTCATAGATACTGTATGCCTCAAAAAGACCTTTTTGAATCAGGGCTACCATCCAAGAACAATTGAAAACCAAATTACAAGAGCCACCAGAATGTCAAGGAATCACCTGCTACATCACAAAGCTAAAGAAGAAAATAACCGGGTGCCTCTAGTAGCTGCACGGAAATTACAACCTTTACTACAAAAAGATGCCCGATTACAATCCATTTTTCCAGACCCCCCACTGCTGTGTTTTAGGCAGCCCCCAAATTTAAGAAGCATCATTGTCAGAAGCTCCCTGTCCTCTCCTACAGCTGCAGGAACCTTTCCTTGCAACCAGAAAAAATGTAAAACTTGTCCATTTTTAATGACCACGGGCAAGATAAAGATCCCCAACTCACATCAGGACTACAAGATCCCAGGTACTTTCACCTGCATCACATCTAATGTGGTGTACTTAATTATTTGTACTAAATGTCCAACTGGGGGTCTGTATGTGGGGGAGACAGGGCAAAAGCTTAGAACAAGGATGAATGCTCATCGTCACACAATAAGAGAAAAAAGAATGGATCTACCTGCGGCAAAACATTTTTGTATGCCTGATCACAACAACACCATAGATATGAAATTACTGGTATTGAAAGGTAACTTCACATCTCAGAGAGAGAGACGTGTTTGGGAGTATAAATTTATGACGACCTTTGACACTCTCAGTGCTGGAATGAATGTGTCGCATGGATTTATCTTTTTACATCAGTTAAGAAATTTGCTTCCAAGACCTCGTGAGGGCATCACAACACATTAGGAGACCCCAATCAGAGGACAATAAAACATCCGGACTCCTTATCTATGAACCGGAGCAATATTTATGTTTCTCCCTCTCCCATGTTGATAGTTCTGCTTCACGTCACTTGTCTTACCTATTGCATTTTTTCTAGGCTGTATTGTGCATAAATATGTGACTCTTCAGATTTTGTATTAGTCAATGCCTGATGAAGAGACCTGAGTAGTCTCGAAATCTTGCAATGTGTTACCATCTTTTCAGTTAGCCATTAAAAGATATCAACCACTGAGGACTCTCAATCCTGAATATTTTTCTGTACTGTGTATAAGATTCTGTTATATTTAGCGACCAGTTCTGCATTACGTCAGTTCTCCACGAGATGGAGCCACAGTCCAACATTTCAAAGCTTGAGCTTACTCAAGGATTTACTAATGAAACCCTGTAAGTCCTCATCTGTGAGTGATACCCAAGTATCGCATTGTACTGTGAAGCATAATTTATATATGTATGTGTGTGTGTATATATATATATAATATATATTTGACAACTCTGCTGTCACGTGAGGTATGATGTTTTGTCCTGGCTTGTGTTTCTGCTGATAGATCCCTCCATTGACCCCAATGACTGTTCTGTCACAGTGCCTATATTTTTCAAGTATTGTAAAATTAAAGTCACTCAGTATCCACACATAATTATACCGTACCACTGCTTAAATCTGAGTCCTGAAGTAAGTAGCTGCACTGTTGTGGTCAGTGGTGCCTGGGTAGGATCCACCTATTTGCAGATAATTTTTAAAACCTTTCCCGTCACTTGTAGTGATGCTTTAACTCATGTTTTTTTTTTTTTTTTTTAATTTCATCTAATAATAATCTCTTTATATATCGCTAACATATTCCGCAGCGCTTTACAGTTTGCACACATTATCATCACTGTCCCCGATGGGGCTCACAATCTAAATTCCCTATTGGTAAGTCTTTGGAGTGTGGGAGGAAACCAGAGAACCTGGCGGAAACCCACGAAACACGGGGAGAACATACAAACTCCTTGCAGATGTTGTCCTTGGTGGGATTTGAAACCAGGCCCCCGGTGCTGCAAGGCTGCAGTGCTAACCACTGAGCCACCGTGCTGCCCACTTCATTTACATCTATCCCAGAAACACAGTTATTATATGTGGGCCCCAAGCAACAGACTTGTAATAATTTTTGTTTTATTGTGCTTTGCGCCATTAATTTTACAGACCTTATCACTGTCCCCATTGGGGATCACAATCTAGATTCCCTATCAGTATGTCTATAGAGTGTGGGAGAAAACACGGGGAGAACATATAGATGTGTAATATGAACCCATGACCCCAGTGCTGCAAGGCTACAGGGCTAACCACGGAGCCACCATACAGGGCTAACCACTGAGCCACTAGGTTGCAGTTAAATATAAGGTATAGTAGCATAAATAGAAATTAGGAAATTCTGAGTTCTTACAAGTACCAGCTTGTATTTTATCAATATCTATCTCTGTATTCAATCATACCATCTGAGTAACGCTTTATTTCAGCCCCCATTGAGATCTATTTAACAGTGTTGTAATTGCAGAGATCACAATCTTATTAGTTAATGTAAACAAAAATCCTGTTGTAGGACCAAAAAAATGTTGGGCTACTTGGTAAATACATTACATACTTTGTACTGATCCTGAATTATCCCCCAGAGCTGCACTCACTATTCTGCTGGTGCAGTCACTGTGTACAAACATTACATTACTGATCCTGAGTTACATCCTGTATTATACCCCAGAGCTGCACTCACTATTCCTCTGGTGCAGTCACTGTGTACATACATTACATTACTGATCCTGAGTTACATCCTGTATTATACCCCAGAGCTGCACTCACTATTCTGCTGGTGCAGTCACTGTGTACATACATTACATTACTGATCCTGACTAGAGTTGAGCGAAACGGGTCGAAAAAATTCAAAAGTCGCCGACTTTTGGCAAAGTCGGGTTTCATGAAACGAAACCCGACCCTAGGATGAGGTCGGCCACGAGGTCGGCGACTTACGCGCCAAAGTCGCGTTTCAAAAGTTTGTTTTGCGCTCTTTTTCAGCCAATCAGGATACATGGACACTGTGGGCAACGTGATGACATAGGCACGGGTCACCACCATCTTTCAGAAGGGCATGCAAGTGATTGGCTTGCTTTGGTGGGCGTCACAGGGGGTATAAAAGGGCGTGCACGCCGACCGCCATCTTACTTCTGCCGATCTTAGTATAGGGAGAGGTTGCTGCTGATTCTGTAGGGAGAGCGTTAGGCAGGGAAGAAGACTAAAAAACTGCTTCTGCTGCTAGCGATTTGGCCTGCACAACACACAAGTCACTGTGTGTGCAGTGCAAGGGGAGGCTATATTGTGGTGTATCAGTGGTGTTGGTTGTTGGGCTGCCTTTTAAGGCTTCCTGACACGCTGGCATTGCTGTTTACCCACTGCTCCGCAAACTGCTTTTTTAAAAGCAATCCAATCTCCCTTATCCTCTCGTCACTTTGGTCACAGGCAGCTGTGCCATCGAGCGTGTCACATAGCGCTCAGATATCAGTGGGCCGCACACAATCCACAAGTGTCCAGTGTCCAAAAGTGTACGCAGAGATTCAAAATCTCCATTATCCTCTCGTCACTTTGGTCACAGGCAGCTGTGCCATCGAGCGTGTCACATAGCGCTCAGATATCAGTGGGCCGCACACAATCCACAAGTTTCCACTGTCCACAAGTGTACGCAGAGATTCAAAATCTCCATTATCCTCTCGTCACTTTGGTCACAGGCAGCTGTGCCATCGAGCGTGTCACATAGCGCTCAGATATCAGTGGGCCGCACACAATCCACAAGTGTCCACTGTCCACAAGTGTGTGCAGAAATTCTAAAACTCCCCTGTCCTATAGACACCTTGTACCTTGTTTTACATTACTATATAGTTTGTTGGATTTTGTCTACATTTCTACCAAAAATGAAGGCTGGTGGAAGAGGCCGTGGAATTGGGCGGGGGTTGGCAACTGGTAATGATGGTGTTGGTGGTGGATCTGATGGTAGTGGCAAGAGCAAAATAGGACCGAATGCAGGAGGTGCTGACCCTGCGTCATCGTCTGGCTACATAAGGACTCGAACGCTTAGTTTTCTAGGAGTTGGCAAACCGCTTTTAAAGGCAGAGCATCAGGAAAAAGTTTTGTCTTACATTGCTGACTCAGCCTCCAGCTCTATCGCCTCCTCTTCTTCAGTTGTAAAAAGTAAAAGCACTGAGTCGTCATTGGAGGCTCATGTTCATGAACCACACCTTTCCTTGTGTCCTTCACCCCAACCAAGATTGAAGGATGACGCAGGCTATACTACTGATTACTCCATGGAGCTGTTTTCACATACCATGCCTGGATTATCAAGTCAAATGGTGAATTACCCAGGCCAAGATGAATCTGACATGGAGTGCACTGATGCACAGCCGCTGATGGATGATTCTGCTGGTACATTCACTCAGAGCACTACATTGTCCTCGCAGTGTACAGAGCCAGATTTTGACCCTGATGAGACTCAGGTGCCCCTTCCCGCACACTATACCACCATACACGGTGACACAGAGAAAGGTGCACATGACATAGAAGAGGAGGTGATGGATGACCCAGTTGTTGACCCAGATTGGCATCCATTGGGGGAAGAGGGTGCTGCTTCCAATAGCTCAGATGAGGAGCATCCACAGCAGACATCGACATCGCAACAGCTGTTATCTGGCCGGCCCCGAGCACTCCAAAGACAGGTTCCAAACATCAAAAGAGTTGCTGGACAGCTTGTCCAGAGGGTCAAAAGATCACAGCGTGCTAGGCCGCAAAATGTCTGCCAAAGTAGGAAGAGTGCAGTGTGGCACTTTTTTGAACAAAATCCTCATGATCAGGCCAAGGTTATCTGTAAGAAGTGCGCAAAGACCTTTATCCGAGGGAAAAATCTGAAAAATTTGAATACCAGTTGCATGCTTAGACATTTAACCAGCATGCACTTGCAAGCGTGGACACAACACCAAACCTCAAGTGCCACATGTGCAACTGATCACAACGAAGGTAGTCAGCAACGCTACATTGTTTCCCCCACTGTAATCCCACCGGTTAGCACAGCAGCAAATGTTGAGGTGTCGTTGCAAGGCCACAGCAGTCAGGGAATCCCACTGTTATATCAACGAAAGACTGATTCTAGGCCATCAGAAAGAACACCAACTCCATCACCATCATCAACCCTCTCTCAGTCCGCCCTGTCCACCGCTACTTCCACCATATGCAGCTCTCAAGTCCAGCTCACCCTCCCAGACACTATGAGTAGGTCAAGAAAGTACTCAGTCTCTCATCCGCGTACACTGGGTTTGAACGCCCACATTGCCAAACTAATCTCGTTTGAGATGATGCCCTTTCGGTTGGTGGAAAGCACAGCTTTCCGCGAACTCATGGCCTATGCAGTACCACGCTATGACCTACCCAGTCGCCACTTCTTCTCTCGCAAAGCCATCCCAGCCCTCCACCATCATGTGAAAGACCGCATTGTCCATGCACTCAAGCAGTCAGTGAGCGGAAAGGTGCACCTCACAACTGATGCATGGTCCAGTCGGCATGGCCAGGGCCGTTACGTGTCCATCACTGCGCACTGGGTTAATGTGGTGGATGCAGGGTCCACAGGGGACAGCGGTGGTGGGACAGTGCTGCCTAGCCCACGGTATAGGAAACAGTTGGCTGTAGGCGGTCGACCCTCCTCCTCCTCCTCCAGAAGCGACAGCTCGTCCACAGAGCGCAGTCGTACGAGCACTCCATCTGCAGCTGCCACTGTTGCACACGATGTGTCCCCCTATCGAGCAGCTAGTGGAAAGCGTCAGCAGGCTGTGTTGCAGATGATGTGTTTGGGCGACAGACACACCGCCGAGGTGCTGGCCGAGTACTTGAAGCGACAAACTGAGTCATGGCTGGGCAGTGTACATCTTGAGGCAGGCAAGGTAGTTAGTGATAACGGCCGTAATTTTGTGGCAGCCATAGCCCTTTCAAAACTCAGCCACATACCTTGCTTGGCTCACACCTTGAACCTGGTGGTGCAGTGCTTCCTCAAAAATTATCCGGAGTTAACAGCCCTGCTCAAGAAGGTGCGAAGACTGTGCGCGCACATCCGCCGGTCGCCTGTACACTCCGTTCGTATGCAGAAGCTGCAGCGATTGCTCCACCTTCCCAACCACCGCCTCATTATCGACATTGCAACAAGGTGGAACTCCACCCTGCACATGGTGGAGCGGCTGTGCGAGCAGTGGCAGGCCATAATGCATTTGTGGGAGGATACACGGCCAGGCACTTTGAGAGCAGACATGGAGTTGACAGGCGTGCAGTGGTCGAAGCTGAAAGACCTTTGTAAAGTCCTTCAGTGTTTTGAGGAATGCACACGGCTGGTAAGCGCAGACGACGCCATCCTAAGCATGAGCATCCCACTTATGCGTCTGCTCATGCAAACTTTGACGCACCTTAAGGAGCAGGCGTCTGCAGCCAATGTTGATGAGGAGGAAGAGGAGGAGGGAATCCTTGATGACATTCAGCCATTGTCTGCTCAGGGACCTCTCCTGGACGAGGTGGAGGAAGAAGAGGAGGAGGAGGATGATGGGGATGATTACTTAGGGGAGGAGGATGCATCTCGTGGGGCAAGTGAAAATGTTGGCGTGGCAAGGTCTGGTACAGGGTTTGTGCGTGACTGGAGGGATGTGGATTTGCCAGAAAGTGCTCCTCCACCCAGCACTCGCAGTGCATCATTGACACCGGGAACATTGGCCCACATGTCAGATTATGCCTTGCGGATCCTAAAAAGGGACCCCCGCATTGCCAAAATGATGAACGATGACGACTACTGGTTGGCCAGCATCCTGGATCCACGCTATAAAGGCAAATTACAAAACATCATGCCACAGGAGAACCTTGACCTAATATTGGCTAATAAACAAGCAACTCTGGTAAATCGGTTGCTTGAGGCATTCCCAGCACACAGCAGCGGTGATGGTTCTCACACGAGCCGTACGGGCCGGGGGCAGCTTGGCAGAGGTGTTCGTGGTGCACACAGCAGAAGTGGCGTTGGAGACAGGGGTTTCATGACAATGTTGTGGACTGATTTTTCAAATACCGCTCACACAACTGGTAATACTGCATCGATGGAAAGTGACAGGAGACAGCAGTTGTCAACTATGGTTACAAACTACTTTTCCTCCCATATCGATGTTCTCCCACACAGGTCATTCCCCTTTGACTATTGGGCCGCTAAACTGGACACCTGGCCTGAATTGGCCCAATATGCCTTACAGGAGCTCGCTTGCCCAGCTGCAAGTGTGCTATCGGAAAGAGTCTTCAGTGCAGTTGGATCAATCCTGACAGAAAAAAGGACCCGTCTGTCAACCCAAAATGTGGATGATCTAACCTGCATTAAAATGAACCACGCATGGGTTTCCAAGGATTTTGTCCCACCTTCCCCTGATGACACATAGGGTGACAGAAAAATGGCTTGCTTTGGTCCACCTCTTCCTGGTACTTCACCTATTTCGCCTTTTGCATCAGTTGAATGTCCAACATCAACATATGCCACTTTCTAAAACTCCCTAACTGTGCTGCCTCCCCCCCCATGGCCGGGGTCACCACCTAGCGCACGACACCGTGCGAGTGCCGTTGCCCTGGACAGGTGGGTAGGCCAACTCTTGGGAGCGGGCACTGGCACAGGGTCCCTCATAGTGCAATCAAGTGTCTCTGACGGTGGTGGTGCACACCCGCCGTCAGACACACCGCTGTACTATGAGGGGCCCAGTGCCAGTACCGACGCCCACGAGTGGGCCCCCCTTGCTTGGCCAGGGCCCCAGCATTTGCAATCTTTACCTCTCCCTGCTCCTCCGCTGTGTAATCTGGGCCGTCAAATCCATACTGTGCCTGACACCGTCTGAGCCTGCCTCCTGAGACCTATATATTTTGAATGTGTACGCTATCCATACATGTTATCCGGGGATATGGTACCCCTTCTAACCTTTGTGCAATGACGTGCAATCCATACTGGGCCTAACACCGTCTGAGCCTGCCTCATGCTGTATAGACATATATTTTGAATGTGTACGCTATCCATACATGTTATCCGGGGATACGGTACCCCTTCTAACCTTTGTGCAATGACGTGCAATCCATACTGGGCCTAACACCGTCTGAGCCTGCCTCATGCTGTATAGACATATATTTTGAATGTGTACGCTATCCATACATGTTATCCGGGGATACGGTACCCCTTCTAACCTTTGTGCAATGACGTGCAATCCATACTGGGCCTAACACCGTCTGAGCCTGCCTCATGCTGTATAGACATATATTTTGAATGTGTACGCTATCCATACATGTTATCCGGGGATACGGTACCCCTTCTAACCTTTGTGCAATGACGTGCAATCCATACTGGGCCTAACACCGTCTGAGCCTGCCTCATGCTGTATAGACATATATTTTGAATGTGTACGCTATCCATACATGTTATCCAGGGATACGGTACCCTTTCTAACCTTTGTGCAATCACGTGCAATCCATACTGGGCGTGAGAACGGCTGGCGAGCTGTTAAGCAAGCTACAGCACCTGTCCAGACAAGTACAGGGATTCCCTAGCGAGGAGACTTATTTGATTGTTTTCTATGTTGGGACAGCAATTTTTGGGGAGCACTATACTCTGGAGAATGATAGATGGGGCCCACCATACACTGGAACATTCCAAAGGTGGACATCAGACACTGGAGCAGCATTTACAGGGCCCATTATACACTAGAGCAGTAGAAATGGGGCCCATTATGTTTGGAGCATTATTTGGGCCCATAAGACAGTGGAGCTTCATCCATGGGGACCAACATATACTGTAGCATTATGTGGAGCTCATCATATACTGTTTCAAACATTATATGGGACCAATGATTTTGTATGGAGAAATAGATGGGCCTCGTCATGAGATGTAAAAAGTGAGGTATTTTTCATTGTACTATACCGCTATTTCTCTGCCGTATCGGAGCATGATGAGTTGTGGTATGTGTTAAAGGGGCGCTCTTTCGCCCAGGGCACATGAAAACCTGCAGCCAGCCCTCCCCCCCACAAATTTAGCCAAATAACCCCCATTTTTCAGTGCATAACTTGTATTATGAAGTTAATTAAGGTTGACAAGCTTAAGTAAGAAGAATTGATGCTTTTGGCATTCAAATGGGCACTGTAGGTGTGTTTCCTGTCCTCCTCTCACTGCCGACTTTTATTCCCCATTGACTTACATTGGGTTTCGTGTTTCGGGACGACCCGACTTTTCCCTATAATCGGACGATCTTGCTCGACCCGACTTTTGGAAAAGTCGGGTTTCACGAAACGAAACGCGACCCTAAAAAAGCAAAAGTCGCTCAACTCTAATCCTGACTTACATCCTGTATTATACTCCAGAGCTGCACTCACTATTCTGCTGGTGCAGTCACTGTGTACATACATTACATTACTGATCCTGAGTTACATCCTGTATTATACCCCAGAGCTGCACTCACTATTCCTCTGGTGCAGTCACTGTGTACATACATTACATTACTGATCCTGAGTTACATCCTGTATTATACTCCAGAGCTGCACTCACTATTCTGCTGGTGCAGTCACTGTGTACATACACTACATTACTGATCCTGAGTTACATCCTGTATTATACCCCTGAGCTGCACTCACTATTCCTCTGGTGCAGTCACTGTGTACATACATTACTGATCCTGAGTTACATCCTGTATTATACCCCAGAGCAGCACTCACTATTCTGCTGGTGCAGTCACTGTGTACATACATTACATTACTGATCCTGAGTTACATCCTGTATTATACCCCAGAGCTGCACTCACTATTCTGCTGGTGCAGTCACTGTGTACATACATTACATTACTGATCCTGAGTTACATCCTATATTATACTCCAGAGCTGCACTCACTATTCTGCTGGTGCAGTCACTGTGTACATACATTACATTACTGATCCTGAGTTACGTCCTGTATTATACTCCAGAGCTGCACTCACTATTCTGCTGGTGCAGTCACAGTGTGCATACATTACATTACTGATCCTGAGTTACATCCTGTATTATACCCCAGAGCTGCACTCACTATTCTGCTGCTGCAGTCACTGTGTGCATACATTACATTACTGATCCTGACATGGCTTCCTACTCCTTCTTATTCTCCTGCGCTACCTTCTGGTGCTGTCTTCACCTTAGGCTATGTGCACACGTAGTTTTTTTGGTGTGCGGATTTTTGAAAGAAAACTGCAAGTAAATCCCCTATACAGGGAGCGTCAGGGGCAGGCCCAGGGGAGACTATCACCGCGATGTCCAATACCAAGGGACAAACAGTAGGAGGCACAAGCGGAGGGAACAGAGAGGGGTGTCCTGAGGCAGGAAGGAGAGACCGAAGACTGCAGGGAAGAACTCCAATCGGTACCGGTGAGTCGGATCAATCAGACTTCACAGGAGATGAATGGTGAAGTAGCTGGAGGCAGGCGAAGGCTGAAGCAGGCGAGCACTAAAGGAAAACACAAGAGCAGTAAGGTGAAGACACCAAGAGAAGGTAGTGCAGGAGAATAACGAGTAGGAAGCCAAGGAGTACAGAGACGCAGGGGAAAACAGGGACCTGAATCACAGAAATACACAAATAATAGTCTGATAGTCAGGCGTAGCCTACAGCAAGAGGCTGCCTGATATACCTCATGTACAAGGGGGGAGCGGAGTGACACGGACCCTGTACTGATCCTGAGTTACATCCTGTATTATACCCCAGAGCTGCACTCACTTTTCTGCTGGTGCAGTCACTGTGTACATACATTACATTACTGATCCTGAGTTACATCCTGTATTATACCCCAGAGCTGCACTCACTATTCTGCTGGTGCAGTCACTGTGTACATACATTACATTACTGATCCTGAGTTACATCCTGTATTATACTCCAGAGCTGCACTCACTATTCTGCTGGTGCAGTCACTGTGTACATACATTACATTACTGATCCTGAGTTACATTATGTATTATACTCCAGAGCTGCATTCAGTAATTCAGTATTTTATTGGTGGAGTTGCTGACATGAGCTGTCAAGAAGGATTTGTTTTCCATACAGAAGATTATGACACTCCAGGAAAAAACATGGCTGCTTCCCCACTTCCCCCCTCCAGGTGTGGCACTGTTTTGGGAGGAAAGCAGCCATGTTTTCCTAAACCTGAACTGCCCCTAAAAAAGTTGACACAAATTGAGTATATTTCTGTGTTTCCCTTAACCCTTCCTATTACATGACGGGTATTTGCCAGTATGGAGCTGGTCGGGATCTGTTTAGCGGAGTCCGCTCAGTAAGTAACAGCAGCAATTGGAGCTAGCTTTGAGTAAAATTGAGTAAAATTTGTTTATTTTGCATACAAAGCACCATCATATTCCACAGCGTGTCACAAACAAAATCATCACTGTCCTTACAGTCTAATTTCCTTATACAGTAGTCAAAATAGCCGTCCAATATGACTAACCAGGTTTTTGGTATAGGTAAATTATATTACCGCATGTCACACAATTTACTAGTTGGTGCAGTAGATTCTAAGAAGACCAACAGACTCCGCATTCATGATCTGCAAGCTTTTGAGTCTGTATATTAGAATAATTAATTGAATGGTGGTATTCAAAATAATATCAGTGTGGCGTTTAATTAGTGGCATCAAGCATTCTGTGAAGAGACAGCTGTGAATCAGGTGGCCCTTATTTAAGGGTGATGCCAGGACATGTTGTACATGCATTTCTCCTCGAAAGCCTGAGAAATATGGGTCATTCAAGACACTGTTCAGAAGACCAGCGTACTGTGATTAAAAAGTTGATTGGAGAGGGCAAAACTTATAAAGAAGTGCAGACAATGATGGGCTAAAATGATTTCCAATTCTTTAAAATAGAAAGCCAAACCAGAGAGATGTGGAAGAAAACGGAAGACTACCATTCCAATGGATGGAAGAATAGCCAGAATAGCAAAGGCTGAGCCAATGATCAGCTCCAGGATGATCACAGACAGGCTCAAGTTACCTGTGAGGACTGTGACAGTGTGAATCTAATCTCTTAGCAAGAAGACCCCGCAAAGTTCCACTGTTAAAAAAAGACATGTACTGAAGCGGAAACAATGTGTAAAAGAACACATCAACTGGCCTAAAGAGAAATGGAGAAACATTTTGTAAGCTGATGAAAGTAAAATTGTTCTTTTTGGGTCCAAGGGCTGCAGACAGTTCGTCAGACGACCCCCAAACTCTGCATTCAAGCCACAGTACACTCTGCAGACAGTGAAGCATGGTGGAAGCATCATGATATGGGCATGTTTCTCTTACTATGGTGCCGGACCTCTTAACCACATACCAGGGATCATCAACCACTTTGCATATATTAAAATACTTGAAGAGGTCATGTTGCCTTACACTGAAGAGGATATGACGTTGAAATGAGAGTTTCAACAAGACATCGACCCTAAACACACCAGTAAACGAGCAAAATCTTGGTTCCAGTCCAACAAAATTGAGGTTATGGAGTGGCCAGCCCAGTCGCCGGACCTTACTCCGATAGACCCTTGTGGGGTGAGATAAAAAATGCAGAGTCTGAGGCAAAGCCAACAAATGCCAAAAAATTGTGGGATGTAATCCAAGCGTCCTGGGCTGGAATAACAGGTGACTGGGCCAGAAGTTGGTTGATTCGATGCAACATAGATGTGAATCAGTTCTAAAAACAAAAACCTGTGGGTAACAACTAAATATTAGGTTAGTGATTCACAGGAATGATAAATCGTCATAAAAAAATAATAAATATTGTGAGTCTGTAAAGACAAATGCAGACGCTGATATTCTTTAGAATGGCTCAATGTTCATTTTTTTAGTTATTTTGTTTAAAGTAGTGAAAAATTATATACATTTCTCCATGTTTTGAATTAGAAAACCGTGTGCAGTGTTCCCAATGCTGGAAATAAAAATTTATATAAAGATTTTGTGATTAACTCATGTTTTTGAACATGCTATTATTTTGAACGCTATCGTATGTATATACACTGCTCAAAAAAATAAAGGGAACAATTAAACAGCAAAATGTAACTCCAAGTAAATCACACTTCTGTGAAATCAAACTGTCCACTTAGGCAGCAACATTGATTGACAATCAATTTCACATGCTGTTGTGCAAATGGAATAGACAAAAGATGGAAATTATTGGCAATTATCAAGACACCCTCAATAAAGGAGTGGTTCTGCAGGTGGGGACCACAGACCACATCTCAGTACCAATGCTTTCCGGCTGATGTTTTGGTCACTTTTGAAAGTTGGTTGTGATTTCACACTCGTGGTAGCATGAGATGGACTCTACAACCCACACAAGTTGCTCAGGTACTGCAGCTCATCCAGGATGGCACATCAATGCGAGCTGTGGCAAGAAGGCTTGCTGTGTCTGTCAGCGTAATGTCCAGAGGCTGGAGGTGCTACCAGGAGTCAGGCCAGTACACCAGGAGATGTGGAAGGGGCTGTAGGAGGGCAACAACCCAGCAGCAGGATAGCTTACTCTGCCTTTTTGCAAGCAGGAACAGGAGCACTGCCAGAGCCCTGCAAAATGACCTCCAGCAGGCCACAAATGTGCATGTGTCTGCACAAACGGTTAGAAACTGACTCCATGAGGATGGTTTGTGGGCCCGATGTCCACAGATGAGGGTTGTGTTTACAGCCTAACACCATGCAGGATGCTTGGTATTTGCCACAGAACACCAGGATTAGCAAATTCGCCACTGGCACCCTGTGCTCTTCACAGATAAAAGCAGGTTCACACTTAGCACATGTGACAGACGTGACAGAGTCTGGAGACGCCGTGGAGTAATCTTCTGCCTGAAACATCCTTCAGCATGACCGGCTTGGCAGTGGGTCAGTAATGGAGTGGGGTGGCATTTCTTTGGAGGGCCACACAGCCCTCCATGTGCTCGCCAGAGCTAGCCTGACTGCCATTAGGTACCCAGATGAGATCCTAAGACCCCTTGTGAGACCATATGCTGGTGCAGTTGGCTCTGGGTTCCTCCTAATGCAGGACAATGCCAGACCTCATGTGGCTGGAGTGTGTCAGCAGTTCCTGCAAGATGAAGGCATTGAAGCTATGGACTGGCCCACCCATTTCCCAGACCTGAATCCGATTGAGCACATCTGGGACATCATGTCTCGCTCCATCCATCAATGTTACGTTGCACCACAGACTGTCCAGGAGTTCGCGGATGCTTTAGTCCAGGTCTGGGAGGAGATCCCTCAGGAGACCATCCACCGCCTCATCAGAAGCATGCCCAGGCATTGTAGGGAGGTCATACAGGCACGTGGAAGCCACACACAATACTGAGCATCATTTTGACTTGTTTTAAGGACATTACATTCCACTTTAATTTTGTGTGTGACTCCAAATCCAGGCCTCCATTGGTTAATAAATTTGATTTCCATTGATGATTTTTGTGTGATTTTGTTGTCAGCACATTAATCTTTGTACAGAACAAAGTATTCAGTGAGAATATTTCAATCATTCACATCTAGGATGTGTTCTTTCAGCGTTCCCTTTATTTTTTGAGCAGTGTATTTGGAGAGATACCACAAACTCCTTGCAGATGTCCTTGGTGGGATTTAAGCATAGGAACCCAGTGCTGCAAGGCTGCAGTACTTCCACATGTTCCTTTGCAGATGTCCAGGAAGAAGCTGACAGGCGAAACCCAGGGTTGGAAAGCAGCTGCCGTGCTGCGGTTTCATTCTTGTGGCTGTAATAAAACCCTGAATGGAAGCGAATTGTCCTGCAGTGCTGCTGTATGTCCGGTTGCAATAGAAGACGAAGTCTTGATATTACTGGTATTGATCGCTTGTGGAACTACTGGTCTCAGCAGGACTGATCACAAAATCTTTGAAGGAAATGAACTGTGATGGAGAGGGAGTATTCCCAATGATGTGAATTCTGCTCTAATTATCGTAGATGCAGTAAAGTTGCTCATGTTTGATATTTTCATGATCATACTGACTTGGAGAATCTTATTTCAGGGTCATTTTTCTCCCGACAATCAAAGATGTTAAAATGAAACCCAAACAAAAATGGAGTTGTATTTTCTTTTTTTTTTTTTCACCATTTCTAATTTTTCAATAAAACTACAACCCGTCTTGCCAAAAACACCTTCATACAGCTAAATAAAAAAAAGATATAACTCTTGCAACAAGTAGAATAAGAATATAAAACCGCCAGGGGGACGTCCGTTCCGATGGGTGTCGCAGGTCTGGGTCCGGCGCCTCCCATCTTCTCCCATGATCGCCGCCCTCCTGCTTGCTTCATTGTTCCCTGGCATCATGCTCCTGCGCAGGCATTCTTATCTGCCCTGTTATGGGCAGACCAAAGTACTGCTGTGCGCCGGGAAAGGTTGGAGAGGCCCAGCGCCTACGCACTGCAGTACTTTGCTCTGTCCTCAACAGGGCAGATAAGTATGCCTGCACAGGAGCATTATAGAACGCTGTAGATAAGCCCTGAAAGGCGGTAACTGTATCTTATATCGGCCAAAACTGCTGACAGGATTCCTTTAAGCCTATATATATATATATATATAGTGCCTACAAGTAGTATTCAACCCCCTGCAGATTTAGCAGGTTTGATAAGATGCAAATAAGTTAGAGCCTTCAAACTTCACACAAGAGCAGGATTTATTAACAGATGCATAAATCTTACAAACCAAAAAGTTATGTTGCTCAGTTAAATTTTAATAAATTTTAAACATAAAAGTGTGGGTCAATTATTATTCAACCCCTAGGTTTAATATTTTGTGGAATAACCCTTGTTTGCAATTACAGCTAATAATCGTCTTTTATAAGACCTGATCAGGCCGGCACAGGTCTCTGGAGTTATCTTGGCCCACTCCTCCATGCAGATCTTCTCCAAGTTATCTAGGTTCTTTGGGTGTCTCATGTGGACTTTAATCTTGAGCTCCTTCCACAAGTTTTCAATTGGGTTAAGGTCAGGAGACTGACTAGGCCACTCCAACACCTTGATTTTTTGCCTCTTGAACCAGGCCTTGGCTTTCTTGGCTGTGTGCTTTGGGTCGTTGTCTTGTTGGAAGATGAAATGACAACCCATCTTAAGATCCTTGATGGAGGAGCGGAGGTTCTTGGCCAAAATCTCCAGGTAGGCCGTGCTATCCATCTTCCCATGGATGCGGACCAGATGGCCAGGCCCCTTGGCTGAGAAACAGCCCAACAGCATGATGCTGCCACCACGATGCTTGACTGTAGGGATGGTATTCTTGGGGTCGTATGCAGTGCCATCCAGTCTCCAAACGTCACGTGTGTGGTTGGCACCAAAGATCTCGATCTTGGTCTCATCAGACCAGAGAACCTTGAACCAGTCTGTCTCAGAGTCCTCCAAGTGATCATGAGCAAACTGTAGACGAGCCTTGACATGACGCTTTGAAAGTAAAGGTACCTTACGGGCTCGTCTGGAACGGAGACCATTGCGGTGGAGTACGTTACTTATGGTATTGACTGAAACCAATGTCCCCACTGCCATGAGATCTTCCCGGAGCTCCTTCCTTGTTGTCCTTGGGTTAGCCTTGACTCTTCGGACAAGCCTGGCCACGGCACGGGAGGAAACTTTCAAAGGCTGTCCAGGCCGTGGAAGGCTAACAGTAGTTCCATAAGCCTTCCACTTCTGGATGATGCTCCCAACAGTGGAGACAGGTAGGCCCAACTCCTTGGAAAGGGTTTTGCACCCCTTGCCAGCCTTGTGACCCTCCACGATCTTGTCTCTGATGGCCTTGGAATGCTCCTTTGTCTTTCCCATGTGGACCATGTATGACTGCTGTTCACAAGTTTGGGGAGGGTCTTAAATAGTCAGAAAAGGCTGGAAAAAGAGATAATTAATCCAAACATGTGAAGCTCATTGTTCTTTGTGCCTGAAATACTTCTTAATACTTTAGGGGAACCAAACAGAATTCTGGTGGTTTGAGGGGTTGAATAATAAATGACCCTCTGAATAAACTTTTCACAATTTAAAAAAAAATTAAACAAAGAAATAACATTCTTTTTTGCTGCAGTGCATTTCACACTTCCAGGCTGATCTACAGTCCAAATGTCACAATGCCAAGTTAATTCCGAATGTGTAAACCTGCTAAATCTGCAGGGGGTTGAATACTACTTGTAGGCACTGTATATATATATATATATATATATATATCTTTTGTTTTGATGACATTTTGTTTGAGAATCCCCAGTGTTTGGGTTTCTCTTCAATGTACAGTGATGCTGCACTCCCTCGCCGGCTCTAATGAGAGAGCAGGTGAGGGAGCGCACTGCCACTATGTATTGACAAGAATATTGCACAGTGCCAACGGAGCTTGTACTGAGCATATGTTGAAATTAACTATTGCATGCTAACTAGAGAAGGGACCGCTAACCCAGACCCTGAAATGGATGTCACTGATGATGCTTGTTTCAGGGTGGGAACATAGGTGAAATAACTGCAGCCACAGTCCCTTGATGACATCTCATTTGAGTATCCCAGCAGATTTGCAAACAAAATGTCATGAAAATATAAGTAGGTTAAAAAAAAAAATAAAAAAAACAAAAACTTAAAGCAGTTTGACCAGACAGAGAAGGGTATGGCCTTTTTATTTTAGCTGTATAGGAAAAATGATTAGATTACAGTAAGCAAACATTTAGGATTAAAATCAATGTTCGTTTCGGACCTCAACTCCACGGGGTTACAGTGGACTTGCCCTTCAAGCCCTTTTCTTCCCGTACAACTTCAAGGTGAAATTTACTTTCTGTCCAATCTCACATTTAGTTTAAAGAAACAAATAATCTCGCTTTCTGTCCTCACAGAACGCTTCATTGTGCCGAAAAGAGTAGGATATTTCTAAGAGAGGACAATATGGTTTCATCCACTGAAGCGTAAATGCTACTAATAATTAAAGTCCAACAATAGGCAGTGTAGTCAATTATTAATTGTTAATTAGAACATTGTTAGATCTACCCCTGACCTTTCACTCAACACAATAGTAAGCCCTGGTGTCTTTGTGTTAACGCTCTTAATTTGGGCAATGTCCGGTGTTGGATGAACGCACCGTAGCTTAGCCGTTGCCGTAATCCGAGAATAACCACCAATGTTGGACTAATTAGTCCAAAATTAATTTTCCACTCTTCCTGATCAAGAATAACAAGGGCGTCTTAAGATACCAGAATGCACTTTGAAGAAGATAGAAGTCGGACTAATCACTGGGAAAACGGATATCTCCCCCCACCCAGACCTACGTCTACCGTAAAGAATGATAAGGCTGGTAATGAGGGGACGGAAACCTATCCTGAAAGGGATCTCTGGATTTTTATTGTTTGCCACAGGAAAACTCATTAATGTATGAGTTCTAAATATAGAAAAAAGTAAAAGGACTTGTTCCTGAACCCTAATGCCTGGTACCAGTGGAATGGCTGGGGCCAAAAGTCTTAAGGGCAGATACAGATGAGAGTATTTTCGGATCGCACTCAGACCAATGTTAGCCTGTAGAGCAGTGCACGTTTCATTTTTTCCTCAGAGGTAAAAAAAAGTTACTGAATGCACGAGTTTGATCCAACATTTGGATCGCACTCAATCATGAAAGTCAATGGAAAAGATCAGACAGCAGTTGAATGACATACGAGTGCAGTCCGATTTTCCACAGATTGACAGAATGGAGAAGACACGGATAATTTTTTCTCCATCTTCTCCACATCCGAGAGAATCGCAGCATATTATGCTCACACTTTCATCTAACTCTGATGACAAACACTGCACTAACATCATTAGAACAATATACTGTATGTAGCTTGCCCAATAATTTGGTGCTTGCTATATGAGTAGCTAGCCATGTTTAGTTTTAAGTTGTCCAGGGCACTCATAGCTGTGCATAGGTTTTTACGATATGCCTCTTGGTCACCTGTAATCATTAGTGATGGACGATCCCCTGGATGTCCGGGTACAGCGGGTTCGGCTGAACATTTTTAAAAAAAAGTTTGGTTTAGGTACCTGAATCGGACCCCTTTCAGATGATGGGTGGCCCAAACATCTGCTTGGCCATGCGCTAGTATAGACTCCATTATCAGACTATGAGGAGTGAGTGATGTATGCATGTATTAATGTCTCTGGTGAATGACTCGTTAAGAAACCCCTACCCTTGGTACGCATGTGTTGTGCAGCCTAGCCTGCTAGCGCCCAGGCTTAGGTGTAGGTAGGACAGAGTCTGAGACTGGCAACAGTGTCCACCGGTGGCTCGGCACACCTCAGTGTACGTGCTCTGCACTCCGTAGTCAGCGTCGTTCACAGTTGTGACGCCGCGCACTCAGAAGGTCTAGAGCAGGGGTCCTCAAACTACGGCCCGCGGGCCACATGCGGCCCGCCAAGGACTTTTATCCGGCCCCCCGCCAGGCCGACATTGAACTCATGAACTGCAGTTCAATGCCGGCGGGCCCTGTAATCGCCGGCGGGACGAGGCGCCGAGGAAAGGCGATACGCAGCCCTCCGTATGCAGCAGAGCACAGTGCACACAGACGGCATAATGACGTCACACCGCCTGTGTGCCTGTGCAGGAAGAAGACTGAGATGAGCGGGGGCCTCTTCATAGCAGCGGGGGACATAGGTGAGTACTTTTTTTTTTTTTAACGCCGGGTCCTATTGGGGTCATTTACTTGCCTAATGGGGACCTGTGCTGCCTAATGGGGACATTTACCTGCCTATTGGGGACCTGTGCTGCCTAATGGGGACATTTACCTGCCTATTGGGGACCTGTGCTGCCTATTGGGGACATTTACCTGCCTATTGGGGACCTGTGCTGCATATTGGAGACATTTACCTGCCTATTGGGGACCTGTGCTGCCTATTGGGGACATTTACCTGCCTATTGGGGACCTGTGCTGCATATTGGAGACATTTACCTGCCTATTGGGGACCTGTGCTGCCTATTGGAGACATTTACCTGCCTATTGGGGACCTGTGCTGCCTATTGGGGACATTTACCTGCCTAATGGGGACCTGTGCTGCATATTGGGGACATTTACCTGCCTAATGGGGACATTTGCCTGCCTAATGGGGACCTGTGCTGCCTATTGGGGACATTTACCTGCCTAATGGGGACCTGTGCTGCATATTGGGGACATTTACCTGCCTAATGGGGACATTTACCTGCCTATTGGGGACCTGTGCTGCCTATTGGGGACATTTACCTGCCTATTGGGGACCTGTGTTGCCTAATGGGGACCTGTGCTGCCTAATGGGGACCTGTGCTGCCTATTGGGGACATTTACCTGCCTATTGGGGACCTGTGCTGCCTAATGGGGACCTGTGCTGCATATTGGGGACATTTACCTGCCTAATGGGGACCTGTGCTGCCTATTGGGGACATTTACCTGCCTATTGGGGACCTGTGCTGCCTAACGGGGACCTTTGCTGCCTATTGGGGACATTTACCTGCCTATTTGGGACCTGTGCTGCCTATTGGGGACATTTACTTGCCTATTGGGGACCTATGCTGCCTATTGGGGACATTTACCTGTCTATTTGGGACCTGTGCTATCTATTGGGGACATTTACCTGCCTATTGGAGACGTATGCTGCCTATTGGGGACATTTACCTGCCTTTTAGGGACCAATGATGCCTATTGGGGATTCTTGCACCACACCAGTCTGAGCCTGAGGTAAAAGTGGAGTTCCACCAATATGGGCACTGGTGAGGCTGCATTGATAGGCACTGGTGAGGCTGCATTGATAGGCACTGATCAGGCTGCATTGATGGGCACTGATCAGGCTGCATTGATGGGCACTGATCAGGCTGCATTGATGGGCACTGATCAGGCTGCATTGATGGGCACTGATCAGGCTGCGCTGATGGGCACTGATCAGGCTGCATTGATGGGCACTGATCAGGCTGCACTGATGGGCACTGATCAGGCTGCATTGATGGGCACTGATCAGGCTGCATTGATGGGCACTGATCAGGCTGCACTGATGGGCACTGATCAGGCTGCATTGATGGGCACTGATCAGGCTGCATTGATGGGCACTGATCAGGCTGCATTGATGGGCACTGATCAGGCTGCATTTATGGGCACTGATCAGGCTGCGCTGATGGGCACTGATCAGGCTGCATTGATGGGCACTGATCAGGCTGCACTGATGGGCACTGATCAGGCTGCATTGATGGGCACTGATCAGGCTGCATTGATGGGCACTGATCAGGCTGCATTGATGTGCACTGATCAGGCTGCATTGATGGGCACTGATCAGGCTGCATTGATGGGCACTGATCAGGCTGCATTGATGGGCACTGATCAGGCTGCATTGATGGGCACTGATCAGGCTGCGCTGATGGGCACTGATCAGGCTACATTGATGGGCACTGATCAGGCTGCACTGATGGGCACTGATCAGGCTGCATTGATGGGCACTGATCAGGCTGCATTGATGGGCACTGATCAGGCTGCATTGAGGGGCACTGATCAGGCTGCGCTGATGGGCACTGATCAGGCTGCATTGATGGGCACTGATCAGGCTGCACTGATGGGCACTGATCATGCTGCATTGATGGGCACTGATCAGGCTGCATTGATGGGCACTGATCAGGCTGCATTGATGGGCACTGATCAGGCTGCATTGATGGGCACTGATCAGGCTGCGCTGATGGGCACTGATCAGGCTGCGCTGATGGGCACTGATCAGGCTACATTGATGGGCACTGATCAGGCTGCACTGATGGGCACTGATCAGGCTGCATTGATGGGCACTGATCAGGCTGCATTGATGGGCACTGATCAGGCTGCATTGAGGGGCACTGATCAGGCTGCGCTGATGGGCACTGATCAGGCTGCATTGATGGGCACTGATCAGGCTGCACTGATGGGCACTGATCATGCTGCATTGATGGGCACTGATCAGACTGCATTGATGAGCACTGATCAGACTGCATTGATGGGCACTGATCAGGCTGCATTGATGGGCACTGATCAGGCTGCATTGAGGGGCACTGATCAGGCTGCGCTGATGGGCACTGATCAGGCTGCATTGATGGGCACTGATCAGACTGCATTGATGAGCACTGATCAGACTGCATTGATGTGCACTGATCAGGCTGCACTGATGGGCACTGATCAGGCTGCATTGATGGGCACTGATCAGGCTGCATTGATGGGCACTGATCAGGCTGCATTGATGGGCACTGATCAGGCTGCGCTGATGGGCACTGATCAGGCTGCGCTGATGGGCACTGATCAGGCTGCGCTGATGGGCACTGATAAGGCTGCATTGATTGGGGACCTGTGCTGCCTAATGGGGACCTGTGCTGCCTAATGGGGACATTTACCTGCCGATTGGGGACCTGTGCTGCCTAATGGGAACCTGTGCTGCCTATTGGGGACATTTACCTGCCGATTGGGGACCTGTGCTGCCTAATGGGGACCTGTGCTGCCTAATGGGGACATTTACCTGCCTATTGGGGACCTGTGCTGCCTAATGGGGACATTTACCTGCCTAATGAGGACCTGTGCTGCCTAATGGGGACTGTGCTGCCTATTGGGGACATTTTCCTGCCTATTGGGGACCTGTGCTGCCTATTGGAGACATTTACCTGCCTATTGGGGACATTTACCTGCCTATTGGGGACTTGTGCTGCCTAATGGGGACCTGTGCTGACTAATGGGGACCTGTGCTGCCTATTGGGGACATTTACCTGCCTAATGGGGACCTGTGCTGCATATTGGGGACATTTACCTGCCTAATGGGGACATTTACCTGCCTATTGGGGACCTGTGCTGCCTATTGGGGACATTTACCTGCCTATTGGGGACCTGTGCTGCCTAATGGGTACCTGTGTTGCCTATTGGGGACCTGTGCTACCTAATGGGGACCTGTGCTGCATATTGGGGACATTTACCTGCCTAATGGGGACCTGTGCTGCCTATTGGGGACATTTACCTGCCTATTGGGGACCTGTGCTGCCTAATGGGGACCTTTGCTGCCTATTGGGGACATTTACCTGCCTATTTGGGACCTGTGCTGCCTATTGGGGACATTTACCTGTCTATTTGGGACCTGTGCTGCCTATTGGGGACATTTACCTGTCTATTGGAGACGTATGCTGCCTATTGGGGACATTTACCTGCCTTTTAGGGACCAATGCTGCCTATTGGGGATTCTTGCACCACACCAGTCTGAGCCTGTGGTAAAAGTGGAGTTCCACCAATATGGGCACTGGTGAGGCTGCGCTGATGGGCACTGATCAGGCTGCGCTGATGGGCACTGATCAGGCTGCATTGATGGGCACTGATCAGGCTGCGCTGATGGGCACTGATCAGGCTGCATTGATGGGCACTGATCAGGCTGCATTGATGGGCACTGATCAGGCTGCATTGATGGGCACTGATCAGGCTGCATTGATGGGCACTGATCAGGCTGCACTGATGTGCACTGATCAGGCTGCACTGATGGGCACTGATCAGGCTGCATTGATGTGCACTGATCAGGCTGCATTGATGGGCACTGATCAGGCTGCATTGATGGGCACTGATAAGGCTGCATTGATGGGCACTGATCAGGCTGCATTGATGTGCACTGATCAGGCTGCACTGATGGGCACTGATCAGGCTGCATTGATGTGCACTGATCAGGCTGCATTGATGGGCACTGATCAGGCTGCATTGATGGGCACTGATCAGGCTGCATTGATGGGCACTGATCAGGCTGCATTGATGAGCACTGATCAGACTGCATTGATGTGCACTGATCAGGCTGCACTGATGGGCACTGATCAGGCTGCATTGATGGGCACTGATCAGGCTGCATTGATGGGCACTGATCAGGCTGCGCTGATGGGCACTGATCAGGCTGCATTGATGGGCACTGATCAGGCTGCATTGATGGGCACTGATCAGGCTGCATTGATGGGCACTGATCAGGCTGCATTGATGGGCACTGATCAGGCTGCGCTGATGGGCACTGATCAGGCTGCATTGATGGGCACTGATCAGGCTGCATTGATGGGCACTGATCAGGCTGCGCTGATGGGCACTGATCAGGCTGCGCTGATGGGCACTGATCAGGCTGCATTGATGGGCACTGATCAGGCTGCATTGATGGGCACTGATCAGATTGCATTGATGGGCACTGATCAGGCTGCATTGATGGGCACTGATCAGACTGCATTGATGGGCACTGATCAAACTGCATTGATGGGCACTGATCAGGCTGCATTGATGGGCACTGATCAGGCCGCATTGATGAGCACTGATCAGGCTGCATTGATGGGCACTGATCAGGCTGCATTGATGGGCACTGATCAGGCTGCATTGATGGGCACTGATCAGACTGCATTGATGGGCACTGATCAGACTGCATTGATGGGCACTGATCAGGCTGCATTGATGGGCACTGATCAGGCCGCATTGATGAGCACTGATCAAGCTGCATTGATGGGCACTGATCAGGCTGCATTGATGGTCAGTGCAGTCTGTATGTCTCTGTGTGGGCAATTTTATTGCTGGTATATTGTTTTTGTAGCGCTGTATATATGCTGGTATTTTAGTAACACCAATTTTGAATCCCTAGGAAACAATGATATCAAGAAAGAGAAAAAATTGACTCGAAGTGTAGGATATTCGAAGAACCCAAAAGAATCGGTAAGTTTGATGATTTAACTTCATTTTTAATATTGTATTTGTTCCTATTTTTGTTTTATTACTTCTAAATAAGATATGTGCAGTGTGCACAGGAATGTATTCATAATTTTTTTTAAACTATACTCCGGCCCTCCAATGGTCCGAGGGACCGTGATCTGGCCCCCTGTTTAAAAAGTTTGAGGACCCCTGGTCTAGAGGGACTCAGATCCCGCGTCCTTGGGGCAGAGTTCTGTGACCGCTTTCTGTGCGCTCCTTGGCCAGGCTCTGTGAGCTAAACAGGCCCCGGCATTTATGTTGAGCGGTAGTGCGGCTCTGTGAGTTAACAGATTTCGCTTCTGTTCACACTGGGTGACGTTAACCCACGTGTGACCTTTCCACACCGCTTTATACTCCCGCCATTACCTAGCAGCAGTGTACCACCTCTGCACGGTGGACCCCGGGCTGCGAACGCACCTACTACTATTTTATAATTTGGTGCGTTCCGCCAGCCCTAACACATAGACACCTACAGGAGCTAGTCATAGGAAGATCGGCGTGTTTAGTGTCTGTAAAATGAAGGATGCCGTAATATATATTCTGCAAATGGTGAAATGGATAATAGTTATATGCACTTCTGTGGATTGGACTTTTAATGCTGTGAGGAAATACATTAAATAGACTTTCGTGTTTGAATCTTTTGGGTCACTGCCTCTTCACTGCGTACGGTGCTACCGCTGCCTTACACAGCCCATAGTGTTACCCTCCTCCACCATCGGTACAATGGGCACAATGCAGTCAGAAGGCAACATTCTCCTTCACCAAACCCAGACTCCTCTGTCAGACGCCAGATAGAGAAGTGTGATCCGTCATTTCACAGAACAAGTCTCCTCCAGAGTCCAGTGTTGGTGGCTTTACACCTCTCCATCCGACGCTCGGCATTGTGCTTGGTGATATAAGGCTACATGCAGCTGCTCGGCCATGAAGCTCCCGGCGGGGGCGCAGTGTTTGTGCTAATGTTATACCAATGGAGGTCTGGACTGTGCAGTTATGGAGTCAGCAGAGCATTGTTGCCTTTTCTGCTCTCTGCTCCTCAGCATTTGGTGCATCATTACGGGGTCTCCACTTCGTGGCTGAAGTAAAGGCAGAAAACATGGCGAGGGACTGAATGTTATACACTGGGGTTAATGGGGCTTGATGAGAAACCTGAATTAAATCATTAAGATGAGTGTCCCAATACTTTTGCACATATAGTATATATGCTGATTGAGAAACAGCATTATGGATTTTTTTTCCAATTTTTATCCAAAGTCACTACTTTTAACAAAAAACAAGCAAATTTTTAGATGCAATTTTAGATGTGACTAGAGTAGAAGAGAAGTAGCATAAGATCGGCATAGATGAAAAAGTTCACACTCGTGTGTACACGAGTCTCGGCAGATTTGATGAGAACCGCAATGGAACTAGTTGGACCCCATCCGACACCATTGATAGCAGCTGAGCCGCAGTACCTGAAAAACGGCCATTACACATTGCAGGGACGGATGGTGTTCCGGATAAATGTTACCTAAACCTCATCTCCTTGGACATCATGAACACTTCTCTTGTCACCTTGAAAATGTATCTAGTGGCGAAAAAAACCCTCAATTTTTTAAAAAAATTTGTCACACATCCTTGTGTGTTTTTTTTTTTTGTGCTCAATTATGCCAAAACCACAGTAATCTGAATAGTTAATATACACTTGTGTTTGCATAAAATTTTATCTTGCTTTTTAATTTTTTTTTATGCTTTAATTTCTGCATGCCTTCTGTTGTGTCCTCTTCAAATCCTTGCAGCGTCCCTGGTGGTCAGGAGAAGGGAGGGAGAGGTAACAGTGGTGCTGTGAGTAACATTGCGCTCTACTTGGTGCGGTGATTTAAAATAAACAACATCTGCTTATAGTTTACTGGTCCGGGAATCTCCTCTCCCCCAGACTTGGCCACTTATTAGTTTACACTGTTGCATTTGTTATCTGAGTTATATTACATTTTATCCTTTTTGTTCTAATTATTTAAGTAATTGTGAATAGAGCCACGATCAACATGAGAGATCGGTTTTGAAATAAATCTGAATGCTGTGTCAAGTGATCATTTCTCAGAGGTTGTTGCAAATTAAATTAAAATGTTTGTATAAGTCTTTATGATTCATGTACTGTGACTTCACAATTTTCTTATCTCTGTACTGTGACATCATTGTGTTTATTATCTCTGTACTGTGACATCACTATGTATTATCCCTGTACTGTGACATCGCTGTGTGTATTATCCCTGTACTGTGACATCTCTGTGTGTATTATCCCTGTACTGTGACATCGCTGTGTGTATTATTCCTGTACTGTGACATCTCTGTGTGTATTATCCCTGTACTGTGACATCACTGTGTATTATCCCTGTACTGTGACATCTCTGTGTATTATCCCTGTACTCTGACATCATTGTGTTTATTATCCCTGTACTGTGACATCGCTGTGTGTATTATCCCTGTACTCTGACATCATTGTGTTTATTATCCCTGTACTGTGACATCGCTGTGTGTATTATCCCTGTACTGTGACATCGCTGTGTGTATTATCCCTGTACTGTGACATCTCTCTGTGTATTATCCCTGTACTGTGACATCACTGTGTATTATCCCTGTACTGTGACATCTCTCTGTGTATTATCCCTGTACTGTGACATCACTGTGTATTATCCCTGTACTGTGACATCTCTGTGTATTATCCCTGTACTCTGACATCGCTGTCTATTATCCCTGTACTGTGACATCATTGTGTTTATTATCCCTGTACTGTGACTAGAGATGAGCGAATTTGCCTTTTTCCAGGTCGAGTCGGGTTTCATGAAACCCGACTTTCTCAAAAGTCGGGCCGAACGAAATCGGCCGATTATCGTGAAAAGTCGAAGGCCGACTGAAACACGAAACCCAATGCAAGTCAATGGGGAAGAAAAGTCGGCAGGGAGTGGAGGACAGGAAACACACCTACAGTGCCCATTTTAATGCCAAAACATCAATTCTTATTACTTAAGCTTGTCAACCTTAATTTACTTTATAATAATAGTTAGGCATTGAAAACTGGGGGTTATTTGTCTAAAGTTGTGGGGGGGGTAGGGCTGGCTCCAGATTTTCGTGAGCCCAGGGCCAAACAGTGTCAATGGGCTCCTTTAACACATGCCACAATTCATGATCCTCTGATACGGCAGAGAAATAGCGGTATAGTACAATGAAAAATACTTCACTTCTAACATCTCATGGCTGATATCCATTTTAAATTCTCCAATAGCTCCAAAAACGGACAGTATATTACTCCATACAGTATTATGGCCAGCGCTTAGTGCGCTATACAGAGTAATGAGGCCCATATATTTCTCCATACGGAATCATTATTCCCATATAATGTTTGAAACTGTATATGATGAGCTCCACATAATGCTACAGTATATGTTGGTCCCCATGGATGAAGCGCCACTGTCTTATGGGCCCAAATAATGCTCCATATATAATGGGCCCCATTTCTAATGCTCCAGTGCATAATGGGCCCTGTAAATGCTGCTCCAGTGTCCGATGTCCACCTTTGGAATGCTACAGTGTATGGTGGGCCTCATATATCATTCTCCAGAGTATAGTGCTCCCCAAAAATTGCTCCCAACATTGAAAACAATTAAATAAGTCTCTTCACTAGGGAATCCCTGTACTAGTCTGGACTCCTCGTCATCCCCATCTTCCATCTCACTGCACTTGGACTGTTTAGGGAGAGGGCGTACAGACGTGATGTTATCGCGCTCTCTGACCAGAATGTCACTGTCAGGAAATGCGGAAGACGTCACGGCGGTGGAGCAGGGAGAGGTAAGTATTTCAACTTTGCAAGTGCTGTGATCCTGAGCAAGCAGGGGGGGCCCACTCATTGACGATGGCTCTGGCACAGGGCCCCTCACAGTACGCCGGTGTGTCTGACGGCGGGTGTGCACCCCCACCGTCAGAGACACTTGATTCTACTATGAGGGACCTTGTGCCAGTGCCGTTGCCAAATAGTGTACCCACCCACCTGTCCAGGGCAACGGCACTCGCACGGGTGCGTGCGCCAGGTGGTGACCCCGGCCCTGTGGGGGGAGGCAGCCCAGTTAAGGAGGTGGAAAAATGGCATATGCTGATGTTGGACATTCAGCAGCTGCAAATGGAGTAATTGGAGAAGTCCGCGGAAGAGGAGGACAAAAGCAAGCCATTTTTCTGGCAACCTACGTGTCAGCAGGGGAGGGTGGGACAAAATCCTTTGAAACCCATGCATGGTTCATTTTAATGAAGGTTAGATCATCAATATTTTGGCATTTTGGGTCGACAGACGGGTCCTTTTTTCTGGTCAGGATTGAGCCAGCAGCACTGAAGACTTTTTCAGATAACACACTAGCAGCAGGGCAAGTGAGTTCCTGTAAGGCATATTGTGCCAATTCAGGCCAGGTGTCAAGTTTACTGGCCCAATAGTCAAAGGGGAAAGACCGGTGAGGGTGAACAACGATATGGGACGAGAAGTAGTTTGTTACCATAGTTGACAACTGCTGTCACTTTCGATCGATGCAGTATTACCAGTCGTGTGAGTGGTACTTGAAAAATCAGTCCACAACATGGTCATGAAACCCCTGTGTCCAGCGCCACTCGGCTGTGTGCACCACGAACACCTTTTCCATGTTGCCCCCTACGGCTCGTTGGAAAAACATCACTGCCGCTGTGTGCTGGGAATGCCTCAAACAAACGGTTTACCAGAGTTGCTTGTTTGTTAGCCAATATTACCTCTAGGTTCTCCTGTGGCATGATGTTTTGGAATTTGCCTTTATAGCGTGGATCCAGGATGCTAGCCAACCAGTAGTCGTCATCGTTCATCATTTTGGCAATGCGGGGGTCCCTTTTTAGGATCTGCAAGGCATAATCAGACATGTGGGCCAATGTTCCAGGTGTCAATGATGCACTGCAAGTGCTGGGTGGAGGAGCACTTTCTGGCAAATCCACATCCCTCCAGTCACACACAAACCCTGTACCTGACCTTGCCACGCCAACATTTTTTCTTGCCCCCTGAGAAGCATCCTCCTCCCCAAAATAATCGTCCCCATCCTCCTCCTCCTCTTCCTCTTCTTCCTCCACCTCGTCCACGAGACTTCCCTGACCAGAAAATGGCTGACTGTCATCAAGGCTTCCCTCCTCCTCTTCCTCCTCGGATGCAGACGCCTGCTCCTTAATGTGCGTCAAAGTTTGCATGAGCAGACGCATAAGTGGGATGCTCATGCTTATGATGGCGTTGTCTGCGCTTACCAGCCGTATGCATTCCTCAAAACACTGAAGGACTTTACAGAGGTCTTTCAGCTACGACCACTGCACACCAGACAACTCCATGTCTGCCTGCAAACTGCCATGCCCGTGTATCCTCCCACAAATGAATTACAGCCTGTCTCTGTTCGCACAGCCTCTGAACCATGTGCAGGGTGGAGTTCCACCTTGTTGCAACGTCGATAATGAGGCGGTGCTTGGGAGGGTGGAGCAATCGCTGCAGCTTCTCCATACGACTGGAGTGTACGGGCGACCGGCGGTTGTGCGAGCACAGTCTTCGCACCTTATGGAGCAGGGGTGTTAACTCTGGATAATTATTGAGGAAGCACTGCACCACCAAGTTCAAGGTGTGAGCCAGGCAAGGTATGTGTCTGAGTTTTGAAAGGGCTATGGCTGCCACAAAATTCCAGCCGTTATCACTAACTACCTTGCCTGCCTCAAGATGTAGACTGCCCAGCCATGACTCAGTTTGTCGCTGCAAGTAGTCAGCCAGTACCTCCGCGGTGTGTCTGTTGTCTCCCAAACACATCATCTTCAACACAGCCTGCTGACGCTTTCCACTAGCTTATCGATAGGGGGACACCTCGTGTGCAACACTGGCAGCTGCGGATGGAGTGCTCATGCGACTGCGCTCTGTGGACAAGCTTTCGCTTCTGGAGGAGGAGGAGGAGGGTCGAATGCCTACAGCCAACTGTTTCCTATACCGTGGTCTAGGCAGCACTGTCCCACCGCCACTGTCCCCTGTGGACCCTGCATCCACCACATTAACTCAGTGCGCAGTTATGGACACGTAACGGCCCTGGCCATGCCTACTGGACCATGCATCTGTTGTGAGGTGCACCTTTCCACTCACTGATTGAGTGCATGGACAATGTGGTCTTTCACATGCACGTGGAGGGCTGGGATGGCTTTTCGCGAAAAGAAGTGCCGACTGGGTAGGTCATAGCGTGGTACTGCGTAGGCCATGAGCTCGCGGAAAACTTTGCTTGCAACCAAATGGTAGGGCATCATCTCTAACGAGATTAGTTTGGCAATGTGGGCGTTCAAAGCCAGTGTACATGGATGAGAGGATGAGTACATTCTTGTCCTACTCAGAGTCTCTGGTAGGGTGAGCTGGACTTGAGAGCTGCATATGGTGGAACTAGCGGTGGACATGGCGGACTGAGAGAGGGTTGGTGACGGCCTAGATTCAGTCTTTCGTAGCAATAACATTGTGATTCCATGACTGCTTTGCCCTTGCAACAACACCTCGACATTTGCTGCTGGTGGTGTGCTAACCGGTGGGCTTACAGTGGGGGAAGCGATGTAGCGTTGCTGACTACCTTCATTCGGAGCAGGTGCACATGTGGTACGTGAGGTTTCGTAGTCCGTCCACGCTTGCAAGTGCATGGTGTTTAAATGTCTAAGCATGCAACTGGTATTCAAATTTCTCAGATTTTTCCCTCGGCTAAAGGTCTTTGCGCACTTCTTACAGATAACTTTTGCCTGATCATTAGGATTTTGTTCAAAAAAGTGCCACACTGCATTCTTGCTACTATGGAAAATGTGGCGCCCCCAGGAGTATGGTCGCCACAGTGGCATTGCCTTCCTCCTTGGGAGGGTGATGTCATGCTTGGAAGCAATAAAGGATCTCTCTGGCAGTTTATCAAGACACACAACACAGTTTCCATTCCAGGTCAGCAGAGGGAGCTCTGAACCAAAACTGGGGAGGAGCTACTCTCTGGAGGCCAGGAAGGGAGAATTGAGGGAGTTTGTGTGAGGAGGGCAACGTGTGTGGACGTGGAGGAGAAGAGCTGTGAGATTGAGCAGAGAGTTCAGGCTCATTCCCAGCTATAGCGCATGAACTGGAGCCCGGTCTCCAAGGCTGTACGGACACTGATGGTCCTGCAACAGAAACCGGAGGAATAGGAAGCTGTAAATGCTCTGTTCCCACATAAGAGTCGGAGGCACAACAGCGACGTGTGAGCCAGAAGAGAAAGGCTACAGCTGTCTGCCATACGAGTGAGTTCTAAAGAGAATAAGCAAGTGGAACTTCAGTGTAACACAGTACTGCAAGTACCTAAAGATAAGCACTAGGAAGGAGACTACACAACCCATCTGCATAGAGAGATTCCTAAGTTGCTTCCAGGCTAGCCAGCTCCTGTGCCATCTGTAATCTGGACCCTGGACTGCATTTGCCAAGCAAAGTCAAGGTAAAGAAACTGCACCCTGTCCGTGTCCGTGACTTCTTCCTGCAACCCCGTCAGCACTGCTTCATCCCTGTGCCAGACACTGCACCCTCTTCCTCAACACGTATCCTCACTGCCCTGGGATTACTGCCCTACCTGTGGAGGGCCACAACATCATAGCTGCACCACACCATCTGTCCCAGAGGATCTGTCTGCAGCGTCGGCTTAACATCTTCATTGCCGAACACCACAGGTGGCGCCACGAATCATTCACTCATAAACTTTATTCCATCACTTAACCCCTTATACATGGGTACCCAGTGCCACGGACCGGGTCACCTCTGCTGTGACATTCCCCTTTGAGAGAACGGCCCAGTACCGAGTACCCCACAGCCCTGGGAGGGCGACTCAAAGACATTTTGAGACCTTGCACGCTGTGCTAATTTGGCCAAGCTGTCCTGCAACTCTTTTGTTTTTTGTAACACGTTTTTGGACTGCTACGGTCCTGCCAGATAACAGCTGTTGCGATGTCGTTGCCTGCTGCGGATCCTCCTCCTCCTCTTCTGAGCTACTGGCAGTGGCACCCTCTTCCCCCAATGGATGCCAATCTGGGTCAACAACTGGGTCACCTCCTCTTCAATTTCATGTGCACCTTCCTCTGTGTCACGGTGTAAGGTGGTATAGTATGCGGGAAGGGGCACCTGAGTTTCATGAGGGTCTGATTCTGCCTCAGTACACAGCGAGGACAATGTAGTGCTCTGAGTGAAAGTACCAGCAGAAAAATCTAGCAGTGGCTGTGCATCAGTGCACTCCATGTCAGATTCATCTTGGACTGGGGAATTCACGATTTGACTTGCTAACCCAGGCTAACGATTTTGACTTGTTAAAGAGCTCCATGGAGTAATCCGTAGTGTGACCTGCCATATCCTTCACTTTTGGTAGGGGTGAAGGACATAAGGAAAGGTGTTGTTCCTGACCAGGAGCCTCCAATGACGACTCAGTGCTTTTATTTATTTCAGAAGAGGAGGCGAGAGAACTGGAGGCTGTGTCAGCAATGTAAGCCAAAACTTGTTCCTGAAGCTCCGGCTTTAAAAGTGGTTTACCTACTCCCAGAAAAGGGAGCCTTCGAGGCCTTGTGGAGCCAGACGATGACACAGGCTCAACACCTCCTGCCTTAGGTGCTATTGTGCTTTTTCCACTACCAACAGATGCAACACCACCACTACCACCATCGGGACCAGCTGGCAACCCCCACCCACTTCCATGGCGTCTTCCACCATACTTGCTCATTTTTGTGAAAATGTGCCCAAAATACCACCAGCTATATGGTACTGTAAAACAAGGTAGAAGGTGTATCTATTATTGGTGAGAATTTGAATCTCACTAGAGATTTGAGGACGCTGAACTATTGTCTCAGGCCCAGTAGAGATTAAACCTCAATGTAACAGGCTGAAATTGGATGGTGTATGACAAGGTGGAGGGTGTCTATAGGATTGGTGAGAATTTGAATCTCACTGTAGATTTGAGGACACAGAACTATTGTAGAGATTACACCTCAATGTAACAGGCTGAAATTGGATGGTGTATGACAAGGTGGAGGGTGTCTATAGGATTGGTGAGAATTTGAATCTCACTATAGATTTGAGGACGCAGAACTATTGTCTCTGGCCCAGTAGAGATTACACCTCAATGTAACAGGCTGAAATTGGATGGTGTATGACAAGGTGGAGGGTGTCTATAGGATTGGTGAGAATTTGAATCTCACTATAGATTTGAGGACGCAGAACTATTGTCTCTGGCCCAGGAGAGATTACACCTCAATGTAACAGACTGAAATTGGATGGTGAATGACAAGGTGTAGGGTGTCTATAGAATTGGTGAGAATTTGAATCTCACTATAGATTTGAGGACGCAGAACTATTGTCTCTGGCCCAGTAGAGATTACACCTCAATGTAACAGGCTGAAATTGGATGGTGTATGACAAGGTGGAGGGTGTCTATAGGATTGGTGAGAATTTGGATCTCACTATAGATTTGAGGACGCAGAACTATTGTCTCTGACCTAGTAGAGATTACACTTCAATGTAACAGACTGAAATTGGATGGTGAATGACAAGGTGGAGGGTGTCTATAGGATTGGTGAGAATTTGAATCTCACTATAGATTTGAGGATGCAGAACTATTGTCTCTGGCCCAGGAGAGATTACACCTCAATGTAACAGGCTGAAATTGGATGGTGAATGACAAGGTGGTGGGTGTCTATAGGATTGGTGAGAATTTGGATCTCACTATAGATTTGAGGACGCAGAACTATTGTCTCAGGCCCAGGAGAGATTACACCTCAATGTAATAGGCTGAAATTGGATGGTGAATGACAAGGTGTAGGGTGTCTATAGGATTGGTGAGAATTTGGATCTCACTATAGATTTGAGGACGCAGAACTATTGTCTCAGGCCCAGGAGAGATTACACCTCAATGTAATAGGCTGAAATTGGATGGTGTATGACAAGGTGGAGGGTGTCTATAGGACTGGTGAGAATTTGGATCTCACTATAGATTTGAGGACGCAGAACTATTGTCTCAGGCCAAGGAGAGATTACACCTCAATGTAACAGGCTGAAATTGGATGGTGAATGACAAGGTGGAGGGTGTCTATAGTATTGGTGAGATTTTGGATCTCACTAGAGATTTGAGGACGCTGACAATGATGCTCTTAGTCCAAATATGGATGCAGGCAGCCTAATAAGCAGGACTTCTGCACAGTGCACACACAAAAGCGTGGAAAAATGAGCCCTTGGTAACTGTGCAGAAAAGAGGAAGAAAAGTATTTTTGCTTTTAAAAAAGCAATGCAGCTATCAGGGAGCCTTATAAGACAGCCTAATAACCAACAGAGCTGATACACAAAAATAGAGCCTCCCCTGTCTCTGCACACAAAGTGTTGTGTTGTATAAGTGGAAATCGCTAACAGCAGAAGCAGTTTTTTGGTTCTTCTTCCCTGCCTAACGCTCTCCCTACAGAATCATCATCAGCAGCAGCTCTCCCTATGCTAAGATCGGCATAGGTAAGATGGCGGTCGGCGTTCACGCCCTTTTATAGCCCCTGTGACGCCACACAAAGCCAGCCAATCACTTGCATGCCCTTCTCAAAGATGGTGGTGACCGATGCCTATGTCATCGCGTGTGCATTCTCCATCATTGGATGAAAAAGGGCGCTGGAAGCATCTTTTGAAACGCGACTTTGGCGCTCTGGTCGCCGACCTCGTGGCTGACCTCACGCTATGGTCGGGTTTCATTTCATGAAACCCGACTTCAGCGAAAGTCGGCGACTTTTGAATATGACCGACCCGTTTCGCTCAACTCTAACTGTGACATCACTGTGTTTATTATCTCTGTACTGTGACATCACTGTGTATTATCCCTGTACTGTGACATCTCTGTGTGTATTATCCCTGTACTGTGACATGACTGTGTGTATTATCCCTGTGCTGTGACATCGCTGTGTATTATCTCTGTTCCATGACATCAGTGTTTATTATCCCTGTACTGTAACATCACTGTGTGTATAATCTCGGTACTGTGACATCAGTGTATTATCCCTCTACTGTGACCTAACTGTGTTTATTATTCCTGTACTGCGACATCATGGTGTTTATTATCCTAGTGGTGTTACATCACAGCACTTATTATCACTGTACTGTGTCATCACTGTACTCTGCTTTGTGTCGTCACTGTGCTTATCTCTGTTACGTGACATTACTCTATTATCCCTATACTGTGACATCACTGTGCTTATTATCACTGTTCTGTGTCATCACTGTACTCTGCTTTGTGACATCACTGTGCTTATCTCTGTTACGTGACATCACTGTCACATTCAACCTGATAACTAAGGAAAAAAAATGCATCAATGTAAATAACAAAAATGAACTTTGTTGGCTCCTTTCTTGGAGTCCTTGCAGAATTCATTGCCAAGTTATCTTTAAACTATGTCTCCTATGAATATAAATGACTTTGTAGTCCATGTTATAGGATTTCAATTAGTTTTGCACATTGAGAAGCCGCCACGTATATATTCTAACCCATGATTAAGTAATACAAGCGTTTTATGAGCAGGAAACAAAACTCTTCCGATCTGTGGAGGTCTCGGGATCAATCAATGAAGTGACAATAAAACCCATCTATGGTCTAGACGAGGATTGTGTCAGCTGTGATGTTGTGTGTTCAATGTCTGACGCTGACTGTAGGGTGAAGACGAGATGAGCCAAGCAATTCAAAGCTAATCAATGTTATTGCGATTCAGCGTCCCCAAATCTAGCCAAATGGCGACTGGACCACAATTTACCTAATTTGTTTTAGGGACGGGAAGCAGTTAAATGAATTATTTCTTCACCTTGCCCTGACCCTTGTCCCCTTGGTCTGGTCTTTCTTCTTGAATCAAATGTTTTTGTCATAAATGAGCGAATCTAAATTTTGGAAGATTTGCTCCTTTCTAGCAAATTCTCACCTGGTCTCATGGAGAACTAAAGGATCTCCCGCAGTAGAATATGCCCCCAAAAGTATTAGTAGGTCATCTGGCCCCAGCTTATCCAGAATTAATTTTACTATAATATGGACCGTAAGGGTGTAAGACCATTGGAGACATCTACAATGGGATCCGTTAAGAGGGTCCTATCCTATACTTCTTCATGGGCATTCGGCACCTTTACATACTCCTCCTTTATTCTCCTTTGCACAAGGAAAGACTAGAAGCAATGGGATGAAACTGAATGGGAGGAGACACAGATTAGATATTAGAAAAAACTTTTTGACAGTTAGAGTGATCAATGAGTGGAACAGGCTGCCACGAGAAGTGGTGAGTTCTCCTCCAAAAGAAGTCTTCAAACAGAGGCTGGACAGACATCTGTCTGGGATGATTTAGCGAATCCTACACTTCACCTGTGGGAGACAGAATCTCAAAAATTAGAAAACAGAAAATCACATTGTATGATTTTTACATAATTTGCATTTTATTGCATGAAATAAGTATTTAATACAATATAAAAATAAAACTTAATATTTGGTACAGAAACCTTTGTTTACAGTTACAGAGGTCAGATGTTTCATGTACTTCTTGAACAAGTTTGCACACCCTGCAGCAGGGATTTTGGCCCACTCCTCCATACAGATCTTCTCCAGATCTTTCAAGTTTCGTGGTTGTTGCTGGGAAACATTGAGTTTCAGCCTCCTCCAAAGATTTTCTTTTGGGTTCAGATCTGGAGACTAGCTAGGCCACTGCAGGACCTTGAAATGCTTCTTATGGAGCCACTCATTAGCTGCCCTGGCTGTGTGTTTTGGGTCATTGTCATGCTGGAAGAGCCGGCCACAACCTATCTTCAGTGCTCTTACTGAGGGAAGGAGGTTGTTGGCCAAAATATCCATCCTCCCTTCAATACGGTGCAGTTGTCCTGTCTCCTTTACAGAAATGCACCCCCAAAGTATGTTTCCCCCACCGTGACTCACGGTTGGGACGGTGTTCTTGGGGTTGTACTCATACTTCTTCCAAACGCGGCAAGTGGAGTTGTAACCAAAAAGTTCTATTTTGGTCTCATCTGACCATATGACTTTCTTCCATGCCTCCTCTATATCATCCAAATGGTGATCGGTGAACTTCAAATGGGCCTGGACATGTGCTGGCGTGAGCAGGGGGACCTTGCATGCCCTGCAGGATTTTAAGCCATGATGTTGTAGTGTGTTACAGTAATGTTTGAGACTGTGGTCCCAGCTCTCTTCATGTAATTGGCCAGGTCCTCCCATGTGGTTATGGGCTGATTCCTGACCTATCTCAGAATCATCCTTACCTCACGATGTTAGATCTTGCATGGAGCCCCAGACCAAGATAAATTCACAGTCATATTGTGTTTCTTCCATTTTCTAATAATTGTGCCAACAGTTGTTGCCTTCTCACCAAGCTGCTTGCCTATTGTCCTGTAGTCTATCCCAGCCTTGTGCAGGTCTACAATTTTGTCCCTGGTGTCCTTAGACAGCTCTTTGGTCTTGGCCATGGTGGAGAGGTTGGAGTGTGATTGAGTGTGTAGACAGGTGTCTTTTATACAGGTAACGAGTTCAAACAGGTGCAATTAATACAGGTAATGAGTGCAGAGTAGGAGGCTTCTTTAAGAAAAACTAACAGATCTGTGAGAAAAGAATGCTTGCTGGTTGGTAGGTGATCAAATAATTAAGTTGTATTTTATTGCAAGAAATATCTAAAAATCATACAATGTGATTTTCTGGATTTTATTTTTAGATTCTGTCTCACAGTTGAAGTGTACCTACGATAAAAATTACAGACCTCTCCACTCTTTGTAGGTGGGAAAACTTGCAAAATCGGCAAAGTATCAAATACTTATTTCCCCCATTGTATATGGCACCTTGCCATTAGTCTAGCAGTTGTAGAGAATAGGACTTTAAAGGGGTTTTCTATGTTTAGGAAAGTGGACTCCAAATGCTCTAAACTACCAAAAATGATGGCTTCCCACCGCTGCTCGGTGTTTTGGCTGCAATGGTGATATCATGTTGACAGCGCACATCACCGCTATAAATATTCATTGAGGTAGGCCAGCTGTCCAGCTATCGCTCAATATCGCTGCTCTCTTCAACTTCCAAACTCACTTTCACTTCAAAACTCCTGGAACAGCACGTCCACGCAGCAGAACTTTCCTCCCACCTCTCATCTAACTAGCTCTTTGAGAACCTACAATCTTGTTTCCACCTCATCACTCCACTGAGACTGCCCTGACCAAAATTATTAACGACTTACTTACAGCCAAAGCTAAGGGACAATACTCTATACTCCTCCTTCTAGACCTGTCCTCTGCTTTCGACACAGTTGACCATTGCCTCCTACTACATATCCTCTCCTCCTTTGGCATCAAAGACCTTGCCCTATCAGAATCTCCCACTCCCACACTACCTCCTCATCCCGCCCTCACTCTGTTGGAGTCCCCCAAGGCACTGTTCTAGTACCCCTACTCTTCTCAATCTATGCCTGGAACAACTCATAAAGTCCCATGGTCTCCAGTACCACCTGTATGCTGACGACACTCACTCAGATCTACCTCTCTGGCCCAGACGTCACCTCTCTGCTGTCCAATATCCCGAAGTGTCTATCAGCCATAGTCTCCTTCTTCTCCTCTCGCTTCCTCAAACTCAATGTGGACAAATCTGAACTCCTCATATTTCCTCCATCTCACAGATCTTCCTTATCTCATCTATCTATCACAATTAATGACATCACGCTTTCCCCTGTACCGGAGGTCCACTGCCTCGGAGTAATCCTTGACTCTGCCCTGTCCTTCAAACCGCACATCCAAGCTCTTTCCACCTCCTGTCGCCTCCAGCTCAAAAATATCTTCAGAATCCGTCCTTTCCTCAACCTTCAATCTACTAAAATGCTTGTGCATGCCCTCATCATCTCCCACCTTGACTACTGCAACATCCTTTTCTGTGGCCTCCCTGCTAACACTCTCGCACCTTTCCAGTCCATCCTTAACTCTGCTGCCCGACTAATTCATCTCACTCCTCGCTACTCCTCCGCTTCTCCCCTCTGCAAATCCCTTCACTGGCTCCCGTACCCTCAGCGTATCCAGTTCAAATTACTAATACTGACCTACAAGGCCATCTATAACCTGTCTCCTCAATATATCTCTGAACTAATCTCCCGATATCTTCCCTCATGTAATCTCCGGTCCTCCTAAGACCTCCTTCTCTCCTCCACACTTATTCGCTCCCCACCTAATCGCCTCCAAGACTTCTCCCGAATAGCCCCCGTCCTCTGGAATTCTTTGCCCCAACACGTTCGACTATCAACCACATTCGGATCCTTTAGACGGAACCTGAAAATTCACCTCTTTAAGAAAGCCTACAGCCTGCAAAGATCCCGCTGCCTCTTCACCACTACCGGAGCTACCGCCTCACCATCACTGGAGCTGCCGCAAGCCCCCCAACCTACTGTCTCCTTCTCCACCATCCTGTAGAATGTAAACCCGCAAGGGCAGGGTCCTCTGCCCTCTGTATCAGTCTGTCATTGTTAGTTTGTTTACTGTAAGTGATACCTGTAATTTGTATGTAACCCCTTCTCATATACAGCACCATGGAATCAATGGTGCTATATTAACAATAATAATAATAATAATAATAATAATAATAGGTGGCTGTGGTGAGGTAGACACTATGAGTCACTGAGCTCAGTGATTATCTACAGCGGTGATGTGTGATCTCATAGTCACAGCTAAAGCTCTATGGCGGGGAGCCGACTCTAGAATCCAGAAAGTGGGCTGGTAAAGTGAGTAGCCACTTAGTGATGCAGGAAGGAATGCAGATGTACTCAGGAGACAGTTGAAAACTTTACTTTCAGGAAGGCAACCATTTTGGCGGCATGTATAGCTAAAAATAAAGTGTAACTGTCATAATATGTATATATTTTTAAAGAAATAATTAGATGTAAGAAAACCTGCCGATTGTTGGGGTCCAGGTGCTGAGCCCCATACCGATTGCACAACTAACTAAGTATGCAGCTCTTGCATGCAGCACTCTCACATAGCGCATAGGCTTACTATGCAGCCCATACAAGAGTTGCACACTTCAGATTGTGGAGATTTTGTGGTCTGGGCCCTGATACATAAGGTTCATTAGAAAGCCATCGACCTGGACAGGAGTTTAGTTTATGAAAGTGAGAAAGTTACAGGGAGGTGTGTGCGTGTGGTGCCCCTGAGGGTTCAGTCACCACAAAGGTACTGCACCTCCTCCTGAGGTGTGGTGCCCCACTATTCAGGTAAGGTGGAGACACCTGACCAAACTCCAACACCTGCACCCCACACCACAAAGTAGTGCAGCAAAGCACCTTCGGCGGCTTCCTGCTTGGAGTGTAGCATAGCACCCCTTGGTGGCTCTCTGCTTGGAACACGAAACGTGCTGGGAGGTGGGTGGAGCTTAGTTTACATAAAAGAGCGGGAAGAGTTGAGTCAGTCGTTCAGTCAGTCATTCACTCAGTGAGTGAGTGAGGATGTAGAAGGACAGAGAGACAGAGAAGATCCCCGGGAGAGGGATGGAAGAAGGAAGTGCTGCAGCAGGCCACAGTGATCTGGGTGTGCTGGCACAGGAAAGAGACAGAGAAAGGAAGCTAGATTCTCCATTGGGAAGAAGGATTAGCACGGAACATAAGGAGAATAGGAGGACTAAGGATCAGGGTTGGAAGAGAGAACCCTTCCCAGGTTCACAGCGCAAGGCCGGGGCCCGGTCCCCGAGGTTGTACAGATACTAATGGTCTTGCAGCAGACACCGGAGGAATAGAAATTATCACCACTTTATTTCCACACAAGACTTGGGGGCACAACAGCAACGATAGTGAGCCGGGACTACTGTAGGTAGTAAGGAGTCCCCGAAGCAGGCTACAGCTGTCTGCTGTACAAGTAGAGTTCATAGGAACATCTGACAGGAGCAACTCCAGTGTAACTCAGTACTGGGAGTACTTTATTCAAAGGCGCTATAAGAGGAGACGTTCAGAAAAGGCACATATGTTGGCGGAGTGTTGGAAAGGAGTACTTCATCTTGCCTGGAAGTTGGCTGAGCTCCTGACCCAGAGGACACGGCACGGATGTGGGCACCTGTACCTGCAACAGACTGTGAGTAAAGCTTTTGAACTACATGCCTTGGTGTCCTCCATTTATTCCTGCGCCTACCCGCCCAGTACTGTTACATCCCTTGCGCCCGACACTACACCATCTAAGTGTCACTTCAACTACTACTCTGCCCTGAGACTACAGCCCTGCCTGTGGAGGGCTATAACATCACTGCTGCACCACACCATCTGTCCCAGAGGATCTGTCTGCAGCGTCGGCTTACATCTTCACTGCCGAACACCACAGGTGGCGTCACAAATCATTCATAGACTTTCCCCCTTTTACAATGGGCGCCCAGGGCCACAGGCCGGGTCCCAGCTACCGTGACATCTCCCATTGAAGCTCATCGGGCCCGGTACCGAGTACCCCACAGCCCTGGGAGGGCGACCCATGTGCGTCAGCAATAAGCAACCTGGCACTGATGGTGGATGGAGTTGGTGCAAAGCAATCTGTAGTACCTGGTCCAACCGCCGCCTCAGTAATCTGTGGCTGCTGCACAGGAGTCCGGATAACTGTCTCTTACCTTCCGACATCTGCAGCTCTTCCGTTGATTAACCAGCCTGGCGCAATGTCATCATTGTGGTGTGATGTCATACAGGTCGACCAATCAAACAGAGTTGCGAACGCTGGGAGGTGTCGGTTCTCAGTGCTCCCATCCAACATCCATAGATTACGGACATGATAGCTAGAACGAGTCCTGTGAATCGACTCTAAAGTGCTAAGAGTAAATAAGTACACCCCAACAGATTTATCGGATAATCTTTAGTTTCCTTTTCAGAATCAACATTTTCTATGGGATACTATGCTACAGAATACTCCCACATATGTGCGCCATTGATTGGAAACAAGATTTGCTATTTTAGCATACGGAAAAAGTTATTTTCCTAACAAATGCATTGAAGAAAATGTAGCAAAAATGAGTACACCCCAATGAAATTCTCAGGAGTAAAAGGTAAAGTTTAGAAAACAAAATGCTAATTAACATGAATTCAACCACAGGTAAGTCTAATTATTCGTTAAACAGGTGTCTGACAGATGGGTGACTCTAAAAAGGCCATTACTTGAATGTTGTCAAGTGAAAATGGCAAACTGCCGTTATAGTGACCAGAACGTTGTAGTCACCAATACATTATGCCCAGCCTGTGCTTCTGGAGGCATGCACCCGTAAGTTAGGCGGGCTCTCATCGCTTCTGAAATGTCAAATGTGGGCGCTATATGTGGTTTAGGCACACTGTGGGGCTCAGAAGGGAGGGGACATTTGGATTTGGGAATGCAGAATTTGCTGAATATTTTTTGGAGGGTGACGAGCCATTTCACTTTTCCAGGGCCTTTGTGCTACTAGTAACGTGGAAGCCCATATATTTCCATTAACAGATGACAGACCTGAGTGAGGACTTGCTTTTTTTGTGGATTGAGTTGAAGCTTTTATTGGGAGCATTTTACATTTATCCAGCGCTTTACACTGAGCATTTACTTTAGGATTTCCATCTAAATCTATGAGTGACGTGATTCAGGTGAAAGGTGTTCTTTTCAGAAGTGACAAAACTGTGGCCGATACCACTTTCAAGCAATCCTAAAAAGACGGACACCGCCGGATCACAGGTCAGATGGCATCCATAGTGCCTCCATCTGCCTCATTTTAGGGAATCTTCTGCCAGAGGTCCCATCTGAATCACTTATTTCAGAGATTTACACGAAAACCCCAGTGTAAGCGCTCAGCGCAGAGCACAGGATAAATGTGCACTGAGCCTTACTGCGATCTATGGGAGGCAGAATGAAAATATCAACATCAGGTGAAGAATTGTTTTTATTTATTTTTTACGCTGCTCCTCGTGCTGTATAAGTGATTAAGCAACTTTATTCTTTGGGTCGGTGCGATTACAGCAATGCCAGATATATATTGGGCTTTTATGTTTGGCTGTTATCACACACTAAAAGATGCCTTTTATTGCAAAAAATAGTTTTTGCATCACCATATTTTGGCCAACAGAGTCATGTGAGGGCTTGTTTTTTTTGGGTCGAGTTGACGTTTTTTGATCACTTTCTATTTCGATTTTTGGGAAGCAAAGTGAGCAAAAACCAGAAATTCAGGAATTTTTCTTTGGCCCTGGGGGTTTATGTCATTTCACGTGTGGTAAAATTGATAAGGCAGTTTTATTCTTTGGGTCAGTACAATTACAATGATATCACAGTATATCTCTTTTATGTTTTGGCGCTTTTACACAATATAAACTTTGATAGAAAAAATAATTATTTTTGCATTGCTCTATTCTCTGAGCGCTATAACTTTTTTTTATTTTTCCGTCAATTGAGCTGTTTGGTGGCTTGTTTTTTTGTGGGACAAGATAACGTTTTCAGCGGTATCATGTTTATTTAGGTTGGGTCATTCCGGACATGGCGATCAAAATATGTGTACTTTTTATTGTTTTTTTTTCATACAAATATTTATTCATGGGTACAACATGTTTTGTTTTTTTAATTATTATTTTTTTTTAAATATTTTTTAAATTTTGTAAAAAAAAATCTTTTTTTTTTTTGTAACTGTTTTACTTTGTCCCACTTTGGGACTATCATTTTTTGCAGGCTGATCACTTGTATAGCATGGGGATGCAGTAGCTATGCAAACTGTCAGTGCTGCACTGACAAAGTTGCTGATTATGCTCTGAGCATGATCTAGCAACTTTACTAGCTCTGGTGACCCGATTTCATCATAACGACATCGGGTCACCACTGCAACGATCAGGACTCCGCGATCACGCCACGATGTCTCCGATCCAAGGGCAGAGGAGCTGTCTTCCCTCTGCCTGCTCCCGAAATGCTGCGACCGAGTTACCTCTAAGCATTTAGTGGGTAAAAGTGCCAAGAGTTGTGCGGGACTGCTCCTGGCACTAAGTGCCAGGTGTCAGTTGTCAGAATCAGCTGACCCCAGGTGGCGATCACACGCGTACAGCCTATGTGCGCACAAAATCAACAGGACGTATACATATGCCCCAGGTCAATAAGACCCAGGTGACAGGGACGTATGGGTACTTCCAAGGTGGGAAAGGGGTTATCAATGAAAATCCCTTCCTATTTCATGCTGTCAGCAATGGCACCATATGGAAGAGAAATGTTACATAACCTGAGAAAGAAAATCGTTTTGTTACACAAGAGAAGTGAAGGCTACAAGAAAATCCACAAAGCTTTACTTATCAGTCAGAATACTAGAGTAAAACTGATATAAAAATGTAGCAAAGATGGAACAGCATCCATCTCACAGAGAGGTCCAGGCCGACCACAGACGTTTACTCCTGAACAGGAGCATCTTCTAATGAAAAGGATTGAAGAAAATTGAAATGCAAATTCACTGCAGTTAACTAGAGAAGTAGAAAGCTGAACCGGGGTGAATGTTTCCCATGACACATTACGGCATACACTGCAGAAGAGTGGCATGCATGACTGTCGTCCATGATGGAAGCCTCTTCTGAAGTCCATGCGTGAAAAATCCTGCATACATTTTGTCAGGGCCCATGCTGTCAAATTTGAAAGTTACTGGGAATTTATAGATGGTGGTGATCAGAACAAGAGAAATGTTTTTGTGAGTGATGGCGCCAAGCTGTATGGCATTGCAAAGGTGAGGAGTACAAAGAAAAATGCATGGTGCCTACAGTGAGACAAGGTGGTGGCAGTGTTTTTATGTGGGGCTGCATGAGTGCTGCTGGTGTTGTGGAGCTACATCTCATTGATGGTATCCTGAATTTACAAATGTACTTCTCTATAGTGAAAGAGAAGATGTCACCATCACTCTGGGCCCTTGGTAGACGTGCACTATTCGAACATGACAAAGATCCAAAATGCACATCTAAGGCCACTGTTGCATTTCCGAACAAAAATATGAAAATGATTAATTGACTAAGTATGTCTCCTGATCTAAGCCCAACCAAACATCTATAGGGAATTCTGAAGAGACAAGTTGTCATTAGGTATGAGCAAACCCGAACTGTAAAGTTCAAGTTTGTACCGGACACTTAGTGTCCAGTGCTGAACTCTGAACATGGACTTCTGCTGGAAATCCGTGTTACTATTCAGAGTTCAGATGCTTAGAGAAGCATGTTGAAAGGCTGCAGCACAGCCAATCAAGCAACTTTTAGGCTGTGGGCACTTCTGGGGCCTTCACAGCCATGCCAAGTATTGGCATGGTTGTGACTGACCGGTGCCACCCGTGACCCGGCCTGTATAACTGCTGCATGGCAACACTGCTCGAGTGAGAGTCAGGGTAAAATAAATAAAATAAAAAAAAGGACATGGGCTCCCCCTTATTTTCACTAACCAGCCAAGGGAAAGCAGACAGCCTATTATATTTGGAAGGGGACAATATTCCAATATGGACCTTTTCAGCCCATTAATATCAGCCCCGAGCTGTCTGCTTGCTTTTTCTGGTTATTAAAAATGATGTGGAAGCGAGTGGCATTAGAACTTTTCCCACGGTGCTCACACTGACGTAAGTGAGTTGAACTGAGGTAATTGATTCTGAGCTTGCAGGACCTTTCTGACGGCACTGCGAGTGTGTGAACTTTCTTACGCTCGTGGTGACCTCAATGATGTGAAAGGAGGTCACCGCGAGATGCTGAGCAAGCACGCCAGCTTAGTGTCTCTGCTGGATGGCAGTCTGTATAGTCGCATCATGCAACAATGCAGCCTGCCATCTAGATGTAGTAGAACTAGACTTGTCACAGGACAAATAGATCATCTTCTTGGCGGACAGATAAGGAATATTATCGTTTATTATTTTAATTCTGTTACAGGAGACATTGGTTTCAGGGGACTGGGCGATGACGTGAATATGGTTTAATTTAGATTCATTAAAGGAGCCTGTGTCATTGTTTCAATTAAAGGGCTTTATTCTGGGTGTGTGTTTTTATACAATATGACTATGGGGTTAGCAATGGGGGCATCTTATAGAGGCCTCTCCATTACTAACCTGTGGGCTTGATGTCACCTGACAATACAAAGGTGACACCAACCCCCCAACTATCACCCCACTTTGCCACTGCACCACGGCAAGTGGGAAGAGTGAGGCTAAGTGCCAGAATTTTTTCTCACACAATTGACTTGCATTGGCGAGTCTCGTCTGAGATACGAGGACGATCGCAGCATGCTGTCATTTTTTTCTCAGTCCGAGAAAAGAATCGCAGATGAGCAGGTACTCATAGCTTAACATTGTTTATAGTGCAATCCAATTTTTTATCGCACTCGTCCGTTTTCCTCACAGATGAGTATAAACCCTAAAGGACAAAGCACAAAATAATTGCTCTTTATGAGTAGCGCTAAATTTTTCTCCACTGCTACTCAATCTCACACAGTCTAGGAATTATTGACCCTCAGCATTTTCACATCCTAGGCTACATGCACAAAACTCTTTCAGGTGAGTTCACTCAAAAATCTACCCGAGAAAGCATAGATTTCCATTTATTTAGACGTGCTGTTCATAAGTCTTTTAACTTCTTCAGGTTTCCAAAGACGACAAGTAGTTGAAGTGATCGGACCATTCTTCAGGTGGCTTCTACTCTGAAGGCGTTCTTGGTGCTTAACAATACAATCAATGGGTTGTCTCAAAAAACGCCGGACGTCTTTTTGAGCATTGCGTTAACGGTTTTGCTTGAAAAAACTCTAGCGATATTATTCATTTGTTGAATAGAGCTAAAAAAAAAAGTCTAGAAAACCCCATTTAAAAAGACAGCACAACAATGTAAAAAAACATCTGCAAAAGCACTCCGGGAATAACAAAAAAAATTATAAAAGAAGACACCTACGTTTCCTGAAGCGCCTTCCTCTTGAAAAATTTGTTGGGGTCGCCTTCCTGAAAAAGGTGTGTGACCATCGCCCTGATGTGATATAATGAGCAATGCAGCAAATTTTATATCGCATTGCAATGTATAGAGTGAAATTTGCTGCAAAGTCTGTAAAATATCAATCAATCAATCAATCAAGAGAAAAAACTTCCCAAAGGCAATGTATTTTTCAGCCAGATGTTTTCCGGAACTTGCCTGAAAAAGCGCCGCAAAAACGCCTCATAAAATGAACATAGTGCACAGCAATGTCAAAACAACACTGCTGTGCACGTTACATCTTATATCATTTCTTCTGACCGCTTCAGGGTTCGGAATCCATGCAGTTGGTAAAAAAAGGGACATGCTCATTCATTAGGTGGCTTCCACCCGAAAGCTGCCCATTCTCTATACTTCACAGCATAGAGTAAAAAATACCGCAAGAACAACATCAAAACCACTAGTGAAGCCGCCACATGAAAAAGACGTCGGCATTTTCCAGAAGCGGCTTTGCCTGGGAAAACTTGGTTGCGCCGTTGGTGGTGTCTAAAAGACCCCATGGGTACATAGCCAAAAAAAAGGAATGTTTCCTGAACCGGTTTCCACTTGAAAAACTCATTTTGATTGCCTTAAAAATTCTTTCCACCCATATCTTCAGCCACAGGTGTGTTTTTCCTATCGATAGGATGGGTCATCATTATTGAGGTGGTGGAGGTCTGACACCCAGTACCCCCGCCGATCAGCTATTTTTTGTTTTGGCAGCCAGGTGCTGCAGAACAGTTCCTTAGAAAAAAAAATCAGGAGCTGCTCTGCAGCACTTGGCAGCTGCTACTACATTCTGAAAGGATTTACAATTTGTAGCTGTCAAAGAAAATAAGAGCTGATTAGTAGGGGTGCTAGGTGCCAGACCCCCACCCATCTGATACCAATGACCTATCCTATAGCCACAACATCAATATTATTTGACCGGACAACCCCTTTAACAGTTATAAATCCCCAAGTTCATAAAAGTCGGATATAATAATTCATTCACATAGGAATTAAAAAGAGAAAAAAAAAACCCAAGATACATGAGAAGGAAATGTAATAAAATAAATTGTAGCCGAGGTGTTTGATAACCAAACTCTTGCGCTGGAAAATAAATAGCAACAATCACTTCTTTCCCCTTAAGCGCCTTTGAAATTGCTCTTTGTTTGCCAATACTTGTATGAACCGGTATCGCTTTGTTAATTTAGCTGCAGCCATATATAAGAAATTGTGCCAGTGTAATCTGAACTTGTAATTCTTAAATGCACCCAATTCATTCTTATGTTAAATTGAATTGTTTGCACACCTGAGGGTGCTGGTAAATGGCTGTGCAGTTGGGAAATTTATTACCTATAGCTGGGTGCAGTACCCCCTGGTGGCCACTGGATGGCAGCAGAGGGAGGGGAAGGTGTGAGGTGGCGCAGCAGCTGGGGCTTGTTCATATAAGCACACTTCTCTGCTAGGAAGGTAATTTAGAACAATTACACCAATTATTATTGCTTCTCTAATTAGTGTTTTTCCTACAGAATTAGCTGAGTGTTTATTAGAAGTCGCACACTTCCGGCGCGTTAACCGCTTCGCTGCCGGGTGTAATGTAATAATAATATTTTGCTTGTTATTTATCTATTTTTATAGCATAAAAGCATTGATGAAATATTAATTCTGCTTTGTTATATTTGCCATTCATTTTTAATGAGCTCTATGTCTTCCTTGAAACATAGTGCGTTACATCCAGGCCTTTTGGAAATGGCGAGTCCTTTTCGTTGGGTCATAAAAGATCTGATAGAAATTCAAGAATGAGATGATAAGGAGCTGCTCCTCCGCACTGTGCTGCCCCCATATCTCTGCACATGAGACCCTCATCAGGCTGAAAGGAAACAATCAGGATCAATCTGCGCAAAATACACCTGATAGCACTCCACCACAACATACCTCTGTTTCTTTCTTTCTTTCTTTCTTTCTTTCTTTCTCTTTCTTTCTCTTTCTTTCTTTCTTTCTTTCCCTTCTTTCTTTCATTTTCTTTCTTTCCATTATTTTTGTTTTTTTTCTTTTTTCCTTTCATCTTTCTTGCTTCCTATTCTTTCTTTCTCTTTCTTTTCTTATTTCCTTCCACCTTTCCTTCTTCCTTCCTTTCTTTTTCTTTCCTTTTCTTTCTTTTTGTTTATCTTACTTTCACTTTCTTTTCTTAGTTCCTTCCATATTTCTTTCGTTCTCTCTTTCTTTTCTTCCTTCCTGCCTTCTTTTTCTTTCTTTTTGTTTTTCTTTCCTTTTTCATCCATCTTTCTTGCTTCCTACTTTTTTATTTCTTTCTATCTTTCATTCATTCAGTCTTTCTCTTTCATCTTCTTTTCTTTTTCTTTCTCTTTTTTTCTTTCTTCCTTTCATCTTTCTTGCTGCCTACTTTTTTCTTTGTCTTTCTTTCTTGTTTCTTTCATTCTTTCCTTCCATCTTTTTTTCTCTATTTCTTTCTCTCTTTCTTTTTTTCTCTCTCTGTCTCTCTTAGGAATCTTGATCAGTGATTGGCTGCATCATCACCTGTTGTGCCCAACATGTTTTTTAAATAGCAAAAGTAGTGGCCAGAATGTCTCCTATCTATCTATTATCATCCATCTCTCTCTTTCATATATCACATATGCTGTATAACTATAATACAATGAACATTCCTAATTAAAAATTTCCTTCTGCAACTTTTTTTATTGAAAATTTCTAGTGTTGTCACAACTTAAAGGGAACCTGTCACCTCTTTTGGCCGATATAAGATACGGCCGCTGCCTTTCAGGGCTTATATAGAGCATTCTGTAATGCTATAGATAAGCCCCCGGTCTGACCTGCAAGATAAGAAAAATAAGTTTTATTATTCTCACCCGGTGGGTCAGTCCGGTGCGGTCCGGTCCGATAGGTGTCGCAGGTCCGGGTCCGGCGCCTCCCATCTTCTTGCGCCGCCGCCCTCCTGTTCACTTTAAAGTAAACGGTAAGAAATCTTAGACAGTCGTTATGTGGAAGAGTAGTGATGTAAGAAATCACTAATGATCAGAAAACCTCTTTAGGCTGAGTGCAGACGGAGTTTTGAGCCCTGCGGATTTTTACGTGCAGAATGGAAGAAAACCGCAGGTCAAATGACCTGCATTTTTCCTGCGGATTTCTTCCATTTTTCACGCGGTTTTCATGCGGTTTTTGTGTGGTTTTCCATTGCGGTCTTCCCACTGCGGATTTGGTAACAGGGGAGATAGAAAACCGCACAAAAGAAGTAACATGCTGCGGATTTAGTACCGCAGGAAAACCGCGCGGAAAAATCCGCAGCGTCTGCACAGCGTTTTTTTTTTTTCATTCATTTTAAAGGTACTGTACATCACAATGCGGATATGCAACGTTTCTGCGCGGTAAAATCCGCTGCGGAAACGCTGCAAATCTGCATCGTGTGCACATGGCCTTAAACTCTCAGTAATCTATTCTAATATTTCTAAACACTGTTTTTCGGTAATTCCTTTGTATCCCCGTTCATACTGCACCCACACACACAAATGATACACCATTTGAAAGGTAAACTTGCCCCCTTCAGCAAGAAAATAGCCAAACAAACCACACATCCACGATTTGATCACAAAATACAGTTTAAACATTCATTTTCATAAACCTGCAGTAAGGAAAAATGACCTGCAGGTTGCACCACAGTACCCCAAAGTACACTACTGACACATTTGTAAACAGGCACTGCTTTTTCACTGATTACTTCGCCCCACACACACACGATACACCGTTTGATAGGTAAACTTACTCCCTTCAGCAAGAAAAGAGCCAAACAAACCACACATTTACGATTTTATCACAAAATTCAGTTTAAACATTCATTTTCATAAACCTGCAGAAAGACACAATGACCTGCAGGTGGCACCTCAACCGGAAGACATTTTTTGGCCTCTACTTATCAAATCAATTTATTGTATTACCAATCTACATATATAAATACCTGTCTGTGTTCATCAGCTCATGAAATACATTTACATTTGGCCAGCTGCTTTTTTTTAAATTGCCTGCGCCCCCGACGACCAATGTGCAAAAATTTTGCACGGGCCAAGCTAAGTCTGTCAGAAATGTGATTTCTCTTTTCTAAGTAGATGATAGGCAAATTAATAGTAAAGATATTTTATATATTATACAGATCGAAAAATAGATAAATATGAGATAAATAGGAGAGATGATGGATAGATGATAGATATATAATAGATGATAGATAGATGATTGATAGATGATAGATAATAGAGAGATAGATAGATAATAGATGATAGATAGGTGATAGATAATAGAGAGATAGATAGATAATAGATAGATTATAGATTTTGATCTGAGACATGTATCAAACTTGGAAAGGCACCTGAATGTTTTTATTTTAAAACCATACGCAGCGCACAAAAAGCGACATCCGTGTGCAGTCCATTACTTAAGATTGTGGGGAGTAGATAAAAAAACATTGTAATTTATTTATTTTTTTCATATAAGAAAATCACTGATGAAAATGAGATTCAGGACACTGATGATACTTGGATTGTTTTTTTTGTGTACTAGGAAAATCACTGATGTCTGATTGAGACCGATGGGAGCAGTGCTCGGCCATCTATGGAGGGGAGATAAATATATATATATATATATATATATATACAGTATATGAGACAGATATATAGATATGCATATTTTATTTTATTCATATTTTCCTGGCGTACATGGCGCCATTATTGCCACAACTCTTTATAGAACTCATCATCCTTTCTATCTTCCGTCAGGACTATTTTTTGACCATTTCCGGATAAGCAGGAAATCCGGATCATTGGGTGCCGATTTAGAAAATCATAGAATCGTAGAGTTGGAAGGGACCTCCTGGGCCATCTGGTCCAACCCCCTGCTCAAAGCAGGATTCGCTAAATCATCCCAGTCAGATGTCTGTCCAGCCTCTGTTTGAAGACTTCCATTGAAGGAGAACTCACCACTTCTCGTGGCAGCCTGTTCCACTCATTGATCACTCTAACTGTCAAAAAGTTTTTTCTAATATCTAATCTGTGTCTCCTCCCATTCAGTTTCATCCCATTGCTTCTAGTCTTTCCTTGTGCAAATGAGAATAAAGTTGATCCTTCTACAATGTGACAGCCCTTGAGATATTTGTAGACAGCTATTAAGTCTCCTCTCAGTCTTCTCTTTTGCAAACTAAACATTCCCAAATCCTGCAACCTTTCCTCATAAGACAGGGTTTGCAGACCGGTCACCATTCTGGTCGCTCTTTTCTGAACTTGCTCCAGTTTGTTGATGTCTTTTTTAAAATGTGGTGCCCAAAACTGTACACAATATTCCAGATGAGGTCTGACCAAAGAGGAGTAGAGGGAAATAATGACTTCACGTGATCTAGACTGTATGCTTCTGTTAATACATCCTAGAATTGCATTTGCCTTTTTTTGCTGCTGCATCACACTGTTGACTCATATTCAGTCTGTGATCTATTAGTATACCCAAGTCTTTTTCACATGTGCTGTCACTTAGCCCTATTCCTCCCATTCTATATATTTGCTTTTTCCATTTTTATTGCCCAGATGTAGTACTTTGCATTTCTCCCTGTTAAAAACCATTCTGTTAGTTGCTGCCCACTTCTCCAGTTTATTTAAATCTTTTTGAATCCTCTCTCTCTCTTCTCTAGTATTAGCTATCCCTCCTAGCTTTGTGTCATCAGCAAATTTAATCAGTTTACCCTCAATTCCTTCATCTAAATCATTGATAAAGATGTTGAACAATACAGGGCCCAGGACAGAGCCCTGTGGTACCCCACTTGAGACATTCTTCCAACTGGATGTGCAGCCATTTACGACCACTCTTTGGGTCCGATCACTAAGCCAGTTATGAATCCACCTAACAGTTGCCTTGTCCATTCCATACTTAGTCATTTTTTCAATAAGGATTGTATGAGATACTTTGTCAAATGCTTTGCTGAAGTCAAGATATACTATATCTACAGCATTTCCTTGATCCACCCAATCAGTGATACCGTCATAGAAGGAAATTAAGTTAGTCTGACATGACTTATTAGTTACAAACCCATGCTGACTCTGTTTAATCACTTCATTCTTATCCAGGTATTGACATACATGTTGTTTAATAATTTGTTCAAAGATCTTTCCTGGTATAGAAGTCAGACTCACCGGCCTATAGTTACCTGGGTCCACCTTCTTCCCCTTTTTGAAGATAGGAACAACATTTGCTCTTCTCCAGTCTTCTGGCACTTCTCCTGTTCTCCAAGATTTACGGGAACGTCCCAGTATTCTCCGGAATGCTGCACTAGTTAATAACTAATGACCTCCAGACCAATCAGTGTGAGCGCAGAGAAGATTTAATGGAAGCTTTCGGAGGGATCCCCGCGGTGACTGACCTGAGCGCCCCTGGTTCAGACCCTTTTTCTGCCTATTTTTGCCGGTTGCCATTGAATTGTAGAGTTTCTGCGGTTTCTGAACGCCGCTCGTTTCTAATCTCAGGAGTAATACCAGCGAAATATGCAATTAATAATTCAGAGCTGGTAATTGCTAATTATTAAAACAATGATCCCCTTATTTCATGGCCTAGTTATTGCCAGCGCTGCTTTCTTAAATAACAGCTGTGTGAGTTACTTGCAGAAATCTAGATCATATCTCATAAGTCTTAGTTAAATCTGTTAAAGACAATGTCATTAGGATATTAATAGCTGATTACAGCAGGAGCCCAGGGAGTAAGATCCTGGAGAAAGTGGAGCAGCCAGGGATACAGGGGTACAGAACACAGCTAGGCATGGCACTGATACCTGAGGCACTGAATATAGCACTGACACTGGGGGGCAGGACAATGACACTGACACTGGGGGGCAGGATGATGACACTGGAGGCAGGATGATGACACTGACACTGGGGGAACAGGAAATGACACTGACACTGGAGGTACAGAATAATGACACTGATACTGGCGGAACAGGACAATGACACTGACACTGGGGGGCAGCATGATGACACTGACACTGGGGGCAGGATGATGACACTGACACTGGGGGACAGGACAATGACTGACACTGGGAGAACAGGACAATGACACTGACACTGGGGGACAGGATAATGACACTGACACTGGGGGACGGGATAATGACACTGACATTGGGGGACAGAACTATAACACTGACACTGGGGGGCAGGATGATGACACTGACACTGGGGGACAGGACAATGACACTGACACTGAGGGACAGGACAATGGCTGACACTGAGGGACAGGACAGTGACACTGACACTGAGGGACAGGACAATGACACTGACACTGAGGGACAGGACAATGGCTGACACTGAGGGACAGGACAGTGACACTGACACTGGGTGACAGGACAGTGACACTGACATTGTGGGGACAGAACTATAACTCTGACATTGGGGGGCAGGACAATGACACTGACACTGGAGGCAGGATTATGACACTGACACTGGGGGAACAGGACAATGACACTGACACTGGGGGGGCAGGATGATGACACTAACACTGGGGGACAGGATGATGACACTAACACTAAGGGACAGGACAATGACACTGACACTGGGGGGCAGGATGATGACACTGGAGGCAGGACAATGACACTGACACTGAGGGACAGGACAATGGCTGACACTGGGTGACAGGACAGTGACACTGACATTGGGGGGACAGAACTATAACTCTGACATTGGGGGGCAGGACAATGACACTGACACTGGAGGCAGGATTATGACACTGACACTGGGGGAACAGGACAATGACACTGACACTGGGGGGCAGGATGATGACACTAACACTGGGGGACAGGATGATGACACTAACACTAAGGGACAGGACAATGACACTGACACTGGGGGGCAGGATGATGACACTGGAGGCAGGATGATGACACTGACACTGGGGGAACAGGAAATGACACTGACACTGGAGGTACAGGATAATGACACTGATACTGGCGGAACAGGACAATGACACTGACACTGGGGGGCAGCATGATGACACTGACACTGGGGGCAGGATGATGACACTGACACTGGGGGACAGGACAATGACTGACACTGGAAGAACAGGACAATGACACTGACACTGGGGGACAGGATAATGACACTGACACTGGGGGACAGGATAATGACACTGACATTGGGGGGACAGAACTATAACACTGACACTGGGGGGCAGGATGATGACACTGACACTGGGGGAACAGGACAATGACACTGACACTGGAGGTACAGGATAATGACACTGACACTGGGGGAACAGGACAATGACACTGACACTGGGGGGTAGGATGATGACACTGACACTGGGGGATAGGACAATGACACTGACACTGGGGGACAGAACTATAACACTGACACTGGGAGGCAGGATGATGACACTGATACTGGGGTACAGAATAATGAAACTGACACTGGGGGAACAGGACAATGACACTGATAATTGGGGTGCAGGATAAACTGATACTCGGGGTGCAGGATTCTTGGGGACAGGACATTGACACTTGGGGTGAAGTATAATGACACTGATACTGGGCTGCAGGGTAATGACACTGACATTTGAGGTACAGAACTATAGCACTGACACTTGCGGTACAGAATAATGACACTGATACTTGGGTGCAGAGTAATGACACTGACACTTGTGGCACATGATAGTGACACTGATATAATCGGTGTACAGGATAATGACACTGACAATGAAGTTGGAGGCTGACACCTCTTCATGGACTATCGTAACTTCTCATCAGGACCATGACTTCTTCTGTCCACTGGAAGAAAAGAAAAATCTCTCACCATCTTCTTGACTAGGATGCTTCTCTCCATCAAGCCAGCCTCAGCATTCGACAAAGCTGGAATAGTACCAGGAACTGGGTATTGGGAAGTCTCTCTCTGTTGGTTGAGATTAGTTACCACCCCGGGGGATTAAAGGACCGACTGGAGTTCCTCCACCTGGTTGGTGGGTAGAAAAGACTTGGAAGAAGCCATCGCCTTGACGTTCTCCTCACCAGTCCTATTAGAGACTGAAGATACCTGCTTAGGTCCTATCTTCAGCCTGGTCTCCAACATGAGACGTCCACAAGGTTCCTGGGGACAGATCCTTGGCACCACCAACTGGACTGTGTGGGGACATCACCTCCACTTTCCTTCCTACGGAGACGCCAGCACACAGCACGTCGGTGACCAGCAGACCTGGTAGAGAAGATGGCGACACTGCTGAGTGACCTGGACATATGGGGACCAGATACCTCTTGTGACCTGGTTTTCCACCACGAAGCACCACACTGGGTCTCCAGACCAGAACAGGCCCTAGAGTTCTTGGCTTAGGACCACCCATGGGCATACCAGACGGTACGTGGAAGGTGATCTTCTCCGAGTATAACGCTCTGATTTGGAGATAAGTTGTTCCTTCATAACTTAACTGTTTCTGAGCAGGGTTTGTTCTTCACTTGACAACACCCTCACAGGATTCTGGAGCCATTGTATGGGAAATAGACACTGATGTTTTACGGCTTGCATCACTAACTCTCCTGCCGAACCGAAGCCTCCTCTTGACACGGATACAGTCATAGTCATTGGTGTAGAGGGAATCCTTCTGGTGAGGCCAGCCTCTCCTACTTGTCCAAGACATTGCAGATCTTTAGACTTCATGGGACAGAGTCCGTCAGGATGTTTCACATAACCGCAGCATGGAAAGCTGCCGTTAAATGCTGAGAAACAGGTGGTCTCTGGAAGGACAGAGCCCGACGTGGTGGTTCCCTCATATGCGTGATCCATCTGGTCTGCTCCTGGAAGCTGGGAAGGGAAGTTTTTTCAGAAGATTCTGGGTTTGGAAGCTAGGTAGGACATCAGGAATCCCACTTTAACCCGATTGGAGTAAAAATAATGAGCAAAAAGTTGTAGCGCCACATGCACTGCTCTAGGAGCCCACGGCACTGCTTCGGATCCTCATTGTATCGTGGTGGATTTGGCAGGACGAGTTCTACTCTGGGAGCACATTTTTCAGATTGAATAGGCTCGGCCACAGAAACTGCGACTTGGGCTGGTGCAGTAAAGGTCAGGATTTCCAGTCCGGTAAAAAAATTTTCATCTTGTCTTTCTCTCTGGTGTCTCAGCTGCTGACACAGGTACGAGCGTAGAGAGGACTGGGGATCAGCCTGGCCCATGGCCTGAGCAAACAGTCATGCACGCAGGTGGTGCACGTGGTTCGTGGACCTATTGTTCCACGGGCTGGACTTACCCTGGAGGGGCATGACTAAGCAGCTAGCTTGGTGTTCACTGGAGCCTCAAGTGGTGAGGTCAGGCTTGTGCAGCAGGTAGCTGCCAGGTGCCATTCCAGGGAGATCTTCTGGCAGGAGCAGCTGACCCAAAAGGGTCTAAACTGTTTACTCAGATTCCTAGAAAGGACAGGACGGCCCATTGGGACAGATTCGGACTGCGCTGACCATATAGCAGACGGAATGGCAACAAGGACAGGTTTGGACTATGCTGTCCCCAGATAACCGATGGGATGTCCACAGAGAAAGTTTAGACACAGGGGTCTTGGGAAACAGTTCAGGTACCGCCGATGCGGTTTCAGGGTATGGACACCGCCGAAGCGAACACGGAAACAGTTGCGCCCCCTTCTCCTTTTGTGTGACCCCCGTGTACGCTATGTAAATATGCTATGCCTTTGTTGTTATAATGTCTTCATGTGTATTAACATGTACTGTATGTGATGTACTGTTAGTAATGTCTGGATTCACATTAGAGAGGAGACAGGAAACTGCTGCTTCCTAGTCAGAAAGCCCGGTACGTTGGCCAGGGCAGATGTGTGCTACAGAAGGGGCATTGCCAGACTCCGTGATGGTAGAGAGCTACTGCCCCGAATCAATGATCTATATGGACTGAAGATTTATAACCCAAGCCCCCAGGACTTGGAAAGGGCCTTCACTGAAGGGGTCTCAGGCGCCCAGATACCAGCGATTGGACTACTGTGAATCTCGGCCACTGTGGACGTTGTGGGTACGGTCGCAACATGTGTCAGGGAGAGAGCAGCAAGCTAGTGTTGAAATTGTCTTTTCGTCCATCCTTCATCATTGTTCAAATAAAGTTACTTTTCCCTTTTGGAGTACAGCTGCCTTCCGGACCCTTATTTGCCTGGACTGCTGTGACCAGAGAAAGAGAAGGTAACCTATGGGGAAAAGCTGTATTGGTCCCGTTTATCTATGTACAAGGGCCCGGGAGTGATCACTGACTGTTTGCTCAGTGGACTCTAACTATGTACTGTGTCTTTAAAGCACTCACCACATCTACCCCCTCCGGTTGCCCTTGCTACATATTCAGGATCTTTATGGCCCTACATCAAGTGTAGCCACCATGTTCACGGGGTCAGAGAGTCACTTGAACTATCGAGTGAAGATCAGTAGTGGTCCAAAGTCACAGACGTCACCAACATTCTTCTTAATCATGATGACCTTCTCGCCTGTATGAGAAGATCATTTTGTCTGGATTCCCCCTCTTTAAGTAGAACAAAGAAGTACAAACATAAAATTTGCAAAAACTCAAAATCATGACTGATCCTAACTTCTGCTACGGAGCAGATGGCTCGGAAGATTCAGTCTATTAATCTACCAATAATTGCAACAGATGCTTTCAGTGTTTTACATTTTACATATTTTTTTTTTTGCAAAGAGATGGACTACAAGGAAACCAGAGAACGAGGCACCTCCATTAATTAGACTTAATAAGTTGAAGACGAGGGTCTGGATGCGTGCCACTAGCTGAGCAACAAGTAGAAGATATTGCAGATGTAGTGAGGAATTACTAGAGACCGAAGGAAAAAAGGCAAGGAGGGAACGTCTTTGAGGTTTTGTGCCGAGGCAATTTAAAGGTCACAAAATAGCCGAATTTAACCTCTGCTCTAACAGCAGTGTCCATGTTAAAGATTCGGGATTGTAATGAGGTTCTGCTGCAGCCGAGATGCCCACCAGCTATCTGCAGTGTCCTCCCCATGTAGTTGTGCCGCGGCTACAGGAAGAGGCAAGATTATTGATGTGCTTGCCTGAGGGATCGCAGCCAATAATGGATGTGTGATAGAGGCAGTGCTTTGTCATCAAACGAGAGGCCTGAAAGATGGTTTACTCGAATATTATCAGTCATCCCTTGATCAAGATATAATGCCACCAAGGATTTTCTGTCTTTTTTTCTTTTGTACATCCGAACAACTCCAACATGTAATTATTGTAACGTAGGAGAGTTTTCTAGCCCATTCCACTGCACTCATCCCTAGAGATGGCGCTCTACCTAACACGATCTGTCGGGGATTCCCTTAGAAGGGTAAAGATGCTCCATGATTGCCTTGATTTTTATCATCCCTGATATCTTGACCAACACCTGAAGTCTCCTTCTCTGTCAAGAGATATAACTTCAAGCTCCGGGGTCCCGATATAAACTCTGTAACAGTGGCCCCAACTGTAGTACTTCTTATGTAGCAGAGGGGCCCCTCACTATAACTGCACCCCTGATCTTCTCTATATATCTGACCCTCATGTCTTGTAGTTTTACTTTTAATTGGTACTGATGGCGTGTGGCGGACCCCCATCAATACGATATTGATTTTGATAACATCCAAAAGATTCTGTTGGTCATCATTTACATAAACCTGGACAAACCCTTTAAGTAGCAATATGTTACCTAATATGGCCATGACCTGTACACAATTTGACCAGGTCACAGATATCTCTACTCTATTCTGCCTTGAACTAATTACTCTTATTATAACATATTTGTCCAATACTGATGGGTCCATGCCACTTTATTCTTATTCCATATTGCAATACAAGGGGCAGTCTGGTTCCGTGGATAAACTAAGCAGAACGTGTAAGCCCGTATGTGGGTCGCCCTCCCAGGGCTGTGGGGTACTCGGTACCGGGCCGGTCTCTCAGATGGGAATGTCACAGCAGCGGTGACCCGGTCCGTTGCCCTGGGCGCCCATGTAAAAGGGGTTAAGTGATGGAATAAAGTTTGAGTGAATGATTCGTGACGCCACCTGTGGTGGTCGGCAATGAAGATGTTAAGCCTATGCTGCAGACAGATCCTCTGCGACAGATGGTGGGGTGCAGCAATGATGTTGTGGCCCTTCACAGATAGGGCAGTAGTCCCAGGGCAGTGTAGGTGAAGAGATAGGGGAGAGATGTAGATGGTGCAGTGTCAGGCACAGAGCTGTAGCAGTGCTGAGGGTGTTGCAGGAAGAAGGCAAGGACATAACAGGGTGCAGTTTCTTTACCTTTACTTTGCTTGGCAAATGCAGTCCAGGGTCCAGATTACAGATGGCACAGGAGCTGACTAGCCTGGAAGCAACTCAGGAATATCTCTATGCAGATGGGTTGAGTAGTCTCCTTCCTAGCGCTTATGGTGAAGTACTCACAGTACTGAGTTACACTGGAGTTCCTCCTGCTTATTCTCCTTAGAACTCCCTCGTATGATAGACAGCTGTAGCCTTCCTCTTCTGGCTCACACGTCGCTGTGGTGCCTCCGAGTCTTATGTGGGAATAGAGCATTTACAGCTTCCTATTCCTCTGGTTTCTGTTGCAGGACCATCAGTGTCCGTACAGCCTTGGAGACCGGGCTCCAGATCATGCGCTATAGCTGGGAATGAGTCTGAACTCCCAGCTCTTCTCCTCATGTCCACACACGTTGCCCGTCTCACACGAACGCTCTCTTTTCCCTTCCTGGCCCCCAGAGAGTAGCTCTTCCCCCAGTTTTGGTTCAGAGCTCCCTCTGCTGGCCTGGAATGGAAACTGTGTTGTGTGTTGTGGTTAACAGCCAGAGAGATCCTTTATTGCAGGGGTGGGGAACGTCCGGCCCGCGGATATATCATATCATTTGATCAGGCCCGCAGCCGCTCCAGAGCCGCGATCGGGTACCTTGTTGCAGGAGCCAGAGGAGCAGAGGAGCACTCTTGCTCTGCTTCCTAGCCCCCCCGCTGGATACCGCGCACTGATACATGCACGCACTGACAGGGACTGAGCACACCCCGCTGGACCCCAGCGGCCCCCGCGCACTGATACTAATGAAGAGGATGAGTAACCACACGCCAGAGTGTGAGCTGCGCTGGACTGGTCTGCGGCCTGCCTCCCCGGCCTGCCTTCTTCATCACACCTGCCTGCCATCTTCATCACCCCGGTCACCGGTGTGGTGGTGACCGTGTGCTGCTGTGTGTGCGGTGCGGGGCCTGGGGGCCATCCAGGAGTCACTGTGTTCAACACCAGGTCAGTATGTGCTGCCTAATGGGGACCTGTGCTGCTTAATGGGGACATGTGCGAAGGGGCGTGGTTTGCAGGGGAAGGGAGCGGACCTGTTTTCCAGGAGCTCCTGCATCTCCCCTAATTTAAGCTACTTTAGACTGCTGAATTGTGGGACATTTGGATCAAAAAGGAAGAAGACCATGCCTGGAAAAAGAAATAAGAAGAAAAAAGCAGCTCCCTTTGAGAAAAAGCCACAGTCTAGACGGAGAAGCACAAGCAAGGTCTCCCACGTAGGCCTTCATCATACCGGAGATAAACAAGACAACTCTCCGCCTAAAGAAGCTGATCCACGAGGTATGGGGGCAAGAGCGGGTTCATCTGGGGTCCAGTCGGCCTGTCAGGCTTCAGCGCTGTGGTTTCCTGGGCTCAGCATGGCTCCAGTTTTAACTGTTGTTCATCTGAAGGGAGGCCGGGAGTTTGCTGCGGGGGGATGGTGGTGACGCATCCCCCGCTCAGACTCTGCATGGAACCGCCGGACCTTCTCCTCCTGGCGGGCACAGCAAGGATCCTCATCCACGTGGGGCTGTGGGACCATCTTCTCCCGGCGGGCGCGGAGGTGATCTTCATCCACGTGGAGCTGCCGGATCATCTTCTCCCGGCGGGCGTAGCAATGATCTTCATCCACGTGGAGCCGCCGGATCATCTTTTTCCGGCGGGCACAGCAAGGATCTTCCACGTGGAGCTGCCGGACCTTCCTCTCCCGGCGGGCAAGACAAGGATCTTCATCCATCTGATATGGGGAGTAATCCGGATTCATCTGGAGCCCATTCGGTATGTTGCACATCGGCAGGGGAGTCCTCTGGGCTCGGCGTGGCCCCAGCTCCAGCTTCAGTTAGTGAGGATGGGAGGATGTGTCGGGACAGTGCTGCGGGTGTGACGGTTGCGCTGCAGGGGGGGAGCAACAGCAAGGGGGCTCCTGAACTATCAACATATAAACCCCTCAATCGGTACTTCACCAGCAATTTAAGATTTGAAGCGGCTGAGTTTGTGCCGGCTGCAGTGGGCATAGATAATAGCCTACGGCCGGTGAAACAACGGGCGGTGAAGGAGAAACCACTGCAGCATCAAGGCAGGCTGGGAGGATTTCTTTCTAATAACGAGGAAATTTTGCAGCATCAATGTCATTTGGATGGAGGGGTGTTGGAGGAGAATACTCCTTTTACATTTAGCCCCAATAAGATGGAGAATCATTTGAAAATCACTTCTTTTCATACAGTGTTGGCCAAAAGTATTGACACCCCTGCAATTCTGTCAGATAATACTCAGTTTCTTCCTGAAAATGATTGCAAACACAAATTCTTTGGTATTATTATCTTCATTTAATTTGTCTTAAATGAAAAAACACAAAAGAGAATGAAGCAAAGAGCAAAACATTGATCATTTCACACAAAACTCCAAAAATGGGCCAGACAAAAGTATTGGCACCCTCAGCCTAATACTTGGTTGCACAACCTTTAGCCAAAATAACTGCGACCAACCGCTTCCAGTAACCATCAATGAGTTTCTTACAATGCTCTGCTGGAATTTTAGACCATTCTTCTTTGGCAAACTGCTCCAGGTCCCTGATATTAGAAGGGTGCCTTCTCCAAACTGCCATTTTCAGATCTCTCCACAGGTGTTCTATGGGATTCAGGTCTGGACTCATTGCTGGCCACCTTAGAAGTCTCCAGTGCTTTCTCTCAAACCATTTTCTAGTGCTTTTTGAAGTGTGTTTTGGGTCATTGCCCTGCTGGAAGACCCATGACCTCTGAGGGAGACCCAACTTTCTCACACTGGGCCCTACATTATGCTGCAAAATTTGTTGGTAGTCTTCAGACTTCATAATGCCATGCACATGGTCAAGCAGTCCAGTGCCAGAGGCAGCAAAGCAACCCCAAAACATCAGGGAACCTCCGCCATGTTTCACTGTAGGGACCATGTTCTTTTCTTTGAATGCTTCTTTTTTTCTCCTGTAAACTCTATGTTGATGCCTTTGCCCAAAAAGCTCTACTTTTGTCTCATCTGACCAGAGAACATTCTTCCAAAATGTTTTAGGCTTTTTCAGGTAAGTTTTGGCAAAATCCAGCCTGGCTTTTTTATGTCTCGGGGTAAGAAGTGGGGTCTTATGGGTCTCCTACCATACAGTCCCTTTTCATTCAGACGCCAACGGATAGTACGGGTTGACACTGTTGTACCCTCGGACTGCAGGGCAGCTTGAACTTGTTTGGATGGTAGTCGAGGTTCTTTATCCAACATCTGCACAATCTTGCGTTGAAATCTCATGTCAATTTTTCTTTTCTGTCCACATCTAGGGAGGTTAGCCACAGTGCCATGGGCTTTAAACTTCTTGATGACACTGCGCACGGTAGACACAGGAGCATTCAGGTCTTTGGAGATGGACTTGTAGCCTTGAGATTGCTCATGCTTCCTCACAATTTGGTTTCTCAAGTCCTCAGACAGTTCTTTGGTCTTCTTTCTTTTCTCCATGTTCAATGTGGTACACACAAGGACACAGGACAGAGGTTGAGTCAACTTTAATCCATGTCAACTGGCTGCAAGTGTGATTTAGTTATTGCCAACACCTGTTAGGTGCCACAGGTAAGTTACAGGTGCTGTTAATTACACAAATTAGAGAAGCATCAAATGATTTTTCGAACAGTGCCAATACTTTTGTCCACCCTCTTTTTTATGTTTGGTGTGGAATTATATCCAATTTAGCTTTAGGACAATTCTTTTTGTGTTTTTTCATTTAAGACAAATTAAATGAAGATAATATTAACAAAGAATTTGTGTTTGCAATCATTTTCAGGAAGAAACTGAGTATTATCTGACAGAATTGCAGGGGTGTCAATACTTTTGGCCAATACTGTATGCCAGATGAAGCGGTGTGTATTACATCGCTACCAAATTACAATGGGGTGGAATCCTCTACCGGATCTTGTATACCCTCAGATTATCAAAATAATGAAAGGCATAATTCACTTGCGGATCCTATTACCAGCTCTAATGGAGGATTGCAAATGAATAAGTCCACTACTTTATCTAGAGTAGCACAGGAGAGATTGGCTCCAGTTTCATCAAAAAAAGAGGAAGCCTTTAATCATATTTTAGAAGACAGCTCCATTAAATCAAAGGCCGATTCTCCTAAGCCCATTTCAGAAACCTACAATTATTTACAAAAAAGCCATTGGAATGAGATGATGAAGGAAAATGACCGACTAATTAAACATGTTTTTGAAAATTTACCCTCAAACCCTTCTTCTACACACGTCGCTAAAGGGGTCATAGAACAAACTGACCAATCAGCTGCGATGGTTGCATCTTCTGAAACTGAGGAAGAATTGGAAAGTTCATCCCTGGAAGATCCTATTGAAGGGTCAGTCTCTGCTAAAAATTCGGCAAGCGACACTGATTATGTGGACTCTGATGAAGTTTCTTCACTGTGTTCTTTTTCTTCAGAGAATTCTTATTGCAAGGCCCAATCTGACGGATCTAGTATGACTCAAGATAAAGCAGGTCCGGGTTTCGAAGTTCCTATTGTTAACACGTTTTCACTGGATAATGTCCCGGCTTCAGACGACTACCCTACTGAAGGCTTTCGGGTCAATATATGTAAAGTTTTTTTGAAATCATTAGACACCTGGGAGAAATCTACTAATGATGAGGGTACATAAAAGAAAGCTCTCTCAATCATCAGATAAAATCAAAGCTTCAGAGAATTTGATCAAGAAGCTTTTTAAAGATATATTATCGTCACTGACTGGTGATGATTTAAATCTAATAATATACCCAACAGTTTTCAAGACTCGAAATCTGTGTCCGGAAACCAAGAAATCTTGTGTTCTAAGGAAGCTCCTGATCTACATGAACTCTCGAATTCTCTGAGAAATATTCAGAAAGATATCACCTCTTTTAGAATCTCTCTATCCAACTATGAAGATTTAAAAAGGAAAAACAATGTGAAGGTCAGAGGTGTTCCGCCATCAATCCTCTCACTTCAACTGAAAGACTATATCTCTTCAATGGTGGGTCATCTATTTCCGGAAACTACAGGGAAGAATTTAATTGAAAAAGCATTCAGGATCAGAAGACCCTCCTCTTTGCCGTCTAATTTGCCTAGTGACGTAATCATTTCATTCTACCCTAATTGGGTAAGAAATGCTCTTCTTGGTGTTACTAAGGAGTCAGTTTTCCTCTCATCGCCATACAAGAATTTAACGTTTTTTAAGGACTTATCCAGAAACACAATGCAAAAACGCAAGTCATTTCATCAGATCACAAAAGAACTTCAACGTGCTGGTATCAATTATAATTGGTCACAGTCTTCCACACTGCTCGTGAAATTTGCCTCCAAATCGACTGTTATTAGATCTCCAGTGGAGGGTTTAGACTTTTTTAAAAAAATCTGGTATTGCTCCATGTATGTCTCTTCTTGACGCTTCGCCTCCTTCTATACAGGATCCTCGTTCTACTCACTCGCGAAGGTTGTGGACTGCAGATGATACCCATTCTCTACGTAATCGTGGATCATCAAAGTCGATTATTAATAGTAACTGGAATAATAAGTAAATTTGATTCTTGTTCCACTAATATAGTTGAGGGAAAAACCGAACTTTCCCTCCATTTGGTCCTTGGGTGCCAGGTGTACTCGGACCAACTGCGACAAGTCTACATATAATATTTTGAGCAGCATTTGGCAGAAAGCAATGTTTTAAGTGGTACTAATACCTTTTTTCTTCACAGGTGTTTTATTAATATGAATACTTGTCTTTATTTTTTATAGGGGTTTTAACTCCTAAACATACTGAAGAGAAACAATACTGTTAGATTAATGTCTTGTCTTTTCCTTATGGGGTTTATTTAATCCCCTAATATATCGAGGAGACACGACATTGTTAGTTTAGTTTATAGATATTATGTATCTCTACCACTTCTTAAAAAGTAACATTACTGTTATATTTCCCTTCCCTACCCTGTCCTTTTGCCCTTTCTAGGTCTTAATAAAGCAACTTAAACCTATTCCGAACCCCTCATCCTTCCCTTCCCCTTGTTTTACTCAAATTATTTAAATGTCAAGGCAAAATATTACTGTTACATTTAAAATTTTAATAAAGTTATTTGGAAAATGGGGACCTGTGCTGCCTAATGGGGACCTGTGCTGCCTAATGGGGACCTGTGCTGCCTAATGGGGACCTGTGCTGCCTTTTGGGGAGATGTGCTGCCTAATGGGGACCTGTGCTGCCTACTGGGGACCTATGCTGACTATTGGGGACCTGTGCTGCCTATTAGGGACATGTTCCTGCCTATTGGGGACCTGTGCTGCCTAATGGGGACCTGTGCTGCCTAATGGGGACATTTACCTGCCTATTGGGGACATTTTACTGCCTATTGGGGACCCGTGCTGCCTAATGGGGACATTTTCCTGCCTATTGGGGACAGTTACCTGCCTATTGGGGACCTGTGCTGCCTATTGGGGACCTATGCTGCCTATTGGGAACCTGTGCTGCCTAATGGGGACCTGTGCTGCCTAATGGGGACATATGCCTGCCTATTGGGGACCTATGCTGCCTAATGGGGACCTGTTCTGCCTAATAGTGACATTTGCCTGCCTATTGGGGACCTCAGAGCAGGGCTGTGGAGTCGGAGTCGGAGTCGTGGAGTCGGAGTCGGTGCTCATTTTGGTGGAGTCGGAGTCGGAGTTGGAGTCGGTATAAAATGGACCGACTCCGACTCCTAAAATATATAATAAATTGGGTACAGTAATTCAATGCAGGATGTGCTGAATATTTTTTCATAGGAGTTTGGGAAAGTTATGAAATGTCCTATAAATGGCTGTTATATTCCTGATCTAAGGCTACATTCACACACAGCGTTTTTCCTGTGTTTTTTGAGGATACGTTTTTCAGCTGCAAAAGCTGATCATCTTTTTAAAAAACTGCATCACCTGAAAGGTTTTTGAGCTCATAGATAATGTTTTCAATAGCAAAAGCAGATTAGAAATCTGCTCTATCTATCCATTTATCCATATCTGTCTATCCATATCGTATCTGTACCAAAAAGAATGAAAACCGGGTAGTACACCAATATACACTCACTGGCCACTTTATTAGGTACACCATGCTAGTAACGGGTTGGACCCCCTTTTGCCTTCAGAACTGCCTCAATTCTTCGTGGCAGAGATTCAACAAGGTGCTGGAAGCATTCCTCAGAGATGTTGGACCATATTGACATGATGGCATCACACAGTTGGCGCAGATTTGTCGGCTGTACATCCCTGATGCGAATCTCCCGTTCCACCACATCCCAAAGATGCTCTATTGGATTGAGATCTGGTGACTGAGGAGGCCATTTGAGTACAGTGAACTCATTGTCATGTTCAAGAAACCAATCTGAGATGATTCGAGCTTTATGACATGGCGCATTATCCTGCTGAAAGTAGCCATCAGATGTTGGGTACATTGTGGTCATAAAGGGATGGACATGGTCAGCAACAATACTCAGGTAGGCTGTGGCGTTGCAACGATGCTCAATTGGTACCAAGGGGCCCAAAGAGTGCCAAGAAAAAATTCCCCACACCATGACACCACCACCACCAGCCTGAACCGTTGATACAAGGCAGGATGGATCCATGCTTTCATGTTGTTTACGCCAAATTCTGACCCTACCATCCGAATGTCGCAGCAGAAATCGAGACTCATCAGACCAGGCAACGTTTTTCCAATCTTCTACTGTCCAATTTCGATGAGCTTGTGCAAATTGTAGCCTCAGTTTCCTGTTCTTAGCTGAGAGGAGTGGTACCCGGTGTGGTCTTCTGCTGCTGTAGCCCATCTGCCTCAAAGTTCGACGCACTGTGCGTTCAGAGATGCTCTTCTGCCTACCTTGGTTGTAACGGGTGGCAATTTGAGTCACTGTTGCCTTTCTATCAGCTCGAACCAGTCTGCCCATTCTCCTCTGACCTCTGGCATCAACAAGGCATTTCCGGCCACAGAAATGCCGCTCACTGGATTTTTTTTCTTTTTCGGACCATTCTCTGTAAACCCTAGAGATGGTTGTGCGTGAAAATCCCAGTAGATCAGCAGTTTCTGAAATACTCAGACCAGCCCTTCTGGCACCAACAATCATGCCACGTTCAAAGGCACTCAAATCACCTTTCTTCCCCATACTGATGCTCGGTTTGAATTGCAGGAGATTGTCTTGACCATGTCTACATGCCTAAATGCACTGAGTTGCCGCCATGTGATTGGCTGATTAGAAATTAAGTCTTAACACACAGTTGGACAGGTGTACCTAATAAAGTGGCCAGTGAGTGTATATTCTGTTCTATCTAAATATCTTGATTATTGGATCATAAAAATGATTAAATGTCTGAGGTTCACATTGTACTACAATAAATTTTTCACTTAAATATAAGCAATATGTGTGGGAGTCGGAGTCGGAGTCGTGGAGTCGGAGTCGGAGTTGGAGTCGGTGTAAGGGAAATTGAGGAGTCGGAGTCACAGGTTTGGCTTACCGACTCCACAGCCCTGCCTCAGAGATTTAGTTTTCGTCGCCTCAGCTGCATGATTTATGGCTGCTGGACAGCCTGAATACATGTGAGGAATGCCTGTTTGTTAAGGAATCCCCACATGTATTCAGGCTGACCAGCAGCTGCAAATCATGCAAATGCGTCGACAGAAACTAAATCTCCGAGCACGCCAAAATACTCAGTGGCCCCCGAACGCTATTATAAAATTCCAAATGGCCCTCGGCAGAAAAAAGGTTCCCCACCCCTGCTTTATTGCTTCCAAGCATGACATCAAACTCCCTAGGAGGAAGGCAATGCCACTGTGGCGACCATACTCCTGGGGGGCGCCACATTTGGTCGGGGTCCTCTACCCTGAGAGTGTCAGCTTTTATATGCAGGGTCCTCTCTCCTGTAGAGTGTCAGCTCTTATGGGCAGTGTCCTCTCTCCTGTGGAGTGTGAGCTCTTATGGGCTGCGTCTTCTCTCCTGTAGAGTGTCAGCTTTTGTGGTCAGGGTCCTCTCTTCTGTAGAGTGTCAGCTCTTATGGGCAGGGTCCTCTCTCCTGTAGAGTGTCAGCTCTTATGTGCTGAGTCCTGTCTCCTGTAGAGTGTCAGCTCTTATGTGCAGGGCCCTCTCTCATGTAGAGTGTCACGTATTATTGGCAGGGTCCTCTCTCCTGTAGATTGTTACAGTTGTGCTCAAAAATTTACATACCCCAGCAGAATTTTTTCTTTCTTGGCCTTTTTTCAGAGAATATGAATGATAACGCCAAAACTTTTTCTCCACTCATGGTTAGTGATTGGGTGAAGCCATTTATTGTCAAACTACTGTGTTTTCTCTTTTTAAATCATAATGACAACCCAAAACATCCAAATGACCCTGATCAAAAGTTTGCCTACCTTGGTGATATTGGCCTGATAACATGCACAGAAGTTGACACAAATGAGTTTGAATGGCTACTAAAGGTAACATCCTCACCCGTGACCTGTTTGCTTGTAATCAGACTCTTGCATCTTCCATCCAGCCACTGATGTTTCTGGATTGTGAGTTATGGGGAAAGCAAAAGAATTGTCAATGGATCTATGGGAAAAGGTAGTTGAACTGTATAAAATAGGAAAGGGATACAAAAAGATATCCAAAGAATTAATAATGCCTGTCAGCAGTGTTGGAACTCTGATTAACAAATGGAAAATCAGGGGTTCTGTAAAAACAAAACCACAGTCAGGTAGACCAACAAAAATTTTGTCCACTACTGCCATGAAAATTGTTCGGGATGCAAAGAAAAACCCACAAATAACTTCAGCTGAAATACCAGTCTCTCTGAAAACTTGCAGTGTGGCTGTTTCAAGATGCACAATAAGGAGGCACTTGAAGAAAAAAAGGCTGCATGGAGGAGTTGCCAGACGAAAGCCATAACTGTGCAAATGCCACAAAGTATCTCTTCTACAATACGCAAAACAGCACAGCGACAAGCCTCAAAACTTCTGGAACAAGAAAATTTGAAGTGATGAGACCAAAATTTAATTTTTTGGCCACAACTATAAACATTACTGTACATTTGGAGAGAGATCAAGGCCTATGATGAAAGGAACACCATTCTTACTGTAAAGCATGGAGGTGGATCGCTGATGTTTTGGGGATGTTTGTGCTATAAAGGCGCAGGAAACTTGGTCAAAGTTGAAGGAAAGATGAATGCAGCACATTATCAGCAAATACTGAAGGCAAATTTGCACTAATCAGCCCGGAAGCTGCGCATGGGATGTACTTGGATGTTCCAACATGACAATGATCCAAAACACAAGGCCAAGTTGACCTGTCATTGGCTACAGCATAACAAAGTGAAGGTTCTGGAGTGGCCATCTCGGTCTCCTGATCTCATTATCATTGAGCCATTCTGGGGAGGTCTCAAGCGCGCAGTTCATGCTAGACAGCCCAGGAATTTACAGGAACTGGAGGTTTTTTGCCTAGAAGCGCGGGCAGCTTTACTATTTGAGAAAATAAAGAACCTCATCCACAACTTCCACAAAAGACTTCAAGCTATCACTGATGTTAGAGGGGGCAAAACACGGTATCAAGAAATGGGGTATGTGAACTTTTAATCAGGGTCATTTGGATGTTTTGGGTTGTCATTATGATTTAAAAAGAGAAAACACAGCAGTTTGACAATAAATGGCTTCACCCAACCTCTAACCATGAGTGGAGAAAAAGTTTTTGTGTTATCATTCATAGTCTCTGAAAAAAGGCCAAGAAAGCAAAAATGTTGCCGAGGTATGTAAATGTTTGAGCACAACTGGAGCTCTTATGGGCAGGGTCCTCTCTTCTGTAGAGTGTCAGCTCTCCTGTAGAGTGTTAGCTCTTATAGGCAGGGTCCTCTCTCCTGTAGAGTGTCAGCTCTTTTGTGTAGTGTCCTCTCTCTCCTGTAGAGTGTCAGCTCTTATGGGCAGGGTCCTCTCTCCTTAGTGTTGGCTCTTAAGGGCAGGGACCACTCTCTTGTAGATTGTCAGCTCTTATGTGCAGAGTCCACTCTCTCCTGTAGAGTGTCAGCTCTTATGGGCAGAGTCCTCTCTCCTGTATAGTGTAAGCTCTTATGGGCAGGGTGCTTTCTCCTGTAGAGTGTCAGCTCTTATGGGCAGGGTCCCCTCTCCTTAGTGTTGTCTCTTAAGGGCAGGGAGCACTCCCTTTTAGATTGTCAGCTCTTATGTGCCAGGTCCTCTCTCCTGTAGAGTGTCAGCTCTTATGGGCAGGGTCCTCTCTCCTGTAGAGTGTCAGCTCTTATGTGCAGGTTCCTCTCTCCAGTAGAGTGTCAGCTCTTATGCGCAGAATCCTCTCTCCTGTAACGTGTCAGCTCTTATGGGCAGGGTCCTTTCTGTTTTAGAGTGTCAGCTCTTATGGGCAGGGTCCTCTCTCCTGTAGAGTGTCAGCTCTTATGTGCAGGGTCCTCTCTTCTGAAGATTGTCAGCTCTTATGGGCAAGGTCCTCTCTCCTGTAGAGTGTCAGCTCTTATGAGCAGGGTCATCTCTCCTCTAGAGTGTCAGCTCTTATGTGCAGGTTCCTCTCTCCAGTAGAGTGTCAGCTCTTATGGGCAGAATCCTCTCTCCTGTAGCGTGTCAGTGTGGGGAAGGTGACTTGACGGACAGACATGACTGGTAGAAGGAGGGGACGGTTTGTGCACTAGAGACGGAGATTGACAGGATAGAAGGGTGACAACTGGGAAAGGTGGATAGGAGAGTGCAGTACCTAGAAATGACCACAAGATGGCAGGGGGAGTAGCTTAGGACTCAACATCAGCTTATGGCTTGAGAAACGCTTAGTCATGGGGGGCAGGGAGATAGGAACCCAGGAGGGGAATTCCCGGTGAGAGAGGGGATAAATAGAACAAGACAGGGTTCCATTCAGGCTAGTCCCGGGAGGAGCTCGGTAGAAGATGGAGAACAGCGAAGAGCTCGGCGAGGGGACTGACAGGAAAGAGACAGTCAGGGGGGTGGCACTGACCCAACGGACCACAGGACAGACGAGGCCCCGGGGGTACCGATTGGACGACGACCTCGGGCAGGTGAAGCGCTGGCGGTAGATTGGTCTAGGACAGCCCCAACGAAAGATCCGCGAGGGACGTTACTTCGACTGGAGGAAAGGTGCAGGTACCCGGGCCTGGAGACGGAGAACTGTAAAGAACTGCGGTGCTTGGTTGTGGTCGACAGGAGGACGACGAATAAAATCTGGAACTGTTACAACTGAACTCTGCCTCCGTCTTGTCCTTGCTTCGCCTAGTGCCTGTGCCGTCCGGACGTGGTAAGCAGTGGACCACCTCCCAATCCTGGCCCCTACCACATTAGCTCTTACGGGCAGGGTCCTCTCTTCTGTAGAGTGTCAGCTCTTATGTGCAGGGTCCTCTCTTCTGTAGATTGTCAGCTCTTATGTGCAGGGTCCTCTCTCCTGTAGAGTGTCAGCTTTTATGTACAAGGTCTTCTCTCTTGTAGATTGTCAGCTCTTATGGGCAAGATCCTTTCTCCTGTCGAGTGTCAGCTCTTATGGTCAGTGGGTTCCTCGCTCTCTCCTGTAGAGTGTCAGCTCTTATGTGCAGGTGTAAGGGAGGAACAGTTCATCGGATGCTGTGAGTAACCAGAGACAGAGAAGGGGTTAGCAAGAATTTACTGAACAATCTATAATAGTAATACTCCACGCAGGGAGGTAAATGTAAAAGAATATACAAGATAAACGGGACACTTATCGGTTGCAGTTCAGGCAAGAGGAAGGCTGGAATATCTCCTGGTGGCGTCTCAAGCGATGCACAAAGTCTCTGGCTCTGCTAAGAAGAAACGAGTAACAGTGCCGAAGGATTCAGTCCTCTTTGCCTTGGGTACGCTGGATCGTAGAAACTGTCCTTTGTGTGAATGCCTCAGAAATGGCGCCGGGCACGGGTCACAACAGCCTGCGGTCTTTTGGGGTTGTCTCTAAGCAGTTGTTCCGGTATCTTGGGTGAAGCAGGGGTATTCAATGGTGCAGGTACAGACGGTAACTGAATAGCATCAAGAGAAATCTCAAAGTCAGCACACGGAGGTCTGGAAGCAGAGGAGTCGTCAACAAGGGCAGTGGAGAGGGAGTCAACCGTCTCCTGTCGCCTTCCCGCCAAGTCTGCACCGTTCCCGCCCTCAGGTCTCCTTTTGTACCCCGCACCTCCTGCTGTCCGACAGAAAGGTCTCTCCCTGTCAGAAGACAACTCCCCCGCCAATAGTGGTGACAGCCCCGATAGTTTCAGCCTTAAAGGGCACCGCACACCGCTGACTCCGTCTTATCCCACCTTCTTACACAGGGTCCTCCTGTAGAGTGTCAGCTCTTATATGCAGGGTCCTTTCTCCTGTACAGTGTCAGCTCTTATGGGCAGGGTCCTCTCTCATGTAGAGTGTCAGCTCTCCTGTAGAGTGTCAGCTCTTATGTGTAGGGTCCTCTCTTCTGTAGAGTGTCAGCTCTTATGTGCAGGGTCCTCTCTCCTGTACAGTGTCAGCTCTTATGGGCAGGGTCCTCTCTCATGTAGAGTGTCAGCTCTCCTGTAGAGTGTCAGCTCTTATGTGCAGGGTCCTCTCTCCTGTAGAGTGTCAGCTCTTATAGGCATGATCCTCTCTCCTGTAGAGTGTCAGCTCTTATGAGCAAGTTCTTTTTTCCTGTCGAGTGTCAGCTCTTATGTGCAGGGTCCTCTCTCCTGTAGAGTGTCAGCTCTTATGTGCAGGGTCCTCTCTCCTGTAGAGTGTCAGCTCTTATGTGCAAGATCCTTTCTCATGTAGAGTGTCAGCTCTTATGGGCAGGGTCCTTTCTCATGTAGAGTGTCAGCTCTTACAGGCAGGGTCCTCTTTCTCCTGTAGTGTCAGCTCTTATGGGCAGAGTCCTCTCTTCTATAGAGTGTCAGCTCTAATGTGCAAGGTCGTCAATCCTGTAGAGTGTCAGCTCTTATGGGAAGGGTGAATATTACATATTATACCCCAATATAATGCACACTTGCACACTGTACATTATTTCGATGGGTATAAATCCTATAAATCCTGATATGATAATTCTATTTCTTTGCCCATGTAAAGCCATGTAATTTCCAGCAGATCAGCTCCAGGAAACCCAAGCTTTGCCCACGACACGAGACAGCGGCTGCATTATTGAAGTGTATTATGTTACTGTCCATTAGAGCAGAAATGCTTTGTGCCTCAGCCTAGGAGATGACCCATAGTAAATACAAAGTCATATTTAGCTTTTGTAAATTCTCAGCCCTCATGAATGATTCAGGGTGGGGTAAATATCACATTCCCCTCACTTATTTACATCCGCATAACCTCGGAGAAGACTTGTCACCATTAAATATTAATGGCCATTTCAATGAATCTATGCTTCTGTCAATACCGGCCCGGCCGCACATATATCAGACCTCACACGTTGGCCGGTCATGGGATCTGGAGTAATGGCGGTATTCCTGCTCTTCCAGTCGCCGTGTGCTTTGTGGTTACTGATTTATTGGTCGATGCCGTAATATTAGAACATTGCGGCTGCAGAGAATTTATAAACCATTGGCGCGGACGCGGCGTGCACAACACAATACCCCGTGTGGTTTTCATCTGGGTTGTGATGCCTTGTCTGCTCTTCAGAATGAGAATTAAGACAAATTATTAAATGTAAGTAGGAATGTGGACAGACGCCAATTTATCAAATACTACGGATTACCGGGACCTTTTCGTAAAAAAGAAAAAAACTTCTCCGGTGCATTTATCATTAGTTCTTAGCTGCTGTGACACCTCTCAATTTTTGTCATCTATGCACATACATAGCAGAGGTATAACTTGGGCTTCGAGGCCCAATGCAGAATTTTTCTGCCGGAGAAAATGGAGTACTGTCACCAATTTTTTTTTTTTTGCACAAAACGCTTCCCCTTTTTCATAGGCTGTGCCCTCTTTTTTTTGTCCCTTGAGAGTGTGATAATGCAGCATCCAGTTGCCATGCACAAAAATATTCTGGGAGCACTGACTCATGGAAAGGCTTGTGAAAGAGAACTTGTCATCAGTCGCCAGCTTCTGATATTATTTTATTCCTGCTGTTCCCTTAAGTATTCAGTTTTAATTTTGAATCAGCCATAGTTCCAGGGTCTTTTTATTTATTGATAACTTTTGGGCTTGGCTCACAGAGTAATTAAACATTGCAGCCTAGATACACGCCCCCGAAGAACTCTGAGAGCAACGCCCTCTTGTAAAGATAATAGCACTAAAAAATGGCACGTATCTCTGGAACCCTATGTAGGTTTAAAGAAAAAAATAGTAGGGATAAAATTAGAGCAAAAATGTAACCCTTTTGACCTAATAACAGGGTCTCTTTAAGCTAAGAACGCAAATGGAAATATCCATTCGGGCGGGGTTTGTCTACATCTTGCCCTTTTGCACTTATAATCGCTTGGCTATCTCTTAAAAATTGGTATCGTTGGCAACTGTGTGACAATGTTTATGACAGCCCTGCTGTCAACCATGATTTTCTCAGCTACTCTGTAACATACAGCAGAGCTGAGCTTGATTACAAACACATTCATCTTTCATCTCACAGCAGTAATGGCAGGGAGGAGGGGCATACTGCAGAGTTGAGTGTGATTACAAACACTTTCATCTTTCATTTCAAGGCAGTCAGTACTCCCTCTATACCCACCCCGAGTGCCCTGAGATGAAAGGTGAAAATAGCTGTAGAGGTGAGAGCTGAGTGCAGAGCTATGTATAACTACATGTCTCACACAGGAGAAAGCCTGCTCAAAGCTTCTCTAGGGCTTTTTTTTTTCCCTGTATGACGCTTCCTGCTTACAGATTGGTCAACGTCATGGAGGGTAAAAAAAAGTAACCACCCCAAGGAAAAATCTCTGGTAACGCCCCCTTTAACAATCAGAGTCAACTGGCCCATCCCTATGTACGCAAATCCCATTGTTGCAGCCCACTCCTGGTGCCAGGGAATCCAGTCAGCATGCGCTCTTCGCACTGTAAGAATTCGCAAGTCTGCAATCACGCTATGTGGCTTGTACCCCAAGCCTGGACAACTCCTTAAAGACTTACTGAGTGAGTTTCGGACATAGCCATCTTGACTCTTTTGCTGAGCAACTCTGCAGCGCATGAGCAAAACAGCACTGTCTTGATCCGGATTGCCAAAGAAAACTAACATGGATGCACAACCAGGGTCCACCGAATAATTTTTGCTCTTCTCTACATGGTGGTCATTTGGATGCAGACATGGATTATAGATTGGCAGTGGAAGGTTTTTGCTGTGGCTCCTAGTTGGTTCACCCGTTGTGATGCTCATATGTCCTGATCAGCTAGGATAGTTGCAGTCTTCAATGAATGATGCAAACATGGAAAACTCCTTCATCTCTAGGAGACCCTGTGTGTGTTCTTGGATCTTGCGCTATTCCATTATTCTGCGTAGACCGTGTTACTTAGGATGAGTGCACATAACAAGCAAACATCACATAGGACACTTAAGCCTTTTAACATTCTCTAACCCCTAAAATCTCCTTTTAAAAGTCAGTTATGGCTGCGATGTAGCAAGTCTAATCTCTCCATTAGAGACTTTTCACCTATCTCATAGACTGAGCACAATGTATTTAGACCAGCGGCTTTCCTCCCCATTAAAGGCTCAGTCCAAGAGGGAAATGATTTTCTTATCATTGAAAGGATTTATAGCAATCAGCCCCCATCTACAATAAAAGAAAACAGGAAATCAAAGTAAAAATATTATTTCTCTCTGTCCCGTATTTACGAGGGCTCCATTCACACTATTACCTTGATATTAGTTTACTCTTTTATATATTGTAAAGACATTTTTGAAACTTTTTAAGGACCTTTTAATAAGGTAGTCCAGTCACATGAAGCCCACCCCTGTCTATATGCCTTATTGGATGTAGCTTAGAGTTTTCACTCCTTTGGTACTTGACTGTATTGGCCAGAATTCCTGGAGCAATTTTTAAGAGGACTCTGCTTGATGGTTTACTAAATAATGTAGGTAGCCTACTGACTTCACAGGGTGTCATGTAATGCTTCATTTTGCATGAGAATAAAGGTGTGTTTGTAAGGAGGTGGCGGAAACACTCACATGCCTCCTCACTCCTATACACCGAGCCCGGGCAGGCTTGCCCTGGGCAGCACCGTAGTGAGGACAGAGGATTGAAAAGATGCCCTAGCTTGACGGGCAGTGTGGACTTACACTGGCTCAGCGGGATCGAGGACAGAGCAGGAAATATTGTCTTGTTTGCACCAGGTTCAGTAAAGTTTTGCCATTAGAACAGAACTTTGGCTTGTGGTGTGTTCTGAGACCTTGTCCCTTGCAACAGAAGTGAGCATTTGCTGAAGGTAACTGACTATACTGCAGGACTTCACCTCTCTTTTCATGTGCAAGGTGCCGGGGTGTTCACTGATTGTGAATTAGTAAACTCGCCCACGATTACCACCCTGTGCCACCTTGTTACATATTCACACTAAGAGTTTTTATTCAGTGTTGAAGCAAAAACTCTTAAAGGATATGTGTACACAAGAATTTTTGAGAAGATTTTGGAGCAGAAACTAAGTAGCAGAAATCTCAAAACTCATCAAAAACTTTGACTTTCTGTTACGAAAAAGACTCCGTGTGCACATACCCCAACTCTCCAACCAAAACTGATGTTTTTTGAGCTCGTATTTTTTGGAGAATTTCTAGTTCAGCATCTTGGCAAGAAAACTATTTTATTTATACAACATAGAAAAAATTCTTCTAAACTGTTTCCTGAAAAGAAAAGCTCATCCAAAAACTCCCCAACCTAAGATATTTTTCTGTAGCAGGAGAGATGAGAGCTAGACTCTGATTCATCTGCTATCAGGTCACCTTTAGGCTAAGTTCACACGTACCGGAACTCTCGTGGAAATTACCGCGAGAATTCCGGAATTCCATTCCACGGGAAAATCGCATTTTAAAGGAGATTTCCAAGATTAGAAAAACCTGGCTTCTTTCTTCCAAATACAACCCCACTCCTGACTACAGGTTATATCTCACCCCTATTAAAAATCAATGGTGCAAAATTGCAATGCCACACATAACCTGAAGATGGGGGGTGGCGCTATTTTTGAAAGAAGGCCTCCAAGTCTTTTTCTAATCCTGGATACCCTTATGTAAGGATTTTAAAATGTGAAAAATGTGTTTTTAGTTAAAAGTAATTGATACAGAACCGAATTCAAAGATTTTCATGTATTTCTCATGTTTTTTTGGTGGCTAAAGTAGAAAATACATGTTTAATATTGTTGTCAAGCGAATATTACAATCCTTGTGTTACCAGGCAAAAAAAATAAAAAAAAATAAAAAATAATCTGTTGATATCTGTTAATCCGGTTCGTCAACACGCTCAATTCACAGCTTTTTTTCTATTCCACAGTGGAAAAATAGATCTAGTGGATGAAAGGCAATAGCTTGGAAGTACTTAAAAGCTTAAGGATAGAAAACTTAAAAATGGTCAGATTCAGCCCCAAATCCTATCAGATTTTCTTGGCTCGTGTAAACCTTTAATCAGCTCCCAAGGGTCATTTTAGCTAACCATAAAACACGCGATTACAAGAGGCATCAACTATGAGAATTATGGAGAGCGCGGTGATAAGAGCATGTATCAATTGTCTTATTATATATCAGCACAGGGCACAAATCACACTGTCAGATATCTGTATATTCACAGGAGATACAGATCCACAGCTCTAAAACATAAAAAAACGAAAAAGCCATCTAATAGTAACAGTAATAACAGAACTAATTAAATAAAAATATTATAAATATAAACGATAATAAAAATTCTAAAAATAATAGTAATAATTAAGGAAACAACAATAACAGTAGAAATAAAAAAGCAATAATAATAGCAAAATAATAATATTAATAATTTAGCAATCTAAGTTTAAAAATAACCTGCAAAAAGTAGAGTTTTTGTAAAAAAAAAAAATAGCAGAATAGTACAAATAGCAATAGTTCATGGGATATTACCGTCATGGAGCACGACAATGGGATAAGCCTAATTTGCATTTTTTAGAACTCCCATAGAAATGAATGGAGACAGACCCCTTTTTTTTCCTATTGGTGTGAGACAATGCCCCCCGAAATAGGCGCTGGTCTCCAAGTTGGGAATAGCATATACAGTATCAAAGATTAATTGTCTGAGGTGGGAATACCCCATTAACCCCTTCATGCTCCATGACATACCAATATACTAGTATATGACGTAATGGGTGCAGGTATATGGGATGGGATTAGAGACTAAGATTACAGTGAGTTTTTTTTTATTCAAATAATAAAGACTCAAATTATTGGGAGATGATTTTAAACTTTATTATTTACATTTTTTTTCACTTAATTTTTTTTAGTCTCTAAGCCCGTCCTATATACCTGCACTCATTACTAGTATATTTCCCATTCAATAAAAATCTTATAAAAAAACATTTGCTATGGACATATCTGTAAAATTCAGATATATAAAAATACAAAATTAGTTAAGACAAATAAAGTTTATACTGTAAAGCACCTACCCCAAAAATGCAATAAAAAGCAAGTAAAATGTTGTATATATCCCAAAAAGATACCAATACACTACAGCGGAGTGTGTATAAAACAAGCATCATATAGCGCCAGAAACAGAAAAATTACCGTAGTAAGCTTTGGTTCTTGGGAAAAAGGCGACAGAATCACATTGCTTTTGACGAAGTTCAGATTGTATTTAACGCACAATGAAAGCTGTAAAAACAACCCCCGCCACCTGCCCAGGGAAAAAAGTTCAAAAAATTATTTATTTTACAGAAATGAAAAGGATTCAGCTGGTACAATCACATCAGGGGGACTCACATAGACATAGATATCTGTTTGACAGGGAATGAGCGAGATCCTTAAAAACTTAATCAAACATGGTAACAATACCTCTCAATGTGTACTTAGTGATTTTAGGGACTCACAATGTAGAGGGTGCTGCAAGTGAGGGACCTAAATCATAAAGAAAATGGGGGAGTAAGGGAGAGAGGAAAAGAATGAGAAGGCAAAAAGGAAGAGAGAGACTACGGGGTACCGTCTGTTGAGAACTGAAGGAACCCGGTGACACAAAGATGCAATTCTATTATGCACCTCATATTTTTATAGAGGTTAGAGCCCCACTTTATACAGTATATAGAGTTCCACACCCTATACTATAGACTGAAGTGTTCACTGTGATTTTGTTACACACCTGTCCAGAGTCAGGGCTCTGTTCCCTTCACCCTAGTCTGCTAAACTTTCTTGTGCTCCACGTCAGGCTTTGCAAGTAGCCATCGTGCTCCTATTTGTCCATCTACCTAGACCTATATAAGGCCTACTAAGACACACACCTGTGTTTTGGTATTAAGACTTTTAGTTTGTCTGTACGCATCTTCCTGTCTGCAGTCTCCATGACATATGGCTGCCTGTGGCTTCCACTACCTCAGTTACTTGACTGCTTACAGCTTTTAGTACTTCTGCAGCCTGTCTGTGGTCTCCAGGATGTGTCTTGGCTGCCTGAGGATTCCAGTACCTCCTTTTACCAGTCTGCCTCTGACTTTAAGTACCTCTGTAAACAGTGTGCAGTCTCCAGGACATCTATTGCCTGCCTGTGGCTTGTACTACCTCTGCTACTACTGTAGTTCCTGTTCTTCCATGACCTCTTATACACGATCACCTGTATTTTCCAGTACGGCTCCTGTTCGCCTGTGGCTTCCAGGACCTCTTCAACTTGCATGCTAATTCCAATACCTCAGTTACCTGTCTACCTGCAGCTTCAAGTACCTTTGTTACTTGTCTGTGGTCTCCAGGACACATCCAGTCTGCCTGTGGCTTCCAGTACCTCTGCCAACTGTCTGCGCTCTCCTGCACATCTGCAGTCTGCCTGCAACATCCAGAATCTCTGCTACCTTTTCCCGGTTTCCCAGAAGTCTCTGGTCTGCCCGTGACTTCCAGTACCTCTGCTACATGTGTGCCTGTGGCTTCTTCAACATCTCATGTCCACTTGCTGCTTCCAGAATCTCTGATTCCTGTTCCCAATCTTCCAGGACCTCTGCTACTAGTCTGCCTGAGGATTACAGGAAGTCTTTTGTCCACTTGCGGCTTCTAGGACTTCAGCTACTTGTTTGTGGTTTGTGGTCTTCCAAGACCTGTGCTACGTTTTCGGCTGTGGACCCCAGGACTTATCTTGTCTGTTTACAGCTTCCGAGACCTCTGCTACCTGTTCCCAGTCTTCCAAGACCTCTGCGACATGTCTGCCTTTGGCTTCCAAGATGTTTCCTGTCTGCTGCATCGTCTTCTCATGTCCCATATGTGAACACCTGGACCTTGAGCTTCGAGGAGCCACCTAACCCAGTGAACCTAGTGAACCTAACAGCTTTGAATAAACTTAGCCACATCAGATGAGCAGCACAATGAATGCAGTGTAGTTTATTTACCCAAAATTTATTTTTTTGCTTGAAAAATCCCTACAAAGTTCTGTCTACTAGGTGTTTTACTTCAATGTAACTTGCTGTCCACTGCCTATCATCAAGTGTAATCAATCTGTAGCAGGAGAAATGATGAGAAGGATTACAGGAACTGGGGGAGCATGTTTATTTTTCTACAGGAAGTAGAGGCAGTCTGTGTTTCTATAGGAAGTGGGGGCAGGTCTGTCTTTCTACAGGAAGGAGGGCAGTCTGGTCAATTTGTTTCTATAGGAAGTGGGGACAGGTCTGTCTTTCTACAGTACGTAGGGGCAGTCTGTGTTTCTATAGGAAGTGGGGACACGTCTGTCTTATACAGGAAGTAGAGGCAGTCTGTGTTTCTAAAGGAAGTGGGGTCAGGTCTGTCTTTCTATAGGGAAGAGGGCAGTCTGTGTTTCTATAGGAAGTGAGGACAGGTCTGTCTTTCTACAGAAAGTAGGGGCAGTCTGTGTTTCTATAGGAAGTGAGGACAGGTTTGTCTTTATACAAGAATTAGGGGCAGTCTGTGTTTCTATAGGAAGAGGGGACAGGTCTGTCTTTCTACAAAAAGTAAGGGCAGTCTGTGTTTCTATAGGAAGTGAGGACAGGTTTGTCTTTATACAGGAAGTAGGGGCAGTCTGTGTTTCTATAGGAAGTGGGGACAGGTCTGTCTTTCTATAGGAAAGAGGGCAGCCTGTGTTTCTATAGGAAATGAGGACAGGCCTGTCTTTCTACAGGAAGTAGGGTCAGTCTGTGTTTCTACAGGAAGTGAGGACAGGTCTGTCTTTATACAGGAAGTAGAGGCAGTCTGTGTTTCTATAGGAAGTGAGGACAGGTTTGTCTTTATACAGGAATTAGGGGCAGTCTGTGTTTCTATAGGAAGTGGGGACAGGTCTGTCTTTCTACAGAAAGTAAGGGCAGTCTGTGTTTCTATAGGAAGTGAGGACAGGTTTGTCTTTATACAGGAAGTAGGGGCAGTCTGTGTTTCTATAGGAAGTGGGGACAGGTCTGTCTTTCTATAGGAAAGAGGGCAGCCTGTGTTTCTATAGGAAATGAGGACAGGTCTGTCTTTCTACAGGAAGTAGGGTCAGTCTGTGTTTCTACAGGAAGTGAGGACAGGTCTGTCTTTATACAGGAAGAAGAGGCAGTCTGTGTTTCTATAGGAAGTGGGGGCAGGTATGTCTTTCTACAGGAAATGTGGGCATGTTTTTGTATCTCTAGAGGAAGTGGGGGTAGGTCTCTCTATAGGAAGTGTGAGTGGATTTTTTGTCTCTCCACAGGAAGTGGGATTGAGTATTTGTCACTTTACAGGAAGTGGGCATGTAATGTTATCTTGCAATATGAAGTTGAAGTTGGTCTATGTATCTACACTGGAAGTAGGTGTGCTTTTTTGTATCCCCACAGGAAGAGAGCTTGGTTTTTTTTTTATCTATACTGGAACTGGTGGTGTGCTTTTGTCTTTTTCCAAGCAGTGGGGAGGGTCTTTTTCTTTCTAAAATAACTGGGGATGACTTGCTTTTTCTGCACCTACTCTTTTATCTGCCATGCAACATATAGGCATAACACAGAGGTGGACTTTTAGTGTTGGCAGAATGATGATGAAGAAGACTCCACTCAAAAAAAATATATTGCATGTTACAAAGCCTGAGAATTGGGACAGTTTCATGAGCAACTAAAACAGTTTGAATTGCTTTTTAAGGTAGGTATGCTGCAGACTCTAGAGTGACTAGGCCAGTTACACCCTGCATTCAGCAGTGTTTTGATGACTTTTTTCTGAATCCCTGAAAAACAACAATCAAAAATGCTCCTGAAAAAGCCATATGTGACATGGGGACTTTGTGTTTCCTTGCTGTGTCAGTCTTTTCAGAGAAGCACAAGAGTGTAATCCATAAAACTTAACTCTGTTGATTCAGTCATAGACACATTGACTTAATTGCAATTGATGTGGTACATTAGAAAAGTGATTGACTCTATCCTTGGTGAAATAAGGTTTTATTCCAAGTGGTCTAGGGGTTTTAACAATAAAATGGTCTAGTGTTGAACTTGTGAATTTATCAATGAAGGCTCCCGGTTCTACTGAGTCCAATGAAGATTCCCAATTCTTCCGAGTCCATTGAACTCTCTGGATTCTCCCGAATCCAATGAAGATTCCTGATTCTTCCGAGACCAATGAATACACTGGATTCATCCGAGTCCAATGAAGGTGCCCGATTTTCCTGAGTCCAATGAAGTTTCCTGATTCTCCCTAGTCCAATGCAGATTCCCAATTCTGCTGAGTCCAGTGGACCCTACCAATTCTCTGACTCCAATAAAGGTTCCCAATTCCCCTGAGTCCAATGAAGGTTCCTGATTCTCCCAAGTCCAATTAAGGTTCCCGATTCCAATGAAGACTCACAGTTTTCCAAAGTCCAATGACGGCTCCCGATTCTCCCAAGGCTAAATGTTCCTGATTCTACGGAGTGCAATAAAGGTTACCAATTCTCCCTAGTTCAATGAAGTTTTCTGATTTTCTCGAGTCCAATGAAAGTTACCGTTTGTACTGAGTCCAATGGACCCTCTTAATTCCCTGGAGTCTAATGAAGGTTTCTGATTCTCCCGAGTTGAATTACAACTCCCGACTCTCCCAGTCGTAAAATTTTCTGATTCTTCAAGGTCCAATAAAGATTATCGATTCTCCAGAGTACAATGAAGACTCCGGGTTCTCCACGTCCAATGATGGTTCACAATTCACCCTAGTCCAATGTAGGCTCCCGATTTTCCCAAATACAATAAAGTTCCTGAGTCTCCAAAGTCCAATAAAGGTTGCTGATTCTCCTGAGTCAAATGATGGCTCCCGATTCTCTTGAGTCCAATTGAGGTTCCAGATTCTCCCGAGTCCTATGAAAACTCCTGATTCTTCTGAGACTGATTCTCCCTAGTCCAATGAATGCTCCCTATTTTCCCCAGTCCAATAGAGATTACTAATTCTCCCAAGTCCACTGAAGGTTCCTGATTCTCCAGAGTTCAATCAAGGTTCACAATTCACCCTAGTCAAATAAAGGTTCCCGATTCTCCCCAGTCGAATTACGGCTCCCAATTCTCCCAGGTTCAGTTAAGGTTCCCAATTTTCCCCACTTCAAAGAAGGCTCCCGATTCTTCTGTGTCCAATTAAGGCTACTGATTCTCCCAAGTGCATTAAAAGTTCCCAATTCTTCAGGGTCCAAGAAAGGTTACCTATTCTCCAGAGTACAATGAAAACTTCCGAGTCCAATGAAGGTTCAAGATACGCCCTAGTCTAATGAAGGTTCCCGATTCTCTCGAGTCCAAAGAAAGTTCCTGATTCTCCAGAGTCCAATGAAGGTTGCCGAATCTCCCGTGTCCAATGAAGGTTCCCGATTCTCCCAAGTACAATGAAGACTTTGAGTCTCCCAAGGCCATTGAAGGTTCCCAGTCCTACTGAGTCCAATAGACCCTCTTGATTTTTTTGAGTCCAGTGAAGGTTCCCGATTCTCCTGAGTAAAATGGCTGCTCCCGATTCTCTCGAGTTCAATGAAGGCTTCCAATTCTCCTGACTACAATGAAAGTTTCTGATTCTCCTGAGTTCAATGAAGGTTGCCGATTCTCCTGAGTCCAATGAAGGTTCCAGATTCTCCCAAGTCCAATGAAGGTTTACAATTCTTACAAGACCAATGAAAGTTCCCGATTCTCCAGAATCCAATGAAGGCTCTAATGACTCCAATGGAGATCCATGATTCTTCTGAGTCAAATGAAGGCTCCTAATTAGGAATGAGCGGACCTGTGGAAGTTCATGTACAGGTACCTGACCAAACTTTAGTCCAAAGATCGGTTTGCGTACTAGAACTGTACCTGAACTTGAGCCTAAACCCAAACCCCATTGAAAACAATGGGCAGCCGAACTTTGGATCTGGAAAATTTCTCTCTCACTATCTCTCTCTCTTCTCATCCTCGGACTTCCCTCAAAACCACGAACATTAAAATGGACTTCCAAGGGAAGTCCGTGTTTGGAGTTTAGCACCAAGTGTCCGGTATGAACAATGAACTTTTAAGTTCAGATTCGCTCATCTCTACTCCTGATGCAAAAAGTGAGAGGAGCCACATTATTGGATTTAAACTCCTCCAGAAAATGGAGAGACATTCCCATTCCTCAGGCCTGGCATCAAGACAAGGTGTCTGATAGCTTTTTGAATGTAAATGGATTAAAAAATAATTTGAAAACAAAGTTCTCCTTTAATTGTTTACTGATTTTCACTGCGTTGAAGCAAAGTCAATGTTGTTTTTATCTTTTTTTTTCGTAAAATAATAAATGCCGTTCCTATTGATCTCCCACCCCAAGAATGCCCCCTGTCATTGAATCCTAAGTAGTGCATAAAACTTTCTTTATACCCCAAAATCAATGCAGACCAAAGATTCATAATCCCAAATTAATTCCAAGCCCAAAGTGTGTTCAAACTTAGGCCGCCCCAAAAATATATTCAAGAAAATAAATTCAGACCCTAAAAATTCATTTAGATCTCAAAATAGACTTAGACTTTAGACAAGTGGTGGAATTTAAAACTTTTGAGCCCCAATGCCCTGTCTGAAACAGGTCTCCCAACTATCAGAGATGAGCCTACAGGACCTTTTGGGCCTCCTTAAGTTCCAAGACCTGGGTGCGACCGCAACCCCTGCACACTTGTTTCAGACCAGATCCCCAAATGCCTGCTTCTCATTACTATGGTCGTGTGCAGAAGTCTTCACCCCCAGGTGCCACCACCCACAACTTCACAATTCTGGGGCCGCAGAAGGTAATAATCATAGGTCCCACTCTCAGGAAATAGGGCAGGAAACCTGCCTACATTGCTCCCATGTCCATAAATAAGGTCTCCCATTTTTTCGGTAATCTTCCACCATGTAACATTTTGAGCAATATTTTTCCATTCTGCCAATTGCTACAAACATCATTTCTAGGGCTAAGTAATTCTTGTAGTTAATCACCATGTCATGTCATTGTACAGGGTAAGTCTCACAATGCACCCAGCCCATGGAACGACAAGGTTAAATGCTCATTAGTAGCGTTCCATTATGGAAGGTTTGCCGAACTTTAATTTTTTTTTTTTTTACTATAGTCTTGAGGATACAATGATTGTAGCTGGAAACATCTGACAGGATACAAAGCCCATAGAAGCTCCGGGTGAAATTATGACAACAAGAGAGGGAAAAAAAAGCTATTACTGATACTGTGCTTTCATTATGCAAATGATATTAAGCTAGGCGGCGCAATATAGCCCGGGGCTACGCCATAATCTCCATGCAGTGATTAGAATGTGTCAAACTTAGTCATTTTGATTATGACATGTTAATTACATGCCATACTCACGCAGACATGAATATTACTTGCTTGCAAACGGAGCAGCAATTGAGGGCATTGTTTATCTGTGCAAACATTGCAACTTCATTTAATGGATTGTAAGATAAAAATGATTTGCGGATGTGGACGGAGCAAAGTTTGTAAATGCATCGACTGATGACTTTGGAGAAAGAAACTAAAAGCGGATTAGTCAACTGTGCAGCCAAATACTGTCTGCCTTGTCAGTGGTGGCCGACTCTGAGTTCATATGGGCCCTTTGGCTACAGTGATCCCTGTGTTATACCTCATCCTGTATATAATATAGATAGAACTTACAGAAATAGTGAAACAGTGTTTGCCCCCTTCATGATTCCCTAGTCATGTTTGTCACACCTAAATGTTTTAGATCACCAAACAAATGTAAATATTAGACAAAGATAACACAAGAAATCATAAAATACAATACAGTTTTTAAATTAAGGTCTTTATTATTAAGGGAAAAAGAAATCCAAACCTACAGGGCCTTGTGTGAACATGTTTTTGACCCCATTCCCCCCCTTAAAACATAAATTAGCTGTGGTTTATCACATCTTTGGGAAGCCGAGTTCAAATTCCCTAGCCACACACAGGCCTGAATACTGCCACACCTGTTTTCAATCAAGAAATCACTTAATTAGAACCTGCCTGACAAAGTCAAGTAGACCAAAAAGTCATCAAAAACTAGACATCATGCCGAGATCCAAAAAAACTCAGGAAAAAATAAGAAACTAAGTAATTGATATCTATCAGTTTGGAAATGGTTATAAAGCCATTTCTCAAGCTTTGGGACTCCAGTGAACTACAGTGAGAACCATTATTTACAGATGGCGAAAACATGGTGGTGATCCTTCCTAGGAGTGGCCGCCTGACCACAATTACTTCAAGCGTGCAGCAAAGACTCATCCAAGAGGTCACAAAAGATCCCACAACAACATCCAAAGAACTGCAGGCCTCACTTGCCTCAGTTAAGGTCAGTGTTCATGACTCCACCATAAAAAAGATACTGGTCAAAAACCGCCTGCATGGCAGTGTTCTAAGAAGAAAACCACTGCTGAGCTATAACAACATAAAGGCTCGTGTCAGTTTTGCCAGAAAACATATTATTGACTTTCAAGACTTTTGGGAGAATACTCTTGAGTGACGAGACAAAAGTAGAACCTTTTGGATGGTGTATGTCCCATTACACCTGGTGTAGAAATAACACAGCATTTCAGATATGGAATATTATACCAACAGTAAAATATGGTTATGGTAGTATGATGGTCTGGGGCTGTTTTGCTCCTTCAGGACCTGGAAGACTTGCTGTGCTAAATAGAACCATGAATTCTGCTGTCTACCAAAAAATACTGAAGGAGAATGTCCGGCCATCTGTTTGTGACCTCAAGCTGAAGCGCACTAGGGTTATGCAGCAGGGCAATGATCCAAAACACACCTGTAAGTCCACCTCTGAATGGCTTAAGAAAAACAAAATCAAGACTTTGTAGTGGCCTAGTCAAAGTCCTGATCTTAATGCGATTGACATGCTGTGACATTACCTTTAAAAGACTCATTGCCAGCTATCACAAACGCTTGATTGCATTAGTTGCTGCTGAGGGTGGTCCAACCAGTTATTAGGTTTAGGGGACAATCACGTTTCACACAGGTTTCCTGTAGTTTTGGATTTCTTTTTCCCTTAATAATAAAGACCTTCATTTAAAAATGCATTTTGTGATTACTTGTGTTATCTTTCTGTAATATTTACATTTGTTTGGTGATCTGAAACGTTTATGTGTGACAAACATGAAAAAGAATAGGATATCAGGAAGGGGCAAACACTTTTTCACATAACTGTATTTCAAACCTCCATATCCTCATAGGACATCCAAACCCAGTTTGCATGTGGCTGGTGCCAACCTCAAGAAAATCACTCACTGGTTCAGATCTCACTATTTGTAAAATACGTACATTTATAGGTTTATAACTCCTAGTTTCCCTCATAGAATAGGCAAAATTAGAAACTCAATAATCCCAAGAATGAGGCAAAAATGCCTCTGTTTCTGGTTTCTGTTTCCTGTCTGTAGTTTACAATTTGCTCACAGCCACCACTGGGATCCATCGGAGCTAGCAACACATGCGTGCTACTACCTCTTCATTTTCAGTGTGCTCTGGCCATTGAAAGCCCAATAGCTCTCTGCTGCCCTATTCAGGTCCACAGTACGGATGAGGGCATGCGCAATAGTGTCCAACCAATGACCACCTCTCTGCTTCCTAAGGTCTACAGGATGAGTCCAGGGCATATGCAGTAGTGCCAGCCCCCGACCACCTCTCTGCTTCTTTACTCAGGTCTACAGGATGTGTTCTGGGCATGTGCAGTAGTGCCAGCCCCCGACCACCTCTCTGCTTCTTTACTCAGGTCTACAGGATGTGTTCTGGGCATATGCAGTAGTGCCAGCCCCCGACCACCTCTCTGCTTCTTTACTCAGGTCTACAGGATGTGTTCTGGGCATGTGCAGTAGTGCCAGCCCCCGACCACCTCTCTGCTTCTTTACTCAGGTCTACAGGATGTGTTCTGGGCATGTGCAGTAGTGCCAGCCCCCGACCACCTCTCTGCTTCTTTACTCAGGTCTACAGGATGTGTTCTGGGCATGTGCAGTAGTGCCAGCCCCCGACCACCTCTCTGCTTCTTTACTCAGGTCTACAGGATGTGTTCTGGGCATATGCAGTAGTGCCAGCCCCCGACCACCTCTCTGCTTCTTTACTCAGGTCTACAGGATGTGTTCTGGGCATGTGCAGTAGTGCCAGCCCCCGACCACCTCTCTGCTTCTTTACTCAGGTCTACAGGATGTGTTCTGGGCATGTGCAGTAGTGCCAGCCCCGACCACCTCTCTGCTTCTTTACTCAGGTCTACAGGATGTGTTCTGGACATGTGCAGTAGTTCCAGCACCCGGCCACCTCTCTGCTTCTTTATTTAGGTCTACAGGATGGTTTCTGAGCATGTGCAGTAGTTCCAGCCCCCAATCACCTCTCAGCTTCTTTATTCAAGTCTACACGATGGGTGCTGGGCATGTGCAAGAGTACCAGCCCCCGACCAACTTTTTTCTTTCTTATTCAGGTCTACAGGATGACGCTCAGCAGTTTCAGCCCCTGACCACCTCTCTGCTTTTTTATTCAGGTCTTCAATATGGGTCCAGGTCATGTGCACCAATTTCAGCCTGACCACCTCTCTGCTTCCTTATTCATGTCTACAGGAAGTGTCCAGGGCATGCGCAGTAATGCCAGCTCCGGAACACCTCTCTGCTTCTTTATCTAGAGCTTTCGCAATAGACATTCTGCCAGTACGTGACGCTGAGCCTCAATGGGCAATCATCAGACACAGGCCCCGATTGCCCAAAGACCAGCAAGTCACAGTGTAAAGCAAGGGAAAATGTACAATTGGAATAACCCTTTAAGTTCCACCCTGGTATCACCCATTTTTCTTTGTGGTTCTCACAAGCCACAGACTTTTTGACGATTTTGTATGGATTCTTTGAGAAAAATAAAGAAAGTCATTGGCAAATATTAAGCTTAAAACCTGTCTGTAGATGGCTGAAGACCTCACAATGGTAGTAAGTGTATGATCTGGCCATTCCTGTTTGATACAACCAAATACACTTTTTTTTCTTGCTTTAGATGTGAATAGGGAAGAACTCATGAAATCATCAAAATCGATTATTATTAATTAGGCATAGCATTTACACATTGCTCACTTTCTAGTTATAGAAGATGCATTTTGCCGCCTGTGCAAAAAAAATTCCTTTGAAGATCCCATCCAAAAAAGTAAAATCCTAACTCCTGGACGGCTTCCAAAATCCTAAGACTGTCCTGAATAATTCAGGCAAAGACAAGGCCAAAATGTGCAGTACAGTACAAGAAAAGTGAAGAAAGAACAAGGACAACGGCGGAAAGTGGCGAAAGCCGGGAGGCTCGAAAGCGACATTCTCAATATTTAAATTGTGCTTAATTGAAAGATAAGTAAATCAGGAAAAGAACTTACAAATTTAGCCCCATGGACGAGACAAGTGCCGAAAAGAAGGCGAGAAGAGCGAGTGCCGCGGCAGCGAGAAGTACGTTCTGGCAGGACAGGATTGGTGATGTGTCCCTTAGTGACTGCAAACATTGGACCTTGGTTATGAAAGAAAAAATGATAAGTTTTTTTTTCCTTTTTTTTATTGCACCTGATCTATACAGTGGTTAGGGTCAAATCAAGACATGGGAGAATACTGCCATATAGTGCACAAATAACCATCTACTGTGTAAGTAATACTCTAATACTGCGATATAGTGCACAAATAACCATCTACTTTGTAAGTAATACTCTAATACTGCCATATAATGAATAAATACCCATCTAATGTATAAGTAATACTCTAATACTGCCATATAGCGCATAAATAACCATCTACTGTTTAAGTAATACTCTGAGGGTATGTGCACACGTTGCAGATTTGCCTGCAGAATTTTCTGCACGGAATCTGCATCTCTTGGCAGAATCCGCAGGTCAAAATCCGCGCTTTTTTTGCGGATTTTTTTATGCTTTTTGTGTGGATTTACTGCGGATTCTTTGCGGATTGGCCTGCGTTTTTACCCCTGCGGATTTCTATAAGGTCAAGTCCTCCTGCTCAAGAAGGCACATGTGCAGCCCATCTGAAGTTTGCCAGTGAACACCTGGATGATTCTGCGAGTGATTGTGAGAAGGTGCTGTGGTCAGATAAGACAAAAATTGAGCTCTTTGGCATTAACTCAACTCGTCGTCTTTGGAGGAAGAGAAATGCTGCCTTGACCCAAAGAACACCATTCCCACTGTCAAGCATGGAGGTGGAAACATTATGTTTTGGGGGTGTTTCTCTGCTAAGGGCACAGGACTACTTCACAGGATCAATTGGAGAATGGATGGAGCCATGTACCGTAAAATCATGAGTGACAACCTCCTTCCCTCCACCGGGACATTTAAAATGGGTCGTGGCTGGGTCTTCCAGCAAGACAATGACCCAAAACTTTCAGCCAAGGCAACAAAGGAGTGGCTCAAAAAGAAGCACATTAAGGTCATGGAGTGGCCTAGCCAGTTTACAGACCTTAATCCCATAGAAAACTTATGGAGGGAGTTGAAGCTCCGAGTTGCCAAGCGACAGCCTCAACATCTTAATGATTTAGAGATGATCTGCAAAGAGGAATGGACCAAAATTCCGCCTGACATGTGCGCAAACCTCATCATCAACTGCAAAAAACGTCTGACTGCTGTGCTTGCTAACAAGGGTTTTGTCACCAAGTATTACGTTTTGTTTGCCAGAGGGATCAAATACTTATTTCTCCCTACAAACTGCAAATAAATTTATATGATTTTTACAATGTGGTTTTCTGGATTTTATTTTTGATATTCTATCTATCAATGTTAAAATTAACCTCCCCTTAAAATTACAGACTGTTCACGTCTTTGTCAGTGGGCAAACATACAAAATCAGCAAGGGATCAAATACTTATTTCCTCCACTGTATGTTATAGATTTCCTGGAGGAATATCAGAGAAATGACATAAAGCAAAGAGCTATTAGAAAATGCGCTCCAGAATTGTCCTGTCACACAGTAGACAAATATTACTTTAAATAGGCATGTCAGAAGGTGCTAATGTAATGTACCTACTCCGTAACGGATCCAGAACTGTCGGCCTGTCACCCAGGTTTCACGGGGAAAAGCTTAAAGCCCCGGACCGACCTCTGCACCTAGGAGTAAGGGGAGTGCCTAAGATTATAGGGCCACAGCGCGTGGCAAATCATTTAGTTGCCGTGGGAACGTGCATCGCGCAGGAGGGCATTGTCCGGGCTTCTGCGGGGGGGGGGCAGAGGCTAAAAGCTGTTAAAACAGACTGCCGACATCGACGTACCTGGTCCCCGCTGACAACACTGACAGTGAGTGACAGGTCGCCCAGTCAGGACATAAGCCTGCACACGCACCGACAAGAGAATTGGGACACCCGCTGTGAGGGGTTTCCCTTTGTACCTGAATTGAGTTGCTCATTGTCCCTGTACGCTGACAGGGGGAAAGACTGGGACCTGTCCGGCTCGTCGTTTCCTGACATACCGATCACCGACCGGACGACAAGGAATCACCATCGCCGCCAGGAGCCAAGATGTCATCTTTTCCAGGACTACACCGGACCACGAAGAATCACCGCCGCCAGGATCCAGGATGCCATCTTTTCCAGGACCATACCGTACCCCTTATGCACCACTGCTTTGGCGCCAACATCCAAATCCTCAACTAACCGCATTCTAAAGTTGTCAGACTGATAAGTGTCATGATACCAGTGCTGGGTGACCGGCACTTCTGGGGTTAATGTTCTGATCGCAGTGCAGACTCTCACCTGCACACCTGGGACCTATTATGGTGGCCTCTCATTGGTTCTGGAGAGGCTTCTTAAAGCCTCAGGAAGCTCCCATCCCCCGTCAGTTATACTTTCGCCCTTGACATTGTGTGGTGACCCCTGAGTGTGTTTTTGCTGTGTTCTGGTTGCTTGATTCTCTGTGTATGACTCGGTCTGTTCTCTGGATATCGCTTTGGATTCTGCTTGGTACCTTCTATGTCCGTTTGTTTTTTGATCTCTGCTTGGCCCTGACTATCCGTTCTGTCTCATCCCTGGTACTGTATTGATATCTTGTGTATGACCTTTGGCTTTGTCTGACCTTCCGTCTGTTTATCCCTCCTGTACCTCGCTTGCCTGGATTGTGCTTGACCTCTGCTTTGCCCTACTCTGAGTTTTCTTCCTCCTCTGAAAGCAGGACGCTAAGCCCCGTTCCCTTGCAGTCACATGACCGTTCACATGACCTGTGCCTGCTTTCTAAACTTCTACATTCAGGTCCTGTGCATCTTTTTTGTCCGGATGTTCTTGTCCCCCGGGGTCCCTACGGCGCAGGTGAGTCCCTGCTTAGCGGAGGCTGTACGCCGGTGCTGTCAGGACCCTGACATTATAACTGACCATTAAGATTTTTGGGGGTTTTTTATGCAGAGAGTTATGGATCCCATACAGTCTCTGGCTGACCGGATGAAAAGTCTGAGTCAGATGTTTCAGGGTTTATCTCTGGAGCAGCAAGCTCTGGCTCATTCTCAGCAGCAGGTTTCTGAGACAGTGCGGGGAGCTCTAGCTGCTGGGTCTCTGGGGGCTGGGTCGAGTGATGTTGTTTTGGTGTCCCCAGAACCATCTGTTAAACTGCCTGACTTTTTTTCTGGAAACAAAAAGGAGTTCAGGGTGTTCATGGAGGGGTGCAAACTTTTTTTTAGTTTGAGACCATGTTCCTCTGTGGACGAAAGTCAGAAGGTTGGGGTCGTTATGTCTCTATTAAGAGGGTCCCCACAAGCTTGGGCTTTCTCCCTTTCTCCCACTGCCCCTGAGAGAGTGTCTGTGAATGCATTTTTTGAGGCCCACAGGCACATTTATGATGAGCCTGACCGAGTGCGATTATCAGAGGACATGGTGATGAGTGTCTGTCAGGGGAAACACTCAGCTGAGTGGTTTTGTACTGAGTTACGCCGCTGGGCCGCAGAGGTCTCTTGGAACGACGCCGCACTCCGAGGACTCTTTCGCAGAGGCTTGTCCGAGCGGCTGCAGGATGCCTTGGCGTTACATCCCCCACCTAACTCTCTCGAGGGCGCCATGACCCAAGCCGTCCGGATGGACCGCAGGCTGCAGGCCAGAGGGGTGATGCAGGTGGAAACTCCATTGTTCCCTAGTGGAAAAGAGACTGCCCCTGAGCTCATGGATGTAGGCGCCCTCTCCCTGAAGGATACAGAGAGGAAACGCCGGAAGGACAAGCAGTTATGCTTTTACTGGGGTAAAACGGGACATTGGAAAAGGGAGTGTCCTGATTGCCCGTCTTCAAACCCGGTCAGCGAGAAACGACTAGGTCTGGGTAGTCAACGGGGAGACTACTCAGACCCTCAGGTGCCCTTTTCCTCATTTTCTAAATTGTTACTGCCTGTGGAACTGTTTGTGGACGGTAGTTCTTTTTCCTCTACAGCCTTCGTGGACTGCGGGCCATCGATTAATCTCATTGACTCCCAATTGGTCACACACTGCAAGATAGGGACAGTTAGGCTCAAGGTTCCGATCAAGGTGATGGCCATTGACTCCTCTCCCCTCACTAAGGAGGGAATTCGCTTTATGTCTGTCTTGTTTTCGCTCAGAGTGGGCGCTACTCATGTGGAAAACCTAAGTTGTTTTGTGCTGGTCAATCTACCTGCAGGGTTGGTGTTGGGCATGCCCTGGTTACAACGCCATAACCCAGTTATTAACTGGAAAACGGGGGAGATTGTTCAACGGGGGTTTTCGCAAGTGGTCAAACCTCTCATGGATCTAACATGCAAAGGTGCGGATGTGAGAAATTGGTCCTCACTCACAAAAGAGGCCTTTGCGACGCTGAAAAAATGTTTTATGTCTGCTCCTGTCTTGATACAGCCAGATCCTTCCAAGCCATTTGTGGTGGAGGTGGACATCTCCGAGGTGGGGGTGGGGGCGGTGTTGTCCCAAGGGCCTGCCACTCTAACCAAACTCAGGCCATGTGCCTTCTTTTCCAGGAAGTTCTCTGCGGCTGAAAGAAATTATGATGTAGGCAGTAGAGAGTTTCTTGCGGTTAAGTTGGCGTTTGAGGAATGGAGGCACTTTTTGGAGGGGGCCAGTCACCCGGTTACTGTGATCACTGATCACAAAAATTTGTCTTACATCGAGTCTGCTAAAAGATTAACGCCCAGACAGGCCTGTTGGTCACTTTTTTTTTCTCGTTTCCAGTTTACTATTACATTCCGTCCAGGGTCAAAGAATGTCAAGGCTGACGCCTTATCTCGTAGTTTTCACCCTGTGTCTGTCCCTGAGCCACCGTCCTCCATTCTGCACCCTGGGGTGGTGTTAGCAGGGATCTCGTCTGAATTGGAATGGGAAATTGAGGGGGCCCAGTCGCTGGCTCCTTCGGCCAAGCCAGGGGGCAAGTTGTTTGTCCCAGAACAACTTCGCCTTAAACTCTTGCAAGAGTTCCACGAATCCAAGTTGTGTGCTCACCCTGGTATATCAGCCATGCGACTGGCGGTGGCTAGGATCTTCTGGTGGCCTACTCTGGGTTCTGATATAAAGAAATTCATTTCTGGTTGTGGGGTCTGCGCTCGTTCTAAAAGCTCCCATAGCCGGCCAGCGGGGGAGCTGATGCCCTTGGAAGTTCCCGAAAGACCGTGGACCCATCTGTCCATGGATTTTATTACCAATCTTCCCTCTTCCAGGGGTAATACGGTGGTATGGGTAGTAGTGGACAGATTTTCTAAGCAGGCTCATTTTGTACCCCTGTCCGCATTACCTTCTGCTGAGATCTTATCCAGATTGTGCAGCATGTGGTCCGCTTGCATGGGGTACCCCTGAATGTGGTGTCTGATTGTGGTGTGCAGTTTGTGGCTAAGTTTTGGCGTGCTTTCTGCAAAAAATTAGGGATATCTCTGTCCTTTTCGTCTGCATACCATCCTGAGAGTAATGGTCAGACGGAACGCACTAATCAGTCTCTGGAACAGATCCTCAGATGTCTGACTTCTGCTTGACAGAATGACTGGTGTGATATACTGCCGTTGGCTGAATTTGCCTTCAATAGTCGGGTGAGTCAATCCACTGGTATGTCCCCTTTCTTGATCAACTATTGGTTCAGTCCTCATTTTGGTGAGTTTTCTCGTCTGGATTCGGGGTGCCCCGGGGCTGAGGACTCTATTCAGCGGTTAAGAGATACATGGGCAGAAGTCCAGCGGCGTATATCTAGGTCTCAAGACAGGTATAAGTTTTTCGCGGACAGGAAACAAACACCTGGTCCCATGTTTCAGGTGGGAGAGAAAGTTTGGCTCTCCACGTGAAACATTAAGTTAAAGATTCCGTCAGCCAAGTTGGGCCCCAAATTCATTGGCCCGTACAAGATTGTGGAAAAATTCAACCCAGTAGCGTACAGGCTGTGCCTTCCACCCTCTTTCAAGTTCCCTAACGTATTCCATAGATCTCTACTGAAGCCGTTTGAAGCAGTCCGGGGAGAATCCGAGTCCGCTGCTCCCCCGGTTTCGGTTGAGGGACATGTGGAATATGAGACTGGTCACATTGTAGATTCTAGGTTGGTACGGCGGTCAGTACAGTACCTAGTTCATTGGAAGGGGTATGGGCCAGAGGACAGGTCCTGGGTGCCGGCCCGGTTGATGCATGCGGATCGTTTGGTTTGGGCTTTCCATGCTAGGTACCCGGGCAAGCCTGGGGGTCCTGAGGCCCCCCGTTGAGAGGGGGGTACTGTCATGATACCAGTGCTGGGTGACAGGCACTTCTGGGTTTAATGTTCTGATCGCAGTGCAGACTCTCACCTGCACACCTGGGACCTATTATGGTGGCCTCTCATTGGTTCTGGGGACTGGGGAAGCTTCTTATAGCCTCAGTAAGCTCCCATCCCCCGTCAGTTATACTTTCGCCCTTAGCATTGTGTGGTGACCCCTGAGTGTGTTAGTGCTGTGTTCTGGTTGCTTGATTCTCTGTGTATGACTCGGTCTGTTCTCTGGATATCGCTTTGGATTCTGCTTGGTACCTTCTATGTCCGTTTGGTTTTTGATCTCTGCTTGGCCCTGACTGTCCGTTCTGTCTCATCCCTGGTACTGTATTGATATCTTATGTATGACCTTTGGCTTTGTCTGACCTTCCGTCTGTTTATCCCTCCTGTACCTCGCTTGCCTAGATTGTGCTTGACCTCTGCTTTGCCCGACTGAGTTTTCTTCCTCCTCTGAAAGCAGGACGCTAAGCCCTGCTCCCTTGCAGTCACATGACCGTTCACATGACAGTAGGTCCTGTGCCTGCTTTCTAAACTTCTACATTCAGGTCCCGTGCATCTTTATTGTCCGGCTGTTCTTGTCCCCAGGGGTTCCTACTGTGCGGGTGAGTCCCTGCTTAGCGGAGGCTGTACGCCGGCGCTGTCAGGACCCTGACAATAAGTTTGCTATCTTTGAACTTCCTACCCTATTCTTCACACCCGCTTCCCCTGATTAATGTCCCCTGTGTTCCTTTATACTGTTTTATCTGTTTTCTCCCTGCGAGGAGTATACCTGTTAAATTAAACCCCACTTTAATGCTTGCTCTGCCTCCGACCCATTACTGCATCATACTACCTGCTCACACTTGGCGTAGTTGGCAGGATGCAGTCTACTGGCACGGAGGGGGCAGATCAAGCGTCTGGGGAGAGCCCTAGGTCCAGCATTTCTCTGGGGGCAATGTTAAACAACCTACCTAAATTTAAGGGGAGTAATACCATGCTGTTGACTGAATGTATTAAAGGCATGATGAGAATGCACTCTATGTTACCCGACCGACAGGTGGAGGTCGCCATGATGGCCCTGGAAGGGGAGGCGAGGGATTCAGTGATGCTACGGCCCCCCAGACAGTGGGATATGCTTGACAAGGTGTTACGTATACTGAAGGAAACACATGAGGACCCCACAGATGTAGGAGAGCTGCGCATGCGATTGTTTAGCCGGATTCAAAAAGAAGGGGAGACGGTGACACAGTTCATGAATGTATTGCAGGAAATACACACTGCCATGACCCAGGAAAGACAATGTGGGGGTAGGGTCGATTAGCGTGGTGCTGCGTGATCAGTTAGTTACCGGGTTGAGAGATGTGCTGCTGAAACAGGCCCTGCGGGAGCACTTGCATGCGAACCAACACATGACTTCTGCAGAAGTTGCAAGTGAGGCGCGCGCACACGCGGGTAAGAATAGGGGATGACAGTTCCGGTGGTGACGGTCCAGAGCGGAGAGGTGGCCGTGAATGCAGTGGCTGCACCCGGATGATGGAAGATTTGCGGAGAGAAACTTCCTACCTGCTTCCTCTGTGGAGAGCTAGGGCACATGGCCCGGATGTGCCCACAACATGGGCGGCCTCTCCAGCGTTGCCCGTTAAACTAGGAGGCTCCGAGGCTGGGGGACGCCGCCCAGAGCCAGAACAGTCAGTAAGAACCAGAAGTCCCACCAATTTAGTTTCAAGGTGTCCGTTAGTCTGGGCCGAAATAGATGGACGGGTCATACGCTGTCTGGTAGATACTGGCTCCCAAGTAACTACGATGCCAGAGAAGTATTTCGGAAATCATTTCGCTGAAGCGATGAGGCCTGAGTGGGGACAGGTGATAAAGTTGACGGCCGCCAATCAGCTCCCCATCCCAGTCACAGGGTTGGCATGGATGCATATTAGAGTCTGCGGCAAAGACTTGGGACGCTGAGGTGTGGTACTGACTTCAGGTGACAATGAGCGTGGATATACTGTAACCCTGGACGGGGATGGATGTGCTTAAGGAGTTTGGAAGTTTGCTTATCAACGAGTCCCCAGATCTGTTTCTGAGACAGTGGAAACCCCGAACACCTCAAAGGAAAATATTTCAACAGTTGATTCGGACGGCTCAGGCGCAAGATGTCTCCTTCATTGGAAAATTGCTGGCCAGAGTGTCATTCCGGCTGCGAACAGTGTTGAAATACCTCTGGGGCAAACCGTGCACTCTGTTCCTCTCCCGGCCTGCACCCATCTGGAAGGAGTGGAAGTACAATTAGAACCAGCTGCTATAGAGAACCTACCACCCGGACTCCTAGTTGCCTGAACATTGGCTACCGTACGAGATGAGAAAGTGCCTGTGAGATGTGTCAATTTGAGAGAGGACGCACTGACACTTTTCCCCAGGAATGAAATAGTACAAATAGTCGGCATGCCAGAGGAGCTGATACCATCACAGACCGTACAGTTGACAGCAAAAAAAGGAGACGCTTGGACTGTATCAGTAGAATCTCATTCAATGTCGGAACCCCCACGGCAAAAAAAAAAGGCAAAGAATCTTAGAACAAATGCGGGTTAAACTAACAGAGCTCACACCGCAGCAGAAACAGCATGTGGAAGATGTACTCAGAAAATTTTGGCTGTACACAGTGCCATGACCCGGAAAGACGGTGTGGGGGTACGGTCGATTAGTGTGGTGCTGTGTGATCAGTTAGTGACCGGGTTGAGAGATGCGTACCCGCTACCCCGGATTGAAGAGTCCTTATCTGCCCTGGGACAAGTGAGATACTTTTCTACCCTAGATCTGGCCAGTGGTTATTGGAAAGTGCCGATGTCCGAACACGACCGAGCGAAGACGGCCTTCATACTACCTATGGGCCTGTTTGAGTTTAACAGAATGCCATTTGGGCTGGCCAACACTCCTGGAACTTTTCAGCGACTGATGGAAAGGGACTTGGGTGACCTGAATTTCAACGCCACTTTGATCTATCTAGATGATATAATTGTCTATGCCGCCACGTTCGAAGAACACCTGCAGTGTTTGGAGCAAGTACTGAGCCGCCTCCACAGACATGGACTGAAGGTAAAATAGTCTAAGTGCCATTTGTTCCGCACCCAAATCGAATACCTAGGACATGAGGTCTCTGCGGAAGGAGTACGTCCGTCCTGTGAAAAGATTGCAGCAGTACAAGATTGGCCCACCCCAAAGACTTCACTCGCATTGTGAATCCGTTATTGGAGCGGCTGAGAGGAGTTTCATCTGCAGCCAAAGACCGGGAAATCCAGTGATGAGAAAGGCAGAAGAAAGCATTTCATGCCTTGAAAGTGGTTTTAACAGAAGCACCCGTCCTGGCCAACGCTGACTTCTCTCGGCCCTTCATTTTACATACTGATGGGAGCTTGCATGGACTAGGAGCTGTATTGTCGCAGGAGTGAGTGATTGCTTACGCAAGTTGTTGTCTTCTTGAATCCGAATGGAATCCGGACAACTACAGTTCATTCAAGTTGGAGCTGCTGGCGTTAGTGTGGGCTATGATGGAGAAGGTCGCGGAATACCTGTCAGGGTCTGGAGTTCTGGTGCGCACTGACAACAACCCACTGACCCATGTGGAAAATACCAAGTTAGGGGCCCTGGAACAACGGTAGGTGGCAAGAATGGCTAAATATCGGTATAAGATCGCCTACAGAAGGGGAACTGAAAACACTTACACAGATGCGTTGTCCAGAGTGAAATATGAGAAGCCTGGTCCTAGCCGAGACAAAGAACTTGAGGCTGAAGAGGTCCCTAGGTTCCGTAGTCCTGCTAGGACGTTGGTGTGGCGCCTCTGAGGCTTCAGTCGCCACAGAGGTACTGCACCTTCTCCTAAGGTGTAGTGCCCCACCATCCAGGTAGGCTGGGAACTCCTTTCCGCATTCCAACATCTGCACCCCACACACAGGATAGTTCAGCAGGGACCCATCCATGCTTTATGCTGGAAAGGTCATAGGGTGCCTTTTGTGGTCCCTGGCTTCGTAACACGAGAGGTGCTGGGGAGGCGGGTGGAGTTAGATATTAAAGAGAGGGAAGGTGTAGGATTTCAAGTCAGTCTGACAGAAGGTCAGTCAGACTAGGGTCTGAGAGAGAGAGCAGGCTGAGAGAGGAGCTCAAGGCGGAGGAAGGCAGTCAGTCAGGAGAGGCTGAGGACTGGTCTTAGTGGAACGAGCTCCTCAGGGAAGGAAGAGAAGGAGAAAGAGACGTAGACTGAAGACTACAGATTCCATAAGAGAGATAGAACAGATCGGAATGAAGGAGAATAGAAGGACGGTGGGAAGCAGGTTGAAAAAGAGAGAGAGAACCCTTCCAGTCCAGAGAGCGCAAAGGCCGGGGCCCGGGCCTCGAGGTTGATTGGAACTTTATGTCCGGCAACAGACACCGGAGGAGTAGTGAGCCGCTAACGCCTTGCTCCCATCATAGACTTGGGACACAACAGCAACTGAATAGAGAGCCGGGACGCAGTGAGGAGTCCCCAAGCAGGCTACAGCTGTCTGTCATACAAGTAAAGACTAGGAACACCTAGAGAGAGGCATTCCAGGGTAACTAAATACTGGAGTGCTTCGCACCTTAAGGCGCATTGGAGGAGTCGTTCAGTAAAGTACATGTTGGTGGAGTGTGGAAGGGAGAATCCTATCCTGCCTGGAGGTTGGCTGGAGCCCTGACCTGGAGAATACAGTATGGAGGCAGGCAGTTGTGTGAACTGCAAACAGTGAGTAAGGCTTTGGAACCGCATACTCTGGTGTCCTCCAGTTATTCCAGCACCGCTACATCTGGGTAACATCATCCATACCATTCTGCACCTCTCCTCATCCATTGCACCTACACTGCCCTGGGACTACAGCTCCACCTGTGGGGAGCTATACCATCTCTGCTGCACCACACCATCAGTCCCAGCGGATCTGCATGCAGCTTTGGCTTACCACCTTACTTGCCAAACACCACGGGTGGCGTCACGAACTATTCATATAAACTCTAACACCATTAACATCACCGCCATTGATATTGGGCGCCCAGGGCCACGGACCGGGTCACCGCTGCTGTGACACATTCCCACCTTGACACCAGCCCGGTACCGAGTAACCCCGCTGCCCTGGGCATGTGAGGGCGTCCCATTGGCAGTCACGCAAGAAAAGGTACAAGCGGAGCCTCAGTAAAATTTATTGGGACAGCCTCGGGATGAGTGGGTGCGGATTCAACAGGAAGATGGAGAGCTTGCACAAATTCAACAGTGGGTGACCCGCAAACATTTGCCTAGCAAGAATGAGAGGGAGGCCCTGTCTCCTGGGGCCCTACAAATTCTTCGACAATGGGAAAAATTACACCTAAAGAATGGACTGTTGTACGGGAAAATTCAACTACAGCGAGCCCTATCCATCACTTGGCACGTGGTGGTTCCCGAAGCCCTTTTGCACAAAGTGGACATCGAGACACACGGAAAAGGAGCACATTTTGGCCAAGATAAGACTTAATAAAGGCTTCAGAAATTAGTTTATCGTCACTTACTGAGGGCGAAGGTAGAAGAAGCGGGTCAACATTGTAGAAGCTGTGAATTGTTGTGACTCCTACCTGAGACCAAACTGCGGAGTCTGTGGCCTATGCCACCTGTAAAAACTTTATCCAGGTATACGGCTGTCCGAAGAGGATACACTCGGACCAGGGCCCCTGTTTTCTAGGATGATTGATTGAGGAACTACAGCGTATGTACCAAATTGGGAGGACTTGAACGGCGCCCTATCGTCCACAGGGTAATGGAGCGTGTGAACAATTATTTCAACCGGACTCTCATTCAGATGTTGAGAACGCTGGAGGAAGATCATAAGATGCGTTGGCCTGAATTCGTAGCAGAACTGGTGTGGGTATACAACAACTGCGTACATCGCACCACAGGGTACACCCCTTACACCCTTCTCTTTGGCAGATCAGGTATAGAGATCACAGAGCTGGATCTGGACCCATAGGACAACTACCCACGGTGTCCCCCTGGGTACGAGAACATTGCCATCGGCTGCAAGCATTACATCACCTGGTACAGACCCGGTTTCAGAAGTTGGAGCATTCTGAGAAAACTCCTCTATGAGGGACAGCTTTACAGGCCGGAGACCGGGTGTTGGTATGAGAGAAGCGCCCTCAAGATAAACTTGACTATCGATGGGAGAAAACACTGTGCCGGGTAAAGCGGCAAGTCAGTTCTGAAGGACCCGTCTATGAAGTCCAGCCTGAGGGGGAAGAAGATGCCCCCAATCGCATAGTACACCGAAACATGCTCTGCCACTGCGTGTCCAGGGATCCTGTTTTAGAAGAAGAAAAACCCAGTGTCGCCGAGAGCCCTCCCTTAGTTCATAGCGATTGTGAAGAAGAAGAATATCCAAGGCTACCGATAGTGAGGCTGAGAGGAGAGCTAATATCCAAGACTCCTGGAATGTCCGAAATTCCTGAAATGGCTGCTTCACCAGAACTGGGCACGTCCCCGCCTCCGTTAGTTCGACCTGATTCAACTACTCAAATGGATTTGACGGAAACTCCTAATTTACGACGTTCTGAACGTTCGACAGCAGGAAATCCCCCTAACTGTAATAATCAGGATCCTTTTGTTTGGCGACAAATCGTTCAAGGAATGGGAGAAAGTCAGCGCTTACTGCAGGAACTCTCGCCCGTGGAATGGCGAGCACAAAGAGTGGATGAATGTAAGGAGGAGACCTGGACCAGGCCTACCTGTGACGGATTCAGAACTGTCGGGGCTGTCACCCAGGTTTCATGGGGGAAAGCTTAAAGCCCTGGACCGACCTCTGCACCTAGGAGTAGGTGGCGTGGCCAAGGTAAAAGGGCCACAGCGCGCGGCAAATCAGTTAGTTGCCTTTGGAACATGCGTCGCGCAGGAGGGCAGTGTCAGGGCTTCTGCGGGGGGCCGACCGCCAGAGCGGGCAAAAACAAGCAAAGGCTTAAAGCTGTTAACAGAGACTGCCGACAACGACGTACCTGGTCCCTGCTGACAACACTGACCGTGAGTGACAGGACACCCAGTTCGGCCATAAGCCTGCACAAGTACCGACGGGAGAATTTGGACACCCGCTGTGAGGGGTTTCCCTTTGTACCTGAATCAAGTTACTCGTTGTCCCTATAAGCTGACAGGGGGAAAGACTGTGCTCTGTCTGGCTCGTCGTTTCCTGACACACTGATCACTGACCAGACCACAAGGAATCACCGTCGCCGCCAAGAGCCAAGACACCATATTTTCCAGGACCATACCGGACCCCTCATACGCCACTGCTTTGGCGCCAATATGCACATCCTGAACTAACCGCATTCTGAAATTGTCAGACTGATAAGTTTGCTATCCTTGAACTTCCTACCCTATGCTTTACGCCCGCTTCCCCTGAATTATGTCCCCTGTGTTCCTTTATACTGTTTTATCTGTTTTAACCCTGCGAGAAGTATATCTGTTAAATTAAACCACACGTTAATGCTGGCTCTGCCTCCGACCCGTTACTGCATATTCCTACCTGCTCACACTAACAGAGCCCCTATAATCAGTCTCTCACTACGTATCCCTATGAGGGTCTATCATTTTGTTACTACATGTAAGCACTGTATGATACTATGATGCTGCCACTTTATGGCAGTATAGTGACACTGTATAGTACTATTATGTAGGAGGCACAATTTAGTACTATAGATTCATTAATACACACCTCCCAACCTTCCCAAATTCAGCAGGCATCAGTGATACCCAGATTTGGTGAGCTGTCCTGCTGTCCTTGGCATATTCTTGGCCTGTCATTGAAATGTTACACTTTCAACTGTATCTGTGTCCTAAGGATGCAGACACAGTCGAACAGGGGACCAGTCAACCCCTTGCTCTACGTTTCAGGCAACATACTGTGTGGAGGCACTCTGCAGACATCAAACTGTCTGTGGAGTGAGGGGCATCATAATGTGTGTGGGCACTGTGGGGTCATGGTACTGTGTCAGGCATCATACTGTGTAGGGACATCATACTGTGTGGGGACACTGTGGAGGTTATCATATTTTCTGGAGGCATCATACTGTAGGGGTATCATCATGTGTCATGCATTACACTGTGTGGAGACATTATACTGTGTGGGGCATCATACTGTATGGGTGCACTGTGGGGATCATCATATTGTGTGGAGGCAACATACTGTGGGGGCATCATACTGTGTGGGTGCTCTGTTAGGTCATCATATTGTGTGGCGGTAGTGTGTGTGGGGACTGTGGGGCCATCATTTTGAGGGTGGAAGGCACTTTTGGGTCATGATTCTATGAGGGGGGCATCATACTGTGTGGGGGCACTGTGGGTCATGATACTGTGTGGTGAACATCATACTGTGAGGGCATCATACTGTGTGTGGAGGGCACAGTGGGGTCTTGATTCTATGTGGGGCATCATACTGTGTGGGGTCATTGTGGAGATGGGACGCCTTCACACCCTGGGCTGTGGGGTACTCGGTACCGGGCCCGGTGGATCTCAATGGGAGTTGTCACGGTAGCTGTGGCCCGGCCCACGGCCCTGGGCGCCCATTGTAATTGTTCAGTGTCAATGAATAAGTCGTGACACCACCTGTGGTGTTCGGCAATGTAGATGTTAGGCCGACGCTGCAGACAGATCCTCTGGGACAGATGGTGTGGTGCAGCAGTGATGGTATAGCTCTCCACAGGCAGGGCTGTTGTCCCAGGGCAGAGTAGGTATGGTGACACTTAGGTGGTGTAGTGACAGGTGCAGGGGATGTAGCAGTGCCGGGCAGGTTGACGCAGGAATAAGTGGAGGACACCAGAGCATGTAGTTCCAAAGCTTTACTCACAGTCTGTTGTACAAACAGGTGCCTGCTTCCGCGCCATGTCCTCTGGGTCTGGGACTCAGTCAACCTCCAGGCAAGATGAAGCACTCCTTTCCAACACTCCGCCAACTTGTGCTTTTCTGAACGTCTCCTCTTATGATGAAGTACTCCTAGTACTGAGTTACACTGGAGTTCCTCTCGTCTGATGTTCATATGAACTCTACTTGTACGGCAGACAGCTGTAGCCTACTTCGAGGACTCCTTGCTACTGAGTCCCGTCTCACTATCCAGTTGCTGTTGTGCCCCCAAGTCTTATGTGGAAATAAAGTGGTCACTACTTCTATTCCTCCGGTGTCTGCTGCAGGACCATTAGTATCCATACAACCTCGGGGACCGGGCCCCGGCCTTGCGTTTAGAACTTCTAGGAAGGGCTCTCTTCTCACCCACGTCCTCTGTTCTCTTTTACTCCTCACGTTCCGTACTAATCCTTTCTTTCTATGGAGAGTCAGGCTTTCAGTCTATGTTGCTCTCTTTCTCCCTTTCCCGTGCCAGCAGACCCAGGTCACTGGGATCTGCTGCAGCACCTCCATCCATATATCCCTCTCTATAGGGATCTTCTTCTCTCTCCAACCAACTACTGACTGACCAACTTAAGCTCTTCCCACTCCTTGAAATGTAATCTAACTCCACCCACCTCCCAGCATGTTTTGCATTCCAAGCAGGGAGCCACCAAGGGGTGCTTTGCTATACTCCAAGCAGGGAGCCGCCGAAGGTGCTTTGCTACACTACTTTGTGGTGTGGGGTGCAGGTGTTGGAGCGTGGTCAGGAGTCTCCACCTTACCTGGATGGTGGGATACCACACCTCAGGAGGAGGTGCAGTACCTCTGTGGCGACTGAGCCTCAGGGGCGCCACAGAGACATCTTACTGTGTGGTGAGAATCATATTATGAGGGGGCACTGTGAGGGCATCACGCCGTGCATGAAGGCTGTGGGGGCATCAAAGTGTGTGTGGATGGCACTGTAGGGTTATGATACTGTATGTGGGTGCATCAAACTGTGTGAGGGCAATGTGGGGGCATAATTCTGTGTGGGCCACTTTGGAGGCATCATACTGTGTGGAGTCTTTATAATGTGTCGGGCACTGTGGAGGCATTATACTGTTTGGGGGGTACTGTATGTTACCACGGCTCGTCAGGAGACAAATCTCCAGGAGTGGACCCTGTGGACAGTGGCACCGAGGGGCCCCGGGTGAGCTGCCAGGTGGAGCCGACCCCTATACAGGGATCGTTAGAAGCAGGCCCAGGGGTTCGGGTACCACGATAGCCGGTACCGAGAGGGGCGGCTCAGGACGGACTGGAGTAGGAGTGCGGGACTGAAGCGTAGACAACAGAGCAGGATCACTGGAGACTGGACCGGAGTAGAACTGCAGGACTGGAGCATAGACAACTGGACGGAGCAGGAACACGGGAGGCAGGACTGGAGTAGGACTGTAGGACTGGAGTGTGGATAGCAGGATGGAGCAGGAACACAGGAGGCAGGACTGGAGTAGGACTGAAGGACTGGAGTGTGGATAGCAGGGTGGAGCAGGAACACTGGAGGCAGGACTGGAGTAGGACTGAAGGACTGGGGTGTAGATAGCGGGACCCACGGAGCACCGGACTGCGGGGCTACTGCAGGGACCAGAGAAGGCAGGACTGCGAGGCTACTGCAGGAATCACTGAAGACAGGACTGCGAGACTGCAGAGAGCACACGAGGAAGCAAGGCCCAGTGTGCTAGCAAACACAACAATCAGGCGCCTCCCTCAGGGGGGAACGGCCTGATATGACCCTGTCAGGTCTGCCATAGGTCCGTAGGTGCTTCCGGGTCAGGGCATTGCCAGAGCACAAGTAACAGGAGGGAGGCGCGGCCGCGGCCTATGGCGCATGCGCATTGCATGCAGAGACCCCGTCTGCCGCGAGCCTGTCAGAAGGGACCACCGTGGCTGTCGGGCGGCGGGGTGCTGCAGCGTGGGAGCGGAGGCCGGGTGAGTATGCGGAGGCGGCGTGACAGTACCCCCTCCCCTAAGCCGCCCTCCCCTGAGATTAGCAAAAAATCTCTTGATGATACAGGGAGCATTGATATTCTCCCAAGGTTCCCAGGATCTCTCCTCAGGAACAAAGCCCTTCCAGTCAATAAGAAAAAGAGTCCTACCTCTAACCTTCTTCATGGCGATGATGTCCTCCACCTCAAAGACATCATCGGCACCAACCGGCTGAGAACCAGGATCAGACACGGAATGGAAGCGATTCAGTACCACAGGTTTCAGGAGAGAGACGTGGAAGGTGTTCGGGACCCGGAGCGAAGCAGGCAACCTCAATTTGTAGGTGACTTCGTTGATACGTCCAAGAATTTCAAACGGACCAATGTAGCGTGGACCCAACTTGTAAGAAGGCAGTTTCAACCGGATAAATTTGGACGAGAGCCAGACTTTGTCCCTGATACGATACGGTGGGGAATCTAATCTCTTCTTGTTGGCATAATTCTTCATCCGATCAGCGGCCCTCTTGAGTGACGTGTTGATCTCAGCCCAGATCTTGGAAAATTCAGAGGACAAGGCGTTGGCCGCGGGTACCTCGGAGGCAGGGGTTATCGGAAGGGGAACACCAGGATGTCTTCCAAACACAATGAAAAACGGAGACTTGGCCAAGGACTCGCCAGCATGGTTGTTATAGGCAAACTCTGCCCAGGGGAGTAAGTCAACCCAGTCGTTCTGGTGGGCGTTGGAGAAATGACGAAGGTACCCCGTCAACATCTGGTTGGCACGCTCCACCTGCCCATTGGACTGTGGATGGTAGGCAGAGGAGAAGTCGAGGGAAACGTTCAGTAGCTTACAAACTGCCCACCAGAACTTGGCGGTAAACTGAACCCCTCGGTCAGACACAAAGCGTTGAGGTAGTCCATGGAGTCTGAAGATCTGATGGATGAAAACTTTGGCCAACTCAAGAGCCGAGGGGAGACCGAGCAGAGGGACGAAGTGAGCCATCTTGGAGAAATGATCCACCACCACCAAGATGACTGTACAGCCGGAAGAACGGGGTAGGCCGGTGATGAAATCCATGGCAATGTTTTCCCAAGGAAACGCAGGGACGGGCAACGGAAGCAACAAGCCGGACAGAGGTCATCGTGGCACTTTGCTTTTTGCACAGGAGGCCACGAAATCGAGCACATCTTGGCAAAGCGTGGACCACCAGTAGTGACGCATGATAAGGGCAAGGGTCTTCTTAGTTCCGGCATGGCCGGCCAGTCTGGACGAGTGCCCCCATAGAAGGACCTTTAGCTTGAGGTTTTCAGGCACAAGAGTCTTGCCAGGAGGTGGAGGAAGCCAGTTCACTGGAGCCACTGTGATGATTCTAGTGGGGTCAATGATATGCGAAGGTTCCACCACTGTTTCGTGTGGCTGGAAGACCCTGGACAGAGCGTCGGCTTTGGTATTCTTGTTGCTGGGGCGAAAACGGAGCTCGAAGTCAAATTGGGCAAAAAATAAGGACCATCTGGCCTGACGAGGGTTGAGTCTTTGGGCAGACTGGAGATATGCCAGATTCTTGTGATCCTCCAGGAGATGATGCCATTCCTCTAAGGCCAACTTTATGGCCAGGAGTTCCCGGTCGCCGATCAAGTAGTTACACTTGGATGGAGAGAAGGCCTTAGAGAAGAAGCCACAGGGGTGCAGACGACCGGAGGCGGATCTCTGAGACAATACTGCCCCGGCACCTGTCAAGTCCACTTCGAGTACAAAGGGTCGGTTCCTCTCGGGACGATGCAGCAACGGGACCATGGAGAAAGCCTGTTTTAGAGTCTGAAAGGCCTCCTCCGCCTCAGGAGTCCAATCATTGGGAGTTGTCCCTTTATGGGTGAGAGCAGAAATAGGTCTGGTTATTGCGGAAAAGTGAGAGATGAATTGCCAGTAACAATTGGCGAATCCGAGAAACCGTTGTATAGCCCTTACGCTGACGGGGCGAGGCCATTTGAGAATGGCAGTCAACTTCTCGAGATCCATCCTTAACCCAGCATCGGAGATAATGTATCCCAGAAACGGCAGAGAGGTCTGTTCAAAGAGACATTTCTCTATCTTAGCATACAGGTTCTCCCGAAGACGCTGTAACACCAGGCGGACACTCTTTTTGTGGGACGAGAGATCCGGAGAGAAGACGAGGATGTCGTCCAAGTACACGACCACACAGGAGTACAAGAGGTCCCGGAAGATCTCGTTGATGAACTCTTGAAACACCGCAGGAGCATTGCAGAGACCAAAGGACATGACCAGGTACTCGTAATGGCCGTCTCGAATGTTGAAGCCGTCTTCCACTAATCACCTGCGCGGATACGGACCAGATTATAGGCTCCCCTGAGGTCTAGCTTGAAGAAGACCCGAGCCCCTCTGAGGTGGTCAAACAGCTCTGGAATGAGTGGAAGAGGGTACCTGTTCTTGATGGTAATCTCGTTCAAGCCCCTATAGTCAATGCACTAGTCAATGCACGGCCGTAGAGATCCGTCCTTTTTCTTGACGACGAAAAACCCGGCTCCCGCGGGCGAGGAGAATTTCCGTATAAAGCCTTTGGCGAGGTTCTCCCAGATGTACTCGGACATGGCTACGGTCTCTGCGAGAGATGGGGTAGATTCTGCCCCTTGGGGGGGTTGAACCGGGGACTAGTTCAATTGGGCAGTCAAAAGGCTGGTGTGGAGGAAGAACCTCTGCTTCCTTCTTATCAAAGACATCAGCGAAAGGAACTGTAGGTTGAGGGAAGGCCCGGAAGGTCTGGAGGTGGCCGAGGAGCGTCCGCTAGACGGACAGGAGTCAGACAGCGAACTTGGCACGGGTGCCCCCAGTGGAGTATCTCCCCTGAAGACCAGTCGAGAACAGGCTGATGAGTCCTTAACCATGGAAGACCGAGTAGAATCGCATGGGAGAGCTTGGGCAGAACGCGAAAGGCTATCTTCTCTCGATGTAAGGCTCCGACTTGCAACTCCACTTCCTCAGTGACCAAGGTGACGGTCTCCTGTAGCAGTTTGCCATCCACTGCGGCAATCAGGCGAGGATTACATAGGGTAACCACGGGGATCTGGTATTTGTCCACCTCTTCACGCCGGATGAAGTTACCTGCCGAGCCCGAATCCACATAGGCCACCTCAGACCCACGTCTCTCCCCTGAAACCAAAATAACAGATATGGTAAGAGGTTGAGAGGAATCATTAGCACCTAGGGAGGCCTCTCTTACCTGACCTAGGTGGAGGAGTTTCCCTGTTTCTCAGAACAGGTATGGACAAAGTGTGACGAGCCTCCGCAATAGAGGCATAGACCTTGTGCCCGCCTCTCTCTCCGACGCAACTCGGCCAACTTGAGACGATCTACCTGCATGGATTCGACCGAGGAGGGAGACGAGGACCTGGCAGGATGGGGACTGACAGACCAGGTGGAAATGGAAGCTGGTCTGGTGGACCTCCTGTCTCTCGCTGACTCCCGGGCACGCTCTTGGAAGCGTAAGTCAATGCGGGTGGCCAGAGAGATAAGGACCTCCAAGGTGGTCGGGGTATCACAACCCGTGAGTTCATCCTTTATTCTGCTCGAAAGGCTGGGCCAGAATGCCCCTACCAAAGTCGCGTTGTTCCAGCCGAGCTCAGAGGCGAGAGTGCGAAAGCGGATTGCGTAATGCCCGACCGTGAGCGAACCCTGATGCAGGTTAAAAAGAGACTCGGTGAGAGAGGCTAACCGACCCAGTTCGTCGAAAACCCTGCGAAAAGTATCCAAGAAGCCCGGAAGACTCGAGACAACGGGATCGCCACGTTCCCAGAGAGGATTCAGCCAAGACAGGGCCCTCCAGATGGGACATAATGAAGGCCACTTTGGGAGTTTGAGTTTGGGATCACCAGTAAACCCCGGTGGCTTGGCGAGGCGGGGCGCCGAGAGAGCTGTAGACATGGGGAAAGGAGTTGGGATCGCGGCGGCAGACTGGAGGACCAACAAGCAGCTATCAAAGGAGGCCATGTAACGCAGAATATGGGCTTGAGTATCTCGTTGCTGACCCAGCTCCTGTTGAAGACTGGCCAGTTGAGTGGCATTTCCAGGATCAGCCACCTGCAGGGCCAACAAACGGGTGTCCATAGACTTCATGACGGACATGATGCGTCCCTGATTCTCCCGCAAGAAGAGCAACTCCTTTTGAGTAGCAGCAGTAGTACCGGCGGAGTCCATGGCCTGATCATACTGTTACCACGGCTGGTCAGAAGACAAATTTCCAGGAGTGGATACTCTGGACCGTGGCACCGAGGGGCCCCGGGCGAGCTGCCAGGTGGAGCCGACCCCAATACAGGGATCGTTAGGAGCAGGCCCAGGGGTTCGGGTACCACGATAGCCGATACCGAGAGTGGCGGTTCAGGACGGACTGGAGTAGGAGTGTGGGACTGAAGCGTAGACAACAGAGCGGGATCACTGGAGACTGGACCGGAGTAGAACTGCAGGACTGGAGCATAGACAACTGGACGGAGCAGGAACACGGGAGGCAGGACTGGAGTAGGACTGTAGGACTGGAGTGTGGATAGCAGGATGGAGCAGGAACACCGGAGGTGTGGTATTTGCAGGTACGCATTATGCAGTGACGAGTCGCGAGACAATTTGGTGCCTTCTAAAATAACGTTTATAAGACTAGAGGGAACTTTCCTCAGTCACGGCCTGATCACCAACAGAGGTAACACGGGTTGCCCTCACAGGGGCTCTAGACATGCAAACACAAATAGGTAGAACACGACTACTTCCGGCAATAGTCGGTCACTATAGGGCCGCGGTATGGCCGACTACGGGTCCTTAATTTGTAAAGTCAATTTAGCTGTCCAGACGTCCCTCGCCATTCGGGTTGGTGGTCTTTCGGCGTAGTAGTTGCTGGGCACAGTTGCTGAGGCGTTGACGGAGTCTTCGCACCCTCCGGTGCGCTGGTGACACTGGAGCCCCACAGGCCCTGATGGAGTCCTTGGACGGGAGGGCCGCAGGCCCCAGACTGGAGCAAGCGGTAGTGATGGGTGGTGGCGAATGACAGGCCATCTGCGCAGCTAGCGGCTGTGACGGGGAGTCCGCGGTCAGCAGAGGCCCGGCCCCTGGAGTCCTTGGTGAGCGTCCTCTCTGGCACTGGTGGGTCGCTCTAGCTTCCAGTCGCTCCCACGCTCTCCTGCAGTCTCTATCCCGGTCTGCTGACTCATCGTCCGGGGAATTCCCCCCTCCTTTATACTGGTCCCTCCCCCAGCCCATCTGTCTGTCAGAACAGTCCGTCCCCGAATTCTGTCCCCCGGGGACAGTTTCCCCCAGAACCCAGATGACGGCTCCTTTTGTTCCGGCCTGGACACTCAAGGGGGGTCGTTCCTCCCACAGAGGCAGGACTGGAGTAGGACTGAAGGACTGGAGTGTGGATAGCAGGGTGGAGCAGGAACACCGGAGGCAGGACTGGAGTAGGACTGAAGGACTGGAGTGTAGATAGCTGGACCCACGGAGCGCCGGACTGCGGGGCTACTGCAGGGACCAGAGAAGGCAGGACTGCGAGGCTACTGCAGGAATCACTGAAGACAGGACTGCGAGACTGCAGAGAGTACACGAGGAAGCAAGGCCCAGTGTGCTAGCAAACACAACGATCAGGCGCCTCCCTCAGGGGGAAACGGCCTGATATGGCCCTGTCAGGTCTGCCATTGGTCCGTAGGTGCTTCCGGGTCAGGGCATTGCTGGAGCACAACTAACAGGAGGGAGGCGTGGCCGCGGCCTATGGCGCATACGCATTGCATGCAGAGACCCCATCTGCCGCGAGCCTGTCAGAAGGGACTGCCGTGGCTGTCGGGCAGCGGGGGGCTGCGGCGTGGGAGCGGAGGCTGGGTGAGTATGAGGAGGCGGCGTGACACTGTGGAGGCATCATACTGGGTGGGGGCACTGTAGAGGCATCATACTGTGTGGGGCATAATACTCTGTGGGGGCACTGTGGAGGCATCATACTGTGTGGGGGCACTGTGGAGGCATCATATTGTATGGGGACACTGTGGAGGCATCATTCTGTGTGGGGGTCATCATAGTGTGTATGGAGAGCTGTGGGGGCATCATACTGTGTGGGGGCACTGTGGAGGCATAATTCTGTGTGGGGTCATTATAATGTGTGGGGGCATCATACTGTGTGGGGGCACTGTGGAGGCATCATACTGTATGTGGGCACTGTGGAGGCATCATACTGTATGGGGGCACTGTGGAGGCATCATTCTGTGTGAGGGTCATCATACTGTGTATGGAGAGCTGTGGGGGCATCATACTGTGTGGGGGCACTGTGGAGGCATAATTCTGTGTGGGGTCATTATAATGTGTGAGGGCATCATACTGTGTGGGGGCACTATGGGGCATCATACTGTGTGGGTACATTATGGAGGCATCATACTGTTTGGGGACACTATGGAGGCATCATACTGTGTGGTGGCATCATACTGTGTATGGAGGACTGTGGGGGTATCATACTGTGTGGGGTCATTATAATGTGTGGGGGCATCATATTGTGTGGGTACATTATGAAGGCATCATACTGTGTGGGGTCATTATAATGTGTGGGGAGACTATGGGGTCTCATACTGTGTATGGAGGACTGTGGGGGCATCATACTGTGTGTGGTCATTATAATGTGTGGGGGCATTATACTGTAAGGGTGTCATGAAAGGAGTATTGTAGTGGGTTGGAACGGTAAGGTGCTTCAGTAGGGGCACTATTTCTCTGGTTAGAAGTGTCTTAGCCACGTCACAATACTTGTCCCTCTTTCTTGTCTTTACAAGTTTGGATTTGATCCCTCACTCTCCTCTCATCACTTTTTGATTGGTGTTACATGACATATAGGGCCATTAACCCTTAAGGGGAGGCTAATAATTTCCGCTCGCTGCTGATCCGAGCTGCCTCGGCTATCAATGCTTGTTTGCTTTCTAGACCTCAACCCTCTCCATCCGTATCTCCAACCACACATACACCCCCCCCCTTCCCGGTACAGGCATATGTAAATAAGACGAGATCCCAGACAATAAGACCTCCGCCAGATATCATCCATCCTCCCAACCTGCACAATACCAGGAGATATCTCTCCCTTTAAAGCCTCCATTTCTCTCTAAATCCACTCAAATCCCTTTGATAACATTGCTCTTTTTTTTTCTCTTGCGATGTCTTTCACAGGTCCCCGGTAGAGGAAAATTAAACCCTGTATTTTAATAGCGATTAGGTATAGAGAAATCCATTACTTTCCCTATATCTCCGCATGGGGTTATATCCGTATCGGAATAAATTCACATATTACAAGGAATATGGCCATTACTGTAAAGATGATTTTATTTTCTCGCCGGAGCTGCGTTTCGAAAAAATCTATTTAAAATGGCTTAAAAAAAAAAAAAAGTCTCATTACGTGGATAATGATATACATAAGACTGGAGAAATGATGGGGGAGGGGGTGGGTGTTAATGGGGGCAGCTTGGGGCGTCAAGGGTTAATCAATTGACGAATGCTTACGGAACGTAGCGCAGATTAGACAACGCGTTCTTGTCGATACGTAAAAAACGGGCGCCATTAAATAATATTTGGCAGCGGCAGATTGTCACGGAGATTATTTTGAAAGTTATTCTCCTCCTTTGTTACATCTTTGCAACCGCATTGGAAACGTCGTACTATATTTCTCGTGGCGAGAGATCTTCGGGGATTCATAAATATTGATTGTACCGTAAAGGAATTGATGGAATTGTGAAACAGACTGCGGTCCGGGGCGTCTGGGGAATTTACTCAATTTTTTCTCAATCGCTGCAGTCTATAAAAACAGGAGATTTTTTTTTTTTTTTTGCAAATTGTTTCTTTCACCTTGAATTTTGAGTATTTAATCGCCCTGACTCCCCCCTCCCCCCAAAAAATCATATTTAGCAGAATTGCGTCTAATTACCGTGGAGTAACGCGTGGGGGGCACAGACGTGCGGTTTTTTTTTTCTTGGCCAGGTTTGGCTTATGTTAATTAGGATTCATTAGAAGGTTCAATAGAACTTGTAGGCAATCAAGTGAGGCCGGCGCAGGAGATTAAACGAAAGAATAATAAAGCAACAATCGATTTCTATACATAAAAGTTTGGCTTTCCTGCAGGATGGAGAGATTCCGGGGGGAGCCATTACCAAATTCAGAGATTTTCTCTTCCATGAGGAACGTCGACACATAGTAGAGACTTAAATAAAACTATGCTACAATGTATACCCCTTTATAGCGCCAACTAGTGGTGAGCGAGCATGCTCAGATAAAGTGTTATCACAGCATGCTTGGGTCCTAATGAAGTATTTTCGGCATGAAAATGCTTGAAACGCCACAGCTGCATGTCTAGCGGCTGTTCGACATTCATGGATTGGCTAACAAGCAGGCAATCCCTGCTGTCAAACAGTGGCGGTGACTGGAGCATTTTTTTTCGAGCACGCTGAAAATACTCGATTGGGACAAGAGCACGGATCACACCTTATCCGAGCACGCTCTCTCATCACTAGCGCCAACGTATGCTGCAGTGCTATATTCCCTCCTTGTGTCTTGCAGCTCATTGATAAGAGTTAAGCCTAATTCCGTTTTTTTGCGTAGCCTACAGGGATCCGTGATTTTTTGCGGTCCGTGAAAAATGGCGGATGATGTCTGATTTTGATCCGAGTGCTGAATCCGAATTTGCAATGCAAGTCTGTGAGTCCACACGAAAAATCGGACTGCGTTCGGAAAGCATCTGACTGCAGCCCGATTTTCTCCGACTGTCAGAATGGAGAAGTTTAAGAAAAACTTTTTTTTTCTAACTCTGCTAACGACAAAAACTGATGCCACACTCTGATCAAAATAATCGGCCCATTTTTCTCGTACGTTAAAAAAAAAACGTCTGAATGAGAATGTACTCAAGGACTTGCGCCCATCTCCTCGCCCCTCTGCAGCCTATCTATGGTGAAGCAACATCCCTCAATAAAGCGCCTATGGGAATGGAGACTGAAAAAGCAGTAACCTCTCCATAGGTGTAGCCAGAAGGAATGCAAGGATGGAAGATCCTCTAAATTTTTCATTGCTAAGATCGTATTTTTTTGCTTTTTATGCAAGAAAAAACAAACTATTTTTTATTAGTGTGCCACATCCGATTTTAATCCGTTCAGTTTTTTTCCCCAAGGACACATTAGATCTGCAAATCAGATAAAAAACGGAAAACTCTTTTTTTTTTTTTTTTTCCCTTTCGTGAACAATCGGTCAGTAAAAAAAAAACCATGGATACGTGTGAGCAGCGCCATAGGCTATAGTGGATGTGTGTTCTATGGGGGAACTTCATGGATGGAAAATGAAACCCAGACGTCTGAATGAAGCCATAGATTTAGATCACAAATGGCTTCATTTTCCTGCCATGTGGACAATTGCTGAGCCGCAAAACCATACCTGTCTCACTCTGCATCGCCAAAAAGCAATGTTCAGAATGCATTTAGAAGGCTGGGCCCCATGACATGGTGTGGGCATACAGAAATCAAGGTCCCAGAGTCTGGAGGATGAGTGGAGAGGCCACAATCCAAGCTGCTGGAGGTCTAGTGTGAAGTCTCCACAGTCAGTGATGGTTTGGGAAGCCATGTCATCTGCTGGTGTAGGTCCACTGTGTTTTATCAAGACCAAAGTCAGCGCAGCAGTCTACCAGGACATTTTAGAGCACTTCATGCTTCCCTCTGCCGACAAGCTTTTGGAGATGGAAATATCTTTCTCCAGTAGCACTTGGCTCCTGTCCACTCTGCCAAAAGTACCAATACCTGGTGTACAAACAGTATCACTGTGCTTGATTGGCAGCAAATTCTCCTGACCTTAACCCCATAGAGAATCTATGGAGTATTGTCAAGAGGAAGATGAGAGACACCAGACCCAACAATGCAGATGAGCTGAAGGCTGCTATCAAAGCAACCTGGGCTTCCATAACCCCTCAGCAGCGCCACAGGCTGATCGCCTCCATGCCACGCCGCATTGATGCAGTAATTGATGTAAAAGGAGCCCAGACCAAGTATTGAGTGCATTTACTGATCATACATTTCAGGAGGCCAACATTTTGGATTTTAAAATCATTTTTCAAGCTGGTGTTATAAAGTATTCTAATTTACTGAGATAATGACTTCTGGGTTTTCATTGGCTGTAACCATAATCATCAACTTTAAGGGTAGGTGCACACGTTATGGATTCGTCTGCGGATCCGCAGCAGTTTAGTACCATGTTATCCTATGGAAAACAAAAACCACTCTGCACATGCTGCGGAAAAATCAGCGCGGAAACGCAGCAGTTTATTTTCTGCAGCGGGTCAATTCTTTGTGCAGGCAAAATCCGCAGGAAATCCGCAGGTAAAACGCAGGCATTTTGACCTGCGGATTCTGCAGATTCCGTGCGGAAAAATCCGCAGACGAATCCGCAACGTGTGCACATACCCTCACAGAAATAAACCCGTGAAATAGATCACTCTGTGTGTAATGACTCTCTAGAATCTATGAGTTTCACTTTTTGCATTGAAGAACTGAAATAATTTCACTTTGAGATGATATTCTAATTTTGTGAGATGCGCCTGTATATTGCCATAACCTGCCAAAGTCTTCTATATAAAAAAGTATATCATGCACTATCATTTTATTTTTAAGTTGTATGCATGAAAAAACATAGTCGACTATTCTACCCCAACAGTAGCTAAAAGTACATGGTTATATAGGGTGAAGGGGGCTGATTATGTGTACTGAGTCTAAGGGTTTGTTCACACCAAATTGTTTTTTTACATGGATTGTAAATAGCATAAAATAAGCATTTTTTATGTGAATTTTGGATCCAATGAATTTCAGAATCCACTTAACATACCACTACAAAACCACATCAATTGGAACTATATTCCTGTGCCCTAAATAAACCCTAATGATCACGGTCCCGTATATAGTCTCCTGGATTTCTAAGTCCAGGTTTGGCTATCTTGGGTTCCACCAGGAACTGACGAAGACAATGAAGACTATTAACAGGGACGCGGAACAATATCTGGAATCCACATGAAATGTTACCTATAGGGATATAAACATTATGACAGTTCATAAAATATGTATCATTGCCTTTAACCTTGATGGCTGACACTCGGGGCTCTGGTTACTGCGCCGGTCACACAGTGACAGAAAATCATTTCCGGTTACTTAAAACATCCATTGATGTATCTGGAGGAGCGGAAGAAGTCTCTGGTCTTAAATACTTAGTCTTGGATGAAATTAAAGAAAATGTGTCTGGCTATCTATATATATTATCTATCGTCTATCTATTATCTATCTATCTATTTATTATCTATCTATCTATACAATAACTATTATCTATCTATCTATTTATCTATCTATTTATCTATCTATCTATCATCTATCTATTATCTATCTAGCTATCATCTATCTATCTATTATCTATCCATCTATCTATTATCTATCTATCTATTTATTATCTATCTATCTATACATTAACTATTATCTATCTATCTATTTATCTATCTATTTATCTATCTATCTATCATCTATCTATTATCTATCTAGCTATCATCTATCTATCTATTATCTATCTATCTATCTATCTATCTATTATCTATCTATCTATCATCTATCTATCTATCTATCTATCTATCTATCTATCTATCTGTCATGATCCAGGACGGGGTTTCGCTTTGGCCCATCCTGGTCAGACTGGGGGTTAATTGTTTCTGCCTCTCTCTGGCAGAGGGAGGCTATTTAGTGCTCACTGGATCTAGGTCCGGTGTCAGTTATACTCCTGCCCTCGGCTGAGTTAGTTGACCTCTTGTATACGTGTGCCTTGTGCCTGATAACTTGTTGCTTGTTTGGTTGTGATCCGGTTCTGTCCCTGTTACGAGTTCTGCCTGACCCTCTTGTACCGCACCGCTCTCTCGTGTATGACTCTCTGCTTGTGACTCGACTGCTCTCTGCTCGTCCCTCTTGTACCGCACCGCCCTCTTGTGTATGACCTTTGGCTTTGTCTGGCCTCCCGTCTGTTTACCCCTCCTGTACCTTGGTTGCCCGTACTGTCTATGACCTCCGTTTTGCCCGACTCTGAGTTTTCTATCTTCTCTGAAAGCTGGACACTAAGCCCTGCCCCCTTGCAGTCACATCACCATAGGTCCTGTGGCGGCTTGCTAACCTTCAGCGTTCAGGTCCTGTGCATCTGTACTTTTTGGCTGTTCCTGTCTCCAGGGGTCCCTACAGTGCGGGCGAGTCCCTGCTCAGCGGAGGCTGTACGCCAGCGCTGTCAGGATCCTGATACTATCTATCTATCTATCTATCTATCTATCTATCTATCTATCTATCTATCTATCTATCTATAATGACAATTGGTTGATACCATTCCCGCTTTGTTAGAGGGATGTGTCTTATTCCAACAATTACCAGTCACTACTTGGTAGTGTCGGGCTGTGCAGTGAATCACCCTATTGACAAGGTGAATGGTAAAGCCCATATATTCACGTATTTCCAGGAGGAATAACAGAGGAATGAAATTAACATCTTTATATGGAAGTTTTACATGTAAAGATGCGCCAAATTTATTTCTCGTCACATACTTTGATGAATTGGCTGCCGCAGCCTCAGGACAAAGCTCACTTCAAAAATTTACAAAACAGTATGGGGGGCTCGTTTTCTGGGGGATGAATTGTAATGTTGAATAACTCCGTTCATTTTACCATATAAGATTCTGAAAAATGGTAAAGAAAAATGTGAGGTGCAGTGAAAAAAAATGCAATATTCTAACAATTTTTTTTTTGCGTGGTGCGAATGGACATGACCTGGCAAAATATACCAAATTTTATTTTTTTTATATATAGTTTAGCGGCTAAAAAAAAAATAAACAAAACTTAAAAAAAAATATATTTTTTAATATATCGAGAATTTTCTGAGATCCATAACTTTTATATTTCTATCAATAAAGCAGAATTTGTTTGTGTGGCATCTTTCCTTTTTATTACCACAACTTTTGGGGTGCGTATTACATTTTATTCACTTTTTATTGCATTTTTGAGGAAGATGCGGAAACCGAAAAATGGCAGTTCCAGTGTTCCGATTGATTTTTTTTATTTTTATATCATGGCATTTACTAGGGGGTAATTAATTTTATATGTTGATGGATTGGACTTTCATGGAGGCGGTGACACCAAATATGTTTATTTTTGAAATGGGAAAATGGAAGGTGGTTAAAATTTTTCGATTTTTTTTTAAACAACATTTTTGCTTTACATTTTTCGGTTTACTATAAGACTTTAATGGTTCATTGTTTAGTAGCTTACGCTACAGTATATATTCCAATATATTGGTGTGTACGGTATCTCCCAGCTTGTGGTGTTGACAGGTCCTTCATCAGGCCTCCAGTTGCCCTGGCAATCGTCGGCGCCCTGCGATCACGTCGCTTGGGTGTGACTAGCGCCCAAATCAGTTCGCCATGGGGATTGCACCCCTTAGTTGCCTCTATCAAAGATTGACAGTGGCATCTAAGCAGTCATCTCCGGTCACTGCTGTTGGAAGCAGATGAAGGCTGTATGAAAACAGCAGGCACTTGACATGTTTGACGCAAGCTCAGATCTATACACCTGGTGTAGGATATACACGTATGTTAGGTGGGGTTAAACTTATACCCCCTCCCCCCCAAAAAAAAAAACCCTGCCCTTCGATGTAATAAAATAGCTGTGTTTCAGTAATGTGCTCGGGTCCCGTCCTTGAGGTACAACAAAAACTTATTAAGCAAGTGTCACTTCCCTTTAATAAACAAGAATCTCGTTCCCGGGACGTCGTCCTATTCACCCGCGTGGCATCGCTGCTGTAAACAAAATGGCAATTAAAAGCTGCCCGGATGTAATGGAAAACAATAGAAAAGTCAGTGTGCTTTAATGGACATACTGCAGCCTGGCCCTGGTAACAATTTATTGGGTAAATTCGAGGCGTCCATCACCCCGGAGATCGGTGACTTCTTCCACCCCCCTTTGGTTGTTAGTTTGTCAGGCTCTCGGTAAATTGGCCGCACAGCCCAGAGGTGAAGACTCTTGCTCGATTTGTGGCGTGACATGTCTCATCTGGTTCCCTTTATCGTTAAGTGATCCTGGCAATGATATGCATTGAAATTAATTACTGCGCCTAGTAGCAATACAGCCTGCCCGGGCCACTGATAATAGATCCGTTTACCGGAGTTGTTAAGGAGGACAGCGCTGTCACTTTGTATTCACGGAGATTCCTGCGGAAACGCGGCCGGAGCAAGCCTTAAGGACGAGACGCACTCTGCAGATTGTGCTGAAATTGTCACTTTATCATAGGAAACTTGAAGATGACTAACACAATAAAGCACGAGCTCACCTCTGCGCTAGGACACCCGAATAACACGGTCCCCAACTGGATGGCACAATTTATCGAGATGCTCAAACTTCCCTGCCTCTAACTTTCTAGATAACTGAAGCAATGCAGAGCTGCACAATAGGGAAACTGGAGGTAGGGTGCTAAGGGCCACAATTGTCTAAGTCAGTGGAGAAAAGTATTTGGCCCCTACATCTCCACAAGACGTTTGGTTCAGTTCGAGTGTATAAACTGCATCCTGGCGCCATACCGTCTGCCATTACTTCTGGTAAGAACATCAGTACAAACACTGCACTCCCGCTGGGAGCTTCATGGCCGAGTAGCCTTACATCACCAAGCACAATGCCGAGCGTCGGATACAGTGGTGTAAAGTCACTATCACTGGACTCTGGAGGAGACGTGTTCTGTGCAGTGATGGATCACACTTCTCTATCTGGCGTCTGATGGAAGAGTCTGGATTTGGTGAATGCCAGTAGGACGTTACCCCCTTACTGCATTGTGTCAACTGTACAGACGGTGGAGGAGGATAACACTATGGGCTGTTATCAGGGGGCGGCCGAGGCCTTTAGTTTCAGTGAAGGGAAATGTTAATTCTCGAACAAAAGACACTGTGGACAATTGTAGCTTCAGCTTTGTGGGAATAGTTTGGGGTTCACCCTTTTCTGTCCCCCATGACTGTGCCCAGTGCAAACATGGAGGGGGAAGAACATGAGCGGCCGCACAGAGCCCGGACCACAGCCCCATCCAAAACCTATAATGGAGATTATGAACCTGGCCTTCCCCCAACATCAGGGACTGACATCACTAATGTTCTTCTGGTTGAAGAGGCCACATTAATGTCTTTGGATTTAGGATGGGAGGTCAGGAAATGCTATTGGAGAAGAATGTGGTGTATAGTAGAAGTTCGGAGTCAGGGTCAGGATCTGGATAATAAACTGTACTATTCAACTCTCCTGAAAAGTCTCACAGACTCTAGGAAGAATGTGCAAAATTTTCAGGTCCTTCTCGTCTCCCCAAACCTAAAGGAAAACAGGTCTTTTAGAAGGTTTTGTTTGTGAAGAAGACATTAGCTTTCCTCTAGAAGGAAGAAGATCGTCCTTGTAGTCCCAGCTATAAAATGATAGAATGGCCAAAAACAATTAGCAATAACCACCCATAAATATAACTTGTGCCAAATTAGTGTGAAAGTGTCCATGCCATCGAGTCTTAGAGCGACAACGAAGCCTTGGAGAGGTCTCAACCCTAACTGGTCTCACACCGTTTGCTCATGGATTGCTAATAAAATTTGAAGGCCTCCCCCCTCTAAAGAAAAAAAGAGATATGATTACACTATGATGTAATAGTGTTAGAATTACAGGTGAGTGAATCTTTTGAAAAGCCAATTTCCTAAAAGTTTGATTCGCAGCAAATTGATTCATCACAAATGTCAAGTATGTCAAAGCCTCCAATTACCCTGAATATATGAGTGTAACACTCTGAGGTCTCCTAGGACTGTATTGAACACATTTCAAGTTCTTAAACACAAACCCAGCCTTAGTAAAGTCACAGTGACCTTAACATCAATGGCTGTTGATCACTGCTCGGCTGTCACACACTATCTGTAATGTTTATTCTGTTGTTGTTTTATGGCTTTCTCACCCTATCTCTACGGCTGAGCTGAGAGTTGTGACATGATCCTCTCGCTATCCATATTTACTACAAAGTGGCTTCTGCATTCCCTGCCTTGGCTTTTATACAGACGATGATAGTTTGTCCATTTAACTATACTATACCAATGTAATGTAATAGCTGCATGGCACCATTTAACTCCTGCACAACCACACCTGCGGTTATGTAAGTCTACTCTGGTTGATGCAATTTTTTCCATTGTGAAAATGGTGATTTGCTGGTTTTTTTTTTAAATACCTATTAGGCTGTAGGAATCAGAGGAAGATATTCGTGGAAGAGCAAGGAAAAAGCTGCAAATTCCATAAACATAAAAATTTTGGTGTTTGCAGCCACCACTAGGGGGAGCTTACTGCATACTGTCCTATTATTGAGTTCTATGCATTACCAGTATGCATTGAGCTCCCTCTAGTGGTGACTTTAGGTAGGCAGAATTTTATCTTACAAGTCTTTATCGATGTGGAGGGATATGGAGCTTTGTATCAGCGCTGACTTCTATAAAGCTATATTAGCAAAATATCCAATGTAATTTGATTTATTCTATTAAACTGCATTATAAGTTTGGAGGTTATAATGTAAATACATATGAGGGTGTTTCCTAATAATAGATCACATTAGTAATATTAATGTACAGACTTACCAGACATTCTCATTCTATGACGACCTTGGAGGGAAGCAGTAATGACATGAACGCAGGCATCGTGTGCATAATTTATGTGGTGACCACTCAGAGATAATAGATCACAATGACTCGGGATTGCAGGTTCCTTCAGTCTGGAGGTCTCATAAGTAGGAGACATTACTAGTAAGGATTGGGTCCCCCCTTACAGAGGGGACAGAGTGAGTGGAGTGACACAGATGGGCTGCAGTTTCAAAAAACATGATCAAAATTAGGGTGGCCCAGAGGCAATAGAAAAATTATGTATAAATATATGAATACATTAATCTTTAGCAAGCTGATTTATATTCTTACTCTAATGAGGGTCATCCTTTTTGTCCCCTCTATAATGTAAAGTGCTGCGGAATATGTTGGCGCTCTAGAAATAAAATGATCGATTCTATTATTTCTAAACACTGTTTTTCGGTGATTTCTTTGTATCTCCCACACACACACACATGATACACCATTTGTAAGATAAACTTGCCCCCAAGAAAATAGCCAAACAAACCACACATCCACGATTTGATCACAAAATACAGTTTAACATTAATTTTCATAAACCTGCAGTAAGGAAAAATGACCTGCAGGTGGCACCGCAGTACCCCAAAGCACACTACCACAAAGCTGCTTACAGACATCACAAACAAATCCAATTTTCCTTGGGGGCTTTCCAGCTTGCCGAAGTGCTTGCCCAGCCTATTTTAGCCACATTGGAGAATTGCACACTTCACTGCAGGTGAGTCACATATGCAAACACATTTGTATACATGCACTGCTTTTTCGCTGATTACTTCGCTCCAGACACACATGATACACCATTTGAAAGGTAAACTTACTCCCTTCAGCAAGAAAAGAGCCAAACAAACCACACATCCACCATTTTATCACTAAATACAGTTTAAATATTAATTTTCATAAACCTGCAGAAAGACACAATGACCTGCAGGTGGCACCTCAACCGGAAAACATTTTTTGGCCTCTACTTATCAAACCAATTTATTGTATCACCAATCTACATATATAAATATCTGTCTGTGTTCATCAGCTAATGAAATACATTTACATTTGACCAGCTTGCTTTTTCTGAAATTGCCTGCGCCCCCGACGACCAATGAGCGAAAATTTCGCATGGGCCAAGCTAGTTATTTTTATTATTATTATTATTATTATTATTATTATTATTTTATGTTGAGACGTAGGAAGATGCCTATCCTAAACCAATATAATAGGGATTCTTTACTGTAAGAGCATTGATGCTGTGGAAAAAAGGACATTGTCATGGTGAATTTACCAAAAAAGTTCAATTCCCATGGTGGAGTACAGAGGGCAGAATGGACTAAAGTGTCCATGAGGAACTACCAGTCCAATAATGGAGAACAGTACCCATAGAGGAGTACAGTACCCATAGAGGGGCACAGTGACCAAAGAGTACAGGGCCCATAGGGGAGTACAGTGCCAATAGAAGGGCACAGGGCCCATAGGGGAGTAGAGTGTCCATAGGGGAGTACAGTGCCAGTAGAAGGGTACAGGGCCCATAGGGGAGTACAGTGCCAATAGAAGGGTCAGGGCCCATAGGGGAGTACAGTGCCAATAGAAGGGTACAGGGCCCATAGGGGAGTACAGTGCCAATAGAAGGGTACAGGGCCCATAGGGGAGTACAGTGCCAATAGAAGGGTACAGGGCCCATAGGGAACTACTGTGCCAGTATTGGATTAAAGTATCAATAGCGCAGGTACAAATGCAATCCCGGCCCAATCAGCTTGCCAAATGTATCTGTCCTGAAGCATTAGCTTGCCAGCAATTATGATTAATATATGCATTCTACAAATTTAAAAGGGTGGTCCAATATACAAATACATTTTCATGCTATATGGCTATTTCTTTTTTCTAAATTGTTACATTGTATTTTTTGTTTCATTGGTTTTTATTTCTTTGTATTTTTTTTTTACATTGTATGTTTGTTACATTGTATTTTTTTGTATTTTTGCCCCCTGGATGAAGCATTTCAAAGCGAAACGCGCGTCGGGTGTGGTGGGTGCCTGGATAGCCCCCTCCTACTAGGTAATATCATTACTCTCTGTGTACATTCTGTTATTTATTATGTGGTTCCATTTTAATACAGTAACCTACTAAGGCTATAAGACTACTTAAGTCTCTGTATTTTTATGCCTAATTGTTTGTATATTTATTGCACTGTTCTGTTTGCATAAGTACATTGGCAACTGTGTGGTTTATGTAATATGGGTCTACCAGACAATTATATATATATATATATATATATATATATATATGCTGCATATGTTGGGGGACACTCGCTTAGCAACGGGATGAAAGCACTCGGGCATGTTTTTCTCAGTCTATCCGGTTTATTTAGACATCACAAACCGCACCGTAGGCCATGCTGCACATCACAGACCTCACATAGTCCACAGCACTTCATAATGTATGGTTTTACCTCGCAGTCACTAAACACACTGGACTTCTCACTTTGTCCCGTTACTGTGGGTGACCGCACGCCGAACAGTTCATTATATATATCAATGGAACATAATAACCACCTACAGTCTGTTCCAATGGCAGATACTTCTCTGCCGTTATTATAACCCCCTTTCTGGAGTTACCTTCCTGGAGCTCCTGCTCCACACACTGACTCTTGTCAGTCCTCTGTCCCAGGGAAGCTGCCTAACTGGGATCACCATCCCGGACAACGCCTTGCTCACCAGGCCACCAGACAATTCCAGACTCTCAGAAGGACGGTACCTTCCCCAACACAGTAGCCATCACAGGCTCTGCAGGTCCATGGCCTCATCCTGTGTTCTTCAGGAAGCCGGTCCTACTCCCAGGACCTTCCAACACAGAAGCCATTCAGGACCTTACACTCTGACCATGTGACCCAAACCCTGGTCACATTATATAGCTGTAACCACCCCCATAGGTGTGTGTGGTTAGCCAGTCTCGCCCAGCTCTCCGACTAACCCTTTAAGCCCCCTTATAAACTACACCAACACTTGTGGAACTACAAGTCCCAGAGCAACAACATTTCAGGTTTACAGCGCAGACTTCCTCTGTGACACATACTGGCCATTTACAATAATGCCAGTCACTGTCTCACCATCACAGTTACGCCTCCGTGCATATCCTAAGGAGCACATACAGCGCCCCCTAGCTGTAACGGGGTCACTTCCTCACAATATATACAAGACGGCACATATTCACATTTATTTGTTACCCTATGTTGATTTTTGTCCCACCCATCTCTTAGAAGAGCTTTTTGTAATATTGTACCAAGTTTATTTTGGTTACCATAGCCATTTAGTTTCTTATATGTATGCAATACTATACATATATACACTAACATTATCTAGAACCATGTGTGACTGTCAGATTTTGGCGATGTTTTCATCTGCTATATTTTAAGATATGAACACACTAATGATGGTTTCCAGGTATATGTGATTATTTGAATAAAGCTTGTCTATTTTCCTAACCTTGGTTCCTGTTTTTTTTTATTGGTGTTTATATCTTTTTGATATTAACTATATAGGTGTATTTACATTGTATTTTTTGCTACATTGTTTTTTGTTACATTGTGGTTTTTTTTTGTCACATTGTATTTTTTGCTCAGTTCTTTTCCCCCCCCCCATTCTTGGGATAAGACCTAACTAATCCTCACTATTTTTATGGCGATTTGACAGCCAGGGCATCTCGTTCCTTCATTTATCTCTTCAGACCCCATGTTTGCACCGGCCTCCCCAGGAATGTCCACCAGAGCTTTGCGCCTACACGATTCAATTAACCTTCCAGTTGGTTTTGGAAGCTTGTACTATGGGAGAAGCTTTCATTAATTGCAAGTCTGACACAGACAATTAAGCTTGATCAAATGAAGAGGGCATAAGGGACACGATTACCATACTGTACTAAAGACTACATAGCGTGTAAAAGTTGTTTAATTTATGTCAAGTAACACGATGAAAAAAAAAAAAACTTCTCATGCCGGGAACATAAGACGCAGCTAAAAGCCTCATTTCAGGACTCTGGGTGTTCGTCTCTTATTGTTTCGCCTCTTGTTTAATACGCCTGCTGTAACCGCGCCGTCATGCCACTTTATCCGTTCATTCATCAACGTACATAGCCAAATGTAAGCAAAGGAAAGAGAATCCAAAACGTATCACACGGCTCCGGATACACGGGAAAGAGTTCACTTTCTTCCAGCATCTGTTCGGGGACCGGCGTCTTCATTAGCAAATCCCATCGTATGTATAGAAATATACTTTTATGTATTTTATGGCATCCTATATTGCAAAGTGCTTTTCAGAATTTATCATTTAAACGGCGCAGGAAATTCAAGAAAATGTATGGCCGTAAACGGAAGGATTGTAACAAAGGATACATTGGGAATAGGTTTAACCATTAACCCCCTCCACTGCCTGTGGCCAAAAAGAAAACAAACAAATGTCAGGTGCCAGGTACTAGATAGAGTATGTGCACACATTAAAAGGGTAGTCCAAAACTAAAATTTATTTTAGTATTAAATCTCTATTTAATATAACAATCAATATGCACAGTGACAGTGCGCTCGTTCGCCGGCTCTAATGTGAAGTGATGAGCTGGCAAGAGAGTGCACTGTCAATGTGCATTGTAAGGAGAGAACAAGCAAGCAGAGACCAGTGCTGCCCCTACTAGTGATGTCTCTGCTTGCTCATTCTCTCTTTACAATGCACACTGACCATGCACTCTCTTGTTATCTCATCACTTTTCATCAAAGCCGGCAGGCGAGTGCACTATCACTGTGCTTGTTGCAGAGGCACAAGATCCTACTGAGCATACATTGGAATTAACAACCCTCTGTTTAAGCCCTGCTCTGGAAAGAGAGATTCCTGATGATTCATTTAATTTAAAGCAGCCAATGCCCCCTGTTGATGCCTCGTTTAAGTATCCCAGCATGCAATGGGATTCTCAAAAGAAGCCTCATCTGGCAAAAAGCAGTAAAAAAAAAAAATAAAGCTGTTGGATAGAGTGGAAAAATAGGGACTTTTAAATTAAAGTATATTAGAAAAAGGTTAGAATATGACATTAAATAACAATTTAGGATTAAAATAAATTTTAGCTTTGGACCACCCCTTTAAGTATTTGCTGCAGACATTTTTGCACCACTGCTTCAATTTTGCATGGAAGCCAGGTGATGCCAGGTGACAAATGAGAGCCAGTATGGTGCCCATAGGAGCAAAGCCCAACTTTCTTATTTTCTGCTCTGCCAATGTTTCTGTCAGTCTGTACTGCAGTTCTGGAATTGTAATCATAAACCAGAAAGATAAGGGTGAATATTCAGTAAGTAATATAATTTTACTGCATTCAATTATGGGAATATAAAGACAAATAGCTTTAAATGTTAACTGATTTTAAAAATAAAGAAGCATCATTTTAAAGAAACGATAAACTGGTGAAATTCCCTGCGATCAACAGTAATCTGCGGGAAAACCTGGCAGTAAGTGTACAATTTCCCTGCAGTGCCACCACAGGAGACTTTAGGTACTACATGGTGAATTGATTACAGAGATAATCAAGTAGTGCTAGGTCCTCCAGGACTCTCCTTTTTTTCTCATAAGTGAGGATTGTGAATGGAAACCTAATTTAGACAGTAATCTGACCTCAATGTGTGGACCTGCTGAGATCCCCAATGATCAACTGTAAACTGCAGCGCCACCACAGGGAAATTGAAACATTACACAGTGTCCATTTGCATCAATGGATGATCTGTGTAATGTAGGACAGGACAGGTCCTCCAGAGAGGAGACACGCTTTTTAACTGCTCCACACTTTGTTCAAGACTTTGATGTTAAAAAAAAGAGGGAACATAGAAATGAAAACTGGGGAACATCTGATAATTTGTGACAAAAGATTATTGGTGGAAAAAGGTTGACCTTGATGGACCTGAGTCTTTTTTCAACCTATGTAACTGTATCTAAGGCTGGTTTCACGTTTGCGTTTGGAGGCGCAGTGGATGCTTGTCGTGAAGCTCCTCCCGCTGCTGCGCCTCCTTCGGTCAGCTCCGCCTATGGGCACATGAAGCTGCATGCGACCTGCATACCCTATCTTTAGCATTGGGTACGCAGGCTGTGCGCAGGTATGCTTTTGCCGGCGCATGCGTCCTTTTGACGGTGCGCCGAGCGCACCAAAATGCAACTCATTGCGTTTGGCACAGGTCGGCGCACTGTCAAAAGGGTGCATGCACTGGCAAAAGCATATCTGCGCACGGCCTGCATAAGACAGGGTGCGCAGGTCGCATGCAGCGTCATGCCCCCATAGGCGGAGCTGACCGGAGGAGGTGCGGCAGGGGCGGAGCTTCACGCCAAGCGTCCGCTGCGCCTCCAAACGCAAACGTGAAACCAGCCTAATTTTCCAGTCCACTCTGTAATCAAGAAGTCTAGCTGAGGAAACTGGGAGGCTATATGGCTGAGGTTATCGCTGCCATCTTGCTTTTTTTTTGCCTTAAAGCATCACTCTGGTGTTTTTTTTAATTCACCATTGGAGTAGTATCACTAACTCCTGGCTTTTCCTGGTGTTGCTCTGGTCCTGATTCGACATTTTGTGATTGCAGGTCCTGACTGTCCTGAAGTTGGAGCTAACAGTCACATGCTCTTAATGTAAGTCCACATTCTGATGTTCATTTTTTTTGTACGAATGCTTTTTGCGCTTTTCACGGATAGAACTCGTAATAGTGAATAGGGCCATTCACATATTTTTTTATGGACCGAATGGTCCTTACAAAATTGCCGTGTGTCAGGTCAAAATCAACAATACAAGTCTATGGATCTGTGAAAAAATCAGACAGCGCACGGATGCGGTTGTAAGGGTGGTGGACTGTATTATCACGTTCTTATCCCTGAAAACACCAATCGTGTGGCATTGTAGTGTGGACTATGTCCTGCTATTTTCGGTATATATTGTGTAGTTATGGGATATTATGTGAAATGCCATGCAGTGTAGAGTGTGATAAGATAATGTCAAATGTAGTACTGTACAGAATAGGAGAGCACATGGTAAGACTTAAGGTAGTGTCACACTTAGCGATGTACCAGCGATCCCGACCAGCGATATGATGCGGTCAGGATCGCTGGTACATCGCTAAGTGGTCGCTAGTGAGCTGCCACACAGGCAGATCTCACCAGCGACATCGCTGGGGACGGGGGTCGCTACTTACCTGTCACACCAGGCGATCCTGCGTCCTCCCGCCCGGCTCCACGCGTCGCTCGTCTTCTCCACAGGAGAGCTGACGACGAGAAACAGTCCAGGACGTTCTCGTGCGATCAGCGATAACCAGCGGGGGAGCCGGTCGTAGGTAAGTATCACACACACAGATATCGATAGCAATATCGCTATAACGTCACTAGTTATAGCGATATTGCTAGCGATATCGCTTAGTGTGACAGGCCCTTTAGTACAGGGCTTTGGACAAAGTAGTTGACAGTAATTAGATAGTGACTTTAGTGAAAGATAAGAGATACTGTTCGGGACTAGCCCACAGTGGGAGGGACTAGGTATTAAGGCATTGGGGAAATTTCCTGACAGTTAGATAGGGCCAAGGTCAAGCTTGTATAGGAAGCAAGAGCTGGACAGAAAGAAAAATACACAGTGTTCTGGCCAGTACAAGGTTTCACTAACATCCCTGAGCGAATATACTCCTGTACTGAGTAGTAATGAACCTTGGAAGTACTGCGTGACTGGTCTGGGAATTCCTGGGACTGACAGGAGCAGGGCCAGCAAGGATAGTCCAGGAAGAACAAAAGGAAAATCCAGAAGTGTACTCTGCTGTGGATGCGAGATATTAAAAGCGTAGCGCCCGATGCTACGAGTTGCAATATGTTGTAGACGGACTGTTGAGTAAAGTTCTTTGTGATGAAAAGAACTGGGTGTGCCCTGATTGATGTGCGCCGTTCCTGAAAATGAAGACCTGTAAATAGCTGAGGCCTGCGGCCTACAAGTGAGTGAGAAGCACCCCACACATCAAAGCACATTTGATGTGGGTCATGAATTCTCTGTAAAGTGCCAGGGTGACAGGAGTAGCAGCTCACCCACCACTACCGCCCTCTAGTATCTTACAAGTGGTGTCAGTGTAGGGAAGGTGACCTGACGGACGGACGGACTAGTCAGAGTGAAGAAAGATAGGTTTGCACAGTGTAGGTACAGTCATGGCCAAAAGTATTGACACCCCTGCAATTCTGTCAGATAATATTCAGTTTCTTCCTGAAAATGATTGCAAACACAAATTCTTTGGTATTATTATCTTCATTTAATTTGTCTTAAATGAAAAAACACAAAAAGAATTGTCCTAAAGCCAAATTGGATATAATTCCACACCAAACATAAAAAAGAGGGTGGACAAAAGTATTGGCACTGTTCGAAAAATCATGTGATGCTTTTCTAATTTGTGTAATTAACAGCACCTGTAACTTACCTGTGGCACCTAACAGGTGTTGGCAATAACTAAATCACACTTGCAGCCAGTTGACATGGATTAAAGTTGACTCAACCTCTGTCCTGTGTCCTTGTGTGTACCACATTGAGCATGGAGAAAAGAAAGAAGACCAAAGAACTGTCTGAGGACTTGAGAAACCAAATTGTGAGGAAGCATGAGCAATCTCAAGGCTACAAGTCCATCTCCAAAGACCTGAATGTTCCTGTGTCTACCGTGCGCAGTGTCATCAAGAAGTTTAAAGCCCATGGCACTGTGGCTAACCTCCCTAGATGTGGCTGGAAAAGAAAAATTGACAAGAGATTTCAACGCAAGATTGTGCGGATGTTGGATAAAGAACCTCCACTAACATCCAAACAAGTTCAAGCTGCCCTGCAGTCCGAGGGTACAACAGTGTCAACCCGTACTATCCGTCGGCATCTGAATGAAAAGGGACTGTATGGTAGGAGACCCAGGAAGACCCCACTTCTTACCCCGAGACATAAAAAAGCCAGGCTGGAGTTTGCCAAAACATACCTGAAAAAGCCTAAAACATTTTGGAAGAATGTTCTCTGGTCAGATGAGACAAAAGTAGAGCTTTTAGGGCAAAAGCATCAACATAGAGTTTACAGGAGAAAAAAGCGGCATTCAAAGAAAAGTACACGGTCCCTACAGTCAAACATGGCAGAGGTTCCCTGATGTTTTGGGGTTGCTTTGCTGCCTCTGGCACTGGACTGCTTGACCGTGTGCATGGCATTATGAAGTCAGAAGACTACCAAAAAATTTTGCAGCATAATTTAGGGCCCAGTGTGAGAAAGCTGAGTCTACCTCAGAGGTCATGGGTCTTCCAGCAGGACAATAACCCAAAACACACTTCAAAAAGCACTAGAAAATGGTTTGAGAGAAAGAACTGGAGACTTCTAAGGTGGCCAGCAATGAGTCCAGACCTGAATCCCATAGAACACCTGTGGAGAGATCTAAAAATGGCAGTTTGGAGAAGGCACCCTTCAAATATCAGGGACCTGGAGTAGTTTGCCAAAGAAGAATGGTCTAAAATTCCAGCAGAGCATTGTAAGAAACTTATTGATGGTTACCGGAAGCGGTTGGTCGCAGTTATTTTGGCTAAAGGTTGTGCAACCAAGTATTAGGCTGAGGGTGCCAATACTTTTGTCCGGCCCATTTTTGGAGTTTTGTGTGAAATGATCAATGTTTTGCTTTTTGCTTCATTCTCTTTTGTGTTTTTTCATTTAAGACAAATTAAATGAAGATAATAATACCAAAGAATTTGTGTTTGCAATCATTTTCAGGAAGAAACTGAATATTATCTGACAGAATTGCAGGGGTGTCAATACTTTTGGCCATGACTGTAGGAGTCAGTGATTACAGTGGGGAAACAACTAGGAAAGTGTAGTGGACGTGCAGTACCTTGGGATGACCATTAGATGGCAGGGTGGAGTGTGAGCAAAGGACTTTACAGCAGCTTAGGGCTTTAGAAACCGTTGGTCATGGGGGGCGTGGTGACAGTTAGAGTGACAGTTTCAAGGAACCGGGGGAGTTATAAATACTGAGGGAGGGTTCCAGAAAGTTCCAGTCCCCAGGGGGAGCTCAGGTGACAGGAGGACTACGCCAGTCTGTGTGCCCTGAGGAGAATCCAGACCAGGGGGACTGAGGAGAGAGAACGTCAGGGGGGTGGTCCTGACAGGAAAGGACCGCAGCAGAGACGAGGCATTGGGTGTGGGACACCGTATGTGACACGACGACTGAGCAGTAGAAGCGCTGTTGGTTTACGGGCCTAAGGCGGCCACAGTGATGGACCTGTCAGGAGCGTCGACAGTAAAGGAGGGGACGGTGTGTGCAGACACGTCTCTAGTGTACGGTGTGAGAAGCGGCTCTGGAAACAGAGGGCCGCGAGGTGTGCCGTCAGTCGGACGGCAAGCGAGAATAAACTTGGACCTGTTGCACCCAGAATCTGCCTCCATCGTGTCTCTGTTGTCATCTCTGCGCGGTAAGAAGTGGGACCACCCCCCTATCACCCCCCAGCTCGGCACCCCACCACCGACTCTACATTTGGCGTAGTCGGCAGGATAGACGCCGCTAATACATCATCTTCTGCGGCAGGCCTGCCTCAAAGACTGGAAAAGGACTTGGACTACTCTGTTTGGATTACAATTACCTGTGGATTACAAATGACCTACCTGTGGAATACAAATGGGAAGCGCTGTGGCGGATCTGTGTGGCCAGCAGAGGATCCGGGGCGGTACCAGGTACTGTGCAGTATGGCGGTGTTGCTTCAGCGCAGAGGAGAGGTCCGGGTGTTTGCAGTCATGTTGAATGGACTGGGACCCCCTCCAACGTATCCCAAAAGGAAGCAGTATGTGCCTGGAGATCGACGCTTCCATATATTGGACCCTGACAGGAGGGTGGAGAGGCCTGCCGACACCTCACCTCACAGAGGGAGTGGCACAGAAGAAAAACTTGGCTGCGGCTGTCTGATGCCATTCGAGTGCTGCCCAACGGACGGTATGAGACTCTGCAGGTGTCGGGGCATCGGCCGCCTAGAGTGGCAGTGGCGGCAGGGGATGGAGCTGTGCCAGAAGTCGCCCTCAGAGCCACGGGAGAGCAGCGGGATGCTGAGCTGGGGAGCGGAGCCTGAGCGGAGTCAGCGAGAACGGCCGCCACCAATACCAGCAGAGGACTTCTCAGCGGAGCCCCCGAGTTTGGGGGAAAGACCCGCGGGACAGTGGAGCGAGGGACGGAGGCTGCGGGTGAAGCCGCGTATTGATGTGATGGAGGCCGCAGCGCCGGGGAAGGTGAGAGTTCCCCCGGCCCTGCCGGCGGCTTCACAAGCGGCCCCTATCATTTTGCCACAACACGCAGCCTCCAGTGTACCGGAAGGCCCGGCTGCGGAGGGCCCTATGCTATACGTGGAATTGAGCAAGGCCCTAGCTCCCGTTCCCGAGCCTTCCCGCCCGGAGTCACCAGGGCGGAGCTTATTTACAGAAGGCGCGGTTGCGCTCCCTCGGCCGGTGTCAGCCTCATCACCCGAACCGGCCGTTACTCCGGCTTTGCTGGAAGTTGTGGATGCGGCCTACCCTGCGGCCGCGGTAATGCCAGTATTGGAACCGGCTAGGGTCTGTTTAACGGGCCCTGTGGACCAGTCCTCCGGAATCACGGCTGCTCCCATCCGCTACCCGGCCCCAGCGGTTGCTGGGCCACAGATATCATCGACTGCCTCTGCCCCGCACCCTTTCTCGGCAAGGTCCCGCCCACCGGACTCTGGGACTGGCGCGGTACCCTCCGTTTCGGTTGCGGAGGTGGTAAAACAAAAGAAGGTTCGAGAGCAGGAGGTATGGAGCCTGCTTCATTCAAAAGGGGAGGCTGGCATGGCGGTGGAAAGATCCCGGGGGCGGCTGGTGTACACCAATGTGGCCCGGGGGTATGGCTTCATACGTGATCAGACTGGTCAGAAGGTATACGTGAACGTAGCCTCCATACGCCACAGCCGTGCCCTGGAAATAGGGGACTTTGTCTCTTATTATAAAGAATACTGCCCCCGCGGGTATTATGCGGTGGCAGTACTGGCGGTACCTGAGGAACGCAAACCCCCGTAAAGAGGACTGTATTGGACACTCCCTTCACCCCAGGAGTTCCACGGCTGTGGGCCCCTTGCTACCGGCCATCAGGAGATGGCCTGGACTGTCAGAGTCTGAAAGAACAGTTCTAGTTTTAAAAAAAAAAAAATGTTTTATGTGATTAAGCTGTTTTTTTTAGAATGTTCCTCTTACAGGATGTTATTTTACTGATTTGGAAACTTGACAGAACGGGGACACGAAGACAAGAGGGAGTGTTCATGTCCAAGGAAGGGGGTGGGAAAAGGAGTACTGGCGATGTTTATTGTTGAACGTTGAGTTTTAAAGCAAAAGAAAATGAAAAAAAAAAATAATATAAAAATGGGTACTTGTGCTATTATAAAGTTGTTTATTGTATGATATGCCAAAGTAAAATGCAACAGGTCCGAGTAAGGGAAGGTCTGCGGGACCAAAGGAAAGTGTGAGATCCGGTAGGGATCTAAGAGTTGAGGTCTGGGAGACCGGGACGCCGACCATGACATGTAATTGAAAGAAGGAAAATGAATTGGAAGACGTGAGAAAGACAGCCGTCCTAGGTCAGGTCCCCAACACCACGGACACCCCTGAAGAAGGAAAGGCGGGCGCCGGCAATGATCTGGTAGGTGAGTGGCTCGATCATGGCGTACCGGATAGTGAAAGGTAACAGTAGGGGAGAGTAGGGGAAAGATACACGCCGTAGAGAGAATAGGGGTGTACCTTGCCCAATTTGAAAGACGTTGTCATGTGGCGTGCGCGCTGGTGAGTAGCAGTAGGCTGCTTAGAGCATAGTGCTCCCAGTATGGTTCGGCCCCCGCAGATAGTGGGTTTGGCTCAACTTCTGGTCCGACAACAGAATGTAGGTGTAGATTCAGAACGACGAAGGCAGGGATGACGATTGTCAAGGACGACAATGGACAAAGGAAGGAGGAGTGTAGCGAAGGTGACCTGACGGACGGACGGACTAGTCAGAGTGAAGAAAGATAGGTTTGCACAGTGTAGGTAGGAGTCAGTGATTACAGTGGGGAAACAACTAGGAAAGTGTAGTGGACGTGCAGTACCTAGGGATGACCATTAGATGGCAGGGTGGAGTGTGAGCAAAGGACTTTACAGCAGCTTAGGGCTTTAGAAACCGTTGGTCATGGGGGGCGTGGTGACAGTTAGAGTGACAGTTTCAAGGAACCGGGGGAGTTATAAATACTGAAGGAGGGTTCCAGAAAGTTCCAGTCCCCAGGGGGAGCTCAGGTGACAGGAGGACTACGCCAGTCTGTGTGCCCTGAGGAGAATCCAGACCAGGGGGACTGAGGAGAGAGAACGTCAGGGGGGTGGTCCTGACAGGAAAGGACCGCAGAATAGACGAGGCATTGGGTGTGGGACACCGTATGTGACACGACGACTGAGCAGTAGAAGCGCTGTTGGTTTACGGGCCTAAGGCGGCCACAGTGACGGACCTGTCAGGAGCGTCGACAGTAAAGGAGGGGACGGTGTGTGCAGACACGTCTCTAGTGTACGGTGTGAGAAGCGGCTCTGGAAACAGAGGGCCGCGAGGTGTGCCGTCAGTCGGACGGCAAGCGAGAATAAACTTGGACCTGTTGCACCCAGAATCTGCCTCCATCGTGTCTCTGTTGTCATCTCTGCGCGGTAAGAAGTGGGACCACCCCCCTATCACCCCCCAGCTCGGCACCCCACCACCGACTCTATATTTGGCGTAGTCGGCAGGATAGACACCGCTAATTCATCATCTTCTGCGGCAGGCCTGCCTCAAAGACTGGAAAAGGACTTGGACTACTCTGTTTGGATTACAATTACCTGTGGATTACAAATGACCTACCTGTGGAATACAAATGGGAAGCGCTGTGGCGGATCTGTGTGGCCAGCAGAGGATCCGGGGCGATACCAGGTACTGTGCAGTATGGCGGTGTTGCTTCAGCGCAGAGGAGAGGTCCGGGTGTTTGCAGTCATGTTGAATGGACTGGGACCCCCTCCAACGTATCCCAAAAGGAAGCAGTATGTGCCTGGAGATCGACGCTTCCATATATTGGACCCTGACAGGAGGGTGGAGAGGCCTGCCGACACCTCACCTCACAGAGGGAGTGGCACAGAAGAAAAACTTGGCTGCGGCTGTCTGATGCCATTCGAGTGCTGCCCAACGGACGGTATGAGACTCTGCAGGTGTCGGGGCATCGGCCGCCTAGAGTGGCAGTGGCGGCAGGGGATGGAACTGTGCCAGAAGTCGCCCTCAGAGCCACGGGAGAGCAGCGGGATGCTGAGCTGGGGAGCGGAGCCTGAGCGGAGTCAGCGAGAACGGCCGCCACCAATACCAGCAGAGGACTTCTCAGCGGAGCCCCCGAGTTTGGGGGAAAGACCCGCGGGACAGTGGAGCGAGGGACGGAGGCTGCGGGTGAAGCCGCGTATTGATGTGATGGAGGCCGCAGCGCCGGGGAAGGTGAGAGTTCCCCCGGCCCTGCCGGCGGCTTCACAAGCGGCCCCTATCATTTTGCCACAACACGCAGCCTCCAGTGTACCGGAAGGCCCGGCTGCGGAGGGCCCTATGCTATACGTGGAATTGAGCAAGGCCCTAGCTCCCGTTCCCGAGCCTTCCCGCCCGGAGTCACCAGGGCGGAGCTTATTTACAGAAGGCGCGGTTGCGCTCCCTCGGCCGGTGTCAGCCTCATCACCCGAACCGGCCGTTACTCCGGCTTTGCTGGAAGTTGTGGATGCGGCCTACCCTGCGGCCGCGGTAATGCCAGTATTGGAACCGGCTAGGGTCTGTTTAACGGGCCCTGTGGACCAGCCCTCCGGAATCACGGCTGCTCCCATCCGCTACCCGGCCCCAGCGGCTGCTGGGCCACAGATATCATCGACCGCCTCTGCCCCGCGCCCTTTCTCGGCAAGGTCCCGCCCACCGGACTCTGGGACTGGCGCGGTACCCTCCGTTTGGGTTGCGGAGGTGGTAAAACAAAAGAAGGTTCGAGAGCAGGAGGTATGGAGCCTGCTTCATTCAAAAGGGGAGGCTGGCATGGCGGTGGAAAGATCCCGGGGGCGGCTGGTGTACACCAATGTGGCCCGGGGGTATGGCTTCATACGTGATCAGACTGGTCAGAAGGTATACGTGAACGTAGCCTCCATACGCCACAGCCGTGCCCTGGAAATAGGGGACTTTGTCTCTTATTATAAAGAATACTGCCCCCGCGGGTATTATGCGGTGGCAGTACTGGCGGTACCTGAGGAACGCAAACCCCCGTAAAGAGGACTGTATTGGACACTCCCTTCACCCCAGGAGTTCCACGGCTGTGGGCCCCTTGCTACCGGCCATCAGGAGATGGCCTGGACTGTCAGAGTCTGAAAGAACAGTTCTAGTTTTAAAAAAAAAAAAATGTTTTATGTGATTAAGCTGTTTTTTTTAGAATGTTCCTCTTACAGGATGTTATTTTACTGATTTGGAAACTTGACAGAATGGGGACACGAAGACAAGAGGGAGTGTTCATGTCCAAGGAAGGGGGAGGGAAAAGGAGTACTGGCGATGTTTATTGTTGAACGTTGAGTTTTAAAGCAAAAGAAAATGAAAAAAAAAAAATAATATAAAAATGGGTACTTGTGCTATTATAAAGTTGTTTATTGTATGATATGCCAAAGTAAAATGCAACAGGTCCGGGTAAGGGAAGGTCTGCGGGACCAAAGGAAAGTGTGAGATCCGGTAGGGATCTAAGAGTTGAGGTCTGGGAGACCGGGACGCCGACCATGACATGTAATTGAAAGAAGGAAAATGAATTGGAAGTCGTGAGAAAGACAGCCGTCCTAGGTCAGGTCCCCAACACCACGGACACCCCTGAAGAAGGAAAGGCGGGCGCCGGCAATGATCTGGTAGGTGAGTGGCCTCGATCATGGCGTACCGGATAGTGAAAGGTAACAGTAGGGGAGAGTAGGGGAAAGATACACGCCGTAGAGAGAATACGGGTGTACCTTGCCCAATTTGAAAGACGTTGTCATGTGGCGTGCGCGCTGGTGAGTAGCAGTAGGCTGCTTAGAGCATAGTGCTCCCAGTATGGTTCGGCCCCCGCAGATAGTGGGTTTGGCTCAACTTCTGGTCCGACAACAGAATGTAGGTGTAGATTCAGAACGACGAAGGCAGGGATGACGATTGTCAAGGACGACAATGGACAAAGGAAGGGGCAGTGTAGGGAAGGTGACCTGACGGACGGACTAGTCAGAGTGAAGAAAGATAGGTTTGCACAGTGTAGGTAGGAGTCAGTGATTACAGTGGGGAAACAACTAGGAAAGTGTAGTGGACGTGCAGTACCTTGGGATGACCATTAGATGGCAGAGTGGAGTGTGAGCAAAGGACTTTACAGCAGCTTAGGGCTTTAGAAACCGTTGGTCATGGGGGGCGTGGTGACAGTTAGAGTGACAGTTTCAAGGAACCGGGGGAGTTATAAATACTGAGGGAGGGTTCCAGAAAGTTCCAGTCCCCAGGGGGAGCTCAGGTGACAGGAGGACTACGCCAGTCTGTGTGCCCTGAGGAGAATCCAGACCAGGGGGACTGAGGAGAGAGAACGTCAGGGGGGTGGTCCTGACAGGAAAGGACCGCAGAAGAGACGAGGCATTGGGTGTGGGACACCGTATGTGACACGACGACTGAGCAGTAGAAGCGCTGTTGGTTTACGGGCCTAAGGCGGCCACAGTGACGGACCTGTCAGGAGCGTCGACAGTAAAGGAGGGGACGGTGTGTGCAGACGCGTCCCTAGTGTACGGTGTGAGAAGCGGCCCTGGAAACAGAGGGCCGCGAGGTGTGCCGTCAGTCGGACGGCAAGCGAGAATAAACTTGGACCTGTTGCACCCAGAATCTGCCTCCATCGTGTCTCTGTTGTCATCTCTGCGCGGTAAGAAGTGGGACCACCCCCCTATCACCCCCCAGCTCGGCACCCCACCACCGACTCTACAGGATCCAAATTCCTGCCATAGAGAAAGCAGGGTGGAGGAGACCCGTAGCGCAGAAGAGAGAGCTCCAGAACATGTGCGACCCAAGATGGCATCCGAAAACATGGACCCTAAGATGGCGCCGAGCAAGGACTGAAAAACGGCGGTGAGTGGCAATGAATGGCGAGACCGGTCTGACAATCGTGGTTGCGCCAGAAGCAAAAGGGCGCAAACATTTGTCCGGCCTGGAGAGGGTCCTGTTTGGAGAGTTCGGCCCCTGGGGAGCGGTGCCTGCCACCAGTGGGTGAGATGGAAGAAAAAAACAAAACAGTGCCCATTGTAGAAAAACAGAAAAAAGGCAGGTGAGCTGGAAGAGCAACAGAGAATACCGCTTACAGTAGAGTGCGCCATTGTTGGTGAAGATGATGCAATGGAAGCAGGAAATAATGGAGATGTTAAGGTTGGTTCCAGAAAGAAACAGCTAGTAGTATGGTGTGGCACTCCGCGAATGGACTACGAAGTTCATAGTGGAGGTGATGGCTGGCTCAGCTTTTAGAGGAGGTGTGGCTATATGGACAAGTGATACCGGCAGTCCCACAAGGGGTCCAGATACCAGAGCCCGAACCTGTGTCGGAAATGGGTCAGAACTTTATGGACTGTGCCCCTGGATTCCTGGAGCTGTTGAAGTGTTGGTCTATCGGTCTCTATTTAAAACAATTTAGACACTCTGTTCCGGGGTCATGCAGACCCATGAAAGAAAGTGGACACCTGAACTAGACAAGAAGAGGAGTCGGGCACTGAGTGTACCAGGAGACCCACAGGATTTGGGGCTCCATTGTGTTGATGGCTGCAGAGAGTTAAGTTTCCCCCATCCCAGTTTTATTCCATTTGATACGCATTCTCCTGCTGGAGTGCAGAGACAATATAGATGCCTGAGGGTCCCAAACCCTCAGAAAAGGACTGAATCCTGGTCAACAGGGGGAAAATAAGGTACTGTCCTTTTGACTGATGAGGGACCTATGGACTGTGTCCTTGTGGCAAGAGGTGGCATGTTTGGGGGGAGGGGTGATGGAGGACCCAATATGTAAACCAGTTCTGGCAGAACATAGCCAATGTTGATCCAGCAGGACAATTGTCAGGGTCAAGGAGTTGGGACATGCTCTTGGACTAATTGGGCAATTTTTACGTTGGGCTACGGTCCTGCAAATGAGCTTGAACTCTCATTTCAGGCTTCCCAACCTAGGTGGACTGGGATTAATGTTGAATAGTAAACAAAGAGGACACTATATACCCTTGAAAGAGTGTTAGGGAAGAATGTAAGGGTGGTGGTATGTACTATTGCGTTCCTACTACAGATGGGCGGTGGCAACTGGATGTTTGGGCCCTGGAGGGTTCGGCTGAACAGTTACAGAAAGTTCTGGTTCGGGTACCAAAACAGTACCCAGACCCGAACCCCCTATCCCATTCACTTGAATGGGGGGCCCGAACATTCAGTGTTTACCATGCTGTCATGTGCATGACAGTGCAGCAAACACTGCTTCTAATTTGGTGGCAAAATCATTACCGCCAGTCGGACAGCTGTGGTTCCCATGCTTTCAAATGACAGCTTGAGCCCGCAGCTTTGATCGGAGGTAAGAAGTTTACCTCTGGTCATTGGAATCGGCTGATGAGACTACTGCTCCCATCAGCCTATGCCTGCCACTGTTAATAACAGTGAGAGCAGGCGCGGCCGATGGGAGTATTCATCAGCCTGCATCTGCGCTGTAAATAAATAATTAAGAAAATAACCAGCCAAGCAAAACTCAAAGCTGGAGGTTGCAAGCCCCAGCTGTCAGCTTTAGAAAGGTTGGTTATAAAGAATAGAGGGGTCCCCACTCTGATTTTAAATAAATAATTTTAAAAAACGGCATGGGGTCCCCCCCTTTTTGACAGCCAGCTAAGCTAAAACTGACAGCTAGGGGCTGGTATTTTCTGGTGTATAAATAGCAGCCTACACCCTCCCAGAAAAGGTGCATCTATTAGATGCACCAATTCTGGTGATTTGCTCAGCTCTTCACACTTGCCGTGTAGCGGTGGCAAGTGGGGTTCATATCACCTTTATATTGTCTGGTGACATTAAGCCCACGGCTTAGTAATGGAGAGTCATCTATAAGACACCTATCCATTACTAATCCTATAGTTGTATGGTAAATAAAGACACAGCCAGAATAAAGTCCTTTATTTGAAATAAAACAAAACATACTTTTACTTTTTAATTTAAAAATAACAAACACAGTTACCATATTTTTCGGACTATAAGACTCACTTTTTCCCCCAAAAATTTTGGGGAAAAATGGGGGTACGTCTTATGGTCCAGATGCGCTTACCAGGAAACACCATCCGAGGCTGATGGGCGGCGATTTGGCAGATGATCGGTGGTGCGGGGGCTCCGCCGGCATTGGTGGAAATCCCTGAGCCCCCGCACATCCATCCCGGGCTGGTGCGGCACTTTTCCAGGTGATTGGCGGTGCAGGGGCTCCGCCGGCCTTTTGTGAAAGGCTGGAGTCCCAGCACTTCCATTGTTGTAATGCTGAATTGAAAATGGACGCGCATAGTGAGATCTCAGAAGATGAGATATCGTCCCGGGAGACGAGATCTCGTCTCCTGAGATCTCACTCTGCGCATGCGCCTCCTCTGGCGGCCATTTTCCTGAAGCTCAATTCAGCATTACAACATGCAGCATAAGCTAGCTCTGACATGGATTTGAATCAGGACCCAGATTATAAAGGAGATGGGAGTGGCTAACTGAGCTCAGCTGAGAGCTCAGGGTTCTCCAATATGGCCATTAATAGGAGCAATCATACACTGCGGTTCTCTGGCTCTTCTCTGCTATGGTAACCCCATGACAGATGTCCCTCACACAATCCCCATACGCAGTAGTATGTCTCCACATAGCCTCCATGCACAGTATGATGTCTCCCACACACCCTCCAAGTACAGTATGATGCCCCACACAAAGACCCCATACGCAGTATAATATTACACAAACATATGCACAAGTATAAGATCCACCACACAACCCCCATGCACAGTATGAGGTCCCCCACTAAGTACTCATGGGCAGTAATATGTACAAAACAAAAAAAGTACTAATTTCACTTCATTCCCCCCCAGCTCTGGTCTGTGCTGTGTACTGAGACACAACTGGCACAATGTAGTGACAAGTGTAACAAGGAAAAAGGGATCCATCTGCTCCCTGTTTCATCATTGATTTTACCGGTATCCATATCCTGAGTATACAGATAACAGTGAAAGTGAGATGCTGGGTAGATAACATCAGCGTGGTGTGGGATGCCACTGCATAAAACCCTTTGGCTGTCCCGGTCAGCAGGCCGAACCAGAACAGCCAAAGGACCACATGGGGCCCAAGGGCCACACTTTGCCCACATCTGCCTTGCTTTGCACTTTTAAGAGGCACAAACCCCGAAATAGCGTAGTCTCTATATATCGTCCTTTTGGAAGTGACCTGGAAGGACTATTAGTCACTCTGGGGCGTACACACCATGATAACCAGTTATAATCAAGATCTGGTGGTTGACATCTCTGCACGGGCTTCTCATTGAGTGATTGTTTCCTTTATAGGATTGGACGGTCATGTGCGAGTACAATAACCTCTATCAATTGTTAAAGGCCACCATTACCAGCCATAAACAGCAATTCAGGAAGGACTGGAGTGGATCAGGAAATCCTTAATGGACGCTTCTGATAAATAATATATTCTGTGTTAGAACGTGGACAATTAGAGGTTGACCAAAATCCAAAACTCTTTCCATTTCTTATCTTTCATTCCCTCTAAAGGGGTTTTCCCATGACTGACCAATATTAATAAGTGTCTGATCGCTGGGACTAATACCAGTCACAGGAGTCCAGTGCCCGCTGACCCTCCTATTGGCACCACCGCAGAGGCGAGGCGGTAAGGTCTGCACCCAAATACTTCATTCAATCTATAGGGCAGATGGAAACATCCCAGCTTTGTGATGCTCTCACTCCCTGGTCCGTGCTGCCATCTTCTTCCAACTAGCCATTGTATTTAGTTTCATCGGGAAACAACTTATTTTTCTAATATACGTTGTGATCGCTGTCAGTGAATGAGAGAATTGATCTTTGCATCCAGAGGCAGAAAACCTGTACAGAACATATATGCCGCACAGCTGAAAAAGTGTGACAATCTCATATACGCTGTTTAGACAATTCACAATATATACAAAGCACAAATCCAAGTTCCTGATGGTTTGCATCAATATATTATTGCCAACATACTCATTAAGCATTATGATAGTAGCTATATTCTGCTCTATAGGAGGAAGTATTATAGTCATATTATAGTTACATTATTGTACATAATGGCAGCCTTGTAGTAGTAATATTCTTGTATAGAGAATCAGCTCAGCTCCTGTAAGTGATGAAGTAAGTGTCCCCTGTACTGTCACTGTGTGCGAGACCCCGCTCAGTGCTGTGAGTGAGACTCCACGCGGTGCTGTGTGTGAGACCCCGCTCACTGGTGCTAGTGAATGTATATCTGCAACAGATACAAACATTATAATGGACTCTGAACTTTCTATGTCAGTGAATGGAGACCACACTGCAGTAATAATGGACTCTGAACCGTCAGTGGTAATGGACTCTGAACCCTCCATGTCAGTGAATGGAGACCACACTGCAATAATAATGGACTCTGAACCCTCCATGTCAATGAATGAAGATCGCATTGTGCAACAATCAGAAGTGGATCTGGGCATTTTTTCAGCACAAACACCTGTCAGTGATCATGGGGCTGTTGAGAGTTCCAGCACTGCTCCACCTGCGGCTGGGGAGAGCTCCAGCACTGCTCCACCTGCGGCTGGGGGAGCTCCAGCACTGCTCCACCGGCGGCTGGGGAGAGCTCCAGCACTGCTCCTCCGGCGGCTGGGGAGAGCTCCAGCACTGCTCCTCCGGCGGCTGGGGAGAGCTCCAGCACTGCTCCTCCGGCGGCTGGGGAGAGCTCCAGCACTGCTCCTCCGGCGGCTGGGGAGAGCTCCAGCACTGCTCCTCCGGCGGCTGGGGAGAGCTCCAGCACTGCTCCTCCGGCGGCTGGGGAGAGCTCCAGCACTGCTCCTCCGGCGGCTGGGGAGAGCTCCAGCACTGCTCCTCCGGCGGCTGGGGAGAGCTCCAGCACTGCTCCTCCGGCGGCTGGGGAGAGCTCCAGCACTGCTCCACCTGCGGCTGGGGAAACCTCCGGCACTGATCCTCCTGCTGACCAACATCAGTTCAGGAGACTGTTCTCCAATGTCATAAGACTAGTGAACCCTCCACCTCAGAAGAGGAATGCAGTCAGGATAAAGTACACGGGACCAGAGGAGAACATCCCATCCAGAATTTATATTGGAAAAGTTCTTCTGAAAGACTTTATGAGGTTTAAGGCATCTGAGGTCTACACACTGATCCATGTTCCATCCAGCAGGATCTATGACATCAGCTTTAAGCTTCAGTGTGATCTGGATATGTTCTGGAACATCTATAATGACACTAGAGATGATGAGATCTGGGATCATCTCCATTGTATCCAGCTGTCTAAGCCGCAGGAAATAACGGCCACTGTCCTGTTCCAGTCTGAGGTGGTGGCTCTTGCGGATCTGCAGCACTGGTTGAGCCGGCAGTGCATGGTGAGAAGTCATCCCCAGAAGATCTATGATGAGGAGCAAATATGGAATGGAGGATATTCTGTGAAAATCCAGCTTCTACAGGAGAATGGTGTAACCAGACATCTGCCACACTCCTTCTACCTGGGCTCAGAGAGGGGGATATGCTATTACCCCGGTCAGCCACGTCTGTGCCATAGATGTGAGGGCAGGCACCTCGCCATGAACTGCTCTCGTATCACGTGCTCTTTGTGTGGACAGTTCGGGCATGCAAAGGACAAATGCACAGGAACCGTCATCTGTAACCTGTGCTCAGGACCCGGGCATACGTTTCGTGATTGCCCTCATGCAGAGCATTATAAATATAATGGCCTGACCTCCTTGGAAATTATGGGAAAAGAAACCACAAGAGGTGCAGATGTTGTCCAAGAAGCCGGCACTGATGAGGTGATAAGTCACAGTAACAGCGAGCCTGCTCCAGAGTCTGATATAATATCGATGGATGCTGCACTATTAGGACCACCAGCCACTGAAGAAACACCTAAAGTACCACCAGCCAGAGCTATGCCACCATCAGCCAGTAAAGTGAGATCTAAGCAATGTTCAGCCACTAAATTAAGACCTAAAATACTAGTCACTAAGGTGTCTAGAAAACCTGTCACCAAACCATCCAAGCTTCAGCCCAGTACATCTGTAGAAGAAGATAAATTTTCCGCAGTGTCCAGCGTGGATGACGAAGGTTTTGTGACCATAAAAAGGAAAAAAGCCTTTGTGGATTCCTCCGGGAAAATCACAACAGTCCAGAAAACCTCTGAGCCTCCAGCGCTGGTGATAAGTCCAGGACGTTACAATGTACTGGGAGAAGAAGACAAAGAAGAAGAGGCACAAATGGAGCAAGGTTCTTCATACATCATAGAAAATGACTCTGATGAGGTGGATCCTGACCCTCCCGTGTCCACAAAGAGATGGGGTACTGCAGGTGAAAGCAATGGAAGGAGAAAGAAGACCAGAAAGTCTAAGTGATCAGGATGCGGCTGAGACTAAGCTCTATTAATGTGAACAGTGTGAGGACTGGTAGCCGACGGCAGGCGATCTACCAGCGATTGTCTGATGAGAGATCTGACGTCTTCTTCTTACAGGAGACGTATCTGAAATGTAATGCCCATGTGTATGCAGCCAAGAGAGACTGGAGACTAGGTCCATCATTCTGGTCCTTCGGGCTGGAGAGGAATGACGGTGTGGGAATCCTCTTTAATACCATGGATGTACAAGTGGACAGAGTCCTGGAGATCTGTCCGGGCCGCTGTCTGATGCTGGACTTTGTACTGGACTCCATCCATTATAGAGCAATAAACATTTATGCTCCGCAGACAAGGAAAGAGCGGAGGGAACTGTTTGACCATATGAAGCCATATTGCCAGTGGCGGATTAAGTGGACTATGGGCCCGGGGCTGTTCATAAAACCTGGGCCCCTGTACCCCCCTTCCCACCTGAGCGCTGCGGTCCCCGTGCGGGAATTGACAGCCGTACGGACCGCAGCACTTGGTTTGCTGCGGGTCCATATGGAAAACCCGCCACCATTCCACCACGTGTGGACATGGCCTAAAAAGACGTTGCACATAAGCTGTAGGCCTACGGCCAATACGCACAAAATCGCCCAACGTGATCCTGGCCATAGGGGATCCACTTTAATGTCCCCACTTTAATTTGAAGTCCCCTTACTTCATCCATTGCAGTCCCCTTTCACCCACTCACTTCATCTGCAGTGCCGCTTCATCATTTGCAGCCCCTTATCCCCCCTTCCATTTCATCATGTGCAGTCCCCTTCCCCCCCAACTTCATGTGCAGCCCCACTCCCCCATCATCATGTGCAGTTAATTTTACCCCCACATCATGTGCAGTCCCCCTTACCCCCAATTCATCATGTGCAGTCCCCCCTTACCCCCAATTCATCATGTGCAGTCCCCCCTTACCCCCAATTCATCATGTGCAGTCCCCCCTTACCCCCAATTCATCATGTGCAGTCCCCCTTACCCCCAATTCATCATGTGCAGTCCCCCTTACCCCCAATTCATCATGTGCAGTCCCACTTACCCCTTAATTCATCATGTGCAGTCCCACTCACCCCCCTTCATCATGTGCAGCCCCACTCACCGCCCTTCATCATGTGAAGCCCCCACTCATCCCCCTTCATCCTGTGAAGCCCCCACTCATCCCCCCTTCATCCTGTACAACCCCAGTCACCCCCCTTCATCCTGTACAATCCCAGTCACCCCCCTTCATCCTGTACAACCCCACTCAACCCCCTTCATCCTGTGTAGCCCCACTCACCCCCTTCATCATATACAGCCCCCAGTCACCCCCCGTCATCATATACAGGCCCCAGTCACCCCCCCTTCATTGTGTACAGCCCCCATTCACCCCCTCCCCGATTTAATTCATTTTATAAATAAAAAAAATAAAAAAAGTTCCCCATACTTACCTCACAGCCGGCTCGCTCCCCAGCAGTGCCTCTGCTTTCAGCATTCTCCGGGACATGTCGGCGCGTGCACGATGACGTCATCGCGCACGCCCGACATCTGACCCGGAAGTACAGCCGGAGGGAGCCGGAGCTGAGCAGCCGTCAAGGTGACGGCCGTGCACAGCTCCCGGCCTCATAGAATGTGACGCGGGCAGCTGTCTGCTGCCGGCGGCGTCACAGCACAGGGCACGGCCGGCACTGTACAGGTGCTGGGGGAGCGGCCCGGGGGGCATTTGCCTCTCTGACACCCGGCCCAGCCCGCCCCTGCCCCTGGGCCCCCAAAAAACCTTGGGCCCGGGGCGACTGCCCCATCCGCCCCTATTAAGATCCGCCACTGCATATTGCTTTACCTCTAAAGTGTTTATATTGTGTGGGGATTTTAATAATGTGTCTTGTAATGTGGATAGATCCAGTAGTCACAAGAAACTGAGATATGATGAGACATTTCTTAATAATATAGTCCAACAGGCCCATCTAGTAGACCCCTATGGTTCCCACCATACCAGTAAGACATACACATACCATAAGGGTGGTAATGCCAGCATAATAGACCGGGTATATATAAAGAGAGAGGCGAGATGCTCTCAGTACAGGATCAGCCCTCTGGAGTTCTCTGACCATTGCATGGTGAGCGTGATGCTGGATCTGGCCCAAGCTGTGGTCTGTGGAAAGGGGTACTGGAAGGTGAATAGCTCCGTGATCCAAGATCCACGGTTCAGAGAGGCCTTCACCACCTTCTATAATGATCGTAGGACCACCCAATGTATGTGTGATGACACAGCTGAGTGGTGGGAGACCATGAAAAGTGACATCAAGCAGTTTATTATACGAGCAGCCAGGAGACATAGTAATATGGATTATATGAGATACTCTGCCCTGAGACTGCAACTGAGCTGGCTATATAGCAGGATTAATGGTGGTGAGGAGGTGGATGGATGTAGCGTCACTCATATAAAGCAGCGAATGAGGGAGCTGCAGTATGATCGCCTCAAGTCTCTCAAGGCGGAGGGACAGTTTGATAATTGGGGCGTTCATAACCCAGATCCTTTCATTGCCTGTAAAAACAGGGTCAGTAAGAAGCTAATCACTGGTTTGTTGGATGAGAATGGGGTGGAGCAGTCAGAGCCGGAGAAAGTCCACAAGATCATTGCTGATTATTATAGAGATCTCTATATAGGGCCTCATATTGATAAGGAAGCCATTAATGCCTACCTGAAGGGGGTGTCCCTACCAACATTAGACCCCACACAGGCAGATAGTATGGCCGGTCCCATAACTGAGGAGGAGGTGAAGAAGAGCATTGACTCTTTAAAGGCCAACAAGAGCCCGGGGCTGGACGGCCTGACCAGCGAGTTTTATAGAGAGTTCAGGGACTTATTAGCTCCAGACCTGGTGCAGGTCTATAATGATTGCCTCTCTGCAGGGAAGCTTCTACCGTCCCAGTATAAATCTGTTCTGGTCCTTTTGGCAAAAAAAAGGAGATATAAAGAACTGGCGTCCATTGTCTCTGCTGAACACGGATTATAAAATTCTGGCCAAGATCTTGTATTATCGGCTGAGTGAGGTGGCGGGTGAGCTCATCATTGCCAACCAGATGTGTGGTGTGAAGGGTCGGACGATAGAGGACTCATTGTTGTTGGTGAGAGAAGCCGTGACGTACATGAAGCAGCACCATGTGGGGGCGTATATTGTGGGCTTAGACCCGAGTAAAGCCTTTGATAGAGTCCATCATGATTACCTGTATCAGGTGTTGTTATAGTATGGCCTCCCGATGCGGTTTGTGCAGTGGCTGCGATTTCTGTATGAGGAAGCAATAAGCCTGCCGCTGATTAATCGTCACTTGGTTGAGCCCTTTGCGATCATGTCAGGGGTGAAGCAGGGCTGTCCTCTCAGCCCATTGTTGTATGTTTTCAGTCTGGATCCTTTCCTCAGAAAACTGCAGGATCATAGAGATTTTACAGGGCTGAGGTGCTACCTCCAAAGTATGGTAGAGGAGGTAAAGTTCTGTGCCTATGCGGATGATGTGTCGGTTGTGGTGTCATCTAGAGATGACTGTGCGGCTGTGCAGCAGGAGATCACAGCCTTCTCCCAAGTATCTAACTCCTCTGTGAACATGGAGAAGAGCGAGGCGTTGTGGCTGGGGAGTGACCGTGATGTCTTCTCTGTGCCCTTCAGAACAGTTCAGGATCAGATAAAGATTTTGGGAGTTGTGTTTGGTGCTGTAGATGATGGGAAGGTGAACTGGGAGGAGAAGCTGGTGGTGTGTGAGCGGAAGGTGCAGAGCTGGAGACACTGGAAGCTGACATATCTGGAGAAGATCCGCCTGCTGAAGACCTTCCTGCTCCCGCTGTTCCTCTATATCAGTGTGGTGTTCCCGCTGCCAGATACGTTGCTCCCCAGACTTACCAATGTCTTCTTTCACTTCTTGTGGGGCAACAGGGTGAATGTGGTCAGGAGAAACATTGTTTATCTCCCTCATAAGGATGGTGGTCTTGCCATGCCTTGTCCGGAGCTCTTCTTTAATCTTTCGTTTCTCATGAAGAATTTTTCGTTTTGTAAGAATTCAGAGAAGGTGCCATGGTCATGTTTGTTTAAGAGCCAGATCCAGCAGTTTGTGTCTGTGTGGTCGGTAGGGGACCCCATCAAGAGAATCTCAGGACGACTAAAAAATAATGTTTCTTGGTATGGTGTCCACATAATAAGTAAGGTCGTCAGATGGAGGATCTTGTATGATGACGTCAAGCAGCTTAGTAGGAAGGAGCTGTATAAGAATGTCATGTCATCTCACTTCAGTGTCCAGGTACAACTGAGGGGCGCTCCGAGTCTGGATGTAAAATGGGCTGTAAAAAACGTGCTCGATCCCAGAGTTCCCCCTCATATGAGAGACGTAGCGTGGCTGGCACTCCATGGTAAGATGTACGTTAGAGATAATCTAAAGTGCAGGAATGTATCAGACAGATCCTGTCCCAGAGAAGAGTGCCCCCATATACTGGAGACGATGGACCATCTGCTGTTAGAGTGCCCCTTCAGTAAGCAGGTATGGGAGTCTGTGTCCTTGTCCCTAAAGTTACCGCACCTGGTGGGACAGTCGTATGGTCAGCTGCTGTACGGAGACTTCCAGCCTGAGCTCAGGGCGTATGACAGAAGCTCTCTGTATATAATAAATGTGGTGACATCTACCATCTGTGGTGTGCGCGGTGCTGCCTGCTCATCAATAAGGAAGTCCTGTCCTGTGATACTGTCAGGTATAAGATCCTAGAAAGTCTCAAGGCCGTATATAAGAAGGATATAAAGGGGAACCCAGGGAATGTGAACTGGAGGAACATCCAGGTATCGGGATTTGTCAATGTTTGCTAATGCTATTGTTTAAGTGATGTAACAACACAGTATTTATCTCCTTTACTATTTATTGCTTTGAGATTTTAATGTAACATTTTTGTAATATATGGTTGCCAGTTTTTAAATAAAAAGATCATTATAGTAGTTATATTCTTGTACATAGGGGGCAGTATTATAGTAGTTATATTCTTGTACATAGGGGCAGTATTATAGTAGTTATATTCTTGTACATAGGGGCAGTATTATAGTAGTTATATTCTTGTACATAGGGGCCGTATTATAGTAGTTATATTCTTGTACATAGGTGCAGTATTATAGTAGTTATATTCTTGTACATAGGGGCAGTATTATAGTAGTTATAGTCTTGTACATAGGGGGCAGTATTATAGTAGTTATATTCTTGTACATAGGGGGCAGTATTATAGTAGTTATATTCCTGTACATAGGGGCAGTATTATAGAAGTTACAGTATATTCTTGTACATAGGGGCAGTATTATAGTAGTTATATTCTTGTACATAGGTGCAGTATTATAGTAGTTATATTCTTGTGCATAGGGGCAGTATTATAGTAGTTATATTCTTGTACATAGGGAGCAGTATTATAGTAGTAGTTATATTCTTGTACATAGGGGGCAGTATTATAGTAGTTATATTCCTGTACATAGGGGCAGTATTATAGTAGTTATATTCCTGTACATAGGGGCAGTATTATAGAAGTTACAGTATATTCTTGTACATAGGAGCAGTATTATAGTAGTTATATTCTTGTACATAGGGGCAGTATTATAGTAGTTATATTCCTGTACATAGGAGCAGTATTATAGTAGTTATATTCTTGTACATAGTAGCAGTATTATAGTAGTTATATTCTTGTACATAGGAGCAGTATTATAGTAGTTATATTCTTGTGCATAGGGGGCAGTATTATAGTAGTTATATTCTTGTACATAGGAGCAGTATTATAGTAATTATATTCTTGTACATAGGGGCAGTATTATAGTAATTATATTCTTGTACATAGGAGGCAGTATTATAGTAGTTATATTCTTGTACATAGGAGGCAGTATTATAGTACATACTGTATATTCTTGTACATAGGGGCAGTATCATAGTAGTTATATTCCTGTACATAGTAGCAGTATTATAGTACTTATATTCTTGTACATAGGAGCAGTGTTACAGCAGTTATATTCTTGTACATGGAAGCAGTATTATAATAGTTATATTGTACACAGGAGCAGTATTATAGTAGCTATATTCTTGTACATAGGAGGCAGTATTATAGTACATACTGTATATTCTTGTACATGGGAGCAGTATTATAGTAGTTATATGCTTATACATAGGGGCAGTATTATAGTAGCCGTATTCTTGTACATAGGGGCAGTATTATAGAAGTTATATTATTGTACATAGGAACAGAATTCTAGTAGTGGTACTCTTGTACATAGGGGGCAGTATGATAGTAGTTATATTATTGTACACAGGAGCAGTATTACAGTAGTTATATTCTTGTACATAGGGGCAGTATTAGAGTAGTTATATAATTGTACATAGGAGCAGTATTATAGTCATTATATTCTTGTACATAGGGAGCAGTATTATAGTAGATATATTCTTGTACATAGGGAGCAGTATTATAGTAGTTGTATTATTGCACGTAGGAGCAGTATTATAGTAGTTATATTCTTGCACATAGGGAGCAGTATTATAGTAGTTATATTCTTGTACATAGGAGCATTATTATAGTAGTTGTATTCTTGCACAAAGGAGCAGTATTATAGTAGTTATATTCTTGCACATAGGGGCAGTATTATAGTAGTTATATTCTTGTACATAGGAGCAGTATTATAGTAGTTATATTCTTGTACATAGGGGCAGTGTCACGGGGTCCTTCTCTGGTATCACACAATCAACAGAGCAAGCGAAGAGTGAACAATTCCAAGACCTTTATTCAGGCAAAAATACGAAAAGGTCCATATTCAGTCCGCCACACAAAGGATAAGATAGTCCAGAATAAGAATGCAGTCCCGTATCAGGATAAAATGTCCAGGGAAACGAGGTTCCAAAACTCTAGCACCAGAGGATAAAATGGGTCCTTCTCTCTCTGAAGTGCTGTCTGAACACCATCCTGTCCACACCGAAACTGACCTGTCCAGCTGCTGTTCTTCCCCCCACCCCCTTCCTTGTCCAGGGGTAGTCAAACAAGTTGGGGCCGGTTTCCAGGCCTCCCAGAGGAGAACAAAGGGCCTTAGGGATTAATGCAATACAGGGGGTCATCAAGAGACAGATACAGTCAGGCTGTAGACTTACAATGTAATAAGAAAAACACTATGAAAATGACTGAAATAGAAAAATAGGAATATACAAAAAATGATATCCACATAACATATCACACCATCACAACCTCTCCCCCCCCATAATAAGTGAGCACGCCATGAGGTCTACACAGACCTCTGGTCTGCTCACTTTAGTCCACATTGCTCAGTTATTTATAATTCCTTGTACAGTGGCAGAGGTAGGTCGGCCTGGGGAGCCTATGGTTCTTCTTGTCGAGACAGTTCATCGGCATTCTGGTGTTGGCTTCCCCGCTTGTATTGGATGGAGAAGCTGTAGAGTTGAAAGGACCGCAGCAATCTTCCATTGTCCCCTGATACGCGATTCAGGTTGTGGTCTGTAACAATCGTAAAGTCTTTGCCATACAAGTATGGCTGCAATTTTTTTAGCGCCCATACGATGGCAAGGCACTCCTTTTCAATAGTGGCATAGGCAAATTCCCGATCCAGTAGTTTCCGACTGGCAAAAGCAACAGGATGTTCTTCTCCGGCGGCGTTCACTTGGCTAAGTACTGCCCCAATCCCAAAGGTGGATGCATCTGTCTGCATGAGGAACCTGCGTTTATAATCCGGGGCAGCCAAGACAGGAGCAGTGACGAGGGCAGTCTTTAACGCTGAAAAGGCATCCTCGCATGCCGTCGTCCACGTCACATTCCTAGGCATGTTCTTGCGGGTCAGGTCGGTTAGGGGCTTGGCCAAGGTGCTGAAGTTAGAAACAAATTTGCGATAGTAACCAGCAGTTCCTAAAAATGCAAGTACCTGCTTTTTAGTCTGGGGTCTACACCAGTTGCTAATGGCTTCCACCTTGGCAGGCTCAGGCCTTAGTGTCCCACCCCCTACTCTATGCCCGAGGTACTGCACCTCAGCCATCCCTATTTGGCACTTATCAGGGCGAATGGTCAGTCCTGCAGTAAGGATACAGTCCAGCACTATGCCCAAGTGTCTAAGATGTTCCTCCCAGGTTGTGCTAAAAATGGCGATGTCGTCTAAGTAAGCACAGGCAAAGTCCTGACATTGTTGTAACAGTCGATCCACCAGTCTCTGGAAAGTAGTGGGGGCAGTTTTCATCCCAAAGGGCATTCCCAGGAACTCATAAAGCCCAAATGGAGTAATGAATTCTGAGCGCTCCCGAGCGTCCTCCGTTAGGGGTATCTGCCAGTACCCCTTGCTCAAGTCTAACGTGGTCACAAATTGGGCACTGGCCAGACGATCCAATAGATCATCAATCCTGGGCATGGGATAAGCATCACTCTTGGTGGCATCATTTAGTCATCTGTAATCAACGCAGAATCGTGTTGTACCATCCTTCTTGGGGACCAGGACGACAGGAGAGGCTCAAGAACTGTGAGATGGCTGAATAACTCCCAGTTGTTTCATCTCCTCCAGTTCGTTCTTTATCATGCCTTGAACAGCCTCTGGAACCCGGTAGGCAGCATGCTGGATGGGGCGTTGTCCAGGGGTTTCCACATGGCATGGCGGCTGGTGAGAGTAGTCTTCCCCGGCTTTGAGGAGAAAGCAGCAGCCCTCGGCCTTAGTAGGGCGACAATATCGTCCTTTTGTATATCCAATAAATGGGAGCCCAGGGGCACTTGTTCCAGTGATCCTCCCGCTTGGGCAACCTGGAGGAGATCTGGGAGATACTAGTCGTCGGCGGTATCACTAGGGGGGGTGGCAGACAGCTAGAACAGGCAGAGATCGGTCGTGGTAGTCTTTCAGCATGTTAATGTGGACGGTTTTCTGTCGTCGGCCGCTAGAGTCCAGGGCAATAACATAGTTAGTGTCATTAATTTTCTTGACAACCTGATAAGGGCCTTCCCACACTGCTTGAAGCTTGTTGGCAGGGGAAGCAGTAATCATGAGCACTTGCTGTCCTTCCTTAAATTCCCGTTTCCTGGCATTACGGTCATACCAGGTTTTTTGTCTGGACTGGGCCATTCGCTGATGTTCTTTAGCGAAGGCAGCTAGCTGGGCGAGACGGTCTCTGAGCTCTAGAACATAGGGAACGATGGGCATTCCGGTATCTGAGATATCTCCCTCCAAATGTTCTTTCAGAAGAGTGAGAGGCCCACGGACCTTCCGGCTAAACAGTAGTTCGAAGGGAGAGAATCCTGTGGACTCTTGGGGAAACTCCCGATAGGCGAAGAGGAGATGTGGCAGGTACTTTTCCCAGTCTTTTTCAATGTCAACAAAAGCCCTCAGCATATTTTTTAGGGTTCCATTAAAGCGTTCTCATAGTCCGTTGGTCTGCAGGTGGTATGGGGTGGTGCGAATGGCTCGAACACCACAGGTATGCCATAGGGGCTGGACCAGATCTGACATAAACTGAGTGCCTTGATCCGACAATATTTTACTAGGAAACCCTACCCGGGTAAAGATGGTAACAAAGGCCTCGGCTACCTTTACTGCTGTAATACTGGACAGGGCCACAGCTTCAGGATAACTAGTGGCATAGTCCACCATGGTCAGGATATATTTTTTCCCCGACCTGCTGGGGTGGGCCAGAGGATCTATGATGTCGACGGCTACAAGTTGAAATGGTTCCTCAATTATGGGCAGGGATTGCAGGGGTACCTTATGTCGAGCTCCTGGATGCCGCATTCGCTGGCACACATCGCAGGTGCGGCAATAATGGGCTACTGACTGCGAGACGCCCGGCCAGTAAAAACTTTGGGTGAATCTCTCTTCAGTCCTTTTTCTCCCTTGATGCCCAGCCAAGGGGATGTCATGGGCCAGTTGAAGTAGCTGTGCCCTGTACTTCTGAGGGACAATGAGTTGCCTGGTCGTTGCGTCAGGGTTGCCCTGGTCACTGCCCTTTGTTACATGATAATACAGTCCGTTTTCTCGAGTGAAGCCATCCCCATTATCTCCCATGTGCCCAGTTTCTGCCTTTCGCCTAAGGGCTGCTAAGGTAGTGTCACCCTCTATTTCTCGCCTAAACTCCTCTCTGTCCCAAGACTCTCCCAATGTAGTAGCAGCGAAAGTATTGCTTACCGACTCTGATGCGGTTCGTGGTGGTTGCTCCCCGGTGGGGTCCGGATGACGTAGTGCTTGAAGGGCCTGTAGTCGGGTGACTGCTCCCACAAATTGGCACTGTAACTCCCCAATGTCATTACCAAGGAGGATATCTGCAGGAAGTCCTCCCATAACTCCAATCCAACACAGTTTTTCTCCACAACCATAATCCAAACGCACAGAAGCTCGCTGTATATATTTGCGGGCACCCTCCGCCAGGACAATGGGAATTCCCGGACCCTGGCAAATTGCCTCGGGTCGAACCACACGGGGGTCAGCGATAGTCAAGAATTCCCCCGTGTCTCTAAATCCTGACACTTTGTATCCATCAATAAAGACATCCTGCAGGTGGCGTTGCAGTTGCTCTGAGTAGCTAAAGGACAGAGGCCGGAGTCCGTTCACTCCAGGAGGGGTATCTTTGGTGCCGTGGTCGGTGGTCCACTCTGGTGGGGGTGGTGGTAGCTCTTCCTCAGGTGTGGTGGAGTGTACAAGATGCACTGGACGAGGTAGGGCTGCGTGGGGCTCCCTCCGAATCCTGGAGGGACAGCCAGACTGCAAATGTCCAGGTTGCCCACACCCATAACACCTCCTCTCTGTGATACCCTCAGGTCGTGCATACATCCTAAATGATCCACCCGTGGTGCCTGGAAGGTCTCGGAACTTGGCCCTATATGAGTCTGGGGTGATAGCATGGTAATCCAGGATAGTCCGCTTTACAATGTTATAATCCCGATTCCGCAGTGCATCAATGGTTCGGTAAGCCTCCGCCATGCGTCCGTTCAGGAGCCCCACTAACAAACGCATCCAGCTAGAGTAGGGAACCTCCATCACTGCACACTGCTGCTCAAAGTCCTTGAAGAACCCCTCCACATCTCCGGAAGCCTCATCAAATGGCTTAAACTCTGTCCGGGTGAACCGTACAGGCTCCCGGATTGTTGGGGTTACACTCCACATTGCGTTACTCCCTTTTTCAAGCTCCATTGCTTCCTGTCTCCGCTGTGCCCGGCAGGCAGCCTCCTCCTTGTACTCCTGAGAGACGCCGGGGCCCAGAACCGCCGTCTCTTCTTCGTACCAAACCAACCACTGGCTTTTCTGGAAGGGGATCCCTGTCTCCAGTGCTCGTCCTTCAGACATCTGGGAGGAGGAGGCCGTGCTAGCGTCCACCAGTAGATCGATTAAGGCCTCTTTACTCAGTCCCTGGTAGTTCAGGCCCAGGTCTCTGGCTCTCTCCTGTAAACTGCATACAGTCCAATTTCTGTACTCACTCTGTGAGTGGTTCTCCATTGGGTTACGCTCTGTTGATCCCACTGCTGCCACCAGTTGTCACGGGGTCCTTCTCTGGTATCACACAATCAACAGAGCAAGCGAAGAGTGAACAATTCCAAGACCTTTATTCAGGCAAAAATACGAAAAGATCCATATTCAGTCCACCACACAAAGGATAAGATAGTCCAGAATAAGAATGCAGTCCAGTATCAGGATAAAATGTCCAGGGAAGCGAGGTTCCAAAACTCTAGCACCAGAGGATAAAATGGGTCCTTCTCTCTCTGAAGTGCTGTCTGAACACCATCTTGTCCACACCGGAACTGACCTGTCCAGCTGCTGTTCTTCCCCCCACCCCCTTCCTTGTCCAGGGGTAGTCAAACAAGTTGGGGCCGGTTTCCAGGCCTCCCAGAGGAGAACAAAGGGCCTTAGGGATTAATGCACTACAGGGGGTCATCAAGAGACAGATACAGTGAGGCTGTAGACTTACAATGTAATAAGAAAAACACTATGAAAATGACTGAAATAGAAAAATAGGAATATACAAAAAATGATATCCACATAACATATCACACCATCACAGGCAGTATTATAGTAGTTATATTCTTGTACATAGGGAGCAGTATTATAGTGGTTATATTCTTGTACATAGGGGGCAGTATTATAGAAGTTATATTTTTGTACATAGGGGCAATATTATAGTAGTTATATTCTTGTACATAGGGGCAGCATTCTTGAAGTTATATTCTTGCACATAGGAGCACTATTATAGTAGTTATATTCTTGTACATAGGGGCAGTTTTATAGTAGTTACATTCTTGTACATAGGGGCAGTGTTATAGAAGTTATATTCTTGTACATAGGGGCAGTATTATAGTAGTTTTAGTCTTGTACATAGGGAGCAGTATTATAGTAGTTATATTCTTGTATATAGGGGGCAGTGTTATAGTAGTTATGTACAAGACTATAGGAGCAGTATTGTAGTATTTATATTCTTGCATATAGGAGGCAGTATCATAGTAGTTATATTCTTGTACATAGGTGGCAGCATTATAGTAGTTATGTTCCTGTACATAGGAGCAATATTTAGTAGTTATATTATTGTACATAGGAGCAGTATTATAGTCATTATATTCTTGTACATAGGGAGCAGTATTATAGTAGTTATATTCTTGTACATAGGGAGCAGTATTATAGTAGTTATAGTCTTGTACATAGGACCAGTATTATAGTAGTTGTATTCTTGCACATAGGGGCAGTATTATAGTAGTTATATTCTTGTACATAGGGGCAGTATTATAGTAGTTATATTCTTGTACATAGGAGCAGTATTATAGTAGTTATATTCTTGTACATAGGATGCAGTATTATATTAGTTATATTCTTGTACATAGGAGCAGTGTTATAGTAGTTATGTTCTTGTATATAGGGGCAATTTTTATCATAAAACCAAGCATAAATACAATTATAATAAAACAAAAATCATCGAGCATTACAAAACACAAATCACTTAGGTAATACAGTATATACACAAGCACTAAATAATCAAATCATATTCATAAATAATGTGTCCATACCTGGGGATGGAAAAAGAAAGTTAGAGAGAGAAAAGAAAAAAAAAGCACAGTGGAGGGGACACCATAGATTATGTCGTGATACTTTAGGGTCCGCAGTCTGGGGATTTTTAGATTAGCTGACACTTCCTCCCAGATCTTCCTCACTCCCCAGCAATCACATATAAAGTGCTCCATAGTCTCCTCCTGCTGACAACCAAGGGGACAATTCCGATCAGAGACACACAGATGTTTCAGGTTCCCCCTGACAAAGAGCCGACTATGCAGTGAAAGCCAAGTGACATCAAACAGTTTAGGAGGAAGCCGTTTCCCGTTTAGGAATCTAAGGCTTTCCTGCAGGGTGGTGGTAACACAATCTCTCAGGGCCAGTGCAGAGTAGAAGAAAGTCCTACATACACGAGCATACAGGTCTCTTCTCGTACTGCTCTCAATGTAAGACTTCTCCAGTCCCCACCTCCTAACACACTTCAGACCATAGTCCAGATACTGGGGAGGTGGTCACCTGTCCATCTCCTCCTCTTGATTCTGCCGCCTCGCACCCAAGATTCTGCAAAAGGCAATATCCAGTACCTGATACTATTTACCCACAGGGAGCTACTGTTTGAGTCCATGTTCCCAAAACTCACCTTTAGAAACAAGGAGTCAAAGAAAACCCTTGGATTCAACATATCCAGCCCACCCTTTCTCCGCCGTAGGTACATTATTCCCCTCCTTATTAGGTTCAACCTATTCCCCCACAAGAGCTGGAAGAACAGGCTGAAGAGCCTCGCTGAGAAAGATTCTGGCAAAGGGAAAATGACAGCGACATACAAGAAAACGGGGACCAAGTAGGTCTTCAACATTGTGACCCTTTCTCTGTAGGTCAGCCTTCAGTTCTTCCATCGCTGAACCTTTGCATTTCCGGTTTCCAATTTCTCCTCCCAATTTAGCGTGGCATTATCATCCCTCCCAAATGTAACCCCTAGAATCTTGATATGGGTGGAGGCTTTGGAAAACTGCGGCAGATCAAAGCTGGGCTCAGTATCTAATGTCCACAGAGCTTGACTCTTTTCAAGGTTGACCAGAGACCCGGAGGCCTCTGAGTAGCTTCTGATGGACGCAGATAACATCTGCACCTCTCGAGGATTGTAGATCACCAACGTCACATCATCCGCATAGGCAACAACATTCAGAGGCGGGCAGTGGGGGACCGGAACCCCCTGAAAATCGCACTCCTGCAGTGACCTCAGAAATGGGTCTAGGACAAAAACATACAGGAGCGGACTCAGTGGGCAGCCCTGCCTCACCCCCGCCCCAACGCCAAAAGTGTCACCCTGCCAACCATTAATCAGAGCAAAGCTCACCGCCTCTCTGTACAACGTCTTCAGCCAATCCACAAATTGTCCCGGAATACCGTACTTTGACAAAGTGGCCCACAGATAGTCGTGATCAACCCTGTCAAAGGCTTTAGCCTGGTCCAGACTAACAACATATCTCCCACACCGCAGAGCTTTACATCTCTCAAACATCTCCCGTATCGAGATGACTGCTCCAGAGATGTTCCGTCCTTTTACTGTGCCAAACTGAGAGCCTGCCAACAGTGCTGGGGATAAACAGACTAATCTAGAAAATAGGATCTTTGCAAGAATCTTCCTGTCCACATTCAAGAGGGCAATCGGCCTCCAGTTCTTGATGTCGCTCGGCTCTTTACCTTTAGACAGCAGAATTAACGAGGACACTCTCATGGATAGAGGCATCAGGTGATTTTCTACACAATTTCTGTACACATCCACGAGAATTGGAGCCAGGAGGTCTCTGAATTTCTTATAAAATTCTGCTGCTATACCATCTGGACCTGGTGCCTTCTTCAGATGCAACTTATCAATGGCCTCCTTAACTTCCTCCACCGTTAATTCTGCTGTCAAAGGAGAGAATTCCAGATCATTAGTATCAGGCACTGGAGTTGCCTCCAAGAATTGAGCCATCTTTATCCAAAACTTTCCTCTGAAACAAGTCAGCATAGTAAGATCTCACCACCTCCAGGATACTCTCCCGTGAATCCTGCAATACACCCTGGGAGTCAATGAGACCCGTGAACATTTTTTTGGCCACCCTCTCCCTGCAATTCTCAAAGGGATCAGGGGCCCCTAAGGACCCATAATCCTGTTCAAGAACCAGGGAGGTATACCTGCTATACTGATACTGCCTTATCTCAGATTTCAGCCGGTCGATCTTCATTTTGTCATCCCCGCCCGCCGAATACAGTGACTCCAATTCTTTGCGCAGCTTTAGGTACTGGCTATACTTATTCCTCCCTTTTTTAACTGACAGTCTCTTTAAGAGCGATCTGATATCCTCTTTGACGTCCTCCCACCAGTCGGTCATGTTGTCATAGAAGTCAACCCTGTCTAGATGAAGCTGGATAAGGGAGTGAACATGGCTCTGAACATAGGCATCATCCAGGAGACTGGAATTGAGCTTCCACAACCCTCTACCAATATCCGGACGGTTAGAGGTCCCCAAAGAGAAGCACAAGGCGAGGTGATCAGAGTAAGGGACGACCTTCTCACCCAGGGAGCCGACAGCCTCAGGAGGACTGACAAAAGCAAAGTCTATCCTACTGCTCCTGTTGGAACATGAATACGTGAATTTTGCCTGTCGCCCACCCTGCGTGAAAACGTCAGTCATTCCTGCCTGCATTATGACGTTATGTAGGTCCTTACCGTCCCTGGTCACTGTCCTGCCTGAGGAGCTGTCACCTGATGTCAGTATGGCATTAAAGTCCCCCGCCATCACCACTGGAAGAGAAGTGAAGAGGTAAGGCTCGACATCATTAAACAGCTGGATCCTGTCAGTCACCGTCTGTGGCCCATAGATGTTAATAAGCCGGAGTCACCTCCCATGGACAGTGGCATCCAGGACCAGACATCTTCCCATTGCCACCTCCGTCATCCTATGCACAGTCACATCATTGGTGTTAAACAGGACAGCGACCCCGGCGTAAGGCTCCACAGCCAGTGACCAGAAAGAAGGACCGGAACGCCATTCCCTCCCAGCCTCTCTCATAAGCCCCAGAGATGTCAGTCGTGTCTCCTGCAGTAAGATAACATCTGTGTCCAGATATTTGAAATGTTCATACACCGCGTGTCTAGTTCTCCTCAGCTTAATGCTATTCACATTACTCGAGGTCACTGTCAATGAGAACCCCGCCATCACAACACAATATAGAAGGAGCAGAGTAATAGCCATCATCATGAGTCAGAGATGTTCTGTCCACCACTGGTGTCCATGTCAGACTCCACCTGAGGGTCCACAGATAAGGGCTTCCGCTTTAGCAGGGGATGGTCCTCTATGTCCCTGTCACACTCAGCATCAACTTTCCTCAACTCTTTCTCATAATCATCATCATTAGACTCAGATAAAACTCCATACTTGTTGGACACGACCATCACTCCTGAAGAATTCTGAACCTTCTTACTAGCACTCTGACCAGTGTCATATTCTGCCGCAGGTTTACGGGACGATGTGTTCTTTTTCTTCCTTTTATCATTATTAATGCTCCAGTCATCAGATACAGACAGTGATGCTGAAGGCGGGGCTATCTGAGGCTGCTGGACCTGATGGACGACCTCCATGTTCCCCTCTGCACCCTGCTTCTCCGGTGCTGCCTGAGTGGACTCCTGGTGGGCATCTGAGCTGGTCAGCATCTCTCCTGACATTAAATCCTCCTCCTCACGTGTGCCTGCCACCACATCCTCATCCTCCTGAGCCTCTGCCCCTGCCATCACTAACTCATCAGGGAAGACTCTGCAGATGTTGTGCCAGGCGTCTGGACAGTCCGTGTGAGGGTGGCCCATCCTACCACAGAGGTTGCACCTGACGTCCCGGCAGTCTGCAGCGACATGGCCGATTGCCCCACACAGCCTGCACTTCACCACAGTACAGGCGTTAGCCAGATGACCTTTCCCACCACATTTGAAACACTTTCTGGGTTGCCCTGGATAATAACACCTTCCCTTCTCCCTCCCAATGAAGAAGGAGTTGGGTAAGTGGGCAGTGATGTTATCACATTGCCGCAATTTTACCAAGACCCGCCACCCCATTGTCCAGATACCATCCTCATCTCTGACCTTGGTGAGTCCAGAGACGAGGTCACAGAGTCTCCGGAGCCACACCTCGATGTCCTGTGGAGGAACGGCCTCATTCCAGAACGTGATGTTTACTGTGACAGTGTCCGTCCTGGAGATAGGAACCAACACAAACTTATTCCAGCCCTCAGCATCTCTGAACTTGGGGTAATTGACCCAGAGTCTATCCAGGTCAGACATGAGCTTGAAGCTGACCGCGTAGCCCTGCCTGTCCTGAAGATTAGACACTGCCAGTATCTCATTTGCCACAAACCCCATCTGGCCGCAGAGCAGCTCTCTCACCACATACCTGCGTTGTGGCAGATCCTCCTTGGCACCTATGTATTTAAACCGCACCACATTAATGCGCTTGAATGTCTGGCCGGTATACCTGGCACTGGAAGTGAAGGATGGGGCGCCGCGGCTCCAGGCATTCCTGGGGGGCACCTGCCGGGTCACACTGGGCTGACTGACAGGGAGAGGGCCTGCAGCAGGGGGGGCTGTCACACCTTGTGGACTGGATGGCAAATGGGGATAGTCACACATATCATGCACATTATCATAAGCAGCATCATTATCATCAGACAGTGCGACGTCCATTACAGAATGTGAAACCCCTCCAACCCCCGACCCCATGGGCACAGCATCCCCAGCCACAGTCTGTGCTTCAGCCTCAGCCTCATCAGCACAAGCAGTCTCACATACACTGTCCTGCTCCTGTGTGGGGCACTCTGGGACCTGTGGTGCCTCTGCTGCAGTCTGCAGTGTGTGCTCCTGTTCACACTCGGCTGCCTCATCAGCACAGTCTCACATACACTGTCCTGCTCCTGTGTGGGGCATTCTGGGACCTGTGGTGCCTCTGCTGCAGTCTGAAGTGCATGCTCCTGTTCACACTGAGCTGCCTGCTGCTGCAGCTGTTTTCCCTCCTGGAAGCAGAAGCAGGCAGCCTGTAACACTGGCCGTGTCCGCTGCTGGGGGGTCCCGTCCTGAACATCAGGGGTCCTGGCCTCTACAGCACAGTCCTGCTTATAGGAGGCAAACCGCTCCCGATTCCTGTAGGTCTCTGCCAGGGGCCCCATGCTCTCCAGCACAGATTCAGTGTCCTGCACAACACTCGCCAGCTGTACACCCAGTGTGTTCAGTCTTAGGTCATAGGCGTCATTACTGGCAGGATTAGTGATCTTTAGACTATAGATGAAGTCTACCTCCATTTGCAGCGCTTTTTTTTGCTGCTGTAACTCACCCAGTTTTCGGACAAGTCCCGGTATCTCATCCGCTAGCTGCAGCTCGGGTGCACGCGCCGGCCCCACAGGTTTAGTTTTAACGACAGGTAGAGGGTTTTTGAACACAGTCTTGTGCGGGTCCACCACGGATGGTTTTGTGGCCCCTTGGCTGGATGCAGGCTCCGCAGCAGGTTTATCGCTGCCACCTGACTGTGACCGTGTGCGTCCTGACCGTGCCATACTGCCATGCTGCTGTAGGTTCTCCTGCATTGTCTGTCTTTCCAAAGACGTCCGTCTCTGCCTGGGAGCAGGAGAGGTGATCTGACCAGCTGGGGCCGATCTCACCTGTGCACCTGGCAGGAGCTGCTTACTGACTGGGGAGCTACAAGAATTCACATTCAGCTGGATTCCATCACTCCCTGACACTTTTCCTTCTTGCTTCTTTGCTGGAACTGGAGAAGGTTTTCCTCTCAAAACTTTACTCACAGCTTTCTCCTCCTTCACCAAACTGCTGCAGCTTCGGCTCGCTGCATTCACTGGACTCACAGTGGCTTTGGGATTAACATTCCCATTGGTAGAAACCTGGGAGGCTTGTCCCAGTGTAGGTCGGGAAGCCTGGGCCTTGCCTGGGGAGCTTCCCTACCCAGGGTGGCCCCTACCCAGGGTGGCCCCTGCCCGGGCTTGCTCCAGACATGAGGAGATCCACAAAACACAACCTCACAGCTAGAAGGCAGTATTATAGTAGTTATATTCTTGTACATAGGAGCAGTATTATAGTAGTTATATTCTTGTACATAGGAGCAGTATTATAGTAGTTATATTCTTGTACATAGGAGCAGTATTATAGTAGTTGTATTCTTGTACATAGGGAGCAGTATTATAGTAGTTATATTCTTGTACATAGGGGCAGTATTATAGTACTTATATTCTTGTACATAGGGGCAGTATTATAGTAGTTATATTCTTGTACATAGGAGCAGTATTATAGTAGTTATATTCTTGTACATAGGGAGCAGTATTATAGTAGTTTTATTCTTGTACATAGGGGCAGTATTATAGTATATTCTTGTACATAGAGGAAGTATTATAGTACTTTTATTCTTGTACATAGGGGCAGTATTATAGTAGTTATATTCTTTTACATAGGAGCAGTATTATGGTAGTTATATTCTTGTACATAGGGAGCAGTATTATAGTAGTTATAGTCTTGTACATAGGAGCAGTATTATAGTAGCTATAGTCTTGTACATAGGGGCAGTATTATAGTAGCTATATTCTTGTACATAGGGGCAGTATTATAGTAGTTATAGTCTTGTACATAGGGGCAGTATTATAGTAGCTATATTCTTGTACATAGGGGCAGTATTATAGTAGTTATATTCTTGTACATAGGAGCAGTATTATAGTAGATATATTCTTGTACATAGGGGGCAGTATTATAGTAGTTATATTCCTGTACATAGTGGCAGTATTATAGTAGTTATATTCTTGTACATAGGGGACAGTATTATAGTAGTTATATTCTTGTACATAGAAGCAATATTATAGTAGTTATATTCTTGTACATAGAAGCAATATTATAGTAGTTATATTCTTGTACACAGAGGCAGTATTATAGTAGTTATATTCTTGTACATAGAAGCAATATTATAGTACTTATATTCTTGTACATAGGGGCAGTATTATAGTAGTTATATTCTTGTACATAGGAGCAGTATTATAGTAGTTATATTCTTGTACATAGGGAGCAGTATTATAGTAGTTTTATTCTTGTACATAGGGGCAGTATTATAGTATATTCTTGTACATAGAGGAAGTATTATAGTACTTTTATTCTTGTACATAGGGGCAGTATTATAGTAGTTATATTCTTTTACATAGGAGCAGTATTATGGTAGTTATATTCTTGTACATAGGGAGCAGTATTATAGTAGTTATAGTCTTGTACATAGGAGCATTATTATAGTAGCTATAGTCTTGTACATAGGGGCAGTATTATAGTAGCTATATTCTTGTACATAGGGGCAGTATTATAGTAGTTATAGTCTTGTACATAGGGGCAGTATTATAGTAGCTATATTCTTGTACATAGGGGCAGTATTATAGTAGCTATATTCTTGTACATAGGGGCAGTATTATAGTAGTTATATTCTTGTACATAGGAGCAGTATTATAGTAGATATATTCTTGTACATAGGGGGCAGTATTATAGTAGTTATATTCCTGTGCATAGTGGCAGTATTATAGTAGTTATATTCTTGTACATAGGGGACAGTATTATAGTAGTTATATTCTTGTACATAGGGGCAGTATTATAGTAGTTATATTCTTGTACATAGAAGCAATATTATAGTAGTTATATTCTTGTACATAGGGGCAGTATTATAGTAGTTATATTCTTGTACATAGAGGCAGTATTATAGTAGTTATATTCTTGTACATAGAAGCAATATTATAGTAGTTATATTCTTGTACATAGGAGACAGTATTATAGTAGTTATATTCTTGTACATAGGGGTAGTATTATAGTAGTTATATTCTTGTACATAGGGCAGTATTATAGTAGTTATATTCTTGTACATAGGGGACAGTATTATAGTAGTTATATTCTTGTACATAGGGGCAGTATTATAGTAGTTATATTCTTGTACACAGAGGCAGTATTATAATAGTTATATTCTTGTACATAGAAGCAATATTATAGCAGCCATAGTCTTGAGCAGAAGCAAGACTGACATGTCTGCACCTTATCTTTCACAAGGAGGTACACCCTATTAAAACTGTTGCATCTTGAGACATGATAAGTGGAACTTTTCAGAATTTTAAAAAAACACACTCACTGAAGCAATCTTTATCAAGTGCGTGTGTGCAAACTTGAATAAAGAGAACACGAGAGCCATATTTAGCCTTAGCGTGAATGTTTATACCATTGTGATTGCAATCGTCCTTTCTACCTCTCTAATCTTGCTCTTTCAAAGAAACCTAATTCATTAATCTCTTTTCTTCTTCTTTTCAATTGTAGAACCTTTCCCATATACAGAAGTCACAGACATGTCATGAAATGATCTTGGAGCAATGCCCTTGGTGACAGTGGCATTTTTTTTGTTTTTCCACTTTGCAATAAAAGGAGCATTGATGACAGAGACCTCTCTTTTCAATATTTGTTTCATCTTTTGTTTAACACACTGCCTTGAATTGTTCTTCTCGAAACCTCTTTACTGTACAGTCACCATGATAAAGCAGGCAGCGAAATTAGAATTTGATTTTATAATACTCATGCTGGTTACTTCTGCTTCCATACACTTTTATGACAATGTTAACATACAGATGTTCCCTTAATCTGCTTTCTAAATTACTTTGTATATCCCTGCCGTACATTTTCCTTTCAAGGTAGTTTATTTTGTATCAGCTCATTTATTTTTAAAGTTTTTTTTCTTTCCTCCCCTATCATTCAGCAGTACTAATGATATTTATACATCCCCTTCCTTTTAATCGCTAAGCGCCTTCTCCCGCCACCGTATTATTACCGTCTCTGTCTCTCCCCTTCTTTTATTTTCTCGTTTTATTACCTCTTTTTCAAAATTTAATAAATATATTTATACAACCGCTGTCGGATCTCATTTGTTTTGTAAGCAGGGCTCATTATTTCTGGAGGTATCTATAGCTGACAGACCATACATTTATTAAACCTTTGATCAGTCGACATTTCTCCCATGAATGATTTCATACAGTCAGTATGTACTTGCTATTTCATGGCGTAGTTCGGGGGCGTCCTGCCGTTCCCAATTACGCAGAGGAGACTTTCTTTTTTTACTCTTTTTTGTTTTAACATGATCACGGCTTACTTTTTTTGGGTGCAAGAAAATATTATGATTTCTTTTGGGGGATGGGATGTAATTGGTTTAGGGATTGTTCCATATTTTGATCACCATAACATAGATCATCGATATCAAATTTTTGAGGTCTGACACCTTGCAGCAGCATTGATCAGCTATGCAGTGTACAGCTCCATTCACTGTGTAGTTGTATCTCCATTGTACTGTAGCTCAGCCTCCATAACACCTAAAGGAACGTTCCATCTTTTATTTTTTTACGCCTTGTTCACCCTCCCCAGGTCCAACATTGCGTCTCCACCTTTGCCCCTGGTGCCTGTTATTGTCTGCAGCACAGACATCACATCTATATAACTGAACTCTGCAGCTCTGCCCGGGTTGATGGATGGCACAAACCACTCCGAGCTACTGAGCTCATTAGGATACATAGCTCTGGACCCAGAGAGGGTGAATAAAGCTAAGTTTGCTTGTTAATTTTTTTTAAAGAAGTTTCAGCCCTTGGGACCAGAAAAACCCTTTAAGTTCTGTGCTCACATTTCCGTTTTATTGCGTCTTTTTTGCTTTTTGTTTCTGCGCAGATTTTTGAACCTGAAGGATTTCCTAGTATCATCAATGTGAGATTCCTAAAGTCTCATGCACACGTTGCTTATTTTTTCCTTGTAGATTTGCTAATGAATGGGAAAAATGCATCAAAAACACGATTTCTACAAAAGACACAGGTGGAGCGAGGTCTGCACGGGCTTAAAGGGAATCTGTCACCCTTTTTTTCGGCTTGCAGCTGCCGGCATAGACATCGGGGGCTTATCTACAGCATTCTGTAATGCTGTAGATAAGCCTCCGATGTAACCTGAAAGATAAGAAAAACACGTTATATTATACACACCGGGCTGGGCGGTCCGCTCCGGTGGGCGTTGCGGTCTGGTCTGACGCCTCCCTTCTTTATGCGATGACGTCCTCTTCTCCTGTCCTGTAATGGCTCCGGCGCAAGCGCACTGCTCTGCCCTTTTGAGGGCAGAGCAGAGTCCTGCAGTGCGCAGGCGTCGGGAGAGGTCCGGCGCCTGTGCCCTGCAGAATTCTGCTCTGTCCTCAACAGGGCAGAGCAGTGCGCTTGTGCCGGAGCCATTCTGGACGGGAGAAGAGGACGTCATCGCATGAAGAAGGGAGGCGCCGGACCAGACTGCAACGCCCACCGGAGCGGACCGCCCACCCCGGTGAGTATAATATAACGTGTTTTTCTTATCTTTCAGGTTACATCAGAGGCTTATCTACAGCATTACAGAATGCTGTAGATAAGCCCCCGATGTCTATGCTAACAGCTGCAAGGCCAAAAAAAGGGTGACAGATTCCTTTTAAAATCAAACCCTAGGGGAGTGTGCTCAGAACTGCATAGCCATCATCGGTAGTGGGTGAGCCGAGGGATGCAGGACCTGGCCGGAGAATAAGGAAAGGTAGCTAAGAGGTAAAAGGAACGGAAACTCAATCGTGTGAGCGGAGGCCTGGTTAAAGCGACGGGACCCCGATCATGTGAGGGGAAACCTGGTTTAAAGGATGGAACCTCGATTGTGTGAGTAGAGAGGGATGTGAGCTATCTGTCAGGAACTGAAGCTAAAGGGAACAGGTCGGTGACAGAAGGAACAGTCTGTGATCTACAGTGTGAGACTTGCGCCCTCGATGAAGCTTGTAGTTTGGCTCCCGTTAGGGCCTGGAGCAGTAATCTCTATCCGAAGCTAAAACAGCCAGGAAAAGGCCCCCTACAGAATCCGCTCAGACTTTGTTGGTTGGCAGTCCATTGTATCCTTGATATTATTATTTTTATTATGTGGTAGATACACAGTTGTGTGAAAAAGTGTTTGCCCCTTTCCTGATTTCCTATTCTTTTGCAGATTTGTCACACTTAGGGTATGTTTCCACGTTCAGGATTACATCAGGATTTGCTGCGGATTCGACGCTGTGTACAGCCGCAGCGTTAAATCCGCAGCGTTCAGATGTTACAGCATAGTGGAGGGGATTTTATGAAATCCCATCTCCACTAAGCGTACAAAGACGCGGGTGGCACACCCGAAATTACGGACATGCGGAGCATCTTTCCAGACCGCAGCATGTCTATTTATCTTGCGGAGGCGCACAGTCTCCTCAAGATAAATAACCCAGTCTACGGATAGGATGCAGTGATTCCGCATGTGTTCAATGAGCACATGCGGTATCACCGCGCGTACAACAGGGGGCGGCTCTTTGGGCAGAGCGGGGTTTCCGCTGCGTCCAAAGCGCTGCAAGTACGCAGCGTGGAAACCTACCCTAAAATGTTCCAGATCACTAAACAAATGTAAATATTAGACAAAGATAACACAAGGAATCTTATATGTCCAAGATGCAATAAATGTCCGGCACTTCAAAATTCATAAATCAAACAAAGGTCAGATGGAGGAAGTGATTCAATGCAACTTAAATAAAATAAAATATTTTTTATTAACTAAAAATTATTTTAAAAAAATTCAATGTTAAAATAATTCAACCTTTAACGACCAGGGGTATTTCAGTTTTTTAATTTCTAATTTTTTTGCTCCCTTTCTTCCCAGAGCCATAACTTTTTTTTATTTTTCGGTCAGTATGGCCATGTGAGGGCTTGTTTTTTGCAGGACGAGTTGTACTTTTGATAGAGCCATTGGTTTGAACTAGAGTTGAGCGACTTTGGTCGGATCGGGTTTCATGAAACAAAATTTGTTTCAGATGAAACTGGTCCGACTAGGGCAAAAAAAGTCGGAGTTTCGTCCGTAACCCGACCCCAATGCAAGTCAATGGGGAATAAAAATAGGCATTGAGTGGATGAATGTCATCTAGATTGTGAGCCCCATTGGGGACAGTGCCGATAATGTATGTAAAGCACTGTGGAATTAATGGCGCTATATAAATAAATAAATAAAATATTTACACTAAATATGGCTAGAACCCTCATCATCCTTCAGAATATACCCACTGATACAATATATTCTGAAGGAAGATGGGGGTTGTTTGCTCACCTTTCCTAAAAGGATCTGGGACTTGTGAGTACCGTAGTTGCAACATTAAATAGTGTGCAGGGACAGATATGTTATTGGTGGAGGCAGCTCAGCAACAGTTCCCTCCACCAATCACTGTCCATCCCTGCAGAGGAGGAAGAGAATCGCTCTTCTCTCCTTCCTCAGCTTTAGGGCTCCGTCTGCAGCAGCGCATTGTCTGGACCCTGCCGCTAGATGCAGCGCATGCGCAGATTGAGAGCTCAGTAACCGAGAGCTCCATCTGCGCCGCATCCGCAGCCATTTTCCTACAAACATCGCGTAGAGGCAGGCGCGGATGGAGATCTCAGCTTTCCTACATCTGCTCCTGCACCGAGTGAGAAGCTGGAAGAAGAATGGCCACCGCTCCCTGCCGTACCACCACTGCAGAACCAATGCACACAGCAGGACCACCACCCCCAGCTCCGGGCCCGCAGCATTGACCCCTCGGTAAGAACATTGTTCGGGTTATTAGACACCCCCCCATTTTCCTCCTGATTTTGGGGATCATAAAAGCATGTCTTATCCGAAAAATACGGTAAGTGGTGAAAATAAATTCCTAAATTTGTTTAACCCCTTCCTGACATCCGACGTACTATCCTGTCCATGGGACCCGGGTCCCTATGCCCATGGACGGGATAGTACGTCTACCGCGATCAGCAGCGCCCACGTGGTGAGCGCCGCTGATCGCGGCCGGGTGTCAGCTGATTATCACAGCTGACACCCGGCACAATGTGTCAGGGGCGGTCACGGACCGCCCCCGACAGGTTAACCCCTTGCACACCACGATCAAACATGATCGCGGTGTACCGGGGGTTAAAAGGAAGCATCGGCAGGGAGGGGGCTCCCTCCGTGCTTCCCTGAGCCCCCCCACGGCAGCGCAATGTGCAGCGCTGCTGCGGGGGGGCTCCTTTCCTGCAGGCCCCCGAATCCAAGATGGCGACGGGGGCCTGCAGGAAGCTGGCTTCCTCAGTGCCTGCAAAGCGCAGGCATGAGGAAGCCTTCTGCACTGCTTGTGACAGATTGCTGATCTGTCACAGTGATCTGTGATGTGACAGATCAGCGATCTGTCACAGGACAGTGATGTCCCACCTGGGACTATTTAATAAAGTTAAAAAAAAATAAAAAAAAGTGTTAAAATAATTTTAAAAAAATCGCCAAATAAATTAGAAAAAAAAAAATATTCCCCCAAATAAATCCATATTTTGGAAATAATAAAAAAAAACCAATAAAAGTACACATATTAGGTATCGCTGCGTCCATAACGACCCGCCCTATAAAACTGTCCCATTACTTAACCCCTTTAGCAAACCCCTTAAAAAATAAAAATAAAAAACGAAGCAAAAAATAATGATTTATTATCATACCGCCAAACAAAAAGTGTAATAATGCGCGATCAAAAAGATGCATATAAATATCCATGGTACCACTGAAAACGTCATCTTGTCCCGCAAAAAACGAGCCACCACACAGCATCATCAGTGAAAAAATAAAAAAGTTATAGCTCGCAGAATAAAGCGATGCAAAAATAATTATTTTTTATATAAAATAGTTTTCATTGCATAAAACCGACAAAACATAAAAAAACAACCTAAATGAGGTATCGCTGTAACCGTACTGACCCGAAGAATAAAACCGCTTTAGAAATTTTACCGCACGCGTAACGGTGTAAACGCACCCCCCCAAAAGAAATTCATGAAACGCTGGTTTTTGTTCATTCTGCGTCCCAAAAATCGGAATAAAAAGCGATCAAAAAATGTCACGTGCCCGAAAATGGTACCAATAAAAACGTCAACTCGTCCCGCAAAAAATAAGACCTCACATGACTCGGTGGGTCAAAATACGGAAAAATTATAGCTCTCAATATGTGGTGATGCAAAAACTATTTTTACAATAAAAAGCGTCTTTTAGCGTGCGACAGCCGCCAAACATAAAAACCGCCATAAATAGTAAATCAAACCCCCCGTTATCACCCCCTTAGTTAGAGAAAAATAATAAAATAAAAAAAATGTATTTATTTCCATTTTTCCATTATGGTTAGGGCTAGGGTAGGGTTAGGGCTAGGGTTATGGCTAGGGTTAGGGCTAGGGCTAGGGTTAGGGCTAGGGTTAGGGCTGAGATTAGGGTTAGAGGTGTGTTGGGGTTCGGGTTGGAGTTAGAATTGGGGGTTTCCACTGTTTGGGCACATCAGGGGCTCTCCAAACGCACATGACACCCGCAGACCATTCCATCAAAGTCTGAATTCCAAAACGTCACTACTTCCCTTCCGAACCCTGACGTGTGTCCATACAGTAGTTTTCTCACACATATGGGGTGTCAGTGTACTCAGGACACATTGGACAACAACTTTTGGGGTTCAATTTCTCCTGTTACCCTTGGGAAAATAAAAAAATTGGGGACTAATTGATCATGTTTGTGGAAAAAATACGATTTTTTTATTTTCGTGCCCTGGCATTATAAACTTCTGTGAAGCACTTGGGGGTTCAAAGTGCTCACCTCACATCTAGATAAGTTCCTTAGGGGGTCTAGTTTTCAAAATGGGGTCATTTGTGGGGGGTTTCCACTGTTTAGGTACATTAGGGGCTCTCCAAAGGCAACATGACACCCACAGACCATTCCATCAAAGTCTGCATTCCAAAATGTCACTATTTCCCTTCCGAGCCCCGACGTGTGCCCATACAGTAGTTTTCTCCCACATATGGGGTATCAGCATACTCAGGACAAATTGGACAACAACTTTTGGGGTTCAATTTCTCCTGGTACCCTTGGGAAAATAAAAAAATGGTGACTAAAAGATCATGTTTGTGGAAAAAATACAAATTTTTTATTTTCACGCCCGGGCGTTATAAACTTCTGCGAAGCACTGGGGGGTTCAAAGTGCTCACCACACATCTAGATAAGTTCCTTGGGGGGTCTAGTCTACAAAATGGTGTCATTTGTGGGGGGTTTCCACTGTTAGGTACATCAGGGGTTTTCCAATCGCGACATGATGTTCGATCTCAATTCCAGCCAAAAACGTCAAATGGCGCTGCTTCCCTTCCGAACTCTGCCATGCACCCAAATAGTGGTTTACCCCCACATGTGGGGTATCAGCGTACTCAGGACAAATTGCACAATAACTTTTAGGGTCCTGTTACCCTTGGAAAAATAAGAATTGAGGGTGAAAAGATCATTTTTGTGGAAAAAATATGATTTTTTAATTGTACGGCTTTATGTTATAAACTTCTGTGAAGCCCTTGGGGGTTCAAAGTTCTCACCACACATCTAGATAAGTTCCTTAGGGGGTCTAGTTTCCAAAATGGTGTCATTTGTGGGGGGTTTCCACTGTTTTGGTACATCAGGGGTTTTCCAATCGCGACATGGTGTCAGATCTCAATTCCAGCCAAAAACGTCAAATGGCGCTGCTTCCCTTCCGAGCTCTGCCATGCGCCCAAATAGTGGTTTACCCCCACATATGGGGTATCAGCGTACTCAGGACAAATTGCACAATAACTTTTAGGGCCCTGTTACCCTTGGAAAAATAAAAATTGGGGTGAAAAGATCATTTTTGTGGAAAAAATATGATTTTTTAATTGTACCGCTGTACGTTATAAACTTCTGTAAAGCCCTTGTGGGTTCAAAGTTCTCACCACATATCTAGATAAGTTCCTTGGGGGGTCTAGTTTCCAAAAAGGGGTCACTTATAGGGGGTTTCCACTGTTTAGGTACATCAGGGACTCTCCAAACATGACATGGCGTCCGATCTGAATTCCAGCCAATTTTGCATTGAAAAAGTCAAACGGCGCTCCTTCCATTCTGAGCTCTGCCGTGCGCCGAAACAGTGGTTCCCCCCCACATATCAGGTATCAGCGTACTCAGGACAAATTGCACAATAACTTTTGCAGTCCAATTTCTCCTGTTACCCTTGGTAAAATAAAAAAAATTGAACCTGAAATATTTTTTTTGTGAAAAAAAGTTAGATGTTCATTTTTTTTTTTTAAATATTCACAAAAATTCCTGTGACGCACCTAAAGGGTTACTAAACTTCTTGAATGTGGTTTTGAGCACCTTAAGGGGTGCAGGTTTTAGAATGGTGTCACTTTTGGGTATTTTCTATCATATAGACCCCTCAAAGTGGCTTTAAATGTGATGTGGTCCTAAAAATAAAATGGTGTTGTAAAAATGAGAAATCGCTGGTCAACTTTTAACCCTTATAACTTCCTAACAAAAAAAAATTTTGGTTCCAAAATTGTGCTGATGTAAAGTAAACATGTGGGAAATGTTAGTTATCAAGTTTTTTGTGTGCCATATCTCTGTGATTTAAGGGCATAAAAATTCAAAGTTGGAAAATTGCGAAATTTTCGCCAAATTTCCGTTTTTCTCACAAATAAACGCAAGTTATTTGAATGAAATTTTACCATTAACATGAAGTACAATATGTCACGAGAAAACAATGTCAGAATCACCGGGATCCATGGAAGCGTTCCAGAGTTATTACCTCATAAATGTACAGTGGTCAGAATTGTAAAAATTGGCCCGGTCATGAACGTGCAAACCACCATTGGGGGTGAAGGGGATAAAAAGAATAAAAAAAGAAAATTGCGTCATTTTCCGAGACCTTTAGTGTTTCCATTTTCCGTGATCTCAGGCTGGGTGAGGGTTCATTTTTTGTGGGTCGAGCTGCCATTTTTATTGATACCATTTTGGTGTAGCTATCATCTTTTGATCGCCCGTAGTTGTATTTTATTACAATGTAGTGGCGACCAAAAATACGTAATTCTGGCGTTTTGATTTTTTTTCATTACGCCGTTTAGTGGTTGGGTTAATTCTTTTTTTATATTGATAGATCGGGCAATTCTAAATGCGGCAATACAATATATGTGTAAATTTAATTTTTTTATTGTTTCATTTTGAATGGGGTGAAAGGGGAGTGATTTCAGCTTTTATATTTTTAAAATTTTTAAAATAATTTTAAAAACATTTTTTTTTACTTTTTGAATCCTTCAATAGTCTCCATGAGAGACTAGAAGCTGCAATATTTCAATTGCCTCTGCTACACACAGGCGATGATCAGATCGCCTGTGTGTAGCAGAAATGCTCACTTGTTTTGAGCACCGACCACGGGGTGGCGCTCATAGCAATCTGGCAATGACAACCATAGAGGGCTGCTGGAGAACTCTGGTTGTCATGGCGACTCATCATTGACCTGTGATCATGTGACAGGTCACCGCGGGTTAAGCGCGAGTTAAATGCCGCTGTCAGAGATTGACAGCGGCATATAACTAGTTAGCAGCCGCGGCTGGATCACGATTCCACCCTCGGCTGTTGCGGGCACATGTCAGCTGTATATATCAGCTGTCATATATCTGTAAAGGTGGGGGCTCAGCACCAGAGCACGCACCAAACAGGGGGAGTCCTATGTGGGCGTACTATTACGCTCAACGTTGGAAAGGGGTTAAAAAGGCAGGGCCAAAGCCTCCGAAAGGGAGGGAAAACAACAGCCAGGTGATAATATTTGAAGAAAAAATGGAGAGATAAAAGGATATGTAAACATATACCAATATTTGTTAGCTACTGGTTTGATACTGGAGGTAGGACATGTCCAAATGTAAACCCTTATAATAAGGTTCCCTTTTCAAAAAATCTGTCATATCATATTTATGGATATAGTCTCATGGCAACTTCAGCCCGGTATATCAGGGGGAAAGGGTCACCAGAGGGGATTGCACATTCAACAAGTCTTTGCAACCACTAGATCTATAGTCACAATTATGTTAGAATATATCCAATTTACCTACCAGGATAAGTCAGAAAGGCAGGTGCTGCGGGTCGTGTAACCTTACACCCGACGGGCGTGACGATGATCAATGAGTGGAACAGGCTGCCACGAGAGGTGGTGAGTTCTCCTTCAATGGAAGTCTTCAAACAAAGGCTGGACAGACATCTGTCTGAGATGGTTTAGTGAATCCTGCATTGAGCCGGCGGTTGGATGTGATGACCCAGGAGGCCCCTTCCAACTCTAACATTCTAGGATTTGGTGTATAATACTATTAAGGTTTGTAAATCGGTTTATGGTTACTGAAAGTTAGGGATATCTAGTCTAGCCTATCGAGGTCGCACTGAGTTTATTATTTTGTAGGCCAATGTTTAGGGCCACAGGTACAGAGTTAGGGACAGACAGTAACTACTAGGGCAAGAGAAACAATAGGAACTGCATTGAATTGTTTTTCATTGTCATTAATTTATGAATTAACATCTTATTGATTTTGCACCTTGTCTTTCTAAACTTTTATATAGTTAATAAACAATTTCTTTTACTGCACCACTAAGTCTTCACTCCCCATACCACTGCATTGTCTCACCTGTCTACACTAGAACAAAGCTTGCACCAGATGGTGCCCCTTGTGGAAAATTCTGTTGGTGCAGTTGTAAGTGGGTTTGCGGGATGCAGTGAAAGACAGAAGGCAGAACAAGGGTTAACAAATGTAACAGTTTTAATTTTACAGGGGTTAACTCCTCACAGGGAGATAAATGGTTAAATGAGGGTTAAACAGCTCAATGGCAAGCAATAGGCAAAGTTAATAAGCAAGATAACGGCAGTTATTTCAATCACTAATAGTTGTCACGGCCACCACCGATACTCACCTGCAGGGTCCTGTGCGCACCTCCCGGCGCGCACCCGCTCCCCGGCGCGTCCCTGCTGCTGACCTCCGGCCTCCCCGACGTCGCTCCCACGCTCCTGTGGCCGGCGCTCTGACGGCACCATGTGACGCGGTAGCTCCGCCCCCAACATGGTGGCGCCCATCGTCTATTTCTGGCAGGCGTCTCCCCAGGTAAGACATCTGTGTATCGTTCCCGGGCTGCTGTCCTTTTGGCCAGCGCTCAGTACGCTCTTAGGCCCTGCATACTCTGTATCACCTTGCTCCGCTTAGTTAGGTTTTTCTGCTGTCTTTCTCTGGGTTCGCCATTCTGGCGGTTCTGGTTTTCCCTGCCGTCCTCTCTGTGTGCTTGCGCTCCTGTGACTCCCTTGTCCGTGTAATCTCTTACTCTCTTCCTCTCTTGCAGCCTCCAGCCACTACCTGCTCCGAACCCTCCAAGTCTCTGCGTTCCTCTGGCTCCTACCGCTGTCTCCCGTACCGCTGCTCCGCTGACTCTCCACCCTAGTTCCCCTGGTGTTCACCCAGTCGTCCCTTTGGCTCCGGCTGTCACGGTTCCATCCCTTGTGGGGCTGCCCCTAACACTCCCTGTATAGGGGGTGGCTCCACCTGGTCCAGCTCGTCCGCAGGGGCTCTGGAGCCGTGACCCAGAGGGTCCACTCCGTGTTGCTCTCTTTGTTTTACCATCCTAAACACACTCCGTAACAGATAGACAGGCCATGGACCCCGCTGGAGTCACGGCTACTCAGAAGGAGTTACTTTTTTTCAGAGAGAATCAAACGCGCATAATGTCCTTTATGAAATCGATGGACGCGCGTCTCTCCGCCCTCCAAACCTCCGATCCTGGTAAAGCGGCCCAGCTGGCCGGCTTACAGTAAGAGTTAGCACAGCAGCGGGATGCACAAAGTCACATCCTCAGCTACATGGCTTCGGTTGATGGCAGCTTACTCGCGCTCCAGGCAGCCGCGGCTGCTCCTCCTCCAGTTTCTGGCCCTCATGCCCTTCCGCGGTTGGCCAAACCACCCCGCTCTATCGGTGACGCTAAACTATGCCGAGGTTTCCTGAACCAATGTCGCCTCCACTTCGAGTTGCAGCCTCAGGCATACCCCACAGATCTCTCTAAAGTGGCCATCATAATCTCCCACCTCGAGGGGGACGCTTTACCATGGGTAATCCCCCTCTGGGAGCGTGATGACCCCCTGGTTGCCCATTTGTCAAATTTTTTGGACACTTTTCGTTGCGTATTCTACGAGCCAGGTCGTCTCGCCTCCACCAGAGTCTCTGTTCAGTTTATGCCAGGGGTCCCTAACTGTGGGGCAATATGCCATCCAATTCTGGACTCTGTCGTCCGATTTGGGTTGGAACAATGAGGCTTTGGTAGGAGCTTTTTGGAGGGGGCTTTCGGGTCGTATAAAGGACGAGTTGGCAGGCTGCGACACTCCCACGGCTCTTGAGGATCTAATCTCTTTGGCAACCCGAATAATTCTGCGGTTCCAGGAACGAGCTCGTGAGAGAAGACTCGTGCACCCGTTGCCATCTCCTCGCAGACCACCCAGTCCTCGGTCTAGGGCTTTTCCCTCTGCATCAGGACCCGAGCCTATGCAAGTAGATCACTTGAAACTCTCCGAACAGCGACGCAAGGAGAGAAGTTCTCACGGCCTATGTTTCTATTGCGGTAGCGGGTCTCATTTGCTCCGTACCTGTCCGGATCGTCCGGAAAACTTCTCCGCCTAGGTCAGGTAAGAAAGGTCTCCCTAGGTGTGCATGATTCCTCTCAACCCCTTTCTCTATCTGTCCTATTGCATGTGAGTGGCAAGTGGGTCTCCTTGGCAGCCTACGTGGATTCGGGCGCCGCTGGGAATTTTATTAGACTCGATGTAGTTTCCAAATTTTCGGTCCCTGTGAAGGCCCTTGAGAGTCCCCAAGTCCTTGCATCTGTAGACGGTAATCCCTTGCAAGAGACCGTTAAGTTAGTTACGCACGAGGTCGAGCTTCAGATTGGCGCCTTGCACAAGGAGAAAATCTCGTTTTTTGTTTTAGCCGGTATCTCTCATCCTATTCTCCTTGGTCTTCTCTGGTTGCAACTTCATGAACCTACTTTAGATTGGCGTAACGGCAATGTTTTGTGCTGGGAGGACCCTTGTCAGTCTCGGTGTCTGCAGCCGGTACATCCCGTAGGTGTTCCCCGTCTCCTCCCTGGTTCCTCTAGTTTGCCGCCCGCATATCGGGTCTACGCGGATGTCTTTGACAAGAGAGAGGCTGAGGTTCTTCCACCTCACCGACCTTATGACTGCCCTATCGAGCTCATTCCTGGTGCCACTCCTCCCCGCGGCAGAATTTTTCCTTTCTCTTTAGCCGAGACGCAGGCTATGTCGGAGTACATCCAAGAGAACCTAGCCAAAGACTTCATTCGAAAGTCATCCTCGCCTGCTGGAGCAGGCTTCTTTTTTGTGAAGAAGAAGGACGGGACTCTTCGTCCGTGTATTGATTATCGGGGCCTTAACCGCATCACGGTAAAAAACAAGTACCCGCTTCCATTGATTCCTGAACTCTTCGATCGCTTGAGAGGAGCATGAGTCTTCACCAAGCTGGACCTGCGAGGAGCCTACAATCTAGTTCGTATACGGTCCGGGGATGAATGGAAGACCGCATTCAACACACGGGACGGGCATTACGAGTACTTAGTAATGCCATTTAGACTCTGCAACGCTCCCTCAGTATTCCAAGAACTCGTCAACGACATCTTTCGAGATCTCCTCTATGTCTGTGTAGTGGTCTATCTGGACGACACCTTGATTTTCTCTCCCGACTTGTCTACCCACCACAGAGATGTCCGTCAAGTTCTACATCATCTCAGGGAGAATTACCTGTTTGCTAAGTTGGAGAAATGCCTCTTTGAGCAGTCCTCTCTACGGTTCCTTGGCTACATCGTTTCGAGTACTGGCTTGGAGATGGATCCTGAAAAGGTCTCTGCCGTTCTCAAGTGGTCGCGTCCCCAAGGAGTGAAGGCAATCCAGCGTTTTTTGGGCTTCGCCAATTTTTTCAGGCAATTCGTCCCGCATTTTTCCTCCCTAGTCAAGCCTATCTCGGCTCTCACTCGCAAAGGAGTTAATCTCCACTCCTGGCCGCTGGAGGCTGAAGCCGCTTTTAAAGATTTAAAGCAGGAATTTGCTAAGTCTCCGGTACTCCACCATCCAGATGCCAATAGGCCATTTTTCCTGGAGGTTGATGCCTCGTCTGTGGGTGCAGGAGCCGTTCTTCTACAAAAAACCTCCTCTGGACGCGTGGTCACATGTGGGTTCTTCTCCAAGGTCTTCTCCACCCCAGAACGTAATTACGCTATCGGAGACAGAGAACTACTGGCCATCAAACTCGCCCTCGAAGAGTGGTGCCATCTTCTTGAAGGAGCTGTCCATCCGTTTACCATATTCACGGATCATAAGAATTTGGCTTATGTTCAGACCGCCCAAAGACTCAACCCGCGTCAAGCTAGATGGTCTTTGTTCTTCGGGCGCTTTGATTTTCAGCTCCACTTCCGGCCAGGGAATGAGAACGTCAAGGCTGACGCCCTGTCTCATTCCTTTTCGCCTGTGGACAGTGAGGATGATCCAGCGCACATCATCAATCCAGCTAAGATTATCACTGTGGCTCCCCTAAGCGTACTTTCTCCACCACCCGGTAAGACCTTCGTTCCAGGTAGGGACAAGGCTAGGGTCTTATGCTGGGGGCACTCATCTAAATTTTCGGGACACGCTGGAGTAAGGAAGACTCTCTATCTCGTCTCCCGTCACTATTGGTGGCCATCGCTTCGCCAAGACGTCTTGGACTTCATCGCTTCCTGTCCTTCGTGTGCCAGGAACAAGGTCCCTTGATCCCGACCTTATGGGCTCCTACACCCATTACCCATACCCACGACTCCGTGGACCCACATAGCTATGGACTTCATCACCGATCTGTCAATGTCCTCGAAATGTTTGGTTATCTTAGTAGTCGTGGATCGGTTTTCTAAGATGGCTCACTTTGTTCCTTTGTCTTGTTTGCCTTCTGCCCCCGAGTTGCCGAAGATTTTCTTGCTCCACGTCTTCCGTCTCCATGGCTTTCCTCGGCACGTTATCTCGGACAGAGGAGTCCAATTCACCTCTCGATTCTGGCGAGCTCTCTGCAGATTGATGAAGATAACTCTGGATTTTTCATCGGCCTATCATCCCCAGTCTAACGGACAAGTGGAACGGGTCAATCAAGTCCTGACTTCCTACCTCCGGCATTTTTCCAACGCGCACCAAGATGACTGGGTTTCTCTTCTTCCATGGGCTGAATTCGCGTACAATAATCACCCCAGTGAAGCCTCTACCAAGTCCCCCTTTTTTGTGGTTTTTGGTCAACATCCCGGCATTCCCCTTCCCGTTTCCCCCACCTCGGGTGTACCGGCGGCGGATGCTGTGTCGATAGATTTCTCCCAGATTTGGAGGGACACCAGGGAGGCCCTTGAGAGAGCCAGTCGCAAAATGAAGGATTACGCCGATAAGAAACATTTAGATGCTCCTCCGTACTCCCCTGGGGAGAAGGTCTGGCTTTCCTCACGGCATATCAGACTAAAGGTTCCTTCCTATAAGTTGGGTCCACGTTTCATTGGTCCTTTTGAGATTCTAAGGTGCGTCAATGACGTGGCCTACAAATTAAAATTGCCTGCCTCGCTAAGAATTCCCAATGTTTTTCATGTATCCCTCCTCAAGCCTGCGGTATTTAATCACTACCACTCAATCGCTTCGCAAAATTTCCAACCCAGCAGTTCTGATAATAACTTTGAGGTTAAAGATATACTCGCCACTAAGACTGTTAGAGATCGAACTTTGTTTTTGGTCGATTGGAAGGGTTTCGGCCCTGAGGAGAGGTCCTGGGAACCTCGAGAAAACATTAATGCTCCTCGGATCATGAAACGATTTCTCGACAACCTTAGGAGAGGAGGGAGTAGAGGGAGGGGTACTGTCACAGCCGCCGCTGATACTCACCTGCAGGGTCCTGTGCGCACCTCCCTGCGCGCACCCGCTCCCCGGCGCGTCCCCGCTGCTGACCTCCGGCCTCCCCGACGTCGCTCCCACGCTCCTCTGGCCGGAGCTCTGACGGCGCCATGTGACGCGGTGGCTCCGCCCCCAACATGGCGGCGCCCATCGCCTATTTCTGGCAGGAGTCTCCCCAGGTAAGACGCCTGTGTATTGTTCCCGGGCTGCTGTCCTTTTGGCCAGCGCTCTGTACGCTCTCAGGCCCTGCTACGCTGCATCTCCTAGCCCCGTTTAGTTAGGTTTCTTCTTCTGTTCTCTCTCTGGGTTCGCCCCTCTGGCTGTCCTGTTTTCCCTGCCATCTTCCCGGTGTGCTGCACCCCTGTGAACTCCTTGTCCGTGCCCTCTCTTAACCTCTCTCTCTCTTGCAGCCTCCAGCCACTACCTGCTTCGAACCCTCCAAGTCTCTGCGTCCTTCTGGCTCCTACCACTGTTCTCCCATACCGCTGCTCCGCTGACTCTCCACCCTAGTTCCCCTGGTGTTCACCCAGTCGTCCCTTTGGCTCCGGCTGTCACGGTTCCATCCCTTGTGGGGCTGCCCCTAACACTCCCTGTATAGGGGGTGGCTCCACCTGGTCCAGCTCGTCCGCAGGGGCTCTGGAGCCGTGACCCAGAGGGTCCACTCCGTGTTGCTCTCCTTATTTTTGCCATCCGAAACACACTCCGTAACAACTATACTTGCTATGTGTGAATGGTGACGGATGTATGTCTCTGGTGACTGAGTCATTATAAAACCCCTTCCCTCTGATATTACGCATGTGGATAGGAAATTAGTTTAGCAGTCAGCGCCAGTCAGTGGCAAGCCTTAAGCCACTGTGCACACCACACCGCTATGCTAGCGTCCGACATTGCGCTTGCTTTCTGGCTTTGTCGTCGAGCGGCAGTGTCCTGCACCGCGCTGCAGTTGCAGCCCTTCTTGGCGCTCGCAGAAGCGACGCCGCACACACGGTAGGTCTAGAGGGACGCAGCTCCTCTGTCTTGGGTCCTGCCCCTGTGACCAGATACCGTGTGTGCATTTACCTGAGGCCTGTGTCACTAACAGGTTCAGCATTTTGTATGTTTTTGTTGCGGCACATCGGTGTGTGAACAGAGCCCGCTCTGCGCACTCTGGGTGAAGTTGAACCCGTGTGCATTATACCGCCATATCGGCACCTCTGTGTGTGAACAGAGCCCGCTCTGCGCACTCCGGGTGAAGTTGAACCCGTGCGCATCATACTGCCATATTGCTCCTCTGTCAATACCTAGCAGCGGTGTAACACCTACTGCACGGTGGACCCCGAGCGGCGAACGCACTTTATTATTTATTTTTTATTTAGTGCGTTCCGCCGTTCCTAACACACAGTATGTACAGATAACCCTAGCAGTGCCTCTAAGTTTGATGGTTAAATAACAACACCAAGAATTTGACGAATAACACATGTGCATGTATACCAAACCTTTACAGTGCAAAAATATTTAGAGGCACAGTCATATGAGGGAGGCAGAAGTCATCTGCTTTCTGAGGAACCAAAGAGATCTCTGCCAAAAAAAAAGACCATGGTAAGGGGCTCTGTTATGGATATTTCTTTGGGAGTTGATCTTAGAAAAATCAATCTTATATTTCTAAAATACTAATTTTGTGCACAAGTAACAATCAATCTAGAATCATCATGAACTGAAATCTTATATTTCCAACAATAGTATTTTTTTTACAAGATGTTATGTTCCTGCTGACTGGATATGGTAATGCTATTGGTGGGACTTTATGCTTATTACCTTTTGTAGTGGCTTATTATTATTACTCAGATTTTCTTTTTTTGGAGGGGAAATGTTGGATGGAAGTTCAGCTTCTTATCTCTGTACCCCCTAGTGACTATTCTATTTACGCAAAGTACCAGAAAACAAAATAGCTTTATTGCAGGCGAAAGAGAAGATAGACAGGAGGATTAAAAGGCAAAATGGTATATAACATAGGGTGGACATGACATATCCCGACACTTGGAAGAATTACTATATGGGTATAGTACGTCCATGTCAAATTCTTTCTTTACACAGAGGGCTGTGCCTTGGCGGTTGGGGTGGGTAGTGTAGGGGTCAAACGATTTCACTTAATTTTTATTTATTGATTATTTATTTGTTTATTATACTTTTTTCAATTTTGGTTTTAGATGTATTTACCTGTCACAGTGCCCACGCCGATCTTTTAAGCACCACTGAAAGCACCTACAATGAGAAATTAACCATTGGAACTGGACCGTGAAGATATGGGAGATGGTGGCCTGATGTGATGGATCATGTTTTACGTCTTGTTTACAGACGGGTGTAGGCGCGTCACTTACGTGGAGAATAGATGGCGTCAGGAAGAAGACAAATCGATGGTAATGTGATGGGGCAATTGAATAAGGAAGGTTATCCAGCTCATGTGTCTTGATGAGTGCACAGGATCAAAATCTACCATCGAAAAGAAAGTCCAACAAGAATATGTAGCCCGTCTAATAAATACTTAAAAAATGGCAGTAAGGTATGACGTGACAAAAACTTGAAAAACTCCCCTTTGTCCATATTCGTTGACAAGTTTCGAGGCACACGCCTCTTGCTCATTTCATTTTTCACTTTATCCAAGGTTTTTGGCATGCCATCCATTATAGCCATTTTCCTAGTATTGGAAACAAAGTGTTATATATTTTTTAGACTTGCTGAATCTTCTTTTTGGACTTTCTTATTGACGAAGCAATGGCCTGCTGGAAAACCTTAGGTTGTAATATGTAAAAAATAAAGAAAATTCTTATACTCACTGCTCACCTCTCTGCTCCTCACCCTCCCATGTTCAGCCTTCAATGCATCTTCAGATCACCACCGCTCATGCTGAAATCCCCAGGCATCTCATGCTGGACTGGGACTTTGTGGTTTTGATGGGATTCTGGAGGGTCCTGAGGTCACGATGCCCTCCCTGAGCCTCATCAAAGTCAGAAGTCACGGCCCAACAAGAGAATCCCGGGGATGCAGCGAGAGCCAGACCGGTGACACAAGGCAATGGAGAGATGAGCATAAGAATTTTTCATTTTTAACATCTTGAGGGCCCTGGTTCAGAAAAATGGCAGTCAGTGATCGCCAACTTGTTGAATTCGCGCCAAAGCAAATTACAAAAAAACAAAATCTGCATTTTCGTGAATGCGATTTTTGTAAGATTCGAATAGAATTCAGTTCCACTCGAATGTATTCATTCATCTGTATTCGTTCATCTCTACCAGCTACCACAGGACACCCTCAGAGGTCTCCACGATTTGACGGGCCGTTTGGGCGGCATGAGGAGGAGCCAGTAATATTAAGTAGGAGATTTTAATGCTATGGCTGAAGGGTTTAATAATTTTATATTTTTGGTAAAATGCTGATGGGGGGTGGGGATCAGGATGATGGTTACATAGTATCATTTGCTTTCAGCCTCTTGTGACCAAGTGATTTACATAGTGAAATTGACGTTCGAATTGCCCCTCCACGTTCTTAAAGACTAGACACTTTGCTCTTTAAGGCACACAAAGGAAAAAAAAAACAAAACACCGAAGTGAAATCACAAAGGAGGCTGTTGTAGCCCAAAGCAAAAGGCACTTTCCCATGCATGGCATGGTATCCTACTGTGTCTCATAAACCCACAATGCTTCTGGCTTCGGGAAGGAGAGGATCTTGCCGTAAACAAGACATTTCCATTCAAGCTATTTAAACAAACATGCTAATGGTCTAGGGGAGGACAATAATGAGTTGGGCTATTATTCAGCCATACTTATATTAGCAAATCATTTCGTTTCAAGTCAATTGATTCTATGCTTCAGAGAGTAGCCAAACAATATTAAACCTTTACCGCGTGTTACATTGAAAAATGACATACCTGTAATTGTTATGTATTTACATATTCATTGCCGCTGTACCGTACATGGCCATTATCCTGGCGCCCTGGCGTATTTCCAGGAAGCTTTGCAAAAAGAAAAAAAAAAAAAAAGGACAAAGAGAAAATCATTTGTAAAAAATTACAATAAAAAAAATAAAAATAAAGGACAAGACAAAAAAAAATTGAGTAAAATAAAAATGTCTAAATTTGCATTTTTTTTAAATGACAAAAATTAATAAACAAAAAAATATTGCACATGTATACATAGATCAGAGAAAAGTGCTACCTATGCTGCGACATCTTCTGGAGGTTTTACGGCAGCAGATGAAACTGCCTCTCCATGGTCTATAGACATGTTTTAGGAAGTAAATAATATAACTTTGGAGTAAAAAGAAGTATTAAGTGGCGAAACAAGACTTACATTGGACATGTGGCAGCAGGACGCAGACGCGCAACTTACACATTAAACACATGCCACACAAATGCCACTCACCTATTAAAACACAAAGTACAAATATGCTGCTTAAAAAACTAGATGTATGAGATACATGCCACCCAGACATGTTACATACATATAGGATACATGCCACACTCATTGGTCACAGAAAAGACTTGTGCCGGACACACACGTTGTACATTTTAAACATATGCCACCTATCCACAGGACACCCACTTATTAGACACGAGCTGCACAAAGTGTTAATTTCATTCATGCATTAGATATACAGTATGAAACTACAAAAATTGCTATAAGTCTCTTTAAGCCGACTTGGCGATCTCCACAAGGAAAACCGTTCCTCCTTATATTCCCTCTCAGAGGCTACTCATCCAGCTAAATCAGACATCCTGATTTGGCACTGATGAAGGGCAAACACCCCGAAACACGTTTCTGCAAATGAAATGTCTAGTTTGGCTTTTTATCCTAAGTCTCGTTAAAGGGTCAATATTGACATTTACAATTGGTACATTCAATTGATTGCCCTAGAGTTCTATTTTTCATCCTCTCTGAAGAGGATATTTTATTTTTCAGAGGAGCATTGCATGGTCTATAAGTCTCCTTATGCTAATTTGGCATTCTCCACAAGGAGAAAAGCTCCCAGTTACATCGCCTTTAAGAGGCCATTCATCCGTCTAAATCAGATCCCCTACTTTGCACTGGTGAGGAGCAAATACCCCAAAACACATATCTGCAAATGGAGTCTCTGGTTTGGCTTTTATTCCAAGTCACGTGGAAATGCTCATTAAAGGGTCAATATTGACTTTTAGGGTTGTTAACCCCAATGATACTACAGTTCTAGTTCTCTTCCTCTCTGAAGAGTACATTTGCATGTTCAATATCCCACAGGAGCATTTCATGGCCTATAAAGGGCCTGTCACACTAAGATATCGCTAGCAATATCGCTATAACTTGTGACGTTATAGCGATATTGCTAGCGATATCGCTATGTCTGATACTTACCTACAACCCGCTCCCCCGCTGGTTATCGCTGATCATGCGAGAACGTCCTGGACTGTTTCTCGTCATCTCGCTGGTCGGGATCGCTGGTGCATCGCTAAGTGTGAGAGGGCCTTTAGTCTCTTTATGCTGGTTGGCACTTTCCACAACTAAAAAAGTTCTTCCTTAAAACCCTTGTGAAGGCCACTCACTCAGCCAAATCAGACCTCTGCCTCTGCTTTGCATTAATGAGGGGCAAGTAGCTGAAAGACATGTCTGCAAATTAAATGTCTGGTTTTGGCTTTTTATACTCAATCATGTGGAAGGCTCACTAAAGGGTCAATATTTAGTTTTAGGGTTACTATCCACAAGAGGTGACACTAGAGTTCTAGTCCTCTTCCTATTTGAAGAGGATATTTGCATATTCAATTTCCCATAGGAGCCCTGCAGGGGCTATAAGTCTCTTTACACTGGTTGGTGCTTTCCACTAGGACAAATTTTACCCCTTAGATATATGATGCTCGCACTACAGAAATCTTGACACTTTTTGCCCACCTCAGCCTCCTCTACAAGCAGAATCCCAGAAAAGTAAAACATTGACATAGGCATCTAATGCTAAAACACCAGGTTCCTTTCACCGGTAAGCCATGTGCCCACCTGACCACTTTGAGGAAGACTCATTTCAACTTTTCCCACCACTAAAGCTTCTGCTATCTGGCTAGAATAGTCGCCAATGTCTTTAGGTCCCATTTTTACAGTGCCAGCGGCACAGGGGATGTGTCAACCTTCATCAAGTTGTATTTTTCAAAACTTCTCAGAATCACAAAATTTTTTGGGAGGACTTCATATCACAAGTGTAAATTGAACGGATCTGTGTGAGACATGTGGTTTGCTTACCATAACTTCTTTAGAAATTGCATATGATCTCTATTGCTTGCTGCAGAGAGTGACTGGGCTGCAATAGGGTTATGGTTCACAAAGAAAACCATGAAATTTGATGGACTCTACGATAATCATCAAGGGGATGTCCAGATCTACCATTCAGAGTGCAAGTGCCAGGTTCAACATCTCATCAGGGTTGTCCTTTAACTTGGACTTTCAGGGTTTCTCTATAGTAGTCTATGAGGAGCACTTACTTGATAATCTTTTTTTTTTGCTGGTGGTTTTGTTGCTGGTAGTACGGGTGGATATATCATACGTGCAACCTGTACAGTTACAAGGGAAATCAGTAGGTTTAAAAAAAACACTGCTCTCTCGAAACAACCAGCAGTTTTCTTCTAGCTATAGGGATGCATCTAAATGACTGAGCTAATCAACATCATAGCTTACTATTAGCAGTTGTTTGTAAGAGACGTTATTGGTGGCATACTGACTTTCTGCTGGTTTTAAAGGGGTTGTCGCGAGGTTTAACATTGACAGCCTATCCTTTGGATAGGTCATTAATGTCTGATCGGTGAGGGTGAGACACTCGGCACTCCCCGCCGATTAGCTGTTCCCAGTGTTGGCAGCAGCCGGAACTGCCCAGTTGTGGCGCTGCATAGCACAACTCTGTCAACTGTATAGTGGCCGCAGCCGAGTGCTGCACATCCACCAGATATTAAGATCAATAGGGGGTGTATGTGCAGTACCCAGCTGTGGCCACTATTACGATGACAGAGCTGTAGTTCTCTCCAACATCGGCAACAACAGTCGCACCCTCCCCGATCAGACATTGATGACCAATCATAAGGAGAGGCCATCAATGTTAAAATCCCGGACAACCCCTTTAAGCTTAATGACTGAAGCCCCAATGTGCCCTGCTGTTCAGCAGACCTGCAGTATAAAGGACAAAGCAGTAGTATCTTGATAAAGACAATTGACAACGATTGGGACCTGAACTTTTTAGCTGGAAAATTCTCTCTCTTTTTCTCTCTCGGATTTTCCCAAGAACTCCGAAGTTTGCAATGGACGTCTGGGACAAGTTCGGCGTTTAGTACTGGACTTTAACTGTCCAGTATGTACTATAAACTTTTAAGTTCTTGTTCGCTCATCTCTACTTAGGACTCAAAGCTGGCTCTTAAGACTGCGTTCACATGTTTTTCTGCACTTGCGGTAAACCCGCAACATCAATTTTTGAAAATCGCAGTAAACTGATGCTTTGTAAAAAGAAAAAGTGCAACCTGTGAGGGCAGGAGGAGCAGAGCTGATAATCAACCAAGCATTTAACTTTGAAGAAAATAAGTAGCAGATACTATATCCTCTTTAATTTATGTAGTCAGAAAACATGACCATAATTTTTACTTTTCTATACCATATTGCAAAAACATCAAAATCAATAAAAAGAAAATAAATAAATATGTAAATCCCATTCATTTTCTGATGGACGATGCCATTTTTCTAATTAAGATTTTTTTTTTCCCTGGGAGTCGTCTCTAATAACATTGGTATATGGCGTCTCCTCCCATGCATGTATTTAATGTCTCGCTCACAATCTACAGCAACAAACCTAATGTCATTACAGTTAATAGAAAACACACACATGAAGCATAAAGTATCGTGTCATGCAAATAAGCAATAGAAAGACACAGGGACTGTAGTCAAACAACAGACATCAGACATTTTCGTAAACAGAGAGAAGAATGAGAACTATTGGTTTGTCCCACGAAATAATAATAGACCCTCTCCTGTCCCTTATTACAGCCCTGAGTCTATGTTAGAAACTGTAGCTGCAGGACAAATGATGGACAATCAGAGCAACTTATACTGTCTGGATCCAAATAAAAGGCACCAAACTGAGCAGTTTATAATGTCTGGATCCAATAAAAAGGCACCAAACTGAGCAGTTTACAAATTTCTGGATGCAATATAAAGGCACCAATCAGAGAAGCTTATAATGTATGGCTCCGTTACAACTAATATTGATCACCTATAGTAAGAAGAGCCTGAATACCTCCTTTCATTTAAAATAATTTAAAGGATTTGTCCAATACTGCGACAGCCCCTCCTCTCTCTGAAAATTAAAATAAAAATGCTTATACTCACGTCTGATGAAGAAGCTGTTCCAGCGGTGTCAGCACTGGGTCTCTCGGGGCTCAGGTAAGGTTGTTACGTTACGTGAGCTCTGCGCCAAATCAGCGCTGGTGTCACAGTTCCCGCCTTTGGACTTATAAGTAATTAACAGGAAGTGAGAGCTGTGGCTGATGCTCATTCGCTCTTGATTACTTATGAAGGCGGGGACAGTGATGCCAGTGGTGATTGGGTACAATGCTCACATGACATAGCAACCTCACATGAGCACCTGAGAATGCGAGTGCCAATACCACTGGAAAGGCTCCACCAACAGACCGTGAGCATACTGTAGGTGTTTTTTCATTTTATCAGAGACAAACATTTAGATTTAGAAGAGGTTGTCTTAGTAGTGGACAACCCCTTTAATTGTGAGCATGCAAGCGAGAGACCCATAATTCCAATTTTTTTCCCATTTGTTACACACCTGTCCTTGGTTCCGGTTCTGCTCCCTTCACCTTGGTCCACTAAACTTTTATGTGCTCCATGTCGAACTTTGCATTAGCCTTCTTTGGATCATCTACGTAGACCTATATAAGGCCTACCAAGACACAAACCTATATATTGGTATTAACAGTTTAGTTAATGACTGATAACACCTCTCTACACAGCTGATAACATAGGATACGTCAATCACAATAGGCGATGTCACAGCACACCTCCTCCTCCCTTCATAATGACTAGAGATTGCTTCATTGTAATGGACTATCAAATGAATTAAAAAAATACTCCTACTTACCTTGCCACTCACTTTTCTGGCCCCTCCCCGCTCCTCACCATCACCTGTCCGGTTCTCAGTACATCTTCTTATCACCAATGCTTGTGTTAGAATTCCTGGGTCTCTTCATGCTACACCTTAACCTCATGGTGTGATGAGGCCCATTTCCATGCATATGCGTGTAACATCACAGCATTCATCGTCATCATAACATCGTGACCTTACACACTTGCTCAGAACCCTTCCAGGCCTCATCACAGCCGGAAGAGACCTCAACATTTCATCGCAAGTGGTGGTGATAAGAAAATGCAATGGGGCTTTTCATGTCAGTATTTTTTTGAGGACTGATAGTCCATAAAAGAAGAATGGAGACATGTTAGTTCTGCTGAAAAACTAACCAAACCTTGCTGAAAATCCGATCCAGCATACAGATGCAAAACAGTCTATTGTTTTCACTTATGAGGAAAGAAAACACAAACGTCTTACCCGTTAGCTCAAGTATAACGGTGTTCTTGTAATCACATGATTGTATCTACTAATGGTATTGGTGCTCACTTTCTTAAATTTTTTCCACTGAAACGTTGACATTTTCATTTGTCTGATTTTTATACATTTTCAGTTGTTTGACTTTCATATATTTTTGGTTAGTGGATTTTTATACATTTTCAGATATTTGATTTTCATATATCTTCCATTATTCGATTTTCATACTTTTTCGGCTGTCTGATTACGGTATGTACATCTTCAATTACCTAATTTTCATATATTTTGGGTTGGCTGATGTTCATACATTTTCAGTTACTATTTTCATACATTTTTGGTTGTCATATTTTAATACATCTTTGATTATCCCATTTTTCATACATTTTTGGTTATCCAGTTTGCATTCAGTCTCGATAGTCTGATCTTCATACACTTTTGGTTATCCGATTTTTCTACATTTTCAGTTGTATTGTTTTAGTGTTTTTTCAGTTTTCCAATTTTTATACATTTTCGGTTATCCAGTTTTCATATATTTTCGGTTGTTCGATTTTTTATTTTTAATTATTCCATTTCCTGATATTTTCTGTTATCTGATTTTCATACATATTCTGTTATATGATTTTCAGGCATTTTCGGCTGTCTGATTTTCATGCATCTTCCATTATCCCATTTTTATATATTTTGGGTTGGCTCATTTTCATACATCTTTAATGATCCCATTTTTATACATTTTTGGTTATCCGATTTTCAGACATTTTCACTTATTTGATTTTGATACATCTATGGCTATCCGATTTTCATACCTTTTTCGGTTGTCTGATTTTCATACATTTTGGTCACCCGGTTTTCATACATTTTTGGATATCCAATTTTCAGACATTTTCAGTTATTCAGTTTTCATACAGCTTTGATTGTCTGATCTTCATACACTTTCGGCTATCCGATTTTCATGAGTTTTCAGTTATCCGATTTTCAAACATTTGTATTATATTAATGTCTATTCATCTATCTAATTTTTACACATTTTCGGTCATCCAACTTTCATATATTTTTGATTGTGTGATTTTCATGCATTTTCAAATAATTGATTTTAAGATATTTTCGGTTATCGGATTTTCAGACATTTTTGGTTATCTGATTTTCAAGTTGTTTGATTTTCATAGCTTTCCGGTGGTCTGATTTTAATACATCTTCAGTTATCTGATTTTCCTAAATTTTCGGTTGTCTTGCTCTCACACGTTTTCGGTTAGCCGGTTTTCATATTCCCCATTAAAATCTCTGTTTGCCAAATGTTGGAGCCTGATTAATTTTTAGAGTAAATTAGATTTTTTGTCTACCTTACAATATTGGACAGGTTTGTACTCCAGAAATTAGTGAACGTCAGTAAGGCCTTGTAATCCTGGCACAAGTTGACCTACGTGCCGCTCATTTGTTACTATGGTTGCGATCCAAGAATTGTCTATAGTCCTTTTTGGATATCAGAGAGTTAAAATCTGACGGAAAGCTTTTAATAGGCCCGTAGATGGGCACAGAGTGCCCGGGCCCGTTACACAGTTTATAGCTGCGCTCTTCATATTCATTTGCAACAGAAGCCGTCGTCAACTGCAGAAGAAAAAAAAAACCCTGGAGTTGCTCGGCAAAAGGCAATGTAGGTCTGAAATGTGCCATGCAGCGAACATAATGCATCCTCTCAGGGCCAATTTGCATAACGGATAAATAAGAGAAACGCAATGTGAAGTTTATTCATTTTTAAATCCTGCAGTGTTCGTGATTGAAGGCCCAAGCTCAGATGTTTTTCTGATGGGTGCCATTAAGAGTCATGACTTTGTCTAATGCCTCTTCTGTTACTGCAGGGGAATGTAATATGAGCGCTTTACACCAGCCTGGAGTGTTATTTTCTGCATGTACGGCTCACATACAGAAAGCCAAACTACAGGCTGCGTTATCCGCTGCCAGGCCTCATTGTCTCTGAGGTAGCGGGGCTAGGAACACGTTGGATGCCAAACATATTGCCTCTCACTAAGATCGCTTCAGGGTCTTTTCCTCTCTTTGTCAAAAAGAATCTTGGAAGAGGGAAAAAAAAGACTTCTACCTTCTTCCCGGTGATCTTGGATGACTTGATGTTGACCTGAAGCCATCGACAATAACCAGAAAATAGAGGCTTATTAACAGCTGCGCAGCAGAGACAACTGTTCTGCAACTTCAAACAGATTGCTTCTCTTAATTACTTTTTGGGACCGCTGGTTGCAATGCAATGTACTGAGATGGATTTTGACATGATGCCTGCTTTAGAAAACTGCCAAAAGCCAGTTTATAATACTTTCGGGGGGTAAAATGCTGATTTATTCATCCCGAAATGTGTTGACTCACCATAAGCATGTACAGATGTCACACGATATATATGATGGTTGCGAATTAAGGTAAAAGTATGATGAGCCTACAATCAGCAGTAGTATTATTCCTTGGTATTCAAGTATTTTACATTCATATGGTCTGAATTATTACATACTACACAGTCATAGAATAAATGATAAAATAATCAATGCACATTTCCAAGGATCTGAATGCACCAAACACATCCCATTCGTGATCGTCGGATTGAGACCTGGGAATTTGGAGATAAGTCAACAAGTTGAATTTTGTCATGTTCTTCTATTCCTAAACAGTATTTTCAGTGTGTAATGGGCATTACCCTGGGGAAAGAGACATGTGGAATAACAATGTACAATGGTTAGATTAAGTAGATGGTACGTATCACATCCACATAATACCAGAACACAAGGTTTCCAGCAGAACAGTGCCCCATCACCCTGCCTCCGCCGGCTTGTCTTTTTCCCATAGTACAGTCTGGTGCTATCACTTCTCCAGGTAAGTGTTAGGCACATAGAGCTGGGCCTTTTTTGGAAGTGAAATGGAATTCTACTTGAATATACAAAAGATCAGCATTTTTGAGAATACATATTTTTGTAAATACTTTTCGTGCAGGTTCAGTAAAATGGCCACTATTTTGCTGAACTTTAGATAGCCAACAGATGTTAAAAAAAAATCAAACTTGTCTCTCACCACTCACCTGCCTGGCTCATCCACAGCTTGCTCCTCTCCCTTAGAGCAGCCTCTTCTTTCTCCAATCGGGGGCCGCATCTACACAACCAGGCCTCAGAAGCCACTTTGCATTGCACATCCCTATGTCACAAAGTACATTGGGGACTGGTCACGGCTGGACATCCGAGCCTAGAGGAAACAGGTCTAAGATGCAAAAGAAGAAAGAAGGCCGAACAGGGGTAGCAGGGACACTTCTTCCACCTTTGTACAACTCGCCTATTCACTCTAGGTCAGGACTTCCGGCTGCAACCAGGCCTCAAAGACCACTGCGCATCACACGTACATGATGTCCCTATGTGTGGAGTGCAGTGAAATCCGAGGAGTGGTCACTACTGGACGTCCTAGTCTAGATTTAGCAGTGAGCCAAAGAGGGGCCAGAAAGGTAAATGGTGAGGTGAATATAAGTATTTTTAGTTTGTATTTTACATCTTACATTTATTAAGCTCTGGGGTCTAAAGGGTATAAGGGACATTCAATTCATGGAAAATAACTTTGATGCAAATTGAATTTCCTGGGAAAACCTCTTGGGTCAATTGGTCCAACCTCCTGCTCAATACACGATTTACTAAATCATCTCAAACATATCTCTGTCCAACCTCTATTTAAATACTTCCATTGAAGGAGAACTTACCACCTCTCATGGCAGCCTGTTCCACTCGTTGATCACCATCATTGTCAAAAAGTGTTTTTCTAATATCTAATCTGTGTCTCCTCCCATTCAGTTTCATCCCATTGCTTCTAGTGTCTCCTTGTTCAAATTAGAATAAAGCTGATCCTTCTACAAAGTGACAGCCCTTGAAATATTTGTAAACAGCTATTAAGTGTCCTCTCAGTCTTTTCTTGTGCAAGCTAAACATTCCCAAATCCTCTAACTGTTCTTCATAGGACATGGTTTGCAGACATGTCACCATCCTGGTAACTCTTTTCTGAACTTGCTCCAGTTTATTCATGTCTTTTTTTAAAATTTGGTGTCCATAACTGGGACACAATATTCCAGATGAGGCCTGACCAAGGAGGAGTAGAGGAGAATAATTAATTCACATGATCTAGACTCTATGCTTTTGTTAATAGAACCCAGAACTGTGTTTGCCTTTTTTGCTGCTGCGCAACACTGTTGACTCATGTAACACAGAAAAAACACAGTATAACAAACGTGCAAAAATATTCTGTTGTAAAAAATATATATAACAGCAAACAGCAAGTGCTAGTAAAAAGGTGATAACAAAAACAGGGTATTTAGCTGATAAGTTTTTTTGCAAAAAATGTATACAAAGCCACTCCACCAACGTCACGGTATACCCATCTCGAAGCAGTCATATCTAATGTATTTAAAACCTGATCATGTAAACAGTACCTATATGAGCAGGATTCAGAAAGGCGCCACCTGATGTGGACACGATATATATTTTTTACAACAGAGCATTTTTGCACGTTTGTTATACTGTGCTTTTTCTGTGTTTCAGTCTTTGGGGTGGTGTGAACACTGTCCTACCGACTTGTTCACTTTTGTGCATGTCTCATGTGTTTTTAATCTATTAGTTTCTTGCTTATGTAAGTTTTGGGAGTTTCCCACCTATCTCTTGTGAGGCATGCACATAAAAAGCCGTCTTGCACAACGTGTCCACATCGGGCAGCGCCTTTCTGAATCCTGCTCATATAGGTACTGTTCACATGATCAGGTTTTAAATACATTAGATAGGACTGCTCCGTGAAGGGTTACCGTGACGTTGGTGGAGTGGCTTAGTATACATTTTTTGCAAAAAACGTATCAACTAAATACCCTGTTTTTGTTATCTTTTTACTAGCACTTGCTTTTTACTGTTATATATATTTTTTACAACAGAGTATTTTTGCACGTTTGTTATACTGTGTTTTTTTCTGTGTTTCAGTCTTTGGGTGCTGTGAATACTGCCCTACCGACTTGCTCACTTTTGTGCATGTCTCATGTGTTTTTAATCTATTAGTTTCTTGCTTATGCAAGTTTTGGGAGTTTTCCACCCCTCTCTTGTGAGACATGCACATAAAAAGCCATCTTGCACAGCGTGTTCACATCGGGCAGCGCCTTTCTGAATCCTGCTCATATAGGTACTGTTCACATGATCAGGTTTTAAATACATTAGATAGGACTGCTTCGAGATGGGTATACCGTGACGTTGGTGGAGTGGCTTAATATACATTTTTTTGCAAAAAACGTATCAACTAAATACCCTGTTTTTGTTAACATCTTTTTATTAGCAATTGCTGTTTACTGTTATACATATTTTTTACTAGGAGGATAGCGTGCACTCAAGTCCAATGGCGAGGTGCAGGTGTAACGGACCAGTAGGTCCTATTACTAATAATAGTCAAATTCACCGCACACTCAGAGGGATTTATGCAAATAAGTGCTTATTTTATTATATACAAAACATGTGGGAGCCAAACAAGAATATATAGCACGAAGTAGAAGCGATATAATAACACGACGTTTCGGCTCAGTCCGAGCCTTTATCACTTTTATCGCTGAAAATAAAAAGAAATCCATCAGAGAATGCAAACATAAAGAGAAGAAATAACAATATCATACAAAATACACACAGAATCCAAAATAATCCCAATATCTTACAGTGGTAAAAATATATACAAGATATATACAAACATACATTGCGATAGTACATGGAAAACATGAATGTATAAGGCTCAGTAAACTAGCACCATCTAAGGTAGAGTAAAAAAAGGGGGGTTACCTGAATTGAAAGTCGGATCTTTGAATAAAGAGGAATAGAACTCCCAAGAGAATAGCCCAAGAAAGATGGCTGAAAGGAATAGTCAAAATCATGATTAATAGACTCAAATGTGTAAATGTCCTACTGTCTCTAAAAGGGTCATGCAAGGTATCAGCACAAGGGGAGTATAGTGTGTTGCTAAAATAAAAATGCGCTATAGAGGGGATGTGTTAAGTTGATCCCTGTAATAAATAATATAAAGTCCATGATGTCCATACAATCCTAAGTACGTAGTATAAAGTGCAATATGAGACAGCACCTATAAAAATAAGAGTTGCTACTTACATGTTTAAATGATAGTATTGTTCCCATGGAAAGACATGTGCTGTAGATAGCTTGTGTCTGGCTGCTGGTTGCTAGAGTGTCCCTACAGAGCGCTATCAGAAAGAGGGGAAAGGGACCTGTGTACAATACCTGTTGATAGGGTGCTATACAGCGGCGCTCCCACGCCTAGCTGCAGTGGCGTCATGCTGAATCCAACTGGGTTAGGTGGTTTTTATATGTGAGTCCGGTGGCAGCGCGCGACCGGAAGTGGAACCTCTGAACCGGAAGTGACGTTGCGCTGTCTAAATGTAAGCACTGCGCATGTCTAGGGACTGCACCTAAGAGCTGTATGTACACAGCGGTTGCCCTGGTGATATGCAAAGAGCGGTAGTGCTAGCATTATGTGCAGGATCTAGACTAACAGGGTATAACATTAATAGGTTGCGGTATTAGATAGAGAATGCGTGGGTGCAGTAAACAAGGTATCAAGACACATGAAAAAGAAAAATAGTGATAATATAAAAAATGAAAAATAAAAAATAGAGGATAAAAAATAGAATAGCCAAAGATAAAAGTAAAAATAAAAATAAAAATAAAAATAAAGGACGTGAAATAAAAATTGGAAAACAAAAATAAAGAATAAAAAATAAAAAATAGAAAATAGAAGGAAAAAAAATTGGTATACGGAAAGCAAGCAAAACACTATAACCGTATAAGATTCCTTTGCTCCGCCCACTGGACTCTGTCTTAAATTGAGCTATTTTACTCTTTTTGGAGCTCTACCCGCCATGTAGGTATATGTATATGTATATGTGTATATATGTATAGGTACATATATATATATATATGTGGATGTATATGTCCATGCAAATGCATTCAAAAGGAATCTTATACGGTTATAGTGTTTTGCTTGCTTTCCGTATACCAATTTTTTTTCCTTCTATTTTCTATTTTTTATTTTTTATTTTTTATTCTTTATTTTTGTTTTCCAATTTTTATTTCACGTCCTTTATTTTTATTTTTATTTTTATTTTTACTTTTATCTTTGGCTATTCTATTTTTTATCCTCTATTTTTTATTTTTCATTTTTTATATTATCACTATTTTTCTTTTTCATGTGTCTTGATACCTTGTTTACTGCACCCACGCATTCTCTATCTAATACCGCAACCTATTAATGTTATACCCTGTTAGTCTAGATCCTGCACATAATGCTAGCACTACCGCTCTTTGCATATCACCAGGGCAACCGCTGTGTACATACAGCTCTTAGGTGCAGTCCCTAGACATGCGCAGTGCTTACATTTAGACAGCGCAACGTCACTTCCGGTTCAGAGGTTCCACTTCCGGTCGCGCGCTGCCACCGGACTCACATATAAAAACCACCTAACCCAGTTGGATTCAGCATGACGCCACTGCAGCTAGGCGTGGGAGCGCCGCTGTATAGCACCCTATCAACAGGTATTGTACACAGGTCCCTTTCCCCTCTTTCTGATAGCGCTCTGTAGGGACACTCTAGCAACCAGCAGCCAGACACAAGCTATCTACAGCACATGTCTTTCCATGGGAACAATACTATCATTTAAACATGTAAGTAGCAACTCTTATTTTTATAGGTGCTGTCTCATATTGCACTTTATACTACGTACTTAGGATTGTATGGACATCATGGACTTTATATTATTTATTACAGGGATCAACTTAACACATCCCCTCTATAGCGCATTTTTATTTTAGCAACACACTATACTCCCCTTGTGCTGATACCTTGCATGACCCTTTTAGAGACAGTAGGACATTTACACATTTGAGTCTATTAATCATGATTTTGACTATTCCTTTCAGCCATCTTTCTTGGGCTATTCTCTTGGGAGTTCTATTCCTCTTTATTCAAAGATCCGACTTTCAATTCAGGTAACCCCCCTTTTTTTACTCTACCTTAGATGGTGCTAGTTTACTGAGCCTTATACATTCATGTTTTCCATGTACTATCGCAATGTATGTTTGTATATATCTTGTATATATTTTTACCACTGTAAGATATTGGGATTATTTTGGATTCTGTGTGTATTTTGTATGATATTGTTATTTCTTCTCTTTATGTTTGCATTCTCTGATGGATTTCTTTTTATTTTCAGCGATAAAAGTGATAAAGGCTCGGACTGAGCCGAAACGTCGTGTTATTATATCGCTTCTACTTCGTGCTATATATTCTTGTTTGGCTCCCACATGTTTTGTATATAATAAAATAAGCACTTATTTGCATAAATCCCTCTGAGTGTGCGGTGAATTTGACTATTATTATACATATTTTTTACAACAGAGTATTTTTGAAGGTTTGTTATACTGTGTTTTTTGTGTGTTTCAGTCTTTGGGTGGTGTGAACACTGTCCTTCCGACTTGTTCACTTTTGTGCATGTCTGATGTGTTTTTAAACTGTTAACTCATGTGTAGTATTTGATCTATTAGTACACTCAAGTTTTTTTCACACGTGCTGTTGCTTAGCCCTATTACTCCCATTTTTTTATATGCTTTTTTCATTTTTCTTGCCCAGATGTAGGGCTTTGGATTTCTCCCTGTTAAAAACCATTCTGTTAGTTTCTGCCCACCATGCCAGTTTGTTTAGATCTTTTTGAATCCTCTCACTCTCTTCTCTAGTATTAGCTGTCTCTTCTAGCTGTTTCATCAGCAAATTGAATCTGTTTACCCTCAATTCCTTCATATAAATCATTTATAAATATACTGAACAACCCAAGGCCCAGGACAGAGCCCTATAGTACTCTATTGAGACATTTTGTCCAATTGAATGTTCAGCCATGTATGACCAGTCTTTGGGTCCGATCACTAACAGTTGCCTTGTTCATTCCATACTTGGTAATTTTTTCAATAAGGATGGTATGAAATACTTTGTCAAATGCTTTGCTAAAGTCAAGATATACAATATCTACTGCATTTCCCTGATCCACCCAGTCAGTGATTCTGTCATAGAAGGAAATTAAGTTAGTCTGGCATGACTTATTAGCTACAAACCCATGCTGGCTCAAGTTAATCACTTCATTCTCATCCAGGTACTTACATACGTGTTGTTTAACCCCTTAGTGACGGGGCCAATTTTTAAAATTCTGAGCAATGTCACTTTATGTGGTAATAACTCTGGAACGCTTCAACAAGTCCCAGTGATTTTGAGATTGTTTTTTCGTGACACATTATAATTTATGATAATGGTAAATTTAGGTTGATATGTTTTTTGTTTATTTATAAAAAAATCACAAACTTGACAAAAAATGTAAAAAAAATTGCAATTTTCAAACTTTGAATGATTATCCCTGTAATCCAGATTGTCATACCACACAAAAACAATAATAAAAAACATTTCCCACATGTCTACTTTACATCAGCACCATATGTAAACCGCTAATTAATTTTTTTTAGCCTTTTAGGAGGTTTAAAAATGTAGCAGTAATTTTTCATTTTTTCAAATAAATTTACAAAAGTTGTTTTTTGAGGGACCTATCCATGTTTGAAGTGACTTTGGAGGTCCTATATATTGGAAAACCCCAAAAGTGATACCATTTTAAAAACAGCACCCCCTGACATATTGAAAACTTCTGTCAGGTATTTTATTAACCCTTCAGGTGACTTACAGGAATTGATGCAAAGTGGTATAGCAGGAATGAAAAAGTGTTTGTTTACCACCTAAATGTCGCTAACTTCTGAACCAACTGCTACAGCCGGCAGACTCTAAGGCCACTATTGGCCATGAACTGCTATGGTAAACATCAGGACCACACAATCATGATCTTGGTGTGTCAATTAGATTAAAGCAGAAGCCCCCACAATCTATTAACCATTTATTTGATGTAGTCACTTTTGACATCAGCAGCTAAGGGGTTAAATAGATATGGACGGTGACAACACTGAGTGTTTGTGATATAGCAAGTTGTCAGCTATAGTGTACAGCCGACAGCTGCTGGATTGTCACCTGTATGGGAAGACAATTCTCTTAAATCTCAGGTCAGTTAAAAGACGTATTGACTGTCATTAAGGGGTTAATAATTTGTTCAAAGATCTTTCCTGGTATAGAAGTAAGGCTCACTGACATATAATTTCCTGGGTCTACCTTCTTCCCCTTTTTGAAGCTAGTGACAGCACTTACTCTTCTCCAGTCTTCTGGGTTTTCTCCTGTCCTCCAAGATTTTTTAGATTATGGAGAGTGGTTCAAATTTTTCCTCTGCTATCTCCTTCAGTACCCTAGAAGGTAATTCATCTGACTTTAATTAGTTTATGTTAGCTAAGTATTTCCTCACCATCTCTCTGTTTATAGATAGTGTGGATTTTTCTATTCCTTCAGTAGTACAGTGAAGAACAGTTGATGTTACATTTACTTTCTGACAGAAAACAGATGCAAAATAGGAACTTAAAAGTTTGGCCTTCTCAACATCATTTTTTACGACTTCTCCATTTTTATCCTGTAAAAATCCTATAGCATCTTTGACTTTTCTTTTACTTTTGACATATCCCCAAAATCCTTTATTATTGCTTTTGACATCTCTTGCAAGCCTCAATTCATTGTCAGCTTTAATTAATCTGATTTGTGCCCTGCAGGTTCTGCAGACAGCATTATATTCTTCTTTAGATATGCCTCCCTCTTTTCATTTGATAAACATTTCTCTCTTCCTTTTTAGCACGTCTTTAAGTTCTGTGTTCATACATGATGGTTTCCTTAAATGCTTCAGATTCTTCCTTATTTTAAGGATTGTTGACGACTGTGCTTTGAGAATCTCATTTTCCAAAATTTCCCATCCTTCCTATCCTCTTTCTGAGTCCCATAAAATCTGCCTTTCTAGAATCCAACCTTGACGTCTGAGTCTTCACAGGTCTTCCTCCTCTAGTTATTCAAAATTCTGTGATCGCATAATCGCTGCCTCCTAGGGTCCCAGCCACCCTTACCTCCTCAACCATTTCCTCCCTATTTAGTCTGACTGCTCTAACTGTGAAGAAAACTTTCCTATTTAGATGCTAGAATCACCTTTCTTCTACACACAATAATGCCCTCTGGTGCTTTGTAAGGTCGATAAACTCTTTGCACTGATCACAGCCTGAAGTTCTGTTCTAGGGTAAAGACAAGCGACTGTGAAAAGAAGAGCCACTGAGGACCAGACGACACGCAGTGGGCACCAGGGACAGCAGGGATGTCAGGACAAATGAGCGGTGAGGTTCTTGATGCTTAATTTTTGCATGTTTTTGCTGCAAAACATAACGCAGCTTTTATCAGTTCCAGCAAAAGTGAATAAGGTTTTCCATAATTTCATGCTCACGCTGATTACTTGTTCCTTGCAGATTTGAACTATAAAAACATTTTTTTTCCTTTCTACAGCATGTCAATTTCTATTTTTGCACCATTTTTCACCCATTCAAATGAATAGGAAAAAAATGCAAGTAAAAATGCATAGAAAGAATGTACGCAAAAACATGTAAAAAACATGCATATTTTACACAAAGTTTTTTGCCAACAATCTGGTTTTTACTTCAGAAAAATCTGTTGCTACTACTCAACAGGTGCACATACCCTTATTTTTTTTATCCTTTTGTCGTCTTTCTACAGTGCAGAAAATTGGTGTCCATAGCTGGCCACCATTTTGGTGAATTTGCTGAATAAATTGCAAATAAAATCTATATTTTAGATAATACGGATTTTTGTGAAATTCACTTAGACTTTAATTCTGCTTAAATAAATTTGCCATTTCTAGTAATAATGCTATGGGAGCTTGCATATCGTCCCTGCCGGTGTGATATATCACCACAACAATGTATAGCTACAACATTACAGGAAATCAGCATTTCTAGACTCTTCTGATTAATTCATCCTGCAGTGCATGACACTGTCCTACTTCCAAATAGTTTCATCATACCGTATAGATTTCATACAGTATTTTCATTCCAAAATAAAACCTCTGCCAAACTAAATTAAGGCCCTGATTCATCATTTTAAATTTTTTTTAAGTCCCTTTCCTTTTTTTGCCTTGTGGTATTAGCTCCTATTTTTGGCACAAAATTCATCATACGATTCATGAATTTGGTGCAAAGTCAAACAGGTTTTTCTTTCTGTCTTGAAATATTTTTGCAACTTTTTGGCCCAAAGCCGTTGGAAAAAAATTGTATCAATGTTTTGGCATTCTTAAAAAAAATCGCTGGGGTGGGGGGAACTGGAGCAAAGTTGCGGCAAATTTTACAACTTTTTAAAAAGTTGCTGTCATGATCCAGACCGGGTTTTTAGTCCTGTCTTCCCTTTTCCTGGTCTGGTCATGTCAAGAGTTAACCTTTATCAGCCTCTGTCTGGATTCAGTTCGTCTATCTATCGCCGCTGCTTCCTGCAGGCGATGTCAGTTATAGTTTTTGCCTAGTGCTGCTGTAGCTGACTCTGATTGCTCTGATTGGTCCTGCTGCGTTTGCTGTTTGAACCCGTGTCTCTGTTTTCCCCTATTCCCATCTTGACTCAGTGTTTCCCTTTAGTGTGCTGACTCCCTGGTTTTGACTTGGCTTGTATCCTGACCTGTTTCTGTCCTTTGTCTTTTGGCTTTTCTGCAACTGACCGTTACTGACCCCCTGGCTTGTCTCTGACAGTAAGTTTGCTTATTCCTTTGGTACTCCGCTACAGTAGGATTTGACCCGGCTTGTTTGACTATTCTGCTGCCACCTGTGGTAGCCTCACTGCTGCACTGCAGGCCAGCTCTGTTTAGGTGCAGACCTGCTTCCACTCTACCGCCATCTAGTGAAGCCTGCACCTACCTGCATTGCAGTGGCGTGACAGTTGCAAATGATTAATCAACCAAAAGCATATGTAGTTGCTAAACTCTGCCTACACAACAGAAAAGGAAAAAAGGAAACAAAAAAACAGGCAACCACATATAAATTAGAATTAATAAAAGACACAAATGAATTGGGTGCAGTTAGGTGCAACTCCAAAATAAAAAGCACAAATCAAACAACACTAGATAAAGCATAGGCATAAAAGTAATGATGAATTGTGGCCTTAGTTTGTATCTTGGGGTCTACACAGCTAGCAAACAGAGCCCTTGCGCTATGGCCTAGTTTGTCACCCCCTAAAACCTGTCCTGCCGTTTTTCACAAAGATTTACTTGCTGCAAAATTTTTGAGAACAGGTTTCCTATTTTACTGGAATTGCTCCTTTGCCAATCATCTTATTTTATATGGGAAGATGATAATATGGGAATTTCCTCTTTAGTGTTTGCATTTCTAGCCATAGATCCAGATGAAATCTTCTGGACACGCATGGATGCTCTTATTCAACCAGAGGTCGGCTTGGTTGGAAGATTTTGCACTTCTTTTAGTGCTAGGTGCATCTATTATTGCAGGCAGTCTTAGATTCCTTACAGATGAATTAGTCCAATTTAAGGGAATTGAAAACACTTGACATATTAACATTTAGATCACTTTAACAAGACCTGGAACCGTCACTGCTAAATTGCACAAGTTAAGAAATTCCTGGTAATCGAAAACAATCCTGTTACTTCTTGTTTTCCAAGTATTTGCAATTTAAAGAGGTTTTCCAATCAAAAGAACAACGCGAGCAGTATATAAGATGCTAATAATAGTGCTTTGCAGTCTTGTTTCCGGCAGTTACTATCCTTGTAGCCAGAGGTGTAGCTAGAGGTACAGTTTCGGGGGCAAAACATCTGAGTAGGCCCCTAACCGGTAACCCTGTTTACAACTATTGTGGCACACCCTAATTTTGGGTGTAGAGGAACTACAGCAGATAACCATACTGCTACAGGAAATAATCAACACTGATGTTACTGCCATTCGGTGACCATATAGTGGTAGATACCAATCCTGAAAAACAGGTAAGAGATTACAGTACAGCTATAGATGGTGACTTACAGCTGACGTTCTTTCTTGTGGAGTCGCTCACTTTTTCTGTCTTTCCATCATGCACAGTCCAACATGACAACATTTTCCAGCTAGGTTCTGGAGACCACATACAAGTAGCAGAGGTATAGGAGACTGCAGACAAGTAGCAGAGGTCAAGCAAACTGCTCATAGCATAGGTAGCAGAGGTCCTGGAGACTGAAGATTAGTAAAAAAAGGTCCGGGAGACTGAAAACAAGTAGCAGAGGTCCTGGAGACCGCAAGGTGACAGGACACTGGGAACAGTTAGCAAAGGCCCTGGAGGCGCAGGCACACAAGACTCCAGAGCACTTAGGCTGGTTTCACATTAGCGCTTTTTAAGCGCACGCACGGCCGGGGGTAGCTCCGCCCCCGAGCCGGCTCTCTGCCCGGCGTGCCCGCTCCTTGCTTGTAGCGCCGCCTCCTAGCGCACAGCGGCGCCTGCGATCGGCGCACCCTATCTTTAGCATAGGGTGCGCAGATCGTGCGCAGGCCGTGCGCTAGTTGCGCTTTGACCTGCGCTACGCACTTTTGACGGTGCGCCGTGCGCGCCAAAATCCGAAAAGTTTGATTTTGGCGCGCACGGCGCACCGTCAAAAGTGCGCAGCGCAGGTCAAAGCGCAACTAGCGCACGGCCTGCGCACGATCTGCACACCCTATGCTAAAGATAGGGTGCGCCGATCGCAGGCGCCGCTGTGCGCTAGGAGGCGGCGCTACAAGCAAGGGACGGGCATGCCGGGCAGAGAGCCGGCTCGGGGGCGGAGCTACCCCCGGCCGTGCGTGCGCTTAAAAAGCGCTAATGTGAAACCAGCCTTACAAGTCTTAATACCAAGTGACAAGTATACATAGACTCAGGTAGATGATCACATGGTATCACAGTCAGCAATCTGCAAAGCCAGATGTGGACCACAACAGAGTTCAGCAGACGGGGACAGGAGTGCAAAGCCCCGATTCTGGACTGGTGCGTAACAATGCCACTCCTCTGAACTTATTACTGCATCCCTTGCCCACCTCACTTGGAGTGGAAGAAGCCAGCTCAGCCAGAATGTGAAGATTACAGCCATTCCAAGACTGCCTATTAGCTGCAGCGGTCGCAGGATGCTCTGCGCCGAATGTTGATGTCAGCAGTCCAGTGGGGACACAGTAGTGAATTTAGAGGAGCAGCACTAGTTCGGGAGATGAGTAAAGGCTTTTTTTTAAAAAAAAGACCTGGGCCTATTAAGTATAAATTGTTAAAAGCAGACAACCTCATTAAGGAGGGCTCACAGCAATAAGAAATGAATAAAGTGTTATGTCTAAAAAATAACTTTTTGCTTCAGGCAGCAGGTTCTACAAATATTATATTTGGAAATATCTAATAATGCCCTGCCAGAATTGTTATCCCCTATGCTTCTTGGTGTAGAGCTGTGGCTATTTCTGTTCAATGTTAGTTCAGTTTACATAGTGATGACCTCATACAGGCTTGTAAGCTAAGAATGAGACCAGTGTAAGAAGATGGAAATTCTGCCCATGTTCCCACTTGAAGACATATGTATCAATGTGATGTGAAGTAGCAATAGAGTTGTGCTCTGCCCAGCCAAAGGTAGATACTAGGAACAGTTAGGTTTATCGGTTGGGACTAGCCCAGAGTAGGAAGGGCTAAAGTGAAAGGACAGAGAGAGTTTCCTGTCAGGAAGGCAGATAGGGCGTAATGAGCAGCAGAAGCAAACCTATGGTCTGACCAGTGAGTCAGTGTGGATGTCGTTGAAGTGAGAGAAGATTGAGGCAATGGATAGCGTGATCCAGAGCAGAGATGAGGAATAGTGATAGAGGAGTGAGTGATTCTCCAAAGATGGAATCTGGGGCAGGAGGCCTAGCAGGATGGTCTCGAGTCTGCAAGCCAAAGAGGTAAGTGTTATGAATAGTCACCGTAGGAGGCAGACACAAAAATAGCAGCTAAGTCCAGAAAACCGGAGAAGTTGGCAACTATCAGATTGCAGACCCCTGAACCTAACAACACAACTAGCAGTAGCCGTGGGGGGTTCCTACGGTGCCCTAGACCCCTCGATCACAGGCGGAGAAACTAAATAGCCTAAAGACAGAAAAGGAAAACTAAACTGCCCCAGAGCAGACCCCAAAGTAAAAGGCAGCCCCCAACATATAATGACGGTGAAGCTAGATGAAAAAACACACACACAGATAGAAAGATAGGCTGAGCAAACAATGGGGCCCAAACTCACTAAAATAGGACAGGATAGGACAGCTGCTGTCTGTAATCTGCAAAAACCCTGAAAAGACATAAGCCAACAGGCTGATATGGAAAAAGGCCCTGAAGCAGCTAGGCTTCAAAAACTATATCAGCACTCAGGTATTTTCTGAAGACAGAGCTAAAGGAATTCAGATCACCCCAGCAGGGAATGACAGAAATCCAGCAAAACAAAAACAACGTACAAATGCAAACGGCAGAGCAGAAAACTTAGCTTTTGGAGAGCAGGAATTCAGACTGGTATCAAAGGATCCACAGAGAAATCACCCGCAGAGCAGACGGGCGTGGACAGCCTTATATCCAGTCAGAAACTCCACTCAGCCAATCATCATCATTAGACCCAGATGCCTGATAATCAGGCTCACTATCTTTCTTTACTAGAAGAGGGAGTTCATCGGGCCTCAGTGGTAAAGGGGAAAATGAACTCACAACAGTACCTCCCCCTTGAGGAGGGGTCACCGAACCCTCAACCACGCCACCAGGGCGATCAGGGTGAGCCCGATGAAAGGCACGCACCAATCTTTTGGCATGAATATCAGAGGCAGAGACCCAAGAATTATCCTCCTGACCATAACCCTTCCACTTAACCAAATACTGGAGTCTCCGTCTAGCCAGACGGGAATCCAGTACCTTCTCTACCTCATATTCCATGTTACCTTCAACCAATACAGGGTCTGGAGGTGCCACCCCAGGAACAACAGGTTCAACAGACCTCTTCAACAAAGACTTATGGAACACATTATGGATTTTAAATGTGACAGGAAGAGCCAAACGAAAAGAGACTGGATTAATAATCTCCAAAATCTTGTAAGGTCCAATAAATCTAGGCTTAAACTTAGGAGAAGCCACCTTCATAGCAATATTTTTTGATGATAACCACACCATATCACCAACCATAAACTGGGGACCAATGGTCCTATGTCGGTTGGAAAACCGCTGGGCCTTTTCCTGGGAGAGAGATAACTTATCCACCACTTGGTCCCAGATCTGGTGCATTCTCTCCACCACAGTGTCAACACCAGGGCAGGCAGAGGGCTCCACCTGCCCTGAAGAAAATCGAGGATGAAACCCAAAGTTACAAAAAAAAGGTGACATCAAAGTGGCAGAACTAGCTCTATTATTTAAAGCAAATTCGGCCAAGGGCAAAAATGAAACCCAATCATCCTGATCAGCGGAAATAAAACATCTCAAATATGACTCCAAGGTCTGGTTTGTTCTCTCTGTCTGCCCATTGGTTTGAGGGTGAAAAACAGAGGAGAAGGACAACTGAATTCCCAGCTTGGAACAGAAAGTTCTCCAAAATCTAGACACAAACTGAACTCCTCTGTCAGATACAATGTTCTCAGGAATCCCGTGCAAGCGAACCACCTGTTGCAAAAACAGGTGTACCAACTCAGAGGAAGACGGCAACTTAGGGAGTGGTACAAGATGGACCATCTTAGAGAATCTATCACAAATCACCCAAATAGCAGTCATTCTCTGAGAGACAGGCATATCAGAGATAAAATCCATTGAAATATGGGTCCATGGCCTCTTGGGGACAGGCAAAGGCATCAACAACCCACTAGAGCGAGAACACGATTTAGACCGGGAGCAAGTCCCACAGGACTGCACAAAATTCCTGACATCACGAGACAAGGAGGGCCACCAAAAAGACCGACTCACCAAATCTCTAGTACCAAAAATACCTGGATGACCAGCCAAAGCAGAGCAATGAACTTCAGACATTACTCTCCTCTTCCACTGGTCAGGAACATACAACTTTCCACTGGGACAACGCTCAGGTTTGTCCTCCTGGAACTCTTCCAGAGCACGTCTCAAATCGGGCGAGATGGCAGAAAGAACTACCCCTTCGCCTAAGATGGTAGCAGGTTTGGTCACCACAGGAGAATCAGCAAAGAAGCTCCTAGAGAGGGCGTCTGCCTTGACATTCTTAGTTCCAGGAAGAAAAGAAACCACAAAATCAAAACTTGTTAAAAACAAGGCCCACCTAGCCTGTCTAGGGTTCAAGCGCTTAGCCGACTCTAGGTAAATCAAATTCTTGTGGTCAGTGAGGACCACGACTTGATGCTTAGCTCCCTCCAACCAATGTCTCCACTCCTCAAATGCCCATTTCATGGCCAACAGTTCCCAATTCCCCACATCATAGTTACGTTCAGATGGAGAGAACTTTCGGGAAAAGAAAGCACATGGATTCATTTTAGATGTTACAGGATCCTTTTGGGACAAAACAGCTCCTGCACCAATCTCAGAAGCATCCACCTCTACCTTGAACAGAAGTGAGACATCAGGTTGCCGCAAAACCGGGGCGGAGGTGAATCTTCGCTTCAGCTCCTGAAAGGAAGAAACACCCTCTGGAGACCAATTTAACACATCAGCACCCTTCTTAGTCAAATCAGTCAATGGCTTGGCAATACTAGAAAATTTTGCTATAAATTTCCGATAAAAATTAGCAAAACCCAAAAACTTCTGAAGGGCCTTCAAAGAAGTGGGCTGAACCCAATCGTGAATGGCCTGTACCTTGGCCGGGTCCATTTCAATAGTTGACGGAGACAAAATAAATCCCAAATCTCTGTACTCCAAAAAGGCATTTAGATCCTTTGACATACAGGGAAATCTCCCTCAAGATCCGGAACACAGTCCGAATATGTTCCACATGAGAATCCCAATCCTTGGAGAAGATCAAAATATCATCCAGATAGATAATCAAAAATTTATCGACAAAATCTCGGAAAATATCGTTCATGAAGCACTGGAAGACAGAAGGGGCATTAGTGAGCCCAAAAGGCATCACCAGGTACTCAAAATCTCCCTCCGGAGTATTAAACGCCGTCTTCCATTCATCCCCATGCTTAATGCGAATAAGATTATACGCCCCCCTGAGGTCAAGCTTGGTAAACCAACAAGCACCTTTAACTCTAGAGAATAGATCCGAAATCAGGGGTAACGGATACTGATATTTAACAGTAATTTTGTTGAAGGCATGATAATCAATACAAGGTCTTAATGATGCATCTTTTTTGGCTACAAAAAAAAAAACGCCACCTAAGGGTGACGAGGATGGTCTAATATGACCCTTCTCCAACGCCTCCTTAATATAGGATCGCATAGCCTCGTGCTCGGGTACAGATAAATTGAAGAGCCGACCCTTGGGGAATTTACACCCCGGGCTCAGTTCAATTGCACAGTCATAACTTCTATGAGGAGGCAGAGACGCAGACTCATTCTCACTAAATACATCATAAAAGTCCGCCAAATAATCAGGAACATCATGTGACTGAGGAGAGGTGGAAAACACCGGAGCCTCACTAAAGGCACACCGACAACCCCAACTCACCACAGACACAGATTTCCAATCCAAAACTGGGTTATGAATTTGCAACCAGGGAAACCCCAGAACAATGGTATCATGCAGATTATGCAACACCAAAAATCTGCAATTTTCTTGATGGTCTGGGGCGACCCGCATTACCACCTGGGTCCAAAACTGAGGTTTATTTTTTGCCAAAGGAGTAGCATCAATCCCCCTCAAAGGAATAGGCGTCTGCAGAGGTGTCATCGGAAATCCACAACGTTTAGCAAAATCCAAGTCCATTAGGTTTAGATCTGCTCCCGAATCCACAAAAGCCTTGGCGGAAAATGTGGACAGGGAGCAGATCAGAGTAATAGCCAGAAGAAACTTAGGTTGAACACCACCAACAGAAAACGCGTGTGCAAAGCGTTTCTCTCATTTAGGACAGACAGAAATAATATGCGAGGCATCTCCACAGAAAAAACACAACTTATTACGCCTTCTGAACTCCTGACGCTGCTCTCTGGACAAAACTCTATCACATTGCATAGGCTCAGACACTCGTTCAACAAGTGGCAACACCACTCGTGCAGTTTTGCGTTCGCGCAAACGCCGATCAATCTGAATGGCTAATGACATAGAATCGTCAAGACCAGAGGGAACAGGAAATCCCACCATAGTATCTTTTACGGCTTCTGACAAACCCTTCCGAAAGAGAGCAGCCAAGGCATTATCATTCCAGGTAGTAAGTACCGCCCACTTTCGGAATTTTTGACAGTACGATTCTGCAGAATCTTGACCCTGGTTCAATGCCAGCAGGGTCTTTTCAGCCTGATCAATGGCATTAGGTTCGTCATACAACAACCCCAAGGCTTGAAAAAATGCGTTCACATTAGTCAGAATAGGATCATCAGGTTTCAAAGAAAACGCCCAATCCTGGGGATCGCCACGCAGCAAAGAGATGACAATTTTAACCTGCTGCACGGAGCTCCCTGACGAGTTAGGCTTCAAGGCAAAAAATAATTTACAATTATTTTTGAAATTCAAAAATTTAGACCGATCCCCAAAAAATACATCAGGTGTGGGAATCTTTGGTTCAGCAGTATGAGAATGAGCAAGGTAGGCGGAAATTCCCCGCACTTCCGCAGCGAGCTGCTCCACACGATCAGACAATTGCTTTATCTCCATTGAGAGAAAAAAAAATCCCCTTACGGCCTCAGAGATATAGAGGAAAAAATATACACACTTTTTTTTTTTTTTTACAATTCTTTCCTGCTATTGAGTACCCTAGGATCTGCGGTTCGGCGGGTGATTCTGTTATGAATGAGTCACCGTAGGAGGCAGACACAAAAATAGCAGCTAAGTCCAGAAAACCGGAGAAGTTGGCAACTATCAGATTGCAGACCCCTGAACCTAACAACACAACTAGCAGTAGTCGTGGGGGGTTCCTACGGTGCCCTAGACCCCTCGATCACAGCCGGAGAAACTAAATAGCCTAAAGACAGAAAAGGAAAACTAATCTGCCCCAGAGCAGACCCCAAAGTAAAAGGCAGCCCCCAACATATAATGACGGTGAAGCAAGATGAAAAAACACACACACAGATAGAAAGATAGGCTGAGCAAACAATGGGGCCCAAACTCACTAAAATAGGACAGGATAGGACAGCTGCTGTCTGCAATCTGCAAAAACCCTGAAAAGACATAAGCCAACAGGCTGATATGGAAAAAGGCCCTGAAGCAGCTAGGCTTCAAAAACTATATCAGCACTCAGGTATTTTCTGAAGACAGAGCTAAAGAAATTCAGATCACCCCAGCAGGGAATGACAGAAATCCAGCAAAACAAAAACAACGTACAAATGCAAACGGCAGAGCAGAAAACTTAGCTTTTGGAGAGCAGGAATTCAGACTGGTATCAAAGGATCCACAGAGAAATCACCCGCAGAGCAGACAGGCGTGGACAGCCTTATATCCAGTCAGAAACTCCACTCAGCCAATCATCATCATTAGACCCAGATGCCTGATAATCAGGCTCACTATCTTTCTTTACTAGAAGAGGGAGTTCATCGGGCCTCAGTGGTAAAGGGGAAAATGAACTCACAACAGGTAAGGGGACAAATCACAACAGGGGACGTGAGATGAAATGAGTGTCCCATGTGGTAGTTCCAAGGCGTGGGAAAGCAGAGAAGCTAATTAACGGCCACAGTGGCATAAGTGGCTCCCCAAGAGGAAAAGGGCGCGAAACCGTTGGTTGAGAAATAGGACTCTCGCTTGATGACTATAGTGCTGTTATTGGTGACAGGGGAGGTCCCGATGTACTGTGCTGGATTGTGGTGAAGAAAGATGAACTACCTGAGGCAGAACCAATTGAGTTTAGGTAGGAAACAACAGAATGTGTATGAAGATGTTCTTTGTGTTAAGAGAAACGTCCATGAAGATTTGCACACTCTATCCCCTATATATATGGGTCACCCTCCCAGGGCTGTGGGGTACTCGGCCCTGGGCGCCCATGTAAAAGGGGTTGAGTGATGGAATAAAGTTTATGAGTGATTCATGACGCCACCTGTGGTGTTCGGCAAGGGAGGTGTTAAGCCGACGCTGCAGACAGATCCTCTGGGACAGATGGTGGGGTGCAGTGGTGATGTTATAGCCCTCCACAGGTAGGGCAGTAGTCCCAGGGCAGAGTAGATGAAGAGGATAGGTGTTGAGGAAGAGGGTACAGTGTCTGTTACAGAGATGTAGCAGTGCTGAAGAAGTTGCAGGAAGAAGGCAAGGACACAGCAGAGTGTAGTTTCTTTACAATTACTTTGTAAGTGCAGTTCAGGGTCCAGATTGCAGATAGCACAGGAGATGATTAGCCTGGAAGCAACTTAGGAATCTCTCTATCAAATGGGTTGTGTAGTCTCCTCTCTAGCGCTTACTTGAGGTACATGCAGTACTGTGTTACACTGACGTTCCTCCTTCTTCTTTCCTTTTGGATCTACCTCGTATGGCAGACAGCTGTAGCCTTCTATCTCCTTTGGCTCACACGTCGCTGTGGTGCCTCCGAGTCTTAGATGGGAATAGAGCATTTACAGCTTCCTATTCCTCTGGTTTCTGTTGCAGGACCGTCAGTATCCATACCACCTTGGAGACCAGGATCCAGATCATGCGCTCTAGCTGGGAATGAACCTCAACTCTCTGCTCAATCTCCCCGCTCTTCTCCTCACGTCCACACACTTCGCCCTCCTCACAGAACTGACTAAATTTCCCCTTCCTGGCCCCCAGAGAGCAGCTCTTCCCCCAGTTTTGGTTCAGAGCTCCCTCTGCTGGCCTGGAGTGGGAACTGTGTTGTGTGTATTGATTAACTGCTAGAGAGACCATTCATTGCTTCCAGGCATGACATCACACTCCCTAGGAGGAAGGTAATGTCACTGTGGCGACCATACTCCTGGGGGCACCACACTCCCCCCTAGTGCAATTCAGTACTCCCGGACGGAAGAAAAAAAAAAGTAAAATATATAAACACTTAAACAATTATAAATGTACAAAATTTAAGAAAAAAATGAAAAATACAAAAACCACAGCTCAAAAAGTGTCCTATGACGATTAGTCCATGGTCCATAAAACAAAATGAAACTGTTCAAAAAAGTGGGTTCTTACAGAGTCTCTATAGGCACAAAACTTAAAAACTTTGCATATTTACATTTTAACATTACATAATTTACTTATATACAAAACCTGAGGGGTGGTATACCTTGGGTACTACGGACAGGCCTGCATAGCACTGGTGTGGTTGGGGACCTCACTGGTTGCATGGTGCTAACTACTGGTGTAGTGTGTGTTGCACTGGATACACTACTGGTGGTTCTGTGTAGCACAGGGATACTAGATTTCCTAGGACCACTTCTATTCACTGTAGGTAAACTGGGTAGTAGCTGTCTGCGAACTCTTAGACTCACCATGGGCATGACAGATTCATCACTGACAGGGTGAGGATTCTCTGGCTCCACTGTTGGTGTGGCATCTGCTGCCTGAATTTCCTGATTTTCAGAATTTTCTAGAGTCACTTCTTCTTGCACTACCAGTTGGGGAAAGGTCAAAACTGGCACCACTATGGCTTGATTCACTCTAGTCCAATTTGCATGGAATTCTCCGAGTACAGTGCTGACCTTTTCTTCCTTCTCTATGGGTTGGATGTTGTTTTGCTCTTCCATTCTTTCCCTTAGTTGGTCAGGGCACAATTTCAGATGATCCCTCGATACTGCTGATGAGGTTTCTGCTCCATCCTTACTGATAAGGCATACTTTGGTGTTGTCAAAGTTTGATGGTAGGAGGGTGTAGGGTTCAGCTTCCCATTGGTCATCCAATTTATGCATCCTCCTTTTCCTCTTTAGGACCTGTTCTCCTGGTGACAAGGGAACTGCAGGTGCATGCTGATTGTAGTTCTTTTCCTGTTTTTGTTTCGCTTCAGCTAGACTCTTTTCTACACACTCTTGTACTCTTCGATATTGCTGCTGCCGCTCTGTATCCCAGTCAGCATCTGGTGATGTTACCTCAGGTGTAAGGACTCCCATATCCAAATCAATAGGCAACTTGACAGGCCTTGTTCTCATTAGGTAGGCTGGAGTGCAGTTGGTGGAATTCACAGGAATGTGATTGTAGAGGTCAACCAGATCTGGCAACTTCTCTGGCCACAGATTCCTCTCTTCCAAAGGCAAGGTCTTCAGTAGGTCGATCACCACCTGATTCATCTTTTCACACATGTGGATGGTATGGTGTTGTCCTGATCTCCTTGCAACCGTACAAGTTACAGAATTCTTGGAACACTTCTGCCTCAAAGGCTGGACCTTGATCTGTAAGCACTCGCTCGGGACATCCGTGTGGTCTACAAAAGTGCTGTTGGAATGCTCTGGCTGCTGTCCTGGCTGTTTGATCCTTGACAGGCACGACTACCAGGAATCTTGAGTAGTGGTCAACGATGGTAAGAGCATAAATGTAGCCTGAACAGCTTGGAACCAGCTTCACATGGTCCAGGGCTACCAACTCGAGTGGCTGTTTGGTTATTATTGGCTGCAAAGGAGCTCGCTGGCTGTTATGGTCCTTTCTGCGCAGGTTACATTGTCCACACTCCCGGCACCAATTTTCAATGGCTTTCCTCATTCCAGCCCAGTAGAATCTCTCTCGGAGCAAGGCTTCCAACTTCTTCCATCCGAAGTGTCCAGTTCCATTGTGGTATGCTTTCAAGACCATTGATGCCTCCCTCTTTGGGACTACCACCTGCCAGACCAGCTCATGAGTGCGGGCATTGATACTCCTCCGACACAGCTTTCCTTCATAAATGAACAGCCTGCCTCTTTCCTTCCACAACTGGTGGGTTTCTTCAGGAGCATCCGACTCCGGGCGTGAGTCAACTTGTGACAGTAGCTCCTTTACCAGGCGGACTGCGGGGTCGCTATCTTGGGTTTCTGCCCAGTCATGATGAGTCAATGGATTTAGGGTGGCCTGCTTCATGATTGACCATCTGTTTCTCACTCCTTGGGCACGTTGGGCCGCAATTGGCCGGTGGAAGGCAGGTAGCTCAGTTTCTTCGAGGGCCTCAGGGTCCTCTCCTGCATCTGGAAGATTAGGCATCCTGGACAGTGCATCAGCATTGGTATTCTTATGCCCTGCTCGGTACTTGATGGTAAATTCATAGTTAGACAGCTGGGCCATCCATCGCTGCTCCAGTATGTGGCGCCCCTGAGGCTCAGTCGCCACAGAGGTACTGCACCTTCTCCTAAGGTGTAGTGCCCCACCACCTAGGTAAGTTGGGAACTCCTTTCCACACTCCAACATTCGCATCCCACACAACAGGGTAGTGCAGCACAACCACGGTGAGGGTTCTCTCTCCTCCTAGACATTAGGAGTGCCCTGGTGGTTCCCTGCTTGGAACACTGGATGTGCTGGGAGGTGGGTGGAGTGGAGATCCATATAAAAGGTTGGGAAGATTTAGAATTACATATCAGTCTGGACAGTCAGTCAGGAGAGTCTGAGGACGGGTCCGAGAGGAAGGAGATCCCTAGAAGAAGGAGAGAAGAAGGAGTGCTGCAACTGCCTCAGTGATCTGAGCCAGCTGGCACGGGAGAGGAACAGAAGGAGAAAGATGTTGAACTGCAACCTAAGCTTCCCTAGGAAAGAGGAGTAGAGAGAACAGAGAGGAGTTGTGGGTCAGAAGAGGAACCATGCCTATAGGTTCTCAGTGCAAGGCCGGGGCCCGGTTCCCGAGGTTGTATGGACACTTATGGTTCTGCAGCAGACACCGGTGGAGTAGTTGGCAGTAAATGCACTACTCCCATCTAAGACTTTGGGCACAACAGCAACTGAATAGAGAGCCAGGACTCCGGAGAAGGGAGTCCCTGAGAGAGGTTACAGCTGTCTGCCATACAAGTAGAGTTGTTAGGAACATCTGACAGGAAGAACGTCAGAGTACCACAGTACAGGAGCTCTTCACACCTTAAGGCGCAATAGAGGAGTTTGTTGTGAGTTCATTTTTCCCTTTACCACTGAGGCCCGATGAACTCCCTCTTCTAGTAAAGAAAAATAGTGAGCCTGATTATCAGGCATCTGGGTCTAATGATGATGATTGGCTGAGTGGAGTTTCTGACTGGATATAAGGCTGTCCACGCGCTCCTGCTCTGCGAGTGATTTCTCTGTGGGATCCTTGGATACCAGTCTGAATTCCTGCTCTCCAAAAGCTAAGTTTTCTGCTCTGCGGTTTGCATTTGTACGTTGTCTTTGTTTTGCTGGATCTCTGTCATTCCCTGCTGGGGTGATCTGAATTCCTTTAGCTCTGTCTACAGAAAATACCTGAGTGCTGATATAGTTTTTGAAGCCTAGCTGCTTCAGGGCCTTTTTCCATATCAGCCTGTTGGCTTATGTCTTTTCAGGGTTTTTGCAGATTGCAGACAGCAGCTGTCCTATCCTGTCCTATTTTTAGTTAGATTGGGCCCCATTGTTTGCTCAGCCTATCTTTCTATCTGTGTGTGTGTTTTTTCATCTTGCTTCACCGTCATTATATTTTGGGGGCTGCCTTTTACTTTGGGGTCTGCTCTGGGGCAGTTTAGATTTCCTTTTTCTGTCTTTAGGCTATTTAGTTTCTCCGGCTGTGATCGAGGGGTCTAGGGCACCGTAGGAACCCCCCACAGCTACTGCTAGTTGTGTTGTTAGGTTCAGGGGTCTGCAACCTGATATTTGCCAACTTCTCCGGTTTTCTGGACTTAGCTGCTATTTTTGTGTCTGCCTCCAACGGTGACTCATTCATAACAGAATCACCCGCCGAACCGCAGATCCTAGGGTACTCAATAGCAGGAAAGAATTGTAAAAAAAAAAAAAGTGTGTATATTTTTTCCTCTATATCTCTGAGGCCGTAGGGGGATTTTTTTTTCTCTCAATGGAGATAAAGCAATTGGGAATTTCCGCCTAACTTGCTCATTCACATACTGCTGAACCAAAGATTCCCACACCTGATGTATTTTTTGGGGATCGGTCTAAATTTTTGAATTTCAAAAATAATTGTAAATTATTTTTTGCCTTGAAGCCTAACTCGTCAGGGAGCTCCACGCAGCAGGTTAAAATTGTCATCTCTCTGCTGCGTGGCGATCCCCAGGATTGGGCGTTTTCTTTGAAACCTGATGATCCTATTCTGACTAATGTGAACGCATTTTTTCAAGCCTTGGGGTTGTTGTATGACGAACTTAATGCCATTGATCAGGCTGAAAAGACCCTGCTGGCATTGAACCAGGGTCAAGATTCTGCAGAATCGTACTGTCAAAAATTCCGAAAGTGGGCGGTACTTACTACCTGGAATGATAATGCCTTGGCTGCTCTCTTTCGGAAGGGTTTGTCAGAAGCCGTAAAAGATACTATGGTGGGATTTCCTGTTCCCTCTGGTCTTGACGATTCTATGTCATTAGCCATTCAGATTGATCGGCGTTTGCGCGAACGCAAAACTGCACGAGTAGTGTTGCCACTTGTTAAACAAATGTCTGAACCTATGCAATGTGATAGAGTTTTGTCCAGAGAGCAGCGTCAGGAGTTCAGAAGGCGTAATAAGTTGTGTTTTTTCTGTGGAGATGCCTCGCATGTTATTTCTGTCTGTCCTAAACGAGAGAAACGCTTTGCACACACGTTTTCTGTTGGTGGTGTTCAACCTAAGTTTCTTCTGGCTATTACTCTGATCTGCTCCCTGTCCACATTTTCCGCCAAGGCTTTTGTGGATTCGGGAGCAGCTCTAAACCTAATGGACTTGGATTTTGCTAAACGTTGTGGATTTCCGATGACACCTCTACAGGCACCTATTCCTTTGAGGGGGATTGATGCTACTCCTTTGGCAAAAAATAAACCTCAGTTTTGGACCCAGGTGGTAATGCGGGTCGCCCCAGACCATCAAGAAAATTGCAGATTTTTGGTGTTGCATAATCTGCATGATACCATTTTTCTGGGGTTCCCTGGTTGCAAATTCATAATCCAGTTTTGGATTGGAAATCTGTGTCTGTGGTGAGTTGGGGTTGTCGGTGTGCCTTTAGTGAGGCTCCGGTGTTTTCCACCTCTCCTCAGTCGCATGATGTTCCTGATTATTTGGCGGACTTTTATGATGTATTTGTCATGATCCCAGTGCGGGTTTTTGAGCTGCACACCGGGGGTTAATGTCTGGAGCTCTGTGCAGGTTTTGACCTGCACACTTGGGGTTAATGATTGTGGCCTCTTTCTGGTTCTGGGAGAGCTTCATAAACCCCTGGGTAGCTTCAATCCCTGCCAGTTATACTTTTGCCATTGGCCTAGTGTGCTGACCCCCGTGTGCCTGTTTGTTGCTATAGCTTGTTTATATGGTTCTGACCCGATTCTGTTTCCCGTTGTGAGTTTGCCTGTTGATTTTGTACTGCGTTATTATCTGTGTATGACTCATTGCATGTGACCTGACTACTCTCTGCTCGCCCCCTTTGGTACCCTACAGCTATCTCTGTGTGTGACTCATTGGCTACGTCCTGACTATTCTCACTGTCTATTCCCCTTGGTAACTTTGTCTCGCAGTTACTCTGCTAGGAATTGTCTTTCAGCTCCTAGCTCTGTGGAGTTTAGGCCACGCCCCCAGCAGTCACGTGCTTTAGGTCCTGCAGCTCTGAAGTATGCATCTATTCAGTTGCTGCCCGCTCCACAGGTAGCTTTGAGCACTGTTCACTTTACTCAGGACACGTGCACTGGCTCAGTGAGCAAGTTCAGTGCGGTGTCTTTGACATTATAACTGGCCTACAATTTTTTTTTCTCTCCTCACTTCTGCAGCATGGACCCAATGTGTGCTTTATCTGAGCAGGTGAAAAGCTTGACTCAGTCACTGCAGAAGCTTTGTTTGGAACACCAAGCTCTGGCCCAGTCCCAACGGCGGGTTGAGGACTCAGTTCAGGGGGTACTTTCCGCAGGCTTCCAGCAGGTGGGGAATAGAGATGTCATTTTAGTCCCACCTGAATCCCTGGTTAAATTGCCAGATATATTTTCTGGTAACAAGGATGAGTTCAGGGCATTTAAGGAGGGCTGTAAGCTTTAGAATTTTCTAGAGTCACTTCTTCTTGCACTACCAGTTGGGGAAAGGTCAAAACTGGCACCACTATGGCTTGATTCACTCTAGTCCAATTTGCATGGAATTCTCCAAGTACAGTGCTGACCTTTTCTTCCTTCTCTATGGGCTGGATGTTGTTTTGCTCTTCCATTCTTTCCCTTAGTTGGTCAGGGCACAATTTCAGATGATCCCTCGATACTGCTGATGAGGTTTCTGCTCCATCCTTACTGATAAGGCATACTTTGGTGTTGTCAAAGTTTGATGGTAGGAGGGTGTAGGGTTCAGCTTCCCATTGGTCATCCAATTTATGCATCCTCCTTTTCCTCTTTAGGACCTGTTCTCCTGGTGACAAGGGAACTGCAGGTGCATGCTGATTGTAGTTCTTTTCCTGTTTTTGTTTCGCTTCAGCTAGACTCTTTTCTACACACTCTTGTACTCTTCGATATTGCTGCTGCCGCTCTGTATCCCAGTCAGCATCTGGTGATGTTACCTCAGGTGTAAGGACTCCCATATCCAAATCAATAGGCAACTTGACAGGCCTTGTTCTCATTAGGTAGGCTGGAGTGCAGTTGGTGGAATTCACAGGAATGTGATTGTAGAGGTCAACCAGATCTGGCAACTTCTCTGGCCACAGATTCCTCTCTTCCAAAGGCAAGGTCTTCAGTAGGTCGATCACCACCTGATTCATCTTTTCACACATGTGGATGGTATGGTGTTGTCCTGATCTCCTTGCAACCGTACAAGTTACAGAATTCTTGGAACACTTCTGCCTCAAAGGCTGGACCTTGATCTGTAAGCACTCGCTCGGGACATCCGTGTGGTCTACAAAAGTGCTGTTGGAATGCTCTGGCTGCTGTCCTGGCTGTTTGATCCTTGACAGGCACGACTACCAGGAATCTTGAGTAGTGGTCAACGATGGTAAGAGCATAAATGTAGCCTGAACAGCTTGGAACCAGCTTCACATGGTCCAGGGCTACCAACTCGAGTGGCTGTTTGGTTATTATTGGCTGCAAAGGAGCTCGCTGGCTGTTATGGTCCTTTCTGCGCAGGTTACATTGTCCACACTCCCGGCACCAATTTTCAATGGCTTTCCTCATTCCAGCCCAGTAGAATCTCTCTCGGAGCAAGGCTTCCAACTTCTTCCATCCGAAGTGTCCAGTTCCATTGTGGTATGCTTTCAAGACCATTGATGCCTCCCTCTTTGGGACTACCACCTGCCAGACCAGCTCATGAGTGCGGGCATTGATACTCCTCCGACACAGCTTTCCTTCATAAATGAACAGCCTGCCTCTTTCCTTCCACAACTGGTGGGTTTCTTCAGGAGCATCCGACTCCGGGCGTGAGTCAACTTGTGACAGTAGCTCCTTTACCAGGCGGACTGCGGGGTCGCTATCTTGGGTTTCTGCCCAGTCATGATGAGTCAATGGATTTAGGGTGGCCTGCTTCATGATTGACCATCTGTTTCTCACTCCTTGGGCACGTTGGGCCGCAATTGGCCGGTGGAAGGCAGGTAGCTCAGTTTCTTCGAGGGCCTCAGGGTCCTCTCCTGCATCTGGAAGACTAGGCATCCTGGACAGTGCATCAGCATTGGTATTCTTATGCCCTGCTCGGTACTTGATGGTAAATTCATAGTTAGACAGCTGGGCCATCCATCGCTGCTCCAGTATGTGGCGCCCCTGAGGCTCAGTCGCCACAGAGGTACTGCACCTTCTCCTAAGGTGTAGTGCCCCACCACCTAGGTAAGTTGGGAACTCCTTTCCACACTCCAACATTCGCATCCCACACAACAGGGTAGTGCAGCACAACCACGGTGAGGGTTCTCTCTCCTCCTAGACATTAGGAGTGCCCTGGTGGTTCCCTGCTTGGAACACTGGATGTGCTGGGAGGTGGGTGGAGTGGAGATCCATATAAAAGGTTGGGAAGATTTAGAATTACATATCAGTCTGGACAGTCAGTCAGGAGAGTCTGAGGACGGGTCCGAGAGGAAGGAGATCCCTAGAAGAAGGAGAGAAGAAGGAGTGCTGCAACTGCCTCAGTGATCTGAGCCAGCTGGCACGGGAGAGGAACAGAAGGAGAAAGACGTAGAACTGCAACCTAAGCTTCCCTAGGAAAGAGGAGTAGAGAGAACAGAGAGGAGTTGTGGGTCAGAAGAGGAACCATGCCTATAGGTTCTCAGTGCAAGGCCGGGGCCCGGTTCCCGAGGTTGTATGGACACTTATGGTTCTGCAGCAGACACCGGTGGAGTAGTTGGCAGTAAATGCACTACTCCCATCTAAGACTTTGGGCACAACAGCAACTGAATAGAGAGCCAGGACTCCGGAGAAGGGAGTCCCTGAGAGAGGTTACAGCTGTCTGCCATACAAGTAGAGTTGTTAGGAACATCTGACAGGAAGAACGTCAGAGTACCACAGTACAGGAGCTCTTCACACCTTAAGGCGCAATAGAGGAGTTTGTTGTGAGTTCATTTTTCCCTTTACCACTGAGGCCCGATGAACTCCCTCTTCTAGTAAAGAAAAATAGTGAGCCTGATTATCAGGCATCTGGGTCTAATGATGATGATTGGCTGAGTGGAGTTTCTGACTGGATATAAGGCTGTCCACGCGCTCCTGCTCTGCGAGTGATTTCTCTGTGGGATCCTTGGATACCAGTCTGAATTCCTGCTCTCCAAAAGCTAAGTTTTCTGCTCTGCGGTTTGCATTTGTACGTTGTCTTTGTTTTGCTGGATCTCTGTCATTCCCTGCTGGGGTGATCTGAATTCCTTTAGCTCTGTCTACAGAAAATACCTGAGTGCTGATATAGTTTTTGAAGCCTAGCTGCTTCAGGGCCTTTTTCCATATCAGCCTGTTGGCTTATGTCTTTTCAGGGTTTTTGCAGATTGCAGACAGCAGCTGTCCTATCCTGTCCTATTTTTAGTTAGATTGGGCCCCATTGTTTGCTCAGCCTATCTTTCTATCTGTGTGTGTGTTTTTTCATCTTGCTTCACCGTCATTATATTTTGGGGGCTGCCTTTTACTTTGGGGTCTGCTCTGGGGCAGTTTAGATTTCCTTTTTCAGTCTTTAGGCTATTTAGTTTCTCCGGCTGTGATCGAGGGGTCTAGGGCACCGTAGGAACCCCCCACAGCTACTGCTAGTTGTGTTGTTAGGTTCAGGGGTCTGCAACCTGATATTTGCCAACTTCTCCGGTTTTCTGGACTTAGCTGCTATTTTTGTGTCTGCCTCCAACGGTGACTCATTCATAACAGAATCACCCGCCGAACCGCAGATCCTAGGGTACTCAATAGCAGGAAAGAATTGTAAAAAAAAAAAAAGTGTGTATATTTTTTCCTCTATATCTCTGAGGCCGTAGGGGGATTTTTTTTTCTCTCAATGGAGATAAAGCAATTGGGAATTTCCGCCTACCTTGCTCATTCACATACTGCTGAACCAAAGATTCCCACACCTGATGTATTTTTTGGGGATCGGTCTAAATTTTTGAATTTCAAAAATAATTGTAAATTATTTTTTGCCTTGAAGCCTAACTCGTCAGGGAGCTCCACGCAGCAGGTTAAAATTGTCATCTCTCTGCTGCGTGGCGATCCCCAGGATTGGGCGTTTTCTTTGAAACCTGATGATCCTATTCTGACTAATGTGAACGCATTTTTTCAAGCCTTGGGGTTGTTGTATGATGAACCTAATGCCATTGATCAGGCTGAAAAGACCCTGCTGGCATTGAACCAGGGTCAAGATTCTGCAGAATCGTACTGTCAAAAATTCCGAAAGTGGGCGGTACTTACTACCTGGAATGATAATGCCTTGGCTGCTCTCTTTCGGAAGGGTTTGTCAGAAGCCGTAAAAGATACTATGGTGGGATTTCCTGTTCCCTCTGGTCTTGACGATTCTATGTCATTAGCCATTCAGATTGATCGGCGTTTGCGCGAACGCAAAACTGCACGAGTAGTGTTGCCACTTGTTAAACAAATGTCTGAACCTATGCAATGTGATAGAGTTTTGTCCAGAGAGCAGCGTCAGGAGTTCAGAAGGCGTAATAAGTTGTGTTTTTTCTGTGGAGATGCCTCGCATGTTATTTCTGTCTGTCCTAAACGAGAGAAACGCTTTGCACACACGTTTTCTGTTGGTGGTGTTCAACCTAAGTTTCTTCTGGCTATTACTCTGATCTGCTCCCTGTCCACATTTTCCGCCAAGGCTTTTGTGGATTCGGGAGCAGCTCTAAACCTAATGGACTTGGATTTTGCTAAACGTTGTGGATTTCCGATGACACCTCTACAGGCACCTATTCCTTTGAGGGGGATTGATGCTACTCCTTTGGCAAAAAATAAACCTCAGTTTTGGACCCAGGTGGTAATGCGGGTCGCCCCAGACCATCAAGAAAATTGCAGATTTTTGGTGTTGCATAATCTGCATGATACCATTTTTCTGGGGTTTCCCTGGTTGCAAATTCATAATCCAGTTTTGGATTGGAAATCTGTGTCTGTGGTGAGTTGGGGTTGTCGGTGTGCCTTTAGTGAGGCTCCGGTGTTTTCCACCTCTCCTCAGTCGCATGATGTTCCTGATTATTTGGCGGACTTTTATGATGTATTTGTCTTGATCCCAGTGCGGGTTTTTGAGCTGCACACCGGGGGTTAATGTCTGGAGCTCTGTGCAGGTTTTGACCTGCACACTTGGGGTTAATGATTGTGGCCTCTTTCTGGTTCTGGGAGAGCTTCATAAACCCCTGGGTAGCTTCAATCCCTGCCAGTTATACTTTTGCCATTGGCCTAGTGTGCTGACCCCCGTGTGCCTGTTTGTTGCTATAGCTTGTTTATATGGTTCTGACCCGATTCTGTTTCCCGTTGTGAGTTTGCCTGTTGATTTTGTACTGCGTTATTATCTGTGTATGACTCATTGCATGTGACCTGACTACTCTCTGCTCGCCCCCTTTGGTACCCTACAGCTATCTCTGTGTGTGACTCATTGGCTACGTCCTGACTATTCTCACTGTCTATTCCCCTTGGTAACTTTGTCTTGCAGTTACTCTGCTAGGAATTGTCTTTCAGCTCCTAGCTCTGTGGAGTTTAGGCCACGCCCCCAGCAGTCACGTGCTTTAGGTCCTGCAGCTCTGAAGTATGCATCTATTCAGTTGCTGCCCGCTCCACAGGTAGCTTTGAGCACTGTTCACTTTACTCAGGACACGTGCACTGGCTCAGTGAGCAAGTTCAGTGCGGTGTCTTTGACATTATAACTGGCCTACAATTTTTTTTTCTCTCCTCACTTCTGCAGCATGGACCCAATGTGTGCTTTATCTGAGCAGGTGAAAAGCTTGACTCAGTCACTGCAGAAGCTTTGTTTGGAACACCAAGCTCTGGCCCAGTCCCAACGGCGGGTTGAGGACTCAGTTCAGGGGGTACTTTCCGCAGGCTTCCAGCAGGTGGGGAATAGAGATGTCATTTTAGTCCCACCTGAATCCCCGGTTAAATTGCCAGATATATTTTCTGGTAACAAGGATGAGTTCAGGGCATTTAAGGAGGGCTGTAAGCTTTTTTTTTCTTTAAGACCCCGCTCCTCTGGGGATGAGAAACAGAGGGTGGGGGTGGTGATGTTCCTGCTTAGGGGGTCCCCACAAGCCTGGGCGTTCTCGCTTTCCTCTTCTGCCCCTGAGAGAATGTCTGTGGATGCATTTTTTGAAGCCTTAGGGCTTATTTATGATGAGCCAGATAGAGTGCGGTTGGCTGAGGACAAAGTAATGAGTGTCTGTCAGGGGGAGCACTCGGCCGAATGGTTCTGTACTGAATTCAGACGTTGGGCAGCGGAGATTTCCTGGAGTGATGCCACCCTTCGGGGGCTGTTCCACAGAGGTCCTGTTCAGACTACTGCTTTTATTGACTGCGGTTCGGCTGTGAACCTGATTGATACCAAGGTTATGACTCTTAATAAGATAGGGACAGTCAGGCTTCTTGATCCTGTTAAACTTGTGGCAATTGACTCATCTCCTCTTAACCAAGACGGTATCCGTTGCAGGTCTGAACTTTTTTCTCTAAAAGTGGGTTCCACTCATGTGGAGAAACTAAGTTGTCTGGTGCTAGATAACTTGCCTGCAGGACTGGTACTGGGGATGCCTTGTCTTCAACGCCATAATCCTACCATTGATTGGGTTACAGGGGAAATCACTCAATGGGGATGCAATAATAAATGTGGTAACCGGGGACATCTTGTTAACGCTGTTAAATCCGTGTCTGTATCGTCTGTCGATCTGGAAGGTATTCCGGAGTACCTGAAAGATTTCGAAGACGTGTTTTCCGAAAGTGAGGCTGAGGCGCTGCCACCACATAGACCCTATGATTGTGCCATTGATTTAGTACCTGGAGCCAAGTTACCTAAGGCTTGATTGTTCAATTTGTCTGGGCCTGAGCGCCAAGCCATGAAGGAGTACATAGCTGAGAGTCTCCGCAAAGGGCATATCAGGCCTTCTGTGTCACCTGTGGCAGCAGGGTTCTTCTTTGTGAAGAAAAAAGATGGTGGTTTGCGGCCGTGCCTCGACTTTCGGGAACTGAACAAGATAACGGTAAGGAACTCTTACCCGCTTCCCCTCATCCCAGACTTATGTAACCAGTTAGCTGGGGCCCAATGGTTCTCCAAGTTAGATCTGCGGGGGGCCTACAATCTGATAAGGGTTCGGGAAGGGGACGAGTGGAAAACGGCATTCCTCACATCAGAAGGACTCTTTGAGAACCTGGTAATGCCATTTGGGTTAACTAATGCACCCGCTATTTTCCAAAATTTCATCAATGTTGTGTTTTCTGATCTGATAGGCCGTTTTGTTATTATTTATTTGGATGATATTTTTTTGTGTATTCCCCGGACAGTCAATCTCACTTGCAACATCTAAAGACAGTTCTCCAGAGACTCAGGGAGAACCAATTGTTCGCCAAATTGGAAAAATGTTCGTTTTTTGTACAGGAGCTGTCTTTTTTGGGGTTGATTGTGTCCTGTGAGGGGTTTCGTATGGATCCTAAGAAGGTGCTGGCGATCGCTGACTGGGTTCAGCCTCGAGATCTCAAGGGGCTCCAGCGCGTCTTAGGATTTGCGAACTATTACCGGAGATTCATTAAAGGTTTCTCACAAGTGGTTAAACCACTCACGGATCTTACCCAGAAGGGAGCTGATGTAAAAAATTGGTCTGTACTCGCTAAGGAATCCTTCTCAGCGATTAAGAAATGTTTTATGTCTGCCCCGGTGTTGGTGCAACCTGACCCGTCCAAACCATTCATTGTGGAGGTGGATGCTTCTGAAGTGGGGGTGGGGGCTGTGCTGTCCCAGGGTCCGGCCACCCTTACCAATCTCAAACCCTGTGCCTTCTTCTCCAAGAAGTTCTCTTCAGCTGAGAAAAACTATGATGTAGGCAATAGAGAACTTCTTGCGGTCAAGCTGGCGTTTGAGGAATGGAGGCACTTTTTGGAAGGGGCGGCTCACCCTATCACGGTTGTCACGGATCACAAAAATTTGGCATACCTTGAATCTGCTAAGAGGCTTACTCCTAGACAGGCCCGTTGGTCACTTTTTTTTTCACGATTTCAGTTCTCAATTACTTTTCGACCGGGGTCCAAAAATGTTAAAGCGGATGCCCTGTCCAGAAGTTTTGATCCAGTGTCTCCCCCTGAGCCGCCGTCCTCCATTCTTCCCCCAGGGGTGGTAGTGGCGGGGGTCTCAACTGAGTTGGAACAAGAAATCCTAAGGGCTCAGGCCCTAGCTCCAGCAACCAGGCCAAGCGATAAACTGTTTGTTCCAGATTCATTGCGGCCTAGACTTCTGCAGGAGTTTCATGATTCTAGGCTGAGTGCTCATCCGGGTATCACGGCCACTAGAGAGGCAGTAGCCAGGGGTTTTTGGTGGCCTTCATTAAGGTCCGATGTCAAGGAATTTGTTTCTGCTTGTGGCATATGTGCCCGTTCCAAAAGCTCGCATAACCGACCGGCTGGGGAACTCATACCTTTACCGGTTCCTGATAGACCATGGACTCATTTTTCCATGGATTTTATTACCGGCCTTCCACCTTCCAGAGGCAATACCGTGATCTGGGTGGTGGTGGATAGGTTTTCTAAACAGGCCCATTTCATTCCCTTGGCAGCATTACCTTCAGCAGAAACGTTGTCAAGATTGTTTGTGCAGCATGTGGTCCGATTGCATGGGGTACCCCTGAATGTTGTGTCTGACAGAGGTGTGCAGTTTGTGGCCAAATTTTGGAGGGCGTTCTGTATAAAATTGGGCATCTCACTCTCCTTCTCGTCGGCATATCACCCGGAGAGTAATGGTCAGACAGAACGCACCAATCAATCCCTGGAACAAATTCTCAGGTGTCTGACCTCCGCCAGACAGGAGGATTGGTGTGATGCTTTACCGTTGGCTGAATTCGCTTTTAACAACCGGGTGAGTCAGTCCACCAACATGTCCCCATTCCTGATTAACTATGGCTTTAATCCGCATTTTGGGGAGTTTTCTCGGGTGGATTCCGGTTGTCCAGGAGCAGAGGGGTCCGTTCAACGGTTAAAAGACCTCTGGGCTGAGGTCCAGCGTAATATCTCTCGAGCCCAGGGGAGATACAAATATTTTGCGGACAAAAAGAGAGCCTCGGGTGACATGTTTCAGGTGGGAGAGAAGGTTTGGCTCTCCACGCATAACATCAACTTAAAGGTACCATCAGTTAAGTTGGGACCAAAGTTCATTGGTCCGTACGAGATTATGGAGATAGTCAACCCAGTGGCATATAGGTTGCGTCTCCCCGCCTCCTTAAAAATATCTAATGTGTTCCATAAGTCTCTGTTGAAACCAGCAGGATCTGTCAAAGAGAACTCTGAGACTGTTGTTCCTCCAGTGCTGGTGGAGGGTCAATTGGAGTATGAGGTCGGACATATTGTGGACTCTCGGCGGGTGCGCCACTCTTTGCAGTACCTGGTCCACTGGAAGGGATATGGACCAGAAGAGCGCTCATAGGTCCCTGCTCGCTCGGTACATGCAGATCGCCTGGTTCAGGCGTTCCATGCCAAGTACGCGGGGAAGCCTGGGGGTCCGGAGGCCCCCCGTTGATAGGGGGGTACTGTCATGAGCTGCACACCAGGGTTTATGTCTGGAGCTCTGTGCAGGTTTTGACCTGCACACTTGGGGTTAATGATTGTGGCCTCTTTCTGGTTCTGGGAGAGCTTCATAAACCCCTGGGTAGCTTCAATCCCTGCCAGTTATACTTTTGCCATTGGCCTAGTGTGCTGACCCCCGTGTGCCTGTTTGTTGCTATAGCTTGTTTATATGGTTCTGACCCGATTCTGTTTCCCGTTGTGAGTTTGCCTGTTGATTTTGTACTGCGTTATTATCTGTGTATGACTCATTGCATGTGACCTGACTACTCTCTGCTCGCCCCTCTTGTACCTTGCAACTATCTGTGTATGACTCATTGCATGTGACCTGACTACTCTCTGCTCGCCCCCTTTGGTACCCTACAGCTATCTCTGTGTGTGACTCATGGGCTACGTCCTGACTATTCTCACTGTCTATTCCCCTTGGTAACTTTGTCTCGCAGTTACTCTGCTAGGAATTGTCTTTCAGCTCCTAGCTCTGTGGAGTTTAGGCCACGCCCCCAGCAGTCACGTGCTTTAGGTCCTGCAGCTCTGAAGTATGCATCTATTCAGTTGCTGCCCGCTCCACAGGTAGCTTTGAGCACTGTTCACTTTACTCAGGACACGTGCACTGGCTCAGTGAGCAAGTTCAGTGCGGTGTCTTTGACAGTATTTAGTGAGAATGAGTCTGCGTCTCTGCCTCCTCATAGAAGTTATGACTGTGCAATTGAACTGAGCCCGGGGTGTAAATTCCCCAAGGGTCGGCTCTTCAATTTATCTGTACCCGAGCACGAGGCTATGCGATCCTATATTAAGGAGGCGTTGGAGAAGGGTCATATTAGACCATCCTCGTCACCCTTAGGTGCCGGGTTTTTTTTTGTAGCCAAAAAAGATGGATCATTAAGACCTTGTATTGATTATCGTGCCCTCAACAAAATTACTGTTAAATATCAGTATCCGTTACCCCTGATTTCGGATCTATTCTCTAGAGTTAAAGGTGCTTGTTGGTTTACCAAGCTTGACCTCAGGGGGGCGTATAATCTTATTCGCATTAAGCATGGGGATGAATGGAAGACGGCGTTTAATACTCCGGAGGGACATTTTGAGTACCTGGTGATGCCTTTTGGGTAGAGTTGAGCGACTTTGGACGGATCGGGTTTCGTGAAACCCGAATGAAACAAAATAAGTTTCAGATGAAACTCGTCCGACTAGAGCAAAAAAAGTCGGAGTTTCGTCCGACTTTTATTTCCCATTGACTTGCATTGGGGTCGGGTTTCGGACGAAACTCCGACTTTGTTTTGCTCTAGTCGGACGAGTTTCATCTGAAACTTATTTTGTTTCATTCGGGTTTCACGAAACCCGATCCGAACAAAGTCGCTCAACTCTACTTTTGGGCTCACTAATGCCCCTTCTGTCTTCCAGTGTTTCATGAACGATATTTTCCGAGATTTTGTCGATAAATTTTTGATTATCTATCTGGATGATATTTTGATCTTCTCCAAGGATTGGGATTCTCATGTGGAACATATTCGGACTGTGTTCCGGATCTTGAGGGAGAATTCCCTGTATGTCAAAGGATCTAAATGCCTTTTTGGAGTACAGAGGATTTCTTTTTTGGGATTTATTTTGTCTCCGTCAACTATTGAAATGGACCCAGCCAAGGTACAGGCCATTCACGATTGGGTTCAGCCCACTTCTTTGAAGGCCCTTCAGAAGTTTTTGGGTTTTGCTAACTTTTATCGGAAATTTATAGCAAAATTTTCTAGTATTGCCAAGCCATTGACTGATTTGACTAAGAAGGGTGCTGATGTGTTAAATTGGTCTCCAGAGGCTGTTTCTTCCTTTCAGGAGCTGAAGCGTAGATTCACCTCCTCCCCGGTTTTGCGGCAACCTGATGTCTCACTTCCGTTCCAGGTAGAGCTGGATGCTTCTGAGATTGGTGCAGGAGCTGTTTTGTCCCAAAAGGATCCTTGTTGTGAGTTCATTTTCCCCTTCATCACTGAGGCCCGGGGAACTCCCTCTTCTGGTAAGGAAAGGTAGTGAGCCTGATTATCAGACACCTGAGACTAATGATGATGACTGGCTGAGTGGAGTCACAGACTGGATATAAGGCTGCCTCGCCCATTCTGCCCTGTGGGTGATTTCTCTGTGGACTTCTAGGACACCAGTCTTATTCCTGCTCTCCTAAAGCTAAGTTTTTTGCTTTGCCTGTTGCATTTGTGTTTAGTTTTTGTTTTCCTTGCTTTTCTGGATTCTGCCCTTCCCTGCTGGGGTGAGCTGATTCCCTTGTGCCTATAGCTCTGTCTTCAGTATATGCCTGAGTACTGACATAGCTTTTTGAAGCTTAGCGTCTTCAGGGCTTTTTTCACTGTCAGACTGTTGGCTCTTATTTTCATAGGGTTTTTCACGGATTGCAGACAGCAGCCTTCCTGTCCTTTTCTATATAGTTAGTTTGGGCCCCGTCTTTGCTCAGCCTATCTTTCTGTCTGTGTTTGTGTTTTCATCTTGCTTCACCGTCATTATTTGTGGGGGGCTGCCTATTGCTTTGGGGTCTCCTCTGGGGCAGTTTAGATTTCCCCTTTCTTTCTTTAGGCCTATTTATTTCTCCGGCTGTGATCGAGGGGTCTAGGGCATCGTAGGAACCCCCCACGGCTACTGCAAGTTGTGTTGTTAAGTTCAGGGGTCTGCAATCCGATAGCTGCCAACTTCTCTGGTTTTCTGGACTTAGCTAGCATTTCTGTTTTTGCCTCCTACGGTGACTCAATCATAACAGAATCACCCGCCGTACCGCAGATCCTAGGGTACTCAATAGCAGGAAAGAATTGCAAAAAAAAAAAAAAAAAAAGTGTGTATATTTTTTCCTCTATATCTCTGAGGCCGTAGGGGGAATTTTTTTTTCTCTCAATGGAGATAAAGCAATTGTCTGATCGTGTGGAGCAGCTCGCTGCGGAAGTGCGGGGAATTTCCGCCTACCTTGCTCATTCACATGCTGCTGAACCAAAGATTCCTACACCTGATGTATTTTTTGGGGATCGATCTAAATTTTTGAATTTCAAAAATAATTGTAAACTATTTTTTGCCTTGAAGCCCAACTCGTCAGGGAGCTCCGCACAGCAGGTTAAAATTGTCATCTCTTTGCTGCGTGGCGATCCCCAGGATTGGGCGTTTTCTTTGAAACCAGATGATCCTATTCTGACTAATGTGAACGCATTCTTTCAAGCCTTGGGGTTGTTGTATGATGAACCTAATGCCATTGATCAGGCTGAAAAGACCCTGCTGGCATTGAACCAGGGTCGAGATTCTGCAGAATTGTACTGTCAAAAATTCTGAAAGTGGGCGGTACTTACTACCTGGAATGATAATGCCTTGGCTGCTCTCTTTCGGAAGGGTTTGTCAGAAGCCGTAAAAGATACTATGGTGGGATTTCCTGTTCCCTCTGGTCTGGACGATTCTATGTCATTAGCCATTCAGGTTGATCGGCGTTTGCGCGAACGCAAAACTGCACGAGAGGTGTTGCCAACTGTTGAACAAATGTCTGAACCTATGCAATGTGATAGAGTTTTGTCCAGAGAGCAGCGTCAGGAGTTCAGAAGGCGTAATAAGTTGTGTTTTTTCTGTGGAGATGCCTCGCATATTATTTCTGTCTGTCCTAAATGAGAGAAACGCTTTGCACACACGTTTTCTGTTGGTGGTGTTCAACCTAAGTTTCTTCTTGCTATTACTCTGATCTGCTCCCTGTCCACATTTTCCGCCAAGGCTTTTGTGGATTCGGGGGCAGCCCTAAATCTAATGGACTTGGATTTTGCTAAACGTTGTGGATTTCCTATGACACCTCTGCAGACGCCCATCCCTTTGAGGGGGATTGATGCAACTCCTTTGCCTAAAAATAAACCTGTTTTGGACCCAGGTGGTAATGCGGGTCGCCCCAGACCATCAAGAGAATTGCAGGTTTTTGGTGTTGCATAATCTGCATGATACCATTGTTCTGGGGTTTCCCTGGTTACAAATTCATAATCCAGTTTTGGATTGGAAATCTGTGTCTGTGGTGAGTTGGGGTTGTCGGTGTGCCTTTAATGAGGCTCCGGTGTTTTCCACCTCTCCTCAGTCGCATGATGTTCCTGATTATTTGGCGGACTTTTATGATGTATTCAGTGAGAATGAGTCTGCGTCTCTGCCTCCTCATAGGAGTTATGACTGTGCAATTGAGCTGAGCCCGGGGTGTAAATTTCCCAAGGGTCGGCTCTTCAATTTATCTGTACCCGAGCACGAGGCTATGCGATCCTATATTAAGGAGGCATTGGAGAAGGGTCACATTAGACCATCCTCGTCACCCTTAGGTGCCGGTTTTTTTTTTGTAGCCAAAAAGGATCGATCATTAAGACCTTGTATTGATTATCGTGCCCTCAACAAAATTACTGTTAAATATCAGTATCCGTTACCCCTGATTTCGGATCTATTCTCCAGAGTTAAAGGTGCTTGCTGGTTTACCAAGCTTGACCTCAGGGGGGCGTATAATCTTATTCGCATTAAGCATGGGGATGAATGGAAGACGGCGTTTAATACTCCGGAGGGACATTTTGAGTACCTGGTGATGCCTTTTGGGCTCACTAATGCCCCTTCTGTCTTCCAGTGTTTCATGAATGATATTTTCCGAGATTTTGTCCATAAATTTTTGATTATCTATCTGGATGATATTTTGATTTTCTCCAAGGATTGGGATTCTCATGTGGAACATATTCGGACTGTGTTCCGGATCTTGAGGGGGAATTCCCTGTATGTCAAAGGATCTAAATGCCTTTTTGGAGTACAGAGGATTTCTTTTTTGGGATTTATTTTGTCTCCGTCAACTATTGAAATGGACCCGGCCAAGGTACAGGCCATTTATGATTGGGTTCAGCCCACTTCTTTGAAGGCCCTTCAGAAGTTTTAGGGTTTTGCTAATTTTTATCGGAAATTCATAGCAAAATTTTCTAGTATTGCCAAGCCATAAACTGATTTGACTAAGAAGGGTGCTGATGTGTTGAATTGGTCTCCGGAGGCTGTTTCTTCCTTTCAGGAGCTGAAGCGAAGATTCACCTCTGCCCCGGTGTTGCGGCAACCTGATGTCTCACTTCCGTTCCAGGTAGAGGTGGATGCTTCTGAGATTGGTGCAGGAGCTGTTTTGTCCCAAAAGGATCCAGTAACATCTAAAATGAATCCCTGTGCTTTCTTTTCCCGAAAGTTCTCTCCATCTGAATATAACTATGATGTGGGGAATCGGGAACTGTTGGCCATGAAATGGGCATTTGAGGAGTGGAGACATTGGTTGGAGGGAGCTAAGCATCAAGTCGTGGTCCTCACCGACCACAAGAATTTGATTTATCTAGAGTCGGCTAAGCGCTTGAATCCTAGACAGGCTAGGTGGGCCTTGTTTTTTACACGTTTTGATTTTGTGGTTTCTTTTCTTCCTGGAACTAAGAATGTCAAGGCAGACGCCCTCTCTAGGAGCTTCTTTGCTGATTCTCCTGTGGTGACCAAACCTGCTACCATCTTAGGCGAAGGGGTAGTTCTTTCTGCCATCTCGCCCGATTTGAGACGTGCTCTGGAAGAGTTCCAGGAGGACAAACCTGAGCATTGTCCCAGTGGAAAGTTGTATGTTCCTGACCAGTGGAAGAAGAGAGTGATGTCTGAAGTTCATTGCTCTGCTTTGGCTGGTCATCCAGGTATTTTTGGTACTAGAGATCTGGTGAGTCGGTCTTTTTGGTGGCCCTCCTTGTCTCGTGATGTCAGGAATTTTGTGCAGTCCTGTGGGGCGTGCTCCCGGTCTAAATCGTGTTCTCGCTCTAGTGGGTTGTTGATGCCTTTGCCTGTCCCCAAGAGGCCATGGACCCATATTTCAATGGATTTCATCTCTGATATGCCTGTCTCTCAAAGGATGACTGCTATTTGGGTGATTTGTGATAGGTTCTCTAAGACGGTTCATCTTGTACCACTCCCTAAGTTGCCATCTTCCTCTGAGTTGGTTCCCCTGTTTTTGCAACAGGTGGTTCGCTTGCACGGGATTCCTGAGAACATTGTATCTGACAGAGGAGTTCAGTTTGTGTCTAGATTTTGGAGAACTTTCTGTTCCAAGCTGGGAATTCAGTTGTCCTTCTCCTCCGCTTTTCACCCTCAGACCAATGGGCAGACAGAGAGAACAAACCAGACCTTGGAGTCATATTTGAGATGTTTTATTTCCGCTGATCAGGATGATTGGGTTTCATTTTTGCCCTTGGCCGAATTTGCTTTAAATAATAGAGCTAGTTCTGCCACTTTGATGTCACCTTTTTTTTGTAACTTTGGGTTTCATCCTCGATTTTCTTCAGGGCAGGTGGAGCCGTCTGCCTGCCCAGGTGTTGACACTGTGGTGGAGAGAATGCACCAGATCTGGGACCAAGTGGTGGATAAGTTATCTCTCTCCCAGGAAAAGGCCCAGCAGTTTTCCAACCGACATAGGACTATTGGTCCCCAGTTTAAGGTTGGTGATATGGTGTGGTTATCATCAAAAAATATTGCTATGAAGGTGGCTTCTCCTAAGTTTAAGCCTAGATTTATTGGACCTTACAAGATTTTGGAGATTATTAATCCGGTCTCTTTTCGTTTGGCTCTTCCTGTCACATTTAAAATCCATAATGTGTTCCATAAGTCTTTGTTGAAGAGGTTTGTTGAACCTGTTGTTCCGGGGGTGGCACCTCCAGACCCTGTATTGGTTGAAGGTAACGTGGAATATGTGGTAGAGAAAGTACTGGATTCTCGTCTGGCTAGACGGAGACTCCAGTATTTGGTTAAGTGGAAGGGTTATGGTCAGGAGGATAATTCCTGGGTCTCTGCCTCTGATGCTCATGTCAAAAGATTGGTGCGTGCCTTTCATCGGGCACACCCTGATCGCCCTGGTGGCGTGGTTGAGGGTTCGGTGACCCCTCCTCAAGGGGGAGGTACTGTTGTGAGTTCATTTTCCCCTTCATCACTGAGGCCCGGGGAACTCCCTCTTCTGGTAAGGAAAGGTAGTGAGCCTGATTATCAGACACCTGAGACTAATGATGATGACTGGCTGAGTGGAGTCACAGACTGGATATAAGGCTTCCTCGCCCATTCTGCCCTGCGGGTGATTTCTCTGTGGACTTCTAGGACACCAGTCTTATTCCTGCTCTCCTAAAGCTAAGTTTTTTGCTTTGCCTGTTGCATTTGTGTTTAGTTTTTGTTTTCCTTGCTTTTCTGGATTCTGCCCTTCCCTGCTGGGGTGAGCTGATTCCCTTGTGCCTATAGCTCTGTCTTCAGTATATGCCTGAGTACTGACATAGCTTTTTGAAGCTTAGCGTCTTCAGGGCTTTTTTCACTGTCAGACTGTTGGCTCTTATTTTCATAGGGTTTTTCACGGATTGCAGACAGCAGCCTTCCTGTCCTTTTCTATATAGTTAGTTTGGGCCCCGTCTTTGCTCAGACTATCTTTCTGTCTGTGTTTGTGCTTTCATCTTGCTTCACCGTCATTATTTGTGGGGGGCTGCCTATTGCTTTGGGGTCTGCTCTGGGGCAGTTTAGATTTCCCCTTTCTTTCTTTAGGCCTATTTATTTCTCCGGCTGTGATCGAGGGGTCTAGGGCATCGTAGGAACCCCCCGCGGCTACTGCTAGTTGTGTTGATAGGTTCAGGGGTCTGCAATCCGATAGCTGCCAACTTCTCTGGTTTTCTCGACTTAGCTAGCATTTCTGTTTTTGCCTCCTACGGTGACTCAATCATAACAGATCCTGTAACATCTAAAATGAATCCCTGTGCTTTCTTTTCCCGAAAGTTCTCTCCATCTGAACGTAACTATGATGTGGGGAATCGGGAACTGTTGGCCATGAAATGGGCATTTGAAGAGTGGAGACATTTGTTGGACGGAGCTAAGCATCAAGTCGTGGTCCTCACTGACCACAAGAATTTGATTTACCTAGAGTCGGCTAAGCGCTTGAACCCAAACAGGCTAGGTGGGCCTTGTTTTTTACACGTTTTGATTTTGTGGTTTCTTTTCTTCCTGGAACTAAGAATGTCAAGGCAGATGCCCTCTCTAGGAGTTTCTTTGCTGATTCTCCTGTGGTGACCAAACCTGCTACCATCTTAGGCGAAGGGGTAGTTCTTTCTGCCATCTCACCCGATTTGAGACGTGCTCTGGAAGAGTTCCAGGAGGACAAACCTGAGCGTTGTCCCAGTGGGAAGTTGTATGTTCCTGACCAGTGGAAGAGGAGAGTGATGTCTGAAGTTCATTGCTCTGTTTTGGCTGGTCATCCAGGTATTTTTGGTACTAGAGATTTGGTGAGTCGGTCTTTTTGGTGGCCCTCCTTGTCTCGTGATGTCAGGAATTTTGTGCAGTCCTGTGGGACTTGCTCCCGGTCTAAATCGTGTTCTCGCTCTAGTGGGTTGTTGATGCCTTTGCCTGTCCCCAAGAGGCCATGGACCCATATTTCAATGGATTGTATCTCTGATATGTCTGTCTCTCAGAGAATGACTGTTATTTGGGTGATTTGTGATAGATTTTCTAAGATGGTCCATCTTGTACCACTCACTAAGTTGCCGTCTTCCTCTGAGTTGGTACCCCTGTTTTTGCAACAGGTGGTTCGCTTGCACGGGATTCCTGAGAACATTGTATCTGACAGAGGAGTTCAGTTTGTGTCTAGATTTTGGAGAACTTTCTGTTCCAAGCTGGGAATTCAGTTGTCCTTCTCCTCTGCATTTCACCCTCAGACCAATGGGCAGACAGAGAGAACAAACCAGACCTTGGAGTCATATTTGAGATGTTTTATTTCCGCTGATCAGGATGATTGGGTTTCATTTTTGCCCTTGGACGAATTTACTTTAAATAATAGAGCTAGTTCTGCCACTTTGATGTCACCTTTTTTTTGTAACTTTGGGTTTCATCCTCGATTTTCTTCAGGGCAGGTGGAGCCCTCTGCCTGCCCAGGTGTTGACACTGTGGTGGAGAGAATGCACCAGATCTGGGACCAAGTGGTGGATAAGTTATCTCTCTCCCAGGAAAAGGCCCAGCGGTTTTCCAACCGACATAGGACTATTGGTCCCCAGTTTAAGGTTGGTGATATGGTGTGGTTATCATCAAAAAATATTGCTATGAAGGTGGCTTCTCCTAAGTTTAAGCCTAGATTTATTGGACCTTACAAGATTTTGGAGATTATTAATCCGGTCTCTTTTCGTTTGGCTCTTCCTGTCACATTTAAAATCCATAATGTGTTCCATAAGTCTTTGTTGAAGAGGTTTGTTGAACCTGTTGTTCCTGGGGTGGCACCTCCAGACCCTGTATTGGTTGAAGGTAACATGGAATATGAGGTAGAGAAAGTACTGGATTCCCGTCTTTCTAGACGGAGACTCCAGTATTTGGTTAAGTGGAAGGGTTATGGTCAGGAGGATAATTCCTGGGTCTCTGCCTCTGATATTCAAGCCAAAAGATTGGTGCGTGCCTTTCATCGGGCTCACCCTGATTGCCCTGGTGGCGTGGTTGAGGGTTCGGTGACCCCTCCTCAAGGGGGAGGTACTGTTGTGAGTTCATTTTTCCCTTTACCACTGAGGCCCGATGAACTCCCTCTTCTAGTAAAGAAAGATAGTGAGCCTGATTATCAGGCATCTGGGTCTAATGATGATGATTGGCTGAGTGGAGTTTCTGACTGGATATAAGGCTGTCCACGCCCTCCTGCTCTGCGGGTGATTTCTCTGTGGGATCCTTGGATACCAGTCTGAATTCCTGCTCTCCAAAAGCTAAGTTTTCTGCTCTGCCGTTTGCATTTGTACGTTGTCTTTGTTTTGCTGGATTTCTGTCATTCCCTGCTCGGGTGATCTGAATTCCTTTAGCTCTGTCTTCAGAAAATACCTGAGTGCTGATATAGTTTTTGAAGCCTAGCTGCTTCAGGGCCTTTTTCCATATCAGCTTGTTGGCTATTGTCTTTTTAGGGTTTTTTGCAGATTGCAGACAGCAGCTGTCCTATCCTGTCCTATTTTTAGTTAGCTTGGGCCCCATTGTTTGCTCAGCCTATCTTTCTATCTCTGTGTGTGTTTTTTCATCTTGCTTCACCGTCATTATATTTTGGGGGCTGCCTTTTACTTTGGGGTCTGCTCTGGGGCAGTTTAGATTTCTGTTTTCTGTCTTTAGGCTATTTAGCTTCTCCGGCTGTGATCGAGGGGTCTAGGGCACCGTAGGAACCCCCCACGGCTACTGCTAGTTGTGTTGTTAGGTTCAGGGGTCTGCAATCTGATAGTTGCCAACTTCTCCGGTTTTCTGGACTTAGCTGCTATTTTTGTGTCTGCCTCCTACGGTGACTCATTCATAACAGGAGTTGTTCAGGAAAGGTACATGTTGGCGGAGTGTTGGAGAGGAGAATCCTGACTTGCCTGGGAGGCTGATTGAGTCTCTGCCCCTGAAGGCACCAGTGTGTTCCATGGACTGTGAGTAAAGCTTTAGAACTGCAAGCCCTGGTGTCTTCCATTCATTTGTGCGCTAACACCGTCAGCACCGCTACATCTGGGTGCCAGCATTCCTCACACCGCCTGCGCCTATTCTCATCTATTGCCATTACACTGCCCTGGGGTTACAGATTCGCCTGTGGGGAGCTACACCATCTATGCTGCGGAACACCATCAGCCCCAGAGGATCTGCACGCAGTGTTGGCTTAACATCTTGCTTGCCAAACACCACAGGTGGAGTCACAAACTATTCCATTAACTACATTGCCCCATTGATTTGGGCGCCCAGGGCCACTGACCGGGTCACCGCCGCTGTGACACCTTTCCCCCTGACACCGGCCCGGTACCGAGTACCCCACAGCCCTGGGAGGGCGACCCAATTTTTGGCGTCGCGAACAGGATGACGAGACCTGATACCATCGGGTTCTGTGCGCCTGAAAGTTGTGAGACTTTGAAATTTTGAAAATGTGTAGAAGACCTGATTTAATAGACTGTAAAATGGACATTAGAAATGGCCGCTGGCGCGGAGAAGAAGGGCATGGAGAGATGGGAGGTCCTAGGAAAAGACCGCAAAGAGTATTGGGCCTTCCCTGCCTGAATTACTATGTGACAGCGACATGGAGGCGCTGGAAGAAGATGCCGCCCCCGGAAGGAGGGGCAGAAGAAGCCAGTGGCGGGAAAGGGGCCGAGGCAGGAAGAAGAACGCCAGAACACCATTTTGGAGAGTGAGGGAAGGAGGCCTGCAGAGCGCAGGGAAACGTATCTTCCTGGCACCATGGCTGAAGGCTCTGACCCGATCTCAGGGATGAATCACCGACAGCTGGAGGACGAGATTATCCAGTTGACGCGCCGCCTGCGACTGAGGCGAGAGGTGCTATGGATATTGAACCTGCAGCGCGCCCAGGAGGGGCCTACACCTGCGGTACCCGCGACACCAGTACCCGCCGCTGCTGCACCGGACCTTTTCCCGGCAGACCCTGCGGAGCTTGGAGCCGCTGCCATGCCACCGGTAGCATACTCCATCCCCTCTTTGCCGCTACCGCCGGAGGAGTTGTACACAGCCCATGGGGCTGAAGCGGAAGAAGAGTAGCCCCTGCCCAGACCTGACGTGGCTGCGCAGGTCCCGCCAGCGACCCCTGCGGAATCGAAACTGCCATTGGCCCCACCGCCGTCCCCGGTGTATCACCGGGCAACACCCGTTGTCACCACGCCTGCGCCGTAGCAGAGACCGCACCGCCGGGTACTCCCAGGTATATATCCTGGCCCTCCTAATGGGTTGATGGGGAGGTGGAGGAGGTCCCTGCTGCTAGGGGTACGGTTGGAGCTGGCACGCCCGATCCGACACCTGCAGGGAAGAGGGAGGTCTGGATCGCTTTGGGACGGTGATCTCGGGGTCCCTTCGCTGCCAAGTCCCCAGGTGGTTGCTTATCAGCGCCGATCAAGCTGCCGAAGCCCTAGGAGCTAGGCCTCGTACCAGAACAGTGGAACCACCTATCGAGGAAGAGCAGTTGATGGGCATTGAGATGCATCATGGGTTCCTTTTGCCACAGCTTCAAGGCCCTTTAGCAAGAAACCAGAATCAGGATGAGGACCGTTCCAGTTCGGCTTCCAGAACCCCAGGAGGGGACCACAATTAGAAAATTTACAGTAAATCTCGTTACCCAGGAGGGTTTGTTTGCACTGTTGTGCCTGTTTCTATTTTTGTTCGTTATCATGTTTTTCTGGTAGCATTTTTGTTGCCTAGTTTTTGCAGTGATAGCGTTCTTCAATTTTGAACTACAGTGATCATGAACTTGGAGTGTATCACAAACTCTCTTGTAAATAGTTTGCACCTCTTTAGGTGCTCTCTCTTGGATTTACATAGAAAGACACTTTGCGAAGATAATGTTTTGCATGGACACTTTTCGAAGATGATGTCTACCTCAAAGTACACTGCAAGAAATCCCGGCTGGGAGTGGTATCCAGCACTTACAAGAATAATTGTTGAATGTTTTACTGTGAAGTATTTGATAATGTGTTTTATAAGAGTATTAGTAACTGAGAAATGGCTTTTATAGAGAACTAGCTGAAGAGCCCGGCGCTGCCTGGGCATAGTAACTAACTGTGGTTAGTTATAGCAAATTATAATTATCCTCCATCCCATAGTCCCGTGCCCATATACCCTTAATACATATCCTCCATCCCATAGTCCTGTGCCTATATACCCATCATACATATCCACCATCCCATAGGCCCGTGCCGATATACCCATCATACATATCCTCCATCCCATAGTCGAGTGCCCATACACCCATCATACATATCCTCCATCCCATAGTAGAGTGCCCATATACCCATCACACATCCTTCATCTCATAGTCCCGGGCCCATATACCCATCATACATATCCTCCATCCCATAGTCCGGTGCCTATATACCCGTCATACATATCCGCCATCCCATAGTCCCGTGTCCATATACCCATCATACGTATCCTCCATCCCATAGTCCAGTGCCCATATACCCATCACACATTCTCCATCCCATAGTCCCGTGCCCATATACCCGTCATACATATCCTCCATCCCATAGTCCAGTGCCCATATACCCATCACACATCCTCCATCCCATAGTCAACCATTATGACATCATAATGAGCAATGGGGCTTGCAACCTATGATGACATCAGAGTCGCCATGGCAACCATTATGACATCATAATGAGGGGCGGGGCTTGACACGCACACACTTTTTCCCCATTATGTAGATAGGGGCAAAATTGTTTGGTGAATTGGAACGCGCGGGGTTAATATTTCACCTCACAGCATAGCTTAGGACACTCTCGGGGTCCAGACGTGTGACTGTGCCAAATTTTGTGGCTGTAGCTGCGACGGTGCGGATGCCAATCCCGGACATACACACACACACACATACATACACACATACATACATACATACACACATTGAGCTTTATATATTAGACTAGCTGAAGAGCCCAGCGCTGCCCATGCATAGTAACTAACTGTGGTTAGTTACAACAAATTATAATTATCCTCCATCCCACAGTCCCGTGCCCATATACCCATAATACATATCCTCCATCCCATAGTCACGTGCCCATATACCCATCATACATATCCACCATCCCATAGGCACGTGCCCATATACCCATCATACATATCCTTCATCTCATAGTCGAGTGCCCATATACCCATCACACATCCTCCATCCCATAGGCCCGTGCCCATATACCCATCATACACATCCTCCATCCCATAGTCCCGTGCCCATATATACCCATCATACATATCCTCCATCCCATAGTAGAGTGCCCATATACCTATCATACATATCCGCCATCCCATAGTCCTGTGCCCATATACCCGTCATACACATCCTCCATCCCATAGTCAACCATTATGACATCATAATGAGCGGCGGGGCTTGCAACCTATGATGAATCAGCGTCGCCATGGAAACCATTATGACATCATAATGAGGGGTGGGGCATGATACACACACACTTTTCCCCATTATGTAGATAGGGGCATTATAACATCATAACGAGGGGCGGGGCTTGATACTCACACACTTTTTCCCCATTAGGTAGATAGGGGCAAAATTTTTGGGTGAATTGGAACGCGCGGGGTTAAAATTTCACCTCACAACATAGCCTATGACGCTCTCAGGGTCCAGACGTGTGACTGTGCCAAATTTTGTGGCTGTAGCTGCGATGGTGCGGATGCAAATCCCGGACATACACACACACACATACATACACACATTGAGCTTTATATATTAAATTGAGAATGTTTTGATACAGAATTAAGAATAAAGAATTGAAAGTAGACAGGTGACGGACCAGGTACTTGCGGTCAGCGTTTTGCATCTAGAAGAGTGAAAAATAATAAAGAAGCGTGTACTAGAGAAGGAAAGCTGAATAATACTGAAGTGATAGTGAGTCACAGATAATGGCACTTAGAATGAAAAAATTGCACTTTTTGACTTGAAATTTAGATAGTTAAATAATAATTGTTTGTAACGTTCAAGAAAAAGTACCTCCTATACTAGGAAGTTTAGCATAAGAATTGTTTATGCAGCATTATAAAAAATTTTGTACATTCCTGTACTGTCAACTTTGTTGTCTTGCAGCCCGCGGACGTGCTGTGTTTAACGGGGAGGTATGTGGTGCCCCTGAGGCTCAGTCGCCACAGAGGTACTGCACCTTCTCCTAAGGTTAGTGCCCCACCACCTAGGTAAGTTGGGAACTCCTTTCCACACGCCAACATTCGCATCCCACACAACAGGGTAGTTCAGCACCACCACGGTGAGGGTTCTCTCTCCTCCTAGACATTAGGAGTGCCCTGGTGGTTCCCTGCTTGGAACACTGGATATTCTGGGAGGTGGGTGGAGTGGAGATCCATATAAAAGGTTGGGTATTGACAATCCACTGACTGATCTGACCAAGAAGGGTGCTGATGTGCTGAATTGGTCCCCTGAGGCTGTCTCAGCATTTCAGGAGCTTAAGCGGAGATTTACTTCAGCTCCGGTTTTACGGCAACCTGATGTCTCACTTCCATTTCAGGTGGAGGTAGATGCTTCTGAGATTGGTGCAGGAGCTGTTTTGTCGAAAAAAGACCCTGTGACTTCTAAGATGAATCCCTGTGCCTTCTTTTCTGGAAAGTTTTCCCCATCTGAACGCAACTATGATGTGGGGAATCGGGAATTGTTGGCCATGAAATGGGCATTTGAGGAGTGGAGACATTGGTTGGAGGGAGCTAGACATCAAGTTGTGGTCCTCACTGATCACAAGAATTTGATTTATCTGGAGTCGGCCAAACGCTTGAATCCTAGACAGGCTAGATGGGCCTTGTTTTTCACGCGTTTTAATTTTGTGGTCTCTTTTCTTCCGGGCACTAAGAATGTTAAGGCAGACTCCCTTTCTAGGAGTTTCTTTGCCGATTCTCTTAATGTGACCGAGCCTACTATCATCCTAGGTGAGGGGGTAGTTCTTTCTGCCATTTCGCCCGATTTGAGATGCGCCCTGAAGGAATTTCAGGAGGATAAACCTGAGCGTTGCCCTATGGGAAAATTGTATGTTCCTGACCAGTGGAGAAAGAGAGTGATGTCTGAAATTCATTGCTCCGCAGTGGCTGGTCATCCAGATATTTTTGGTACCAGAGATTTGGTGAGTCGGTCTCTTTGGTGGCCTGCCTTATCTCGTGATGTCAGGAATTTTGTACAGTCCTGTGGGACTTGTTCTCGGTCTAAACCCTGTTCTCGTTCTAGTGGGTTGCTGATGCCCCTGCCGGTGCCCAAGAGGCCATGGACCTATATCTCAATGGATTTTATTTCTGATCTTCCTGTCTCTCAGAGAATGACTGTTATCTGGGTGGTTTGTGATAGATTTTCGAAGATGGTCCATCTCGTACCACTCCCAAAGTTGCCATCTTCCGCTGAGTTGGTGCCCTTGTTTTTACAACAGGTGGTTCGGTTACATGGGATTCCTGAGAACATTGTGTCCGACAGAGGAGTTCAGTTTGTTTCCAGATTCGGGAAAGCCTTTTGTTCCAGTCTGGGAATTCAGTTATCCTTCTCCTCCGCGTTTCATCCCCAGACCAATGGACAGACTGAGAGAACAAACCAGACCTTGGAGTCTTATTTAAGATGTTTTATATCTGCTGATCAGGATGATTGGGTCTCATTTTTGCCCTTGGCCGAATTCGCGCTGAACAATAGAGCTAGTTCTTCCACTTTGATGTCACCCTTTTTCTGTAATTTTGGGTTTCATCCTCGATTCTCTTCAGGGCAAGTGGAACCTTCGTCCTGCCCAGGTGTGGACACTGTGGTTGAGAGTATGCAGCAGATATGGGACCAAGTGGTGGATAAGTTGTCACTCTCTCAGGAAAAGGCCCAGCGATTTTCCAACCGGCATAGGACCATTGGTCCCCGGTTTAAAGTGGGTGATATGGTTTGGTTGTCGTCTAAGAATATTCCTATGAAGGTTGCATCTCCAAAATTTAAGCCAAGATTTACCAGAAAAATTACCTATAAATTTGCGATAGAAATTAGCAAAACCCAAAAACTTCTGGAGGGCCTTCAAAGAAGTAGGCTGAACCCAATCATAAATGGCCTGTACCTTGGCCGGGTCCATTTCAATAGTCGATGGAGACAAGATAAATCCCAAAAATGAAATCCTCTGTACACCAAAGAGGCATTTCGATCCCTTAACAAACAGGGAATTCTCCCTCAAAATCCGGAACACAGTCCGGACGTGTGCCACATGAGAATCCCAATCACTAGAAAAGATCAAAATATCATCCAGATAGATGATCAAAAACGTATCCACAAAGTCACGGAAAATATCATTCATAAAGGACTGGAAGACAGAAGGGGCATTAGTGAGCCCAAAAGGCATCACCAGGTACTCAAAATGTCCCTCTGGAGTATTAAACGCCGTCTTCCGTTCATCCCCGTGCTTGATGCGAATAAGATTATACGCCCCCCTGAGGTCAAGCTTAGTAAACCAGCAGGCACTCTTAACTCTGGAGAATAAATCAGACATCAGAGGTAACGGGTACTGATATTTAACCGTCATCTTGTTAAGGGAACGATAATCAATAGAAAAATGTTGATTCAGCTCACCCTTATAGTGATGTCCACACCGCACATGAGTAGTTCTATCCGAGCAAGGAAGCGTCTCTGCTTGATGTCAGGTACTAGTGAAAAAAGAAGGTATCCAGCTCCGGAGATAAAATCCAAAATCTTTTTTGAAACAAATTAAAAGGTAATAAGCTGCTTGATAACCAGTGTATACTGGAGGAAGGAATTTCCTAGATAACTGGACGCTTTTCGAACACGTGTAGTGCTCTTAGTCCTCAGTTTCTGATTATGCAACACCAAAAATTTACAATTTTCTTGGTGGTCTGGGGTAACTCGCATTATCACCTGGGTCCAAAACTGAGGTTTATTCTCCGCCAAAGGAGTAGCATCAATACCCTTCAAAGGAATAGGCGTCCACAGAGGCGTCATGGAAAAACCACAACGTTTAGCAAAGTCCAAATCCATCAGATTCAACGCTGCTCCTGAATCCAGAAAAGCCTTAGTGGAAAACATGGATAAGGAGCAGATCAGAGTAATTGCCAAAAGGAACTTAGGTTGTACACTGCCCACAGCAAATGTGTGTGCAAAACGTTTCTCTCGTTTAGGGCAGATGGAAATAGTATGAGAGGCATCTCCACAGAAAAAACACAGCTTATTACGCCTTCTAAACTCCTGACTTTGCGCCCTAGACAAAACCCCATCACATTGCATAGGTTCAGACGTTTGTTCAAAAGGTGGCAGCGCCTCCCATGTAGTTTTACATCCACGTAAACGCCGATCAACTTGAATGGCTAATGACATAGAACCATCCAGACCAGAGGGAACAGGAAATCCCACCATAACATCTTTTACGGTCTCTGATAAACCCTTCCGAAAGAGAGCTGCCAAGGCACCATCATTCCATGTAGTAAGGACCGCCTACTTTTGGAATTTTTGACAGTATAACTCTGCAGAATCCTGACCCTGGTTTAATGCCAACAGGGTTCTCTCAGCTTGATCAACAGCATTAGGTTCATCATACAACAACCCCAAGGCTTGAAAAAATGCATCCACATTTGTCAGAATAGGATTTTCAGGTGTCAGAGAAAATGCCCAATCCTGGGGATCGCGGCGCAGCAGGGAGATGACAATTTTAACCTACTGCGCAGAGCTCCCCGATGAGTTAGGCTTCAAGGCAAGAAATAATTTACAATTATTCTTAAAATTCAGAAATTTAGACCGATCCCCAGAAAACACATCATAAGTAGGGATCTTAGGTTCAGCAGCATGTGACTGAATGAGGTAGGTGGAAATTCCCTGCACTTCAGCAGCAAGTTGCTCCACACGATCAGACAATTGCTTAATCTCCATTAGGAAAAAAAAAAATCCTCCTACGGCCCCAGAGAAAAAGAGGAAAAAATACATATATAAAAAAAAAAAATTCTGACACTTTTTTCTTTTTCTTTTTTAACAACTTTTTCCTGCTTTTGAGTACCCTAGAATCTGCGGTATGGCTGGTGATTCTGTTATGAATGGGTCACCGAGGAGGAAAAAAAGCTAGACAAGCTAAGCCCCAGAAAAACCAGAGAGGTTGGTAACTATGCAGATTGCAGATCCCTGATCCTAACCACACAACTAGCAGCAGCCGTGGAGCGTACCTACGATGAAACTAGACGCCTCGCCACGGCCAGAGGACTAAATAAGCCTAAAGCAAGAAAAGGGGAAAACTAACTGCCCCAGAGCAGACCCCAAAGGAATAGACTGCCCCCACACATGTATTGACGGTGAAACAAGATGAAAACACAAACACAGGCAGGAAAATAGGCTGAGCAAGCGATGGGGCCCAAACTAACTAGAAAGGAAAGGAAAGGAAAGACACTGTCTGCAATCTGCCCAAAACCCTACAAAATAATGTCCAACACTTCTGATAACAAAATTAACCCTGAAGTCACTAGACTTCTCCCACTATATCAGCACTCTGAAATATTCTGAGACAGAGCAAAAAGAGGCCAATCTAATAAGGGACAAAAAGCAAATTGGCAAATACAGATAAATAAGAGTGGAAATTCAGCACAGCCCCAGCCGGGGCTGGCTGACCACACAAAAAACTGAATAGAACAACAAAATCAAGTGTGAACATTAGCAGAAAAACTTAGCTTGAGCTGACTGGAACAGAACTGAGAACCAAGACCTGACAAGCAGAAGGAATCATCAGCACCAGAGTAGGACATCGGCTGTCTTAAATCCAATCTGAGATTCCTGAGGTCCAATCGTCATCCTCATTATCAGGTGGCAGATCTCTACTGATTAAATCAGCCTCACTACCTCCTGTTACCACCAGAGGGAGCCTGGAAGGAGAACTCACAACTGGTAGACCAGAAAATGAACTCACAACAAGCATGCCAGGGCATAGAACATGAGTACCTCACCCACAGCTACCATCCTGTGTCACGTTAGACTGGGAGGGCCTGACAATAGGGATTCAGGGACGGTCACCTCCTGAGCGCCAACCTGAGCCTGTCCCTGATCTCACCTATCACCCTATGCAGGTCCTTCCCCCTGCCGACGTCAGGATACCTTGTCCCTAAACTGTCACCTTAAACTGCCCTTGCTAGTGCACTGCCCGACATAGGACGCTAGACTACCCACTACTGATAAGAAACACAGGGGGAGGGGAACAGACGCAGAAGGAACGTGGTAACAAAAATACAGCACTTAGCTTATATGCACCGCTGCAAACCTCCACACCGCAGATATCACCAGCAACAGGATTCTTAACACCAAATGTGGTAGACACCAGAGAGCTGCTCCTGCTAGGTTGGTCTCGGGAAAGGACCTGCATCACCAACAGTCAGCTTATGCATCAGGTGACCTTTTAAAGGCTGTGAGAGTGGTCACCAAACATCAGCAAACCCAGCAGTAATGCAATTACACCAGCAGGCCAGTGGGGGAAAAAAACTAACATTAACCCCCCGATGGCCTGAAAGGAAAAAAGTTTTAAATTGAGAGGAACCAGAGCTGCCACAAATCCAAACATTGATCATGACACTTATATTCACCTCACCATTCACATCTCTGGACCCTCCGCTCCTGAACGCTCACCTGTCCGGCCCCTACACCTCAGATTGTTGACTCTCGCACTGCATTCTCCAGCAAGTTTCTGTTCAAGTGTGTGCCAAGGACATCATAGGGTGCGCCGTGACCTTGGGCGCTCATGCACAGAGCCCTCTAGGCCAAATCAAACCCTGCGTAAGAGGATCAAGTAATTCAACGGGAGCGACAGCGATCTGAAGATGCGACAAAGTCTAGATGGGTGACGGTAAGGAGAGGAGGATCCAGAGAGATGAGTGGTAAGGTGAGTATAAGGATTTTTTTTACATTTTGATGGCCTTTTAAGGTTCAGATGGCTGACATTTTGCTGAACCCTCCAGAAGCGAATTATAAAAACTATTTTTCTACACATTTTAGTAGAATTCGATTCCACACAAATTTTTTGCTCCACTCTATTTTATAGTGCTATTTTATGCTAAATTAAAACTGGCCATGGCAGTTGCATGGCCTGCCTTTATGGTATGCTCTCCTTTGTATGGGGCCCTGCTATATTTCCATATGTCTCAGATTAAAAAGGCACCATACAGCAGCAAATACATAGTGCCTACGGCTCTATACTACCAAGCAGTGGGAATTTAGCAAACCTACGCTTATGGCTCAGCTGTGTTCGTGCCTCAGGCTCAGTTTACACTTGTTATATAGTAGATTATTCGCTTCTCTATATGGGAGAGGGAAGAAGAACAAGAATAATTTTTTGCAGATTTAAATTTTCGTAAATTGTTTCTTTTTCGGAGATCTGTTCACATCACTTACAAATGCCATCTGAGTCAATAAAAACTGTCACTATATTAGATCAGAAAAGTCAACACTGTCTCCTGTTTCTCAAACAAAATTTGTGATGATTCTGTACCATATTGCGGAATAATGATGTTTTCCTTATTTTTATCCATTGTTTATAGAAAAATTGTGATCTTTCATCTGATTGTGTTGCAGGGAACCCTACTAAAAGACCAAAGGATATTTTTTTTTACAGACAATCAACAAAAAAATCTGATATTCAGGAAGACTTCCATGAATAATTTTTGAAACATCCACATCATTTTATGTCTTTCCCATTGGTTTCTGTAGCTGTAAACTCCTTCTGGTTCATAGCTCATGAACTACTTAGAAAAAGAACCAAGCAGACCTCACCACGAGGATTCTCAAGTTCTCTCTTTGTGAAGTCTTGGTATTCAAATTGTCTCTTCAAAGAGGAAGAGGACTTGAACTCTAGTGCCATCTATTAGTAGCAATCCTATAAGTCAATACCTTTATCAAGCCTTGCAGTATGACTTAGGATAAAAGCCAAATCAGAATCTCAATTTGCAGACATGGTGTTTTGGAGAATTGCTCCTCGTCAGTGAAAAGTATGAGATCAAATTTGGGTAGGTGGCAGGCTAAAACTGTGATCTAAGAGGTAAGTTTTCTCCTAATGGAGAGTGACATGCCGGGTCTGACATGCCATTTTGAGGAGACTTAAATGCCTTGTGTGCTCCTATGAGAAATTAAATATGCAAATTGTTTCTTCAGGGAACAAGAGAACTTGAACTCTAGTGCCACATATTGGAAGCAGCAATCCTACAAGTCAATATCGACCCTTTAACGAGCCTTGCAATATGACTTAGGGTAAAAGCCAAATCAGAATCTCAATTTGCAGACACGGTATTTTGGGAAGTTGTTCTGCCCATTCTGTGCAGCAAGATGTTTTAATTGCTGTTCCAGCTATCGCCAGTAGGTGTCATAAGTTGCCTTTCTCCTTTTTATTCAAGTGTTTGGTATCTTCTTTTCCCCTAAATGGTTAACTGTTCAGAACCACCCCCTTCTTCCTGCCCTGGTCAACAACGTAACCATTTTCAGCCTTCTGAGTAGCTCACATCTGCTCAACTCCCTGCAAAACCACTGCTTATAACAAGTGGATTCCAGTAAGGTTTAATGCATTTATGTAAACTAAGCTATGTATCTGTGTTAGCAGCCATAATGCAGCCCCCCATGATGTTTGCAATGCATGTTAGTTATATGCATCCTCTGGATATGCATCCTCTGTTCAGTCAGTGCAAAGCTTGCAGCCATTAGTTGTTTTAGACATCTAATGCATGCTGCCGATATAACAGCATCCTGTATTAATGCTGCTTGTTGTGAGTTCATTTTCCCCTTCGTCACTGAGGTCTGGTGAACTCCCTATTCTGGTGAAGGAAGGTAATGAGCCTGATTATCAGGCACCTGAACCTGATGAGGATGACTGGCTGAGTGGAGTCACGGACTGGATATAAGGCTGCCGACGCCCTTCTGCCCTGCGGGTGATTTCTCTGTGGACTTCTAGGACACCAGTCTGATTCCTGCTCCTCTAAGCTAAGTTTTTCTGCTTTGCCTGTTTGCATTAGTGTTTTGTTTTTGTTTTCTTTGCTTTTCTGGATTCTGCCATTCCCTGCTGGGGTGAGCTGAATCTCCTTTTGCCTGTAGCTCTGTCTTCAGAATATTCCTGAGTACTGACATAGCTTTTTTGAAGCCTAGCGTCTTCAGGGCCTTTTTCACTGTCAGTCTGTTGGCTCTTATTTTCATAGGGTTTTTCACGGATTGCAGACAGCAGCCTTCCTGTCCTTTTCTATCTAGCTAGATTGGGCCCCGTCTTTGCTCAGTCTATCTTTCTGCCTGTGTTAGTGTTTTCATCTTGCTTCACCGTCATTATATGTTGGGGGCTGCCTATTGCTTTGGGGTCTGCTCTGGGGCAGTTTAGTTTTCCCCTTTCTTTCTTTAGGCCTAGCTATTTCTCCGGCTGTGATTGAGGGGTCTAGGGCATCGTAGGAACCCCCCACGGCTACTGCTAGTTGTGTTGATAGGTTCAGGGGTCTGCAATCCGATAGCTGCCAACTTCTCTGGTTTTCTGGACTTAGCTAGCATTTCTGTTTTTGCCTCCTACGGTGACTCAATCATAACAGAATCACCCGCCATACCGCAGATCCTAGGGTACTCAATAGCAGGAAAGAATTGTGTTTAAAAAAAAAAAAAAAAAAAAAAAAGTGTGCGTATATTCTTTCCTCTATATCTCTGAGGCCGTAGGGGGAATTTTTTTTTTCTCTCAATGGAGATAAAGCAATTGTCTGATCGTGTGGAGCAGCTCGCTGCGGAAGTGCGGGGAATTTCCGCCTACCTTGCTCGTTCGCATGCTGTTGAACCAAAGATCCCTACACCTGATGTATTTTTTGGGGATCGATCTAAATTTTTGAGTTTCAAAAAATAATTGTGAATTATTTTTTACCTTGAAGCCTAACTCGTCAGGGAGCTCCGCGCAGCAGGTTAAAATTATCATCTCTTTGCTGCGTGGCGATCCCCAGGATTGGGCGTTTTCTTTGAAACCAGATGATCCTATTCTGACTAATGTGAATACATTCTTGCAAGCTTTGGGGTTGTTGTATGATGAACCTAATGCCATTGATCAGGCTGAAAAGACCCTGTTGGCATTGAACCAGGGTCGAGATTCTGCAGAGTTGTACTGTCAAAAGTTCCGAAAGTGGGCGGTCCTTACTACCTGGAATGATAATGCCTTGGCTGCTCTCTTTCGGAAGGGTTTGTCAGAAGCCGTAAAAGATACTATGGTGGGATTTCCTGTTCCCTCTGGTCTGGACGATTCTATGTCATTAGCCATTCAGGTTGATCGGCGTTTACGTGAACGCAGGATTGCACGAGAGGTGTTGCCACCGGTTGAACAGACATCTGAACCTATGCAATGTGATAGAGTTTTGCCTAAGGCGCAATGTCAGGAGTTCAGAAGGCGTAATAAGCTGTGTTTTTTCTGTGGAGATGCGTCGCATATTATTTCTGTTTGTCCTAAACGAGAGAAACGCTTTGCACACACGTTTTCTGTTGGTGGTGTTCAACCTAAGTTTCTTCTGGCAATTACTCTGATCTGCTCCCTGTCCACATTTTCCGCCAAGGCTTTTGTGGATTCGGGAGCAGCGCTAAACCTAATGGACTTGGATTTTGCTAAACGTTGTGGATTTCCGATGACACCTCTGCAGACGCCTATCCCTTTGAGGGGGATTGATGCTACTCCATTGGCAAAAAATAAACCTCAGTTTTGGACCCAGGTGGTCATGCGGGTCGCCCCAGACCATCAAGAAAATTGCAGATTTTTGGTGTTGCATGGTCTGCATGATGCCGTTTTTCTGGGGTTTCCCTGGTTGCAAATTCATAATCCAGTTTTGGATTGGAAATCTGTGTCTGTGGTGAGTTGGGGTTGTCGGTGTACCTTTAGTGAGGCTCCGGTTTTTTCCACCTCTCCTCAGTCGCATGATGTTCCTGACTATTTGGCGGACTTTTATGATGTATTTAGTGAGAATGAGTCTGCGTCCTTGCCTCCTCATAGGAGTTATGACTGTGCAATTAAACTAAGCCCGGGGTGTAAATTTCCCAAGGGTCGGCTTTTCAATTTATCTGTACCCGAGCACGAGGCTATGCGGTCCTATATTAAGGAGGCGTTGGAGAAGGGTCATATTAGACCATCCTCTTCACCCTTAGGTGCCGTTTTTTTTTTTGTGGCCAAAAAGGATGGTTCTTTAAGGCCTTGTATTGATTATCGTGCCCTCAATAAAATTACTATTAAATATCAGTATCCGTTACCCCTGATTTCAGATCTATTCTCTAGAGTTAGAGGTGCTTGCTGGTTTACCAAGCTTGACCTCAGGGGGGCGTATAATCTTATCCGCATTAAGCAGGGGGATGAATGGAAGATGGCGTTTAATACTCCGGAGGGACATTTTGAGTACCTGGTGATGCCTTTTGGGCTCACTAATGCCCCTTCTGTCTTCCAGTGCTTCATGAACGATATTTTCCGAGACTTTGTCGATAAATTTTTGATTATCTATCTGGATGATATTTTGATCTTCTCCAAGGATTGGGATTCTCATGTGGAACATATTCGGACTGTGTTCCGGATCTTGAGGGAGAATTCCCTGTATGTCAAAGGATCGAAATGCCTTTTTGGAGTACAGAGGATTTCATTTTTGGGATTTATTTTGTCTCCGTCAACTATTGAAATGGACCCGGCCAAGGTACAGGCCATTTATGATTGGGTTCAGCCCACTTCTTTGAAGGCCCTCCAGAAGTTTTTGGGTTTTGCTAATTTTTATCGGAAATTTATAGCAAAATTTTCTAGTATTGCCAAGCCATTGACTGATCTGACTAAGAAGGTGCTGATGTGTTGAATTGGTCTCCGGAGGCTGTTGCTTCCTTTCAGGAGCTGAAGCGAAGATTTACCTCCGCCCCGGTTTTGCGGCAACCTGATGTCTCACTCCCGTTCCAGGTAGAGGTGGATGCTTCTGAGATTGGTGCAGGAGCTGTTTTGTCCCAATAGGATCCTGTAACAGCTAAAATGAATCCCTGTGCTTTCTTTTCCCGAAAGTTCTCTCCATCTGAACGTAACTATGATGTGGGGAATCGGGAACTGTTGGCCATGAAATGGGCATTTGAGGAGTGGAGACATTGGTTGGAGGGAGCTAAACATCAAGTTGTGGTCCCCACTGACCACAAGAATTTGATTTATCTAGAGTCGGCTAAACGCTTGAACCCTAGACAAGCTAGGTGTGCCTTGTTTTTTACACGTTTTGATTTTGTGGTCTCTTTTCTTCCTGGAACTAAGAATGTCAAGACAGACGCCCTCTCTAGGAGTTTCTTTGCTGATTCTCCTGTGGTGACCAAGCCTGCTACCATCTTAGGCGAATGGGTAGTTCTTTCTGCCATCTCGCCCAATTTGAGACTTGCTCTACAAGAGTTCCAGGAGGACAAACCTGAGCGTTTTCAGAGTGGAAAGTTGTATGTTCCTGACCAGTAGAAGAAAAGAGTGATGTCTGAATTTCATTGCTCTGCATTGGCTGGTCATCCAGGTATTTTTGGTACTAGAGATTTGGTGAGTCGCTCTTTTTGGTGGCCCACCTTGTCTCATGATGTCAGGAATTTTGTGCAGTCCTGTGGGACTTGCTCCCGGTCTAAATCTTGTTCTCGTTCTAGTGGGTTGTTGATGCCTTTGCCTGTCCCCAGGAGGCCATGGACCCATATTTCAATGGATTTCATCTCTGATATGCCAGTCTCTCAAAGAATGACTGTTATTTGGGTGACTTGTGATAGGTTCTCTAAGATGGTTCATCTTGTACCACTCCCTAAGTTGCCATCTTCCTCTGAGTTGGTGCCCCTGTTTTTGCAACAGGTGGTTCGCTTACACGTGATTCCTGAGAACATTGTATCTGACAGAGGAGTTCAGTTTGTGTCTAGATTTTGGAGGACTTTCTGTTCCAAGCAGGGAATTCAGTTGTCCTTCTCCTCTGCTTTTCACCCTCAGACCAATGGGCAGACAGAGAGAACAAACCAGACCTTGGAGTCGTATTTGAGATGTTTTATTTCCGCTGATCAGGATGATTGGGTTTCATTTTTGCCCTTGGCCGAATTTGCTTTAAATAATAGAGCTAGTTCTGCCACTTTGATGTCACCTTTTTTTTGTAACTTTGGGTTTCATCCTCGATTTTCTTCAGGGCAGGTGGAGCCTTCTGCCTGCCCAGGTGTTGACACTGTGGTGGAGAGAATGCACCAGATCTGGGACCAAGTGGTGGATAAGTTATCTCTCTCCCAGGAAAAGGCCCAGCGGTTTTCCAATCGACATAGGACCATTGGTCCCCAGTTTAAGATTGGTGATATGGTGTGGTTATCATCAAAAAATATTGCTATGAAGGTGGCTTCTCCTAAGTTTAAGCCTAAATTTATTGGACCTTACAAGATTTTGGAGATTATTAATCCGGTCTCTTTCCGTTTGGCTCTTCCTGTCACATTTAAAATCCATAATGTGTTCCATAAGTCCTTGTTGAAGAGGTTTGTTGAACCAGTTGTTCCTGGGGGGCACCTCCGGACCCTGTATTGGTTGAAGGTAACATGGAATATGAGGTAGAGAAAATACTGGATTCCTGTCTGGCTAGACGGGAGACTCCAGTATTTAGTTAAGTGGAAGGGTTATGGTCAGGAGGATAATTCCTGGGTCTCTGCCTCTGATATTCATGCCAAAAGATTGGTGCGTGACTTTCATCGGGCTCACCCTGATCACCCTGGTGGCGTGGTTGAGGGCTCGGTGACCCCTCCTCAAGGGGGAGGTATTGTTGTGAGTTCATTTTCACCTTCGTCACTGAGGTCTGGTGAACTCCCTATTCTGTGAAGGAAGGTAATGAGCCTGATTATCAGGCACCTGAACCTGATGAGGATGACTGGCTGAGTGGAGTCACGAACTGGATATAAGGCTGCCGACGCCCTTCTGCCCTGCGGGTGATTTCTCTGTGGACTTCTAGGACACCAGTCTGATTCCTGCTCCTCTAAGCTAAGTTTTTCTGCTTTGCCTGTTTGCATTAGTGTTTTGTTTTTGTTTTCCTTGCTTTTCTGGATTCTGCCATTCCCTGCTGGGGTGAGCTGAATCTCCTTTTGCCTGTAGCTCTTTCTTCAGAATATTCCTGAGTACTGACATAGCTTTTTTGAAGCCTAGCGTCTTCAGGGCCTTTTTCACTGTCAGTCTGTTGGCTCTTATTTTCATAGGGTTTTTCACGGATTGCAGACAGCAGCCTTCCTGTCCTTTTCTATCTAGCTAGATTGGGCCCCGTCTTTGCTCAGTCTATCTTTCTGCCTGTGTTAGTGTTTTCATCTTGCTTCACCGTCATTATATGTTGGGGGCTGCCTATTGCTTTGGGGTCTGCTCTGGGGCAGTTTAGTTTTCCCCTTTCTTTCTTTAGGCCTAGCTATTTCTCCGGCTGTGATCGAGGGGTCTAGGGCATCGTAGGAACCCCCCACGGCTACTGCTAGTTGTGTTGATAGGTTCAGGGGTCTGCAATCCGATAGCTGCCAACTTCTCTGGTTTTCTGGACTTAGCTAGCATTTCTGTTTTTGCCTCCTACGGTGACTCAATCATAACAGCTGCTGTTGTGATAGTACCTTGTATTGCTGTGATTACCTGCCAGAATTTGTGTATTTTATATTATCTGCTAGTACTGACATGCTGCATTATCTGTTTCTTACAGTTTTTACCTGAATCACCCACATTTTGCACAACAATCTACTGAATCATCCATTACTTTGTTCTACTATACCATCTGTTATCATCTCCCATTGTTGTCCATATCATCCCAGTAAATAATAGACTTAAGCACCCATACAGTCTTGTTTCTGGAAGTGGATGAAAGGTTAAGCTCGTATGCTGGAATCCACACAGCGTCATACGCTGAAGGCAGAACAGAAGTCTTGGTACAAATTCCATGTTTCAACCTTTGTGAGCATCTAGAGGAAGTGGAATCAGAATACAAGAAAATGTTTGAAGGAACGGATGGTTGGGGAAACTACAATAGAAAGTCAATGCCATAACATACCAAGGAAGGAAGGTCATTGACATGAAGCAGTTGGAGTGAAATACCATAGATGTGATAGTTATACTAAGTCGTCTTGGTAAAATAAGTCAGAGAAGTTGGCGTATTATGGAGCAATTATAAACCTAGTAATACAAGTTAGGGTCAAATAAAAAAGTACTTATTCAAGGCAGGGTCAGAAAAATGATCAGATCAAGACTAGTGTCATACAGAAAAACCAAAAGAAAACAAAAGCTGCACAAAATTTGAAGATTCTGCAGCTAAATCCTCCAGGACAATCTCTACTTGTTAAATTGAATCTGTCAGCAGGTTTTTGTTATGTAATCTGAGATCAGCATAATATAGTGGCAGATAGACGATTGTAGGGATGTCCCTTGCTGAGCAGCTTGCTGTAGTTTTAATACAATCAGTGTATTATAATCAGCATGGGATTATGACTGCAGGACTGAACCAAGCAGTCTAGTAAGAGATACATCGCTGGAATAAGGGTCTTGGTCCCCAAAATTATGAAGCTCTCAGATTCTATAGCAAAAACCTGCTGAAAAAATTCACTTTAAAAGGATCTCTTAGCATAAAACTAATCACAAACTTTCCTCCTTCTCATACCTCCAGAGATCAAATGTAATATCTTGGGAATCTTGCTGGTAAGTGTTCAATGTCCCTGCTGTCACGGGGTGACCATGACAGAGAGGAGCTAGAAGATCGCAGTTTCGGATTGCTACTACTCCTGGGCTGAATAGTTGCACTTCACCTTCTGTGGAAATTTATTTTGGCAGTGCAGGGGTTAATCTGCCATGTTGAGCGCTCTAGGAGTCTATATAATCTGGGTCCTGACTGACACACATCATCAGAACTAGCTTATGCTGCATGGCTGGGAGGATAGGAGTTAGTGGTTATGTGAGAAAGTGTATGGTGGGTTTATCTCGTGTCTGTTGCTTGGTTCAGTAAGTGTGATAACTCCCTTTCCTTCTCATTTTTTGGTTTTAACCCATCCTTCACGCTTTGGTGCATTCCTCTGTTATATGTGAGTGAATATTTGTATGCTGGTATTTTCTGTTTCCCCTGTTTGTGTTAACTTGTTCGTCTGGTTGGTGTACTGCTTTGCACAGTAGCGCCCCTCTTCCCTGGGTGGGGTAAGAGTAAAGACAGAGCGTGGATTCAGTAGATAAGCAAAGTATGTGGCCCTGGCATCTTCACCTTCAGAAGAAACCCAGGGAACAGGGTGAGCTAGAGTGCCTCCTGGCGTTAGGGACAGGGAAGGAGCCCCTGGTCCCGGGGTCACCCGACAACAGAGTTGTGACACCTGCCATGCCACCACAGGTTATGTCAAGTATTACACTGTGCTCAATTCAGTAAAAACTCCGCTCTGGCTAAGCGATAAGGATTCAACAGCTAAACTCATCTCCGCCAGGTTATATGGAAATAGGTCTTCTAAACTCGACAACCCTTAAAGGCATATACTCTCGCCATAGGTTCTTCGTCACTGCCTCAATGCCTAAATGGTCTGACCACTCTGGATGTTACCCCATCATTAAGTTGGAGAAGTATAAACGTCTTTTGTCAACTTTTTCAAACAGCAAACATTGTAAATAGTGCTTTAAACTTCCAACCTCAAGAAAGGTCACCCCTACTGTTAGAAGAATGCCTGGGAGCAAGCAATATAACACATCTAAGCACACTATGTAAAACGGCAATGATATTATCCCTCTCCTCAGACCCGCTGCTAATTTCCACAGACGCAACGTTATGTAAGGATGAACTTAGTGCCCAAATGGCTTTTTCATTTCCGATACTATGAAACTTTAGATGTCTTTCCTCTAAATTACCACATCTGCCTTATTCTGTATTTCTACATTTATGTCGTGGAAATATGTTGGGTGATAAAAACATCTGCAAGAATAATCGAATTCTCTTGTTTTTTTGATGGTCCCATGTTGTAACATTAATGCAAATGTTTTATGGCAGCATCAGTTGGAGAACTATTTGCAAAGTAATCGCTGTTTTCGTCTTTTTTGTCATTATGTATCCTTGTTTTATCTGTGTGGCATACATATGCATACCTTCCTACACAACCCCACGAACAAGGTTGCCTTTACTTTTTACTAGGCTGAACTAGCAAGTGCAAAACGTAATATGGCTTACCACTTACCTGATTGGATAAGCTATTTAGTTATTTTTGGACCTGATGAGACTGTCATCTATAGCCACCTAGCACCAACCGCCTTTGCATAAGTTTGGACCCTAACTGTAGAATTTGGGTAAGTTTTACATGCCAGGGCCATTAAGGGTACGTGCACACTCTGCGGATTGCAGTGCGGATTTGGCCGCGTGGATTTTGTAAAATCCGCAGGTAAATCTGCAGGTCAAAAGACCTGCGGTTTTACCTGTGGATTGCTCTGCGGTTTCACCCTGCAGTTTTTCATCTCCTCAATGGACGATATGGCAAACCGCAGCGGAATCCGCAGAAAGAATTGACATGTCAATTCTTTCTGCGGTTTCAAAACCGCAGAAAAACCATGCAGAAAAATCCGCACCGTCTGCGCTGCGGTTTTTAATTCCCATAGGGAATAATGGTACTGTACACTGCAGCAAAAACTGCGGCGGATCCGCAGCGGCCGAATCCGCTGCGGAACCGCAGCAGAATCCGCAGCGTGTGCACACACCCTAAGACTAGTGCTACCTCTTCACTAGTGACAAGTGGGCTTGAGAGTTACTCCCGTATCTGCCCATGGAAGGACATAGTAGAAAGTCATAAAAGGCATTCAGAATTTTTAGACTAGGAGGTAGCTTTAGTTCTAAGCAACAGGATTAATTTACTGAATAATTTAATATGGGCCGATGAATTTAGGAGTCAATGAGTAATTGAATTGATGTTTTTGGTAAAAAGGTCATACCTTATCTTCACCAGCAATGTAAGGAACAGGTCGACGATGTCTAACAGCACTATTTTTTTCTTTAGCTGTAGCTGCAGATGCAGCCAAATTGGATTGCACCTCAGTCCAGTTGTTAAATATGTCCTGAGAGATGCTGCTCACAGCTGGATGAGGCGTGCTATTAACTCTAAATTCTGAATCCAAGCCTTGTGTGTCAATGAAAGTGCTATTCCTGTATTGTGAGACTTGAAGGCCACGCATCTCCTGGATGCTAACAGTGTGTAATAGTACTTGGGGCTGCCATTGCCTGCCCTCAACTGCCACACATGTCCTTGCCTGCCCGGTCCTAAATTTCTACCAATATCCTGCAACAGCGACTGTACAATCACGCCAGCCGCACAGGTCTGTCAGCTGCGTTTAAATGGAAAGCACGCCAGTGTTCATGCAACAGCGCCCACCAGCCCCAACAACGTGATTTCGGGGTACTTATTGGCTACTATTGTAGGGAGGAGGACCCCCATAGGTTGTCTGGGCCAGAACCAAGGGGACCGCCATCTGGGTTCCTAGGGAAACAGTACCCGGGGAACAAAGGAGGAGAGCAGATGACTGAGCGAGACTGGGCAGCAAGGGGAGGGGCGAGTATAAAAGGAGCAGGGGGCACGCAGGGGAGACAGTTGGTGGCACGCCAGACACTGAACAAGAGGCTGTGGGACTGTGAGAGAGCTAGAGCGGCTGACGGTGACCAGAGGGGAGAACGGCAGTAGAGAGGAGATTCTCAGTGCCCGTCAGAGAGGAGGTACCAAACTTACCGACCAGAGACTGTCACCCCCCACCAAGTCGGGGACACGACCTGCCCACGGTCGTCCGCAGCTGGTATCGCTGTGCTTCAGCCCGTTGCGGCCTGTCCACTGTCTCCTGCGGACGCCGCCGCTTCAATCCTGCCCGCAGTGGCGGCCTGCCTGCTGCTGCCCCACTACAGTCCGCAGTTGCGGCCTGTGCATCCCCGCCCAGGGCTGCCATTACCCCGCTACAGTTGGCAGTTGGGGCCTGCTCCGCGCCTACGGAGAGACTCTTTGCACATGCCCAGTCCATGCGCGTGGCCTACCAACCACCACTCTTCCAGATTACGTCACTACCTTGCTTGGGGGGACTGGAGTCCCCGTGGACTCGCTAACGAACAGGACCCTGCTGTGGCTACAGGGGGATACCGCAATGAAAGACTCCCTTAGGGCCTGTTGTGCCCCAACTTCTCCTGGGTGCTGGACACCTGAAGACTACGACAGTTCCTCAACAGCTGGGCCCAGAGGCTGCGATGTCAAAGCAGCCACATCAGCGACATCACAGCAGCCACATCAGCGACACCAAAGCAGCCACACCAGCGACACCGAGGGACATCAGGAAGGATAAGTTGACTTTAGGAAATAAGGACCCGTAGTTGGCCGTTTCATGGCCCCATAATAGCTGGCCTTGCTGGGTCAGTCACATTCTCGTTAAAGAAAAGTGTTGTTATTGTTGTTGAGTCCCTGCGAGGACAATTAGTGTTACCCTTTTTTGGTTGCTCAGTATAGCCCTAGCGGCTCCAGTTCATAAACGTTATTTTCCAAAACAACACTCAGTCTTGTGTCTCATCACTGCATCTCCGCAGTCTCCAAGCGCGGACAATGGTGCCCCAGACCAGGGCAGGGCTGTGAAGTCTACAGATAATGAGGGCCCCATTCCAGCATTTCGTTGGGGGCTATGCTGAACAACCTGCCTAGGTTTTCCGGCTCCAATACTGTGCTATGGAGCTGGACAGAGCGGATGCGGGGGCTTTTCGGATGCACCCAATGAATCCTGACCTGAAAGCCGAAGTAGCTCTCATGGCATTAGATGGGGAGGTTCGGAGGTCAGTGATGTTGAGGCCCCCGGGACACCTCCACACCTTTGATAAAGTTTTGCAGATAGTAGAACAGACCCATGGGGACCCAACTCATGTGGGAGAATTAAGGACCCGGTTGTTCAGTCGAATGCAGGGAGAGGGGGAGACTATCACCCAGTATATGAATGTCCTCCAAGAATTGCATATGGCTATTGAAAGAAAGGACGGAGTAGGGGTAGGACCTATTGACATTACCCTATGCGACCTACTGGTGACTGGACTGCGAGACCCGTTAATAAAACAGGCATTATGGGAGCAGATCAGAATGAATCCCCGTATAGACTTTTCAGAGGTGGGAAGTCAAGCACGGGCTCGAGAGCAAGAGTAGGGGATGGCGGTTCTTGTGGGGAAGGTCCGGAGTGTGGAGGCTTCTGTGAACGCAGTCAAGGAGCCTCAATGGGTGGAAGAGATGAAACAAGAGTTGAAGAACATTAAGGGCGAGTTAGCCGAAGAGAAGAGAAGGACCGAGTCTGGGACTGGACGGCCTAGTTTTAATCCCGGCCTCTGGGGGTTCCGCTCCCCGTGGGGTGGTTGGTCTGCGCAGGCCCGGTGTTATGAGTGTGGAAAACCAGGCCACTTCGCCGGAGAGTGTCTGCGGCGTGGGAAATACCCACCCCGGCAGCCATTAAACTAGACGACTCCGGGTTGGGAGGATGCCGCTCGGAGCTAAAAAACACAACTAGGGGTGGTGGAAGTCCCGAAGATTTGGTCGCAAAATGTCCGGTGGTTTGGGCAGAAGTGGAGGGCTGGGCCGTCCTGTGCCTGGTGGACACAGGGTCACAAGTGACAACTGTGCCTGCAACTTATTTCCGGCAAAACTTCCCCGAGGCAGCGAGACCCCAGATTTAATGTAAGCCAAATTCTGGATTATATCTTAGATGATAATGAATCAGAGGACACACAGCAGCAAACTGATACAGATGAACAGGTTTCTGAGGAGGAAGATGATGTGGAGTATCAACCGGAAGACACAGACAGTTCTGATCAGTCTGATGAGGAGGTCACTGGAGTTGAAGCTGCTCCCGCTGAAAGATTCAAATCCAAAAGTGGCAAGATCAGTTGGAGCTCAGTACCTCCAGATGTGCATGGCAGGGCAGATGCTGCAAATGTCATAAAAATGACCCCTGGGATCACAAGGTTTGCTGTGACAAGAGTAAGTGACATCAAGACATGTTTTGATCTGTTTATGCCATTGTCAATAAAAACGTCATTATTGCTATGACAAACCTTGAAGGAAAAAAAGTCCACGGCAACATGTGGAATGACCTTCATGATGATGTCCTGGATGCCTACATTGGTGTCCTTCTCCTTGCTGGAGTGTACAAATCCTGCAATGAGGCCACTGATAGTCTCTGGGACGCATCGACAGACAGGAATATTTTCCGGGCAGCAATGTCACTTCAAAAGTTTCAAATGATATCAAGAGTCCTCAGATTTGACAACAGAGACACCAGAACAAAATCTGACAAACTTGCTCCCATCAGGGATGTTTGGGAGAAATGGGTGCAGCTCCTTCCACTGATGTTCAACCCAGGGCCAGAGGTGACAGTAGATGAACGTTTTCTCCCTTTCCGCGGAAAATGCCCCTTCCAGCAATACATGCCAGGTAAGCCAGGCAAATACGGCATAAAAATCTGGGCAGCCTGTGATGCAAAAACTAGCTATGCATGGAATCTACAGATTTACACAGGCAAGTCTGCAAGCGGCATCCCTGAAAAAAAAAACAAGGAAAACGTGTAGTCCTCGATATGACTACTGGACTGCAGGGTCACAACATTACTTGTGACAATTTTTTTACCAGCTATGACCTTGGACAAGAACTTCTCAGGAGGAAAATCACCATGGTGGGCACAGTGAAAAAAACAAACCTGAGCTGGCCGCTGAATTGTGGCAGATGAAGGACAGGGCTCCACTTTCCTCAAAGTTTGTTTTTACAGACACCACCACTGCTGTTTCATACTGCCCCAAAAAACGACGGAATGTGGTACTGATGTCCACACTTCACAAAGATGCAGCTGTGTCATCAGGAAGTGACAAAAAGCCCAGAATCATCCTGGACTATAACAAAAACAAAGGAGGAGTGGACAACCTGGACAAGCTGACTGCCACCTACACATGCCAGCGAATTACTAGGAGATGGCCAATGGTTGTATTTTACAACATCCTTGATGTGTCAGCATGCAAGTTCAGAAAAAAGCAACCAGAATGGTGACTGGTCTGCAAACCCTGTCTTATGAGGAAAGGTTGCAGGATTTGGGATTGTTTAGTTTGCAAAAGAGAAGACTGAGAAGAGACTTAATAGCTGTCTACAAATATCTAAAGGGCTGTCACATTGTAGAAGGATCAACTTTATTCTCATTTGCACAAGGAAAGACTAGAAGCAATGGGATGAAACTGAATGGGAGGAGACACAGATTAGATATTAGAAAAAACTTTTTGACAGTTAGAGTGATCAATGAGTGGAACAGGCTGCCACGAGAAGTGGTGAGTTCTCCTTCAATGGAAGTCTTCAAACAGAGGCTGGACAGACATCTGACTGGGATGATCTAGCGAATCCTGCTTTGAGCAGGGGGTTGGACCAGATGGCCCAGGAGGTCCCTTCCAACTCTACGATTCTATGATTCTATGATTCTATGTGTTGTGGATCCACATTCACCAAGGATGGAATTCAAAGAAAAAAAACAAGCGGAGGATGTTTCTTGAGGAACTAGGAAGATCCATTGTCAAGGCGCACATTGACCAAAGAGAACGAGTGCCCTAAGACCCAGCCGCTGCAGCCTTGGTCCGACAACTCCAGAGCTCAACAAGCGCTTCGTCCACACCCACAGCAACACAAAGAGCATCATCACCAGCATCCTTCTCAACCAGGCCTGCCTCAACATCAACCACAACAGCCACAACCCCAGTGAGACCACCTGATTCTAAAAGAAAGAGGTGTCAGGTCTGCCCTAGCAATAAGGACAGAAAGACAAACACATCGTGCTTCACCTGCAAAAAATACCTCTGCAAAGAACACACAAAAAGTGTCACTTTTTGCCACACATGCATCTAAATACTAATGCATCTAAAAACTAGTACTTGATTTCTGTTGATTTGATTTGCTTGATTGATTGTTGTTTGTTTGACGTAGAAAAGCTACTTTTTATTATTATTGCTATTAATGTTAATATAATTTTCATCTTTTATTTGTATTAAAGTTCTATAAAAAAAAATCTGTTTTTTGCCTTTTTCATAAAGTAGTTAGATATGGGTCAAAATTGACCGTAACACCATAGATGTTACTAGAGTTAATAATATAAAATATATATATGTATATTTTTTTTACATTTAAGAAATGTGTTCTAAAACCCTTCAGTAATAGTCAGGTAATATAACAAACTTTTTAAAGTTTATATTATTCTCTTGAGGTTCATTTGACAATATTTTTATATTGAAAATGAAGGGTATGCTCTCAAATGAAAGGCCCAGGGGGCCACAACAAAAATATTAAAATCAATCCTTCCATGGATGAGAAACCCTAACAAGGTAACTAAGAGGTAAGAAACAAATTGGATCATAAATAACTGTTTTTAGGGTATCCTAGGGGTGATTTGAGACACGGGTCAAAACCGACCCGTTAACCAAGGAAAGAGTAACAGAAAGCTAACACAAGAGGAAGGTTAACAGGAAACTGAAGTCGCTGATGGAATTAAAGACGTGTTCCTCCTCATCCTGTTCGAAGTCTACCTGAGGACCCAGTGTCCCTTCAAACTTTTTAAGAAACGAAACATGGAAGGAGCTATTAATCCTCCATGCAGCTGGGATTTGGAGCTTAACTGTCAATGGATTAATGATCTTGATTATCTTATACAGTCCAACAAATTTAAGAGCAAAGTTTCTGGATGGAACTTTAAGATGGAGAGTTTTAGAGGTTAAACAGACCTCCATCTGCGGTTGGCAGTTTTCTTGGTCCGATCACAAGTCATAAGACCTCTTTTAACCTCTCTCCAAACCTTAACCAAACAAGAAGAATATCTTACCTCTTCTTGAACCGCAGACTGCAAACCAGAAAAATCTCTGAAAACTGGATGGAAACCCTCACAACAACAAAAAAAGGCGAGGTAACAGTAGAGGTGCAGTTATTGAGTGCGAACACATCCAGGAGAAGCTCTTATATATTGCTCCAATTCCTGGTTCATTCTTTCTGTCTCACTATTAGTCTCATGATGATAACCTGTGGAGAACGAAAGCTTAATTCCCAACCTAGAGCAAAAGCAACGCCAAAAACGGAACCTATCGAAAATAATGTTATGGCTGCCAAAGAACATTCACATAGATAGCACACAAACCAGGAAGACAAATACTTGAACCTGACAGGTCCCTGTTCAGACTAAGAAAAGTCCTTCACTGACCTTAGTCTGTTCCTGCCTGACCACGGAGGTTGGCATGCTGATATAATGCAATGGTTCCCCAATCGATGGTGACTTACCCTAATTGTCCTTTGCAGTTCCTAGGATCGCTAGAGTAGCAGTTTCCTAAGGAGTAAAGGAATCAAACACAAAACTACTTCAACCAATATAAACTACAGCAAAGTGAATGAATCCAGCAAAGCCTATCACCAGCAGGAAGCACAAGTAGGGGAAGGGATTTAAAGCTGCACCCGAAAAGTGATAGGACAAACAGAGTAAATGAAAATCACCTGTTACTCAAAACCTACAAAACTAAGACACCTAAAGAAAAGGTGTAAGTGTTGTGGCTCAGCGGAGAGAGACACCGACCACAGAACATGGGTTCGAATCCAGAAACTTGACAGTCAGCGAGTGGTCCAGGAACATATCAGGCTGGTATCCAGGTCAAAAATGGAAGAACTGTCCATGAGAAATGAGCTACTGCACCAATGAGAAAATGCAAAAACATAATGTTAACTGTGCAATTAAAAACTTAAAAAAATTAAAAAGATTAAGCATTAGGGATGAGTGAGTAGTGAAATACTCGGACTCGCTGTTACGAGTAGCTCCTAATACTCGGGTACTCGTAACGAGTCCAATGTAAGTCTATGGGAAATAGACTATGTGTGTGTGGAGAATGTGTGCGGGGATCTGTGGGGCTGTGTGTGTGTGCAGGGCCTGTGCGGGCTGTGCGGGCCCATCTGGCTATGCCCACTACAGTGACAGCATTACCGGATGATGGGAAAGTAGTATTCCCATCATCCTGCTAATGTGGTGAATGTAAAAAAAAAAAAAATAATACAAAAAAAGACATACAGAACATACAACATATAACGTACAGTACATACACATAACATACAACACATAACATAGAGTACGTACTCACCGCACACACCTAATTCCCCAAAGCCACTGATCACCTGTAAAAAAATTAAAATAATAAAGCAACCTATACTCACCTTTCCGCTGTAATCCTATTAATAACGAGTGTCCCACGTTGATCTCCCGTGGAGAGCAGCCGCATCAGCTGATGCCACCACTCTCTAGAGGCTCCAACAATACAGTGATGCTGCGCCGCTAGCCAATCACAGTAATGCCACAACAAAGAAGGTGGCGGCTTTACTGCTATTGGCTAACACATGTCGGGCGGGAGATCCAAATAGTGCGAGGCGAGTAGTGAAATTTACTCGCTAGGATTAGAGTACCGCGAGTACCTCATTACTCACAGAGTACCGAATCCTAACGAGTATACTCGCTCATCCCTATTAATGATCCATAAGATTACTCTTTTCGGGTTAGCAATCCTTATTTACAGCTATGAATAAGGTTTGGCAACCCGAAATTTGTAGGCTTTTGGATCCTTAATCATTTTTATTCTTTTTGCTTTATTTCCAGAGCCATAACTTTTTTATTTTTCCATCAATATGGCCATGTGAGGGCTTGTTTCTTGAGAGACGAGTTTTACTTTTAAAAGACACCTTTGGTTTTACCATATCGTGTACTGTAAAACGAGAAAAAAAATCTAAGTGTGGTGAAATTACAAAAAAAGTGCAAATTTCACAACTGTTTTTTTTACCATGTTCATTAAATGCTAAAAACGACGTGCCATTATAATTCCCCAGGTTATTACGAGTTCGTAGACACCAAACATGAATAGGTTATTTTTCATTTACACGTAGAGTATCCATTTATTCGGGATATAGGTGAGGGCTTATTTTTTTGTTGCTGAGCTGACATTTTTATTGATAACATTTTGGGAGAGATTTGATGTTTTGATCACCCATTATTGCATTTTATTGCAATGTTGCAGTGACCAAAAAGCATAATTTTGGCATTTTGATCTTTTTTCTCGTTGCGCCGCTTACCGATTGGATTAATTCTTTTTATATCTTGATTGATCGGGTAATTCTGAACGTGGCGATACCAAATATGTGCATTTTTTAATTTTTTAACCGTTTTATTTTCAATGGGGCAAAAGGGGGGATTGAAACTTTTATATTTTTAAAAAAGCTTTGAAGATTTTTTTTACTTTTTACTTGCTTCAATAGTCTTCGTGAGAGACTAGAAGCTGCGATTATCTGATCGCTTGTGTTACACATAGCCATTCGGCAATAACAACCATAGTGGGCACCTGCAGACCCCAGGTTGTCATGCCAGCTGATCGGCTCCCTACGATCATGTGACAGGGTCGCCGATGGGCGGAGCTAAGACTCGCTTCCGGTTTGAGAGATTGACAGTGGCATTTAACTAGTTAACAGCCGCTGGTGGATTGCGATTCCACCCACGGCTTTAAGGGGCACATGACAGCTGATCAGATCAGCTGTCATGTGCCTTAAAAGATGTGGGCTCACATAGGTCACGTCATAGATCATTAAGGAGTTAAGCAATTTGAAGATGAAATGATCTCTAAAAGGCCTAAAGTTAAAGATAACATGTTTATATTGTATTTTAAGCAAAAAAAAATCATCTTATACTTTTTAAAAATTACTAAAAGGAAAATGGGCAGATGCAAAAGTTTGTGCACCCTTGGAGATTTGTGTGCTCAGATAACTTTGACTAAGGTTTCAGAGCTTAATTAACCTGTTAGGGTTATGTCTTGTTCATTATCATTGTTAGGAAAGGTCAGGTGATGCAAATTTCTAAGCTTTAAAAAAACCCAGCCGCCTCTAACCTTGTGCTAAAAAACAGCAGCCATGGGTTCTTCTAAGCAGCAGCACTCTAAAAATGAAAATGGAGGCCCGCAAAGCAGGAGAAGGCTATAAGAAGATAACAAAGCGTTTTCAAGTTGCCCTTTCCTCAGTTCGAAATATAAGGAGGTCAAGATAAGGTCTGGAAGACCAAGCAAAATATTAGTGAAAGCTTCTCGCAGCATTGCTTGAGAGGCAAATCAGAGACCTCGCTTGACTGCAAAAGACCTTCAGAAAGATTTAGCAGACTCTGGAGTTTTGTACAATGATCTAATGTTCAGAGATACCTGAACAAATATGGTCTTCAATGAAAAGTCATTAGAAGAAAACCTCTTCTGCATCCTCACCATGAAATTCAGCTTCAGAAGTATGGAAAAGAACATCTAAACAAGCCTAATGTATTTTTTAAACAAATCCTGTGGGCCAATGAGGTTAAAATAGAACTCGTTGGCCACAATTATCAAAGGTATGCGTGGAGAAAAAAAGGGCACAGAATTTTAGAAAAAGAACATCTCGCCTTCCATTAAAGGGAATCTATCATCACATTTGACCTATCCAAACTATTAATATGGACATACAGGTTATAGAGTGGTGAAAACAGTCCTATCTGTATGTCTCATGTGTTTTTGCTGAGAAATCATCTTTTATCACATTATATAAGTGACCTCTTCCAGGTTCTGGGGCGGACGCTGCCTGGAGATAACTCTTTCCCCAGAGCTTATTTTAAATATAAGTGGGAGTTAGCAGTGTGATGTGTCATGGACGCTCTCTTCTCTCCTGATAACTGACACATCAGCAGGTTGGTCTCAGCTTCCATCTCACAGGCAGACAGGGCTACCATATTGTTGCAATACAACAGAGCTGAGAGAGAAGCAAAAATGTGCTTGCAAGATGACAAATTTAATTTCTCCTGTTCTGTGTTAGTTACTTGTCTCTCACTGGGAACGCCTCCTTCATGTGAAATAATCTCTGGAGGCAGAGTTATCCCCAGGCGGCATTCATAGAGTGCTGATGTGCTTTTTTTATACATATTATCTATCTATCTTTCTATTGGCTTGAAAAAGGCTCACATCCCTGCTGTGCTGCCTGCATTTTTTGTCTTCTATCTATCTATTATCTATCTATCATCTATCTATCAATTTATATATCTATCATTTATCACTATATTATCTATATATCTATCTATCATCTATCAAGTTATATACCTATCTATCAATCCATTATCTATCATCTATCAATTTATATATCTATTATCTATCTATCTATTATCTATCTATCTTATATTTATCTATCTTATATTTATCTATCTATCTATCGCCTTTTTATAAATATTATGGATTGTCACTTCCTTTATGTCATCTGCTTTCTGAATATGGATATACTGTAGGTCTTTTGCAATGAGATTGTGAATAATGATTCCATATTTACATTTATGTAGTTTATCCAAAGTGCTGAGATTTTTCACATCCAGTTTAGGACTGACAGTGTTCAACTCAGATGGACATGATCTTTCAATGAGCTATGAGACAAGGCTTGCAATTAGAGCACGGCCAATAAGTCATACATCATTGATATTTATCTGCAGTTATCTATCAAACAGGATACAATGTTCAGGCCTTTATAAATTCTCTGTTACTGGCTGTAATTCACAGTGGATTTATACTGTGGGATCAATCTGATTAGCTTTCATGAAGTTGAAGACCAGTTCAAGGGTAACCGTCCTCTCTGTTCACCCCGCTGTACAGAAAATGGAAACACTGTGCACATAAGGTCAGAAAATTCTGATTAATGCCAGTCCTCCCGAGTGTGTCTGTTATCTTATGGGAGGATAATTAATAAGAGAAATAGATTGAACATAATACATTATTTTCCTAACTAATCAAGAAGTTGCAAGTAGAGATGAGCGGACCTTTTCAAATTTGAATTCATTCTGTTCAACGAATTTTCCCCAAAAATTTGATTAACAGCAAATAAATTTGGGTGAATATCAATACTGAAAAGCTTGTAATTGCTCTACAGGAGAGATAGGGAGGACCCCGATGACCATAAGAGCTTGCACTCTACAGGAGAGAGAGACAGAGAGAGAGAGAGAGGACCCCGCTGATCATAAGAGATTGCACTCTACAGGAGAGAGGACCCAGCTGACCATAAGAGCTTACATTCTACAGGAGAAGAGAGACAGAGAGAGAGAGGACCCCGCTGACCATAAGAGTTTACACTCCACTTGAGAGAAAGAGAGAACCCCACTGACCGTAAAAGCTTACATTCTACAGGAGAGCAAGAGGACCCCACTGACCATAAGAGCTTACACACTACAGGAGGGAGAGGACCCCACTGACCATAAGAGCTTACACTCTACAGAGAAGAGAAAGAGGACCCCGCTGAGCATAAGAGCTTAAATTCTGCAGGAGAGAGGACCCCACTGACCATAAGAGCTTACACTCTGCAGGACAGAGAGGACCCTGCTGATCATAAGGGCTTACACTCTACAAAGGAGAGAAAGAGGAACCTGCTGACCATAAGAGCTTACACTCTACAGGAGAGAGAGGACCCCGCTGACCATAAGAGCTAATACTCTACAGGAGAGAGAGGACCCCGCTGACCATAAGAGCTAATACGCTACAGGAGAGAGAGGACCCTGCTGATAATAAGAGCTTACACTCTACAGGAGAGAGAGGACCCCGCTGACCATAAGCACTTACACTCTACAGGAGAGAGAGGACCCCGCTGACCATAAGCGCTTACACTCTACAGGAGAGAGAGGATCCTGCTGATAAGAGCTTACACTCTGCAGGACAGAGAGGACCCTGCTGACCATAAGAGCTTACACTCTACAGGAGAGAGAGGACCCCGCTGACCATAAGCGCTTACACTTTACAGGAGAGAGAGGACCCTGCTGATAATAAGAGCTTACACTCTACAGGAGAGAAAGAGGACCCTGCTGACCATAAGAGCTTAAGTTCTACAGGAGAGAGGACCCCACTGACCATAAGAGCTTACACTCTACAGGACAGAGAGGACCCTGCTGATTATAAGGGCTTACAGTCTGCAGAGGAGAGAAAGAGGACCCCGCTGACCATAAGAGCTTACATTCTACAGGAAACTGGACCCTGCTGACCATAAGCGCTTACACTCTACAGGAGAGAGAGGACCCTGCTGATCATAAGAGCTTACACTCTACAGGAGAGAAAGAGGACCCTGCTGACCATAAGAGCTTAAATTCTACAGGAGACAGGACCCCACTGACCATAAGAGCTTACACTCTGCAGGGCAGAGAGGACCCTGCTGATTATAAGGGCTTACACTCTACAGAGGAGAGAAAGAGGACCCCGCTGACTATAAGAGCTTACATTCTACAGGAGACAGGACCCCGCTGACCATAAGTGCTTACACTCTACAGGAGAGAGAGGACCCCGCTGACCATAAGCACTTACACTCTACAGGAGAGAGAGGACCCTGCTGATAAGAGCTTACACTCTACAGGAGAGAAAGAGGACCCTGCTGACCTTAAGAGCTTACACTCTGCAGGACAGAGAGGACCCTGCTGACCATAAGAGCTTACACTCTACAGGAGAGAGAGGACCCTGCTGACCATAAGCGCTTACACTACAGGAGAGAGAGGACCCTGCTGATAATAAGAGCTTACACTCTACAGGAGAGAAAGAGGACCCTGCTGACCATAAGAGCTTAAATTCTACAGGAGAGAGGACCCCACTGACCATAAGAGCTTACACTCTGCAGGACAGAGAGGACCATGCTGATTATAAGGGCTTACACTCTACAGAGGAGAGAAAGAGGACCCCGCTGACCATAAGAGCTTACATTCTACAGGAGACAGGACCCTGCTGACCATAAGCGCTTACACTCTACAGGAGAGAAAGAGGACCCTGCTGACCATAAGAGCTTAAATTCTACAGGAGACAGGACCCCACTGACCATAAGAGCTTACACTCTGCAGGGCAGAGAGGACCCTGCTGATTATAAGGGCTTACACTCTACAGAGGAGAGAAAGAGGACCCCGCTGACCATAAGAGCTTACATTCTACAGGAGACAGGACCCCGCTGACCATAAGAGCTTACACTCTACAGGAGAGAGAGGACCCCGCTGACCATAAGCGCTTACACTCTACAGGAGAGAGAGGACCCTGCTGATAAGAGCTTACACTCTACAGGAGAGAAAGAGGACCCTGCTGACCTTAAGAGCTTACACTCTGCAGGACAGAGAGGACCCTGCTGACCATAAGCACTTACACTCTACAGGAGAGAGAGGACCCTGCTGATAATAAGAGCTTACACTCTACAGGAGAGAAAGAGGACCCTGCTGACCATAAGAGCTTACACTCTGCAGGACAGAGAGGACCCTGCTGACCATAAGAGCTTACACTCTACAGGAGAGAGAGGACCCCGCTGACCATAAGCGCTTACACTCTACAGGAGAGAGAGGACCCTGCTGATAATAACAGCTTACACTCTACAGGAGAGAAAGAGGACCCTGCTGACCATAAGAGCTTACACTCTGCAGGACAGAGAGGACCCTGCTGACCATAAGAGCTTACACTCTACAGGAGAGAGAGGACCCCGCTGACCAAAAGCGCTTACACTCTACAGGAGAGAGAGGACCCTGCTGATAATAAGAGCTTACACTCTGCAGGACAGAGAGGACCCTGCTGATTATAAGGGCTTACACTCTACAGAGGAGAGAAAGAGGACCCCGCTGACCATAAGAGCTTACATTCTACAGGAGACAGGACCCTGCTGACCATAAGCGCTTACACTCTACAGGAGAGAAAGAGGACCCTGCTGACCATAAGAGCTTAAATTCTACAGGAGAGAGGTCCCCACTGACCATAAGAGCTTACACTCTGCAGGGCAGAGAGGACCCTGCTGATTATAAGAGCTTACACTCTACAGAGGAGAGAAAGAGGACCTCGCTGACCATAAGAGCTTACACTCTACAGGAGAGAGAGGACCCCGCTGACCATAAGTGCTTACACTCTACAGGAGAGAGAGGACCTTGCTGATAATAAGAGCTTACACTCTACAGGAGAGAGAGAACCCCGCTCATCATAAGAGCTTACACTCTACAGGAGAGAGAGAGGACCCCGCTGATCATATGAGCTTACACTCTACAGGAGAGAGGATCCTACTACCCATAAAAGCTTACACTCTACAGAAGAGAGAGAGGACACCACTGACCATAAGAGCTTACACCATACAAACGAGTGATAAGACCCTGCTGGCCATACGAGATTACACTCTACAGGAGAGAGAGAGGACCCCACTGACCATAATAGATTACATTCTACAGGAGAGAGAGGCACCGATAACTATAAGAGCTTCCACTCTACAGGAGAGATAGAGGGACCCTGCTGACCATAAGAGATTACACTCTATGAGAAAGAAGGGACCCTGCTGACCATAAGAGAATACAAGCTACTGGAGAGATAGAGAGGACATCGCTGAACATAAGAGCTTCCACTCTACAGGAGAGAGAGGACCCTGCTGATAATAAGAGCTTACACTCTACAGGAAAGAAAGAGGACCCCGCTGATCATAAGAGCTTAAATTCTACAGGAGAGAGGACCCCACTGACCATAAGAGCTTACACTCTGCAGGGCAGAGAGGACCCTGCTGATTATAAGGGCTTACACTCTACAGAGGAGAGAAAGAGGACCCCACTGACCATAAGCGCTTACACTCTACAGGAGAGAGAGGACCCCGCTGATCATATGAGCATACACTCTACAGGAGAGAGAGGACCCTGCTGATCATAAGAGCTTACACTCTACAGGAGAGAGAGAACCCCACTCATCATAAGAGCTTACAGTCTACAGGAGAGAGAGGATCCCGCTGATCATATGAGCTTACACTCTACAGGAGAGAGAAAGTACCCCGCTAACCATAAGCACTTACACTCTACAGGAGAGAGGATCCTACTACCCATTAAAGCTTACACTCTACAGAAGAGAGAGAGGACACCACTGACCATAAGAGCTTACACCATACAGACGAGAGATAAGACCCTGCTGGCCATACGAGATTACACTCTACAGGAGAGAGAGAGGACCCCACTGACCATAATAGATTACATTCTACAGGAGAGAGGACACCGATAACTATAAGAGCTTCCACTCTACAGGAGAGATAGAGGGACCCTGCTGACCATAAGAGATTACACTCTATGAGAAAGAAGGGACCCTGCTGACCATAAGAGATTACAAGCTACTGGAGAGATAGAGAGGACATCGCTGACCATAAGAGCTTCCACTCTAGAGGAGAGAAAGGACCCCGCTGACCATAAGAGATTACACTCTACAGGAGAGTGTCTGTTTTACATCAGCACAATTTTGGTACCAAAATATTCTTTGTTAGAAAGTTATAAGGGTTAAAATTTGACCAGCGATTTCTCATTTTTTCAACAAATTTTACAAAACCATCTTTTAAAACCCTAATTTAAAAAGATTCAATTTTTATTATTATCACCTCTAAAAACCACCATAAAGTGGTTCGTGCACACCACAAGGAAAAACACACTGTGAAACAACAAAACCGACAGAAACCTTGGAAATTGATACTCTACAGGTCCTTGGTGTTCCACCTATGCTTTTACTTTCCTAACAGCGGAGATTGGCACCTTAGGGGGGTAGCTTTGTGGTGGCCCGCTCAGCGATGGCTACCCCTGTATTTCCCTAGATATGCCTTATATCTGATTTTATAGTCCCCACACAGATACTAAGGGAGCCACTGTTTCTAGACAAAGGTCACAGCTATAGATAAAGGGACCCTATAACCCAAAGTTCAATCTAAAAACATGCAAGAGCACATGGCCAGGTGGCTATTCAGACATATACATAACTCTCTGTGTCCTTCCCCTCGTAGACCCTAATTCTGTGGATATACTCTGAGGTATTCTCGCACAGTTTGTACAGTTTTATTCCATACCTGGACCTTTTACTGGGTAGGTATTGTCGGAATTTTACCCCCCCTTTGAAATGAACCAGAGATTCATCAATAGCGATGTCCCTCTGGGGTTTGTACCCCTCAGCAAATTTTCTGCTGAAGTGGTCAACCACTTGCCGAATTTTATATAGACGATCAAAGTTTGGATCATCTCGGGGAGGACACTATACATTATCACTATAATGCAGAAATTTTTGGATTGCTTCAAATCATGTTCTTGTCTTGGCCATGCAGAATACGAGTGTACTGTAGAGATTATCAGTACTCCAGTATTGCTGAAGCTTTGGTTTTCGGATTATGCCCATATGCAGCAAAATTCCCCAAAATGTCATCATCTCTGCTGCATTTACAGCGGTCCATCTGGCGCATGATAACGTGGCATTTTGGGTGAAAAACTCATGGGCATACAGGTTTGTCTGAGCCACCATAAGATTTATTCATTCCTCACTGAAAAAGAATTTGAAGAAGTAAATTTCAGTGAGGCCAGTGGTGTCAAACTGGATTTCTGAGCTGCTGCTGAAATCCGGAGCGACGGGCTGATAATTTTCGGCGGGTGCAATCCATATGGGATCGACTGCTGCAGGAGTCGCCTAGGTCCTAAGGCGTCTTGCTGGGGATCCTTCCTCACTAGATGAGGAGGAGGAGGAATAGAGGAATGTGGGATCTTCCTCACTGGCTGAATCTGAGTCGGATGCAAGGAAGGCATAAGCCTCCTCTGGTGAATAGCATCTTGATGAATGGGCCATTTTTTAAATTTTTCCTAACCCCGGGGATGTGTGTGTAAGTGGTGCTTTTACACGTGTAATGTGTGGGGCTTGTGTATAGGGTACCATTTATTTTAACAAAACAGAGTGAAAAAAAAGTAGAGAGAAAAAATGTATAAGAAACAAGAAAAAAATGAAAAGAAAAATGAGATATAATAAAAATAATCTTGTATAAAAAAACACAGACGTTCACTACACTAATGCCCTCCCTATAAATTTACCCGACACAATTCTTTTTTTACAAAAGAAAAATGAACATCACCAACAATATGACGTACGCTCCCCTGACCAGCCAATCACAGCGATTGCTGAAGCGGGGGGATGTGCAGTGATGGTCTGCTGTCAGGGACAGCATCCATCGTAACCCGATCACCGCGCGATGCAGTGTGGTGACCGGAAAATGGCGGTACAGTACTAGTACTGCTCTGGGCACAAATGCAGTTTCCGCAGCGCAGTACTAGTACGGCGCATGTTGTGAAGGGGGTTAATCATTACTTTTTAGCAATTGTTCAGTTTCTTGCATAATACACTGAAGTGTTTTATTGTATCGTAAAGTATTATTTCTGCCAGTAAGAAATTAAATACATGTAATAGACATTTGTAAGAGGCAGTCTTGGGGGGGATTCTTAGGTGCCCAGCTTCCACTGCAAGCCATTTTTACCCTGAAAATAGCACTGCAGTGTTAAGGATGGGTTAACCGAGGGAATCTTCTGTCAAACCGTTTAGATGCTACAGCTGATATTGACATTGGCATCCAAGGGGGTTGAATGTCTGGGCTGTAACTGATGTAGAAGGGTGTGAGCTGTATGTTGTGGCTGCATGTGCAGCGGTTGTACATGTACGACACAGGTATGGATCTGAGCCTGCTTCATGCATCATTAGTGCCAGCTGCGTTATACAGCCTGCTACCAAGAATAACTTCTGCATTCAGAGCTTGCTCAGATTGCCACATTTTCACCTCTTAGATGCCGCTGGTAATCTTGTCAGTGGCATTTAAAAGGATAGAAACAGGGGAGGAATGTCCCTTCCTATGCATATCGGCCCCAGCGACGTGGTGCCAATGCCATCGTCCTGGTGACTGGGGCCTGCTGAAGACTCTGTGTTTGCCTTGTTTATATACTTATTCTGTGGTTGGATTTCATAACACATTGGTAGTTATGCAACATACTGGAAAGTTACGGTATTACAATGCATTACACAATAATCACAGGTGAAAGTATTTAGGGGGATAATAAAAAAAATTAAAAAATATAAAAAAAAACACACAAAAAAGTATAAAAGCTCGAATTGTACATCTTTTCTCCAAACATAGATGGTGAAGTTTCAAGAATACAAAGATTTACATATTCATTATCAGCGTTTGTGCAATTGTCACAACTAATAACACCTGTGAATAATTATCCCTCAAAGCGAATGTAGTAAAAAAAGAATCAAATTGGTAGAATCACTGTTTTTTAATTATGTCACTTTTCCCAAAAAATGAAATAAAAAGATTAAAACTCCCACCAACACCCTTCAAAAAAATACACCTCACCCTGTAAAATAATCAAGCTCTCCTACTGAAAATTAAAAAAAAAAGTTTTGGTTCAAAGAATATGACGACCTAAACCAAATTTTTTTAAGTTTTTAATTTTTTTTGTAAGTTCTGAAGAAATTAATCCAAAATTTTGTATCACCATAAGTGTACCACTATTTTGTTTTATATCCTGGGATATACGTCTCATTAACTGTCAGCAAACGCAGAACCCATCACACAAACTTTTCCTTCGATAACTGTACTGACAGATCAAACTTACCAGGTGATTTTCACCACAAAGTGAATATTGTAAAAATAAAATGCAAAAAACAACAGCAAAGTTTTTGTCTCCATTTTTAAGTATTTAATATGGCAAAATTGATGATGTCACTCAAAACTGACAACCATTTGATGGAAAAATAAAAAGTTATGGTTCTTGAAAGTAAAAAAAACATGAGTGAAAAAAAAATCCAAGGGGTTAAATAGAGGTAGCTAGGGTCAATGATTGCTCAATAGAGAACTTGTTGATGGTCTCCATATAGGGAGAAAAAACTTTTTTTTTACACTTAGTAAATTAAAATAAAGTGAAAAAAGCAGGTAACATAAAAATAATGGACACACAATACAAAGATTGGCTGGAAAATGAGATTATCTTAACATGTTATTCATAGTCTTTCATTAAGTTACTCATTAGCTATGATTTTAGTCTTTTCTATGTGTATTAGGTATTTTGTACTCACGTCATCACCTGTATTAGATATTATAGAAAACATTTACGGCACTCGTAAAAACTTATACCATCGCCTCTTAACCACAAGACTGAGAATCCTAATTTTAATCATACTGAAATATAAACTCTGCTTTCCTTCCTTTGAAAAAAATTGCAAATTCCAAATTTAAAAACAAAAACAGTTATAAATTAAAAAAAAAACAGCTAAAAAAAAAAGAATTTCAAAAAGTTCAAAATTAAAACATTCAAGTATTCAAATATTGGAAAAAAATGTATGTCATCTGCTTTAAATATCTTTTATATTTTTATTTTATCATTTTTATTAAAATACATTTTTTATTTTAAATGTAGTATTTTTTTATTTCTTTCTTCCTCAAATCACTAATATTCTGTATTCTAATATTTTTTTTTCTTCCTAGAGTGAGCGGTTCACGCTGTCATCAGCCATTGTTCTGGTAAATGGCGAGTTAAACAGATATATCCAAGCGTAAAATACTAAAAAATGGTCCCTGCGGACGCCTGGGGGCTGTTGTTTGAAATCAAGTACATATCAATTGAGCATCGGTGAGCAGATCCAATGATAAATTCTATTCCGCAGACGCGTTATAAATTACATTTTTTTTCCCCGTCACGATCTTGCCTCATCTCACCTCCCCAGAGGCCCTTGAAGTGAAAACTATGATTGTGTTGTGGAAATGTTTGCTCAGCTTGAGCGGGGCCATTAACATCGCGTGTGCCAATCCTCTCCCAATGACACCCCCCTCTCCGAAAAAACACTCCACCCCCCTGCTACAAAATGCAATATGTGCTTGGTAATTTTTCTGTTCATTATCTTATTGTCTTCTGTAAGTACAAGGTTAGATTGAATTACTGCAGGCTCCGTTGTCTATTTGTGATTCTTCTCTCATGCCGAGCCGCTAATGAATGGGCAATTTAGTCAATCTTTTCAAAACGGTTTTACTCCTGTACGTCAGCCACTTAATTACTCCCCTTACTTTCAGCTCTTTTTTTTTTTATTTTTATTGCGACTACATTAACTGGTTATAGGGCTCTCAGTTATCAAACATAGCACAGCATTTTATTAAAAATTATTATTATTATTGTTAATTTTGGAGAAATTTTCCAATTTTACAAATTACATTTTTCAAATCTGAATAAATATTCAAAATTAATATTTTTATTTTTATTATCGTTTCGCATCATTTTTTCACATAATTCTTTTTCATTCTTTTTTTAATAGAGTATAAAATATTAATTTAGTGAATTAATTTTTTTTGACATTTTTGTTTGTCAGTCATGGATGGGTTTGGAGTCCATGTTGAGTCCGTGTGTAAATACAATGTTATTTAGCAATTGTAATGCACTATATAGTATCTTAAAGTCTACTGGGAGAAAAAAATATACTACAAATAATAAAAAAACTAAATTTTACTAATTTCAATTTTTTTTCTGTTTTCTCACCTATGGTTAATTTTTCTTTGTCTGTCATGAGAAGTTTGTTTTTTAACACTTGTCTTCGTGGAGATGTTATTAGTAGTTCCAAGATTGTACATTCTAAAATAAATATGTAAAATTAGTCTAAAAAATAAAAAAAAGGAAAAATAACAATAATTTTCCACTGTTTGCAGCAACTTTTAAATCTATACAAAATTCGAGAAAAGCGTTTCGTTTCAGGGTTGCTTCGGCAAAAATTGGCACGGAGTTTCACAAGCCCCATTCAGATGAATAAAAAAAAAATCTTCAACAAATTCACCAATGAATAATGTCAATTTGAATAAAGTACCCTTTAAAAAAAAATAATATACTCCTCAAAAAAAGATCAGAATGTATTTTTATAATTTCATGTAGATTTATTTTTTTTATTTTCTAATTGCCAGATAGGCTAAAAAAATGGAACAGCTTGGATCTATAAAGAATAAGAAAAGTTGGCCAACAGTTCTCAAATTGTTTCTTCTCTTTCGTAATATGTTCAACTCAAATATCTAAAACGAGGAGGAACGAAGAACTGATTTGGTTAGATGTTTAAATATTGCATCTTGGTACCAAATATCATATCCCACATATCTTAAAAATGGCAACTAAAATGGTTAGCTAGTGGACGTTAAAAGTCTACACACCTCTGTAAAAATTTATTTTTTTGCCATGCAAAAAAAAAATCGTACGAGGAAGAATGATTTCAGAACTTTTTCCACCTTTAATGTCACCCATAATCTGTACAAATCAGTTGACAATAAACTGGAATCAAAACATTTTGAGGAGGAAAATAAAAATAACAAAACTAAGATAATGTGGTTGCATAAGGGTGAGCAGCCTCTTATAACTGGGGATATGGTTATGTTACGAATTTGCCTTGCATGGCTGCCATCATTTAAAGGGATTCTAAATAACCCTATAGGAGGATGTTGTTCTAGGAGGATTTTCCTGACATATTTTTAGTTGCATTTTATGGTCCTTAAGCAGCTTACAACACAGCTAAGGGATCTCATTGTTGAAAGTTATCAGTCAGAAGAAGGGTACAAAAAATTTCCAAGACATTAGATATATCATGCAAGGATGTCATCGAGAAGTGGCTTAAATTTCAAGAACTGGAGGTTCTCCAAAAATTGATGAAAAATTAAAAAGACAATTGGTTGGGAGTAGCGATGAGTGGACCTGTGTACGTTTTCCCCCTTGCATGTAATCTCACTTTTAAAATGACATCATAAAAAAGAGTTATTACCGCGTTTGGTGAGTGCCGCTGGAAATTCTTCATCCTCAATATGAAAGTTTGGAGTACTTTCTCAATGGCTGAGCAACTCCTCTTGGAACAGGATAAATATAGACCAAGTAGGGAACCATTGATACAAATCTGCCATATACGCCCCAACCCTTGTGGAGAAGACATGAGCAAAGCATTAGAAGAAGGACACTCCAAAAATAAGTAGATTATAACAGGAGGAAAATATGGAGCAGGAGTCCAAATGGTAATATATAAAAAGGTATACGTTTATTACAAAAATATCATAATAACACTCAGCAGCCCCCTGAAGAAGCCAACGCGAAACGCGCATTGGGGCTGCGTGGTGTGAGTCCCTCTATACCTCATTATGGGTAAGGAATTATAGGTTATTGGGTGGTGCTATTTGTACGGGGCACTTGTACTCTGGACATTAGTATGATTGCTATTGACCACCCTATTACTTTATGCACTAAGCACTTTATTACATAACAACATGTTATGATTTGGGTCACACGCCGCTGTTTACCTGATCTGTTTCCTAAATATGTCTCTTGTACATTTTCTATTGTATGTCACATGCATTGATGATATTTTTGTAATAAACGTAAACCTTTTTATATATTACCATTTGGACTCCTGCTCCATATGTTCCTCCTGTTATAATCCTCATGGAATAAGGTAGCGTAACCTGATCACAGAGAACAAAGTCTTCATTGGATAACAGAAGTCAAAGGGATCCAAGATAGTGCCAAGTCTTTTTTCTTCTTTTTTTGTGACTGTATTTTGCCAAAACAAACATCAAGTCTGCCAAAAGCATATGGAAAAACTTGGCATGTCTGATGAGGCCGAGACTGAACTTTTTGTCCATAATTCCATAACATATGTTTGGCGTAAAGCCAACACTGCGCATCACCAAAAGAAAAAGAAAACCATACCCACAGTGAATCATGTTGGAGCTAGCATTATGCTTTGAAGCTGCTCAGGCTCCACTAAAAAGCTGACAATGAAGAGAAATTTCCTCCAAATCAACAAAAAAATTACTTCACCAAAAAAAAATCAAAGTTTAGGAAGAGATCAGGCATGAATGCAAGTTGTAATCTCTGAGTGACCTGAAAAGGGTGCAGTACACAGAAAGTGCCACCACAATCTGATAGATGTAGAGCTACTGCAAGCAAGAGTGGGCAAAGATGGCTGATCCTAGATGTGCCATGCTGATAGACTCTCGATTGAAAAGGCTGAATGCTGTAATAAAAATAAAGGGCACTTCAAAAAAGTATTAGTACAGAGGTAAGGGTATAGATATTTATGGAACCACATTATTTTAGCTCTTTATTTTGTTATTTATACCCAAAAAAGATTTTAGTTTATTTTTCAATTGAATTGTAAAGATTATGGGTGACATTAAAGGTTGAAAAAGGTCTGAAATGATTCTTCTTTTTATAATTTTCTTTTACATGACAAAAGCATGGAATTTTAACAGGGGTGTGTAGACTTTATCGATCCACCATATATGCAAAAAAAGAAAAAAAAATTGGAAACATCAGCTACTAAAGATCAGTTCCATTCATATGAATGCTGTTAATTAGATAACAAGCACATACTGTATTTTTCAGATTATAAGACGTACTATTTCCCCCCAAATTTGCGAGGGGAAATGGAGGTGCCTCTTATAATGCGGATATACCTTACCAGCCACAGGCTGGGACGAGGGGGTGTTTGGATGTGCGGTGCGGTGCGCCGATGCGGGTGTTCAGTGCTGCAGATGTTCGGTGCTGCGGGGACATTGCCGACATCTTGTGAAGGCCCAGAGCCCCCGCAGTTACATGGTTTCCTATGCGGAGTCTAGTCCACCGTATAGGAAACCATGTAACTGCGGGGGCTCTGGGTCTTCACAAGATGTCGGTAGTGCTCCCGCAGCACCGAACAGCCACAGGAACGATCACCCGCAGCGGTGCGCCACATCGCACATCCGAACACACCCTGATCCCATCCTGCGGCCTGCAGCAACACTCCACTCCTGCCACTGCCAGCAGCGACCCTGGGACCCCCTTCACCGCAGCCACCACCCCTGGTGAGCAATATGACGCATGGATTATTAGAGGCACAACCAAAAAGTTTTTTCCTATTTTTCTCCTCAAAATTTGGGGTGCGTCTTATAATCTAGTAGGTCTTATAAAGCAAAAAATATGGTACATTTTTTTGGAGCCACATTTTAACAGGTATAGAAATTTCAGTAAGATATCTGTCTAGGGTGAATTCAAGCTAAATCTTGTATACTGCATCATAGCAGAAGTCTGTGGTCTCATTGGCAGGTGCACATAAAAAGACGGGTGAAGTTGAGTGTATGCAGCATAAAACAGGATCTACAAATTTTGTTGTATTTATTGTTCTAGAGAAACCAAATCTGTGATGGTCAATATTAATGTGTGTGTGTTAAAAGAAGTTTTTTTTTTCTATCTTCTTTAATCCCATAAAGAGGCTTTCATTTTGCATTATTTTGTTACTACACTATATAACTCTACGTATGTACCTCATAAATACAGTATATCTTGGGCTTAGAAACATGCCCAGGCTCGTACTGGGTCATCTAATTGTTTCCAGACTCGATAGTGATGCTAGGCCCGACATTTTTGTCACTGCGGCTGGTAACTTAAAGAGGTTTTTTCATTTCATGAGATATCTTAGAGTTAAGGCATATTTCTAAAATATACTATTACTAGTGAATCGCATTGAGGGGAATGGAGTTTCTCCTCGAATTTTCCCCCCAAAATCAGATTCTGAATATTTGCAAGTCCAGCATTTATAACGCGGCTGGGTAGAGGTTACAAGAATGATAAAAGTAAAGCACACTCAGTCCTGTCCTGCATCTCAGCCCCGCTCTGGTCCGGTCGCTTTCTTTGATCCGGCTACTGATGCTATCCTCACTGACCCATCTTTAGTCTTTTGGTTCCTGGCATTTTCAGTGTCTTCTGGCACCAGGCATCTTTGGCGTATACTGCAATGAAGGAGATGAATCACTAAAGTGGCACCGCAGCCCATTTGTTTCCACAATTACAGTATGGATCCCTAGCGATCATTAAAGGGGTGGTCTGAAACCATAGGTGACTTTCATACTAAGTGTCTATTTATTTAATTGACTAAATTAAGCACTTTTCTAATATTCTTCAATTGCAAATTTTCTACCGTTCCCTCTCTATTTTAACTTCCTGTCTGCTTTTTTTCTTTCTCCCATTGACATTGAGAATCCCAGTGCATGCTAGGATACTCCAACAGGACGTCATCAGGGGGCTGGAGTTGTGGTCACTGCCAAAACTGTTGTCCCCAACCTGAAACAAAGTGTCATCAGTGATGTCCGTTTCAATGGCTGTGCTGTCCCTGCTCTACTGATCATGTTCCAGATGTCATTCAGATACATGCTCCGTATGAGCTCACTGCTCTATATTCCCTTGAATACATACTGACATTGCTCATGCCCTGAACCATTGATGACGTCCTGTTTCATTGTGGTGATGTCCATTTCAGGGTCTGTCCAGTCTCTGCTCTTCCTGCTTGCCGGATCCTCTCCTTTTCACAGTGCACTGACAGTGCACTCTCTTGCCTGATCACTACTCTTTATAGCCGGAGAGGGAGTGCACTGTCACTGTGCATTCAAAGGAATATAGAGCATGGAGCGCATACTGAGCAGGTGTTAGAATTGACAACTGGCACATGCTCAGTAGAGCAGGGACTGTCCCAGGCCTTAGAATGGAAGTCACTGTTGACACTTTCTTTCCAGGAGTGTGGACAGCAGCTGTGGCAGTGACTGCAGTCCCAGCCATCCTGTTTGACTTTCCCAGCATGCACTGGGGATTCTCAAATAAAAGTCCATAGGACAGTAAAAAACCCCAAATAAAAGCAGACAGGAAGTTAGCGTAGAAAGGGAATATTAGGGAATTTTAAATTGAAGTATGTTAGAAAAGTGATTAGATTAAAAAAATAAATACATAAACATTTAGGATGAAAATCAACTTTGGATTCTGACCACCTCTTTAAGAGATGGCATATCCGATATTGTGATTTTTTTTTAATTAGGAATACGCTTTTGACCGCCTGTATCAGTTTTCTCTGATCTCAGCAGACTTTGTGTGGTACTATTTGGCAAGCCAAGAGGCATTTCTGGCACGATTGTCTTCACCTAACAGTACCCCAAGTTTCCTATGCTCCATGATGCCCTTGTAAAATTACATCAGGGTGCATTATGGCTTATGGACACATTTAATAAACGATCATTTGGAACTTTGCAACATGTTTTTTCGACAGATTGTTGATATCTGTTATTTTGCAGCATGCAAATGGTAAGTGGCTAGTCATTTCCTAGATGATCAATTCGTGCTTTGCATCCTCATGACGATAGAAAAACATTTTTTGTGTCTACCCTAGAAAATGATTGTATTTCAATGAAAACAGTTATTTAAGAAGACTTATCCCAGGAAGGCGCCTCAACCGCCCGTTCCCCTGCCAGCTTGCCATACTTCATTGAAAGTGACACTTTCATAGCCGCAGTTTTTCCTGCCTAGTGACCTTCATGCTGGCCATCGATTCCCAGTGGCCATCAACTCCAGGCAATTGGTATGACAGGCCAGGCCAGAGGTCAGTTGTTAAATAAAGCTTCTGGACTACTAGACATTTGAAGTTTCAATGAAAATGGAAATCTGCAGGTTCATCTCATGCGGCCGCTTGTGCTTCCCTCTGACACCAAGAGTTGTTGGAGCTAAATGGCTCTGTAAGTTACAGGGCTGTCATGTACACTAATTCATCTCACAAAAGGTGGAGATATACGGCATAGGGCGCAGATAAGAATAAATAGGGGGCGCTTATCTCCCGACTTCAACTGTGCATATGATTGGAAATACAATATCCATATATCTACATGGCTAAGACGTGATGGCGCTGTCACAGCTCACAGAGTGTCTTATGTCTGTACAGATTCTTCAAGAAAAATAAAGATATTTTGCACCTGAGATCATTTGTACTGCAATGATGCAATCATAAAGCTGATATATGAAGGTTTAAATGAAAAAAAAAACTACGGAGGACAGATAATCAGGTAATGTCATATTTTCAGCGAGTCTTCGTATATCCATCTTTATTGACCACTTTACAATTTTGATATAGAATTAACGTGAGCAGGTTGCGGGATGCAGTGACAGACAGAAGGCAGAGCAAGGGTTAATAACTTTACTTGAACAGAGAATACTCCACGCAGGGAGGTAAATGGTTAACAGGGGCATAAGCAGTTCAAAGTATAAGCAATATGCAGAGTTAAAAAACAGCAGATAGGGTATCATTGTTCTTGTTGGGTCACTTATCCTGTCAGATGTTCCCCAGGATGGGATGAATCACGGAGCAGGAGATGATGTCCACACTGGCCAGCGTGGTACTTGTCTGATGGGGGTCCTGAAGATAAGGCAGTTCAGTCTTCTGGCAGCAGTGGTCGGTCTCCAGTACCTTCCACTGCCCCTAGTTCATATACTGAGGTAGCCAGGAGAGTGTGGTCCACCACGCTGTCTGCGCCCACCGTGGTCCGACGGATGTACACTGTGGAATCAAGGAGCTAATAACGGTCCCGCACCCGGTCTCTCTTGGGCAGCTTATGCACGGTACTCACAGGCCCGGATAGTCTGGCACCTCGCTTCATGGAGACCGACGGGCACATTGCACGCCTATCCTCACAGTCTCTGCCAGCAGCGGCGGCGGAGGTGGTGGTGCTTGGTTGTGGGCCTGGAAAACTCACTAGTCCCTGCTGCGTGCTGCCTGTTCCCGCCAAGTCTGCCTGTTTCCACGCGCGTTGAAGCTGTACCCCCTTAACTACGCCCTCTGCTTCTGCATTCAAGGATTGGTTCAGTCCCTTAAGCTTTCCCCCAGACAACAGAGGAGACAGCCCCGATAGTTCCAGAACCGGCACAGAACAGGTACCCGCAGTACAGTCCTTCTTCTTACACTAGCTGCTTGCCCGATTCTAAAGCATCGGGTACTCTAGAATATGGCCAGGGGCAGATTAAAATAAAAAAATGTGATATACTTACCATCCGACGGCCCCCGAAATCTGTCCCTCCTCTCCACGCTGCCGGCATCTTCCGTTCCCAGTACTGCTTTGCGCCAAAGACCGCTGCTGACGTCCTCTCGCGAGAGCGTGACGTCATCAGCGGTATTTCGCGCAAAGCAGTACTGGGAACCGAAGATGCCGGCAGCTTGGAGAGGAGGGACAGATTCTGGGGGCCGTCGGAAGGTGATATCACTATTTTTTATTTTAATTCTATTTTTTACACGTTTATGGTACCGAGGGTCTGAAGGAGTCTCTTCTCCTCCGGACTCTGGGTATCGGCTAGCACCGGGCATCTCCGGCTGCGTCTCCGCTGATGCCCGTGCATCGGGAGATCAGCGGCTAGCGCCGTTGATCTCCCGATGGCACGGTAGCGGTGGCGTGCATCCTGCTAATTGCGGACTGCGCCTGCGCACTGCGCCTGTTACTGATTGGTTGCGGCCTAGCGGGGGCCTGGCGGCCACGACCAATCAGCGCAGCAGGATTTCGGTTACAGACAGACATGATAAAGCGTTTATACACTCACTGGCCACTTTATTAGGTACACCATGCTAGTAAGGGGTTGGACCCCCTTTTGCCTTCAGAACTGCCTCAATTCTTCGTGGCAGAGATTCAACAAGGTGCTGGAAGCATTCCTCAGAGATTTTGGACCATATTGACATGATGGCATCACACAGTTGGCGCAGATTTGTCGGCTGCACATCCCTGATGCGAATCTCCCGTTCCACCACATCCCAAAGATGCTCTATTGGATTGAGATCTGGTGACTGAGGAGGCCATTTGAGTACAGTAAACTCATTGTCATGTTCAAGAAACCAATCTGAGATGATTCGAGCTTTATGACATGGCGCATTATCCTGCTGAAAGTAGCCATCAGATGTTGGGTACATTGTGGTCATAAAGGGATGGACATGGTCAGCAACAATACTCAGGTAGGCTGTGGCGTTGCAACGATGCTCAATTGGTACCAAGGGGCCCAAAGAGTGCCCAGAAAAAATTCCCCACACCATGACACCACCACCACCAGCCTGAACCGTTGATACAAGGCAGGATGGATCCATGCTTTCATGTTGTTTACGCCAAATTCTGACCCTACCATCCCAATGTCGCAGCAGAAATCGAGACTCATCAGACCAGGCAACGTTTTTCCAATCTTCTACTGTCCAATTTCGATGAGCTTGTGCAAATTGTAGCCTCAGTTTCCTGTTCTTAGCTGAGAGGAGTGGTACCCGGTGTGGTCTTCTGCTGCTGTAGCCCATCTGACTCAAAGTTCGACGCACTGTGCGTTCAGAGATGCTCTTCTGCCTACCTTGGTTGTAACGGGTGGCAATTTGAGTCACTGTTGCCTTTCTATCAGCTCGAACCAGTCTGCCCATTCTCCTCTGACCTCTGGCATCAACATGGCATTTCCGGCCACAGAACTGCCGCTCACTGGATTTTTTTTCTTTTTCGGAACATTCTCTGTAAACCCTAGAGATGGTTGTGCGTGAAAATCCCAGTAGATCAGCAGTTTCTGAAATTCTCAGACCAGCCCTTCTGGCACCAACAATCATGCCACGTTCAAAGGCACTCAAATCACCTTTCTTCCCCATACTGATGCTCGGTTTGAACTGCAGGAGATTGTCTTGACCATGTCTACATGCCTAAATGCACTGAGTTGCCGCCATGTGATTGGCTGATTAGAAATTAAGTCTTAACACACAGTTGGACAGGTGTACCTAATAAAGTGGCCAGTGAGTGTATATATATATAGATTAATTCACATAAAGCATTGAGTCACTGTGTACATAGGTTACATTACTTATCAGGTACCTAAGTTATATCCTGTAGATCTTTTATTATAAAAATGGAAAACATAACAATAATAATAACAGAAACATAACAAGAATATCAGCCACAACATAATCAGTATACTGAACACTGGTCCAGCCGCTCATTCTCTCCTCACACACATATTAAACATATATACAGAATTATAACTAATAATAACTTTTACCTTCTGGTGTGGTCACAAAAAAAAAATAATAACAATAAATAAAATAAACAAAAGCCGACATAAATATATACATAAACTTTTCTTTTCCCTTTCCTATTTAAATATATATATAGTATGAAATAACCAAATTATACAAATACATACAAGACTAAACCAACCACCACTTCACACTCAAGCCCAACATTCCCAACCCCCGCACTGACCTGAGAGCTGGTCCTGTGTCTCATGCCTCAGTCCATGTCCAACTTCCATAGGCCAGATCAGGCAGTGCCAGTTTTTCCTCCAAACACCCTAGTGTCCCATAGCCCCACAGGATAAACCCACCACCCAACCTAACACCTACACCCAAATATAGATCCCTATATACAATATATACAGAAACAAATACTACAATAACCACAAAACACAAAGCCCAAGTTCGGTGCCTGCAGGCCTACATCACTGTATAATGATCAAAAAAAGCAAAAATCTACAGTGTCAGCAGCAGCCCACCATCAGGAAAGGAGATGACCAGACTAGGGCACACTAAAAGAAAAGCCCCTCGAGAGGAGAGCGACCCTACATGTGCCCAGTCTCTCATACTCCAGAGAGCACACCTTCACCAGGTCACCGAGTATGGTTCTAAACACATCGTCCACTGGGAGGATTTTCCGTTGCGTCGATACTAAGCACTGTGCGTTCAACGTGTGATACCTAACCACTGCGCTAACTAGAAATAAGGTGCAGCGGTCCCAACCACCAAGGTCTCTGAATGTTCCATAGGAACCAAACCTTCCATTGGTTCACCTTCTCAGTGGCAATCTCTAGCCTGCTATCCCAATTTTGTTTGGGGTAATCCCCCTGGCCAAATTCAAATTCAAGGACTTTTGCAGAGACTTTGGATCCTGGAAGGGTGTCCAGGAGATCAAAACCAGGATCTCCCCCTCCCAGCCAGAGACTCTCACACTTATCCAGGTTGATTTTTGACCCGAATGTCTCCGATTAGCGATCTACCTCTGACATCAGCCTCCCTGCCTCCTCGCGTGAGGAAACAAAAACAGTTACGTCATTGGCATACACCACCACCCTAAGAGTGGCTTTCGGTGCTGCCCAGTCCATCCCGATCCTGGCCAATGGTCCATGCTTCACCCTCCTAAGAAGTGGGTCAATCGCAAACACGTACAGCAGTGGGTTCAAGGGACAATCCTGGCAAACACCAGACCCAACCTCAAGTGCTGCCAATCCAACCATTCACAAGTGGGAAACTCTCTGCCCCACCATACAAGGTCTTAAGCCAATCAACAACCCCCCCCCAGCAGGCCATATCTCAGAAGGACAGACCAGAGGTACTTGCAATTAACCTAATCAAACGCTTTTGCTTGGTCTAGTGAAAGCATGTACCTCCAGTGACCAGCCCTACTCTGCTCCACTGCCTCTCAGACACAGAGCACAGCACTAAATGTCTGGAGCAGAGCAATGCTTGCTCTCCGAAAGGAGTCGGGGTGCAAATTTCACCAGCTGATTAAACAGTACCTTTGCCAGAACCTTCCTGTCTGCAATAAGAAGCGCTGTGGGATTCTAATTCTCAATGCAAGATGGGTCCTTACCCTTTGACAAGATGATCAGGGCAGACCTCCTCATTGACTTCGGCAGAGTGCCCAAGGAAAGACACTCATTGAATACCTCAGTCAAGAGGGGAACCAAAGTGTCTTTAAAGGTCTTATAGAATTCAGATGTTAAGCCATCTACTTTTTTTGGGGCAAGCCCGTCAATCGCCAACTTCACTTCCTCTTCCCTGATCATCTCTGTCAAAACGGCAAGAGAGGGGTCTACCCCTGGTTCGGGGATGGTTTCGGCCAGAAAAGCCAACATCTAATCCTAATCAAGGTTCCTCTTCCCCAAGAAGTGAGAGTAGAAGGATCTGACAACCTCCAGGAACCCTGATCTGGATTGCCTCAGGGACCCCAAAGTGTCGACCAGTCCTGTAACTACTTTACTATTCACTGACATCTTGCAATTTCTTTAAGAGTCAGGCGAGCAGTACTTCCTGTAATCTCTCTCAAAAACCAAAGATGCGTGTCTATCATACTGACATCTAATAAGTAGTGATGAGTGAGCATACTCGGTAATGCTCCTTACTCGCCCGAGCATTGCTGTACTCATGTTATTTGTCGAGCACCGAGCATTTCCAGGATTATTCGGCATGAGCTCTGGTCCCCGCCCTGCATGTTTGGCGCTCTTCAGAGTGCCAATCAACATGGAGGGATTGTCTACCATACACTGTAATGCCGCAGCCATCTTGGTTATGGTATTACAGTGATTGACTGGCCGCACAGTGTCATCAGGTCTATATGAGACCTGACGCCGCCCTGCTTGCCCAGTCAGCTCCGGAATCAGACAGTGTAGGGAGAGTTGATGACGAGATAGGGTCAGATTTGGGGGTTTATAAGTTAGTTTGGGTATACCATAATAGAATACACAAATCCAGCTTAATCAACAGCCCTTCTAAGGACTAATTACGGAATACATAGATTGCAGTGCTAGGTAGGCAGGGAATGTCTGTGGGTATATAGATATCAGTAGCAGGCAGGCATTGTATGTGGCATACTTTATTGCATACATCAAGAGGGTCCTGTTATGATTGGGTCACCGAGGAGGAGAGCAAGACTAAGCTAAGCCACAGAAAACCAGAGAGGTTGGTAACTAAGCAGATTGCAGACCCCTGATCCTATCCACACAACTAGCAGTAGCCGTGGAGCGTACCTACGATGATCCTAGATGCCTTGACACAGCCGGATAACTAAATAAGCCTAAAGCAAGAAAGGGGAAATCTAAAGTGCCCCAGAGCAGACCCCAAAGGAATAGATAGCCCCCAAACATATATTGTTGGTGAAACAAGATAAAAACACAAATGCAGGTAGGAAAATAGACTGAGCAAACGATGGGGCCCACACCAACCAGACAGGAAAGGAAAGACACTGTCTACAATCACGCAAAAAAACCCTGCAAAAAATGTCCAACACGTCTGATAGAAAAATACTGAAATCACATGACTTCGCCCACTATATCAGCACTCTGGTATATTCTGAAAGCAGAGCAAAAAGAGGCCAATCTAATAAGGGACAAAAACAAACTGGCACAAGCAGTAACATAAGGATGGAAATTCAGCACAGCCCCAGCCGGAGCTGGCTTACCACACAAAACTGAAATAGACAAAACCAGATCAAATGTGACCAATAGCAAAAGAACACTTAGCTGAGCATGCAGGGACTGAGCTGGAAACTAAGACCTCAGGAGGCAGGAAAAAATCACCAGCAGGGATAGAGAGAGTCGGCTGTCTTAAATCCAGTCAGAAACTCCAGATCTCCAATCGTCCTCCTCATTATCAGGTGGCAAGCCTCTGTTAATTAGATCAGCTCCATTACCTCCAGTAACCACCAGAGGGAGCCCGGAAAGAGAACTCGCGACCCCTCTGTCAATATAACCAGCTCCACTACCTTCACTAGTAACCAGAGGTAGGCCAGAAAGCGAATTCACAACAGGGTCCATTCCATTACTCTCTGCTGCTGCCTATTACATATATTGACTGTATATACAGAGCCCCAGGTATCAGTGGGCAGGAATATTTTTTTTTTGCATCTTAATCATGATTATTTTTTTCCAAAGAAATCTAGAGCCCCCTTTTTTTCTCCATTTGCGTGTTGACACTGCAGAATGCAGCCAATTCATTTTCATATTACAGAGTGAAAATACAGCTATTTTAAATGGGTTTTCTTGTCCCAGCATCACATCTGAGTGCACAGAAAATTCAGCCATTTTTGTGGTACTGTAAAAATTTTTTGGAATGGCTTATATAATTTCTTGACACCATTCTGCTGCCCAAAAAAATATGTAGCTGCTAAAAAAAATTTACCTACAGGGCAGGTATTTTACACTGGGTTTCGTCCACCACACAGATCGCATATCATTGCGCTCAAAATTGTGCCATTTCAGGCCTCCATCGAATTTGTTTTTGTTGTGTCTTAGGGTACCATTACACATAATGATGTCCCAGTGATCCCACCAATGATCCGACGTGGATGGGATCGCTGGGACATTGCTAGCTGATCGCTGGTGAGTTGTCACATAGACAGCCCCTCCAGCGATCAGGACCAGCGAGCACGCTGGTTACCAACGTAAACATCGGGTTTCTAAGGGCTACAGGGCCCTTAGAAACCCGATGTTTACCCTAGATACCAGCGTGCACTGTAGGCAGGGTGGGAGGTGGAGGCAGAGCAGCGCAGACAGACCGGCGTAGCTCTGCTGTCTGCTACTCCGGGCAGACAGACTGGTTCAGGGTCGGCTTCAGCCAGGAAAGCCGACATCTCATCCCAATCAAGATCCCTCTTCCCCCAGAGGTGTGAGTAGAAGGATCTGACAACCTACAGGATCCCTGATCTGGATCGCCTCAGAGACCCCGTAGTGTCGACCAGTCCTGTAACCACTTTACTATTCACTGACGTCTTGCAGTTTCTATAAGGGTTGGGTGAGCGGTACTTACTGTAATCCCTCTCAAAAACCAAAGATGTGTGTCTATCATACTGACACCTCATAAGCAAAGATTTCACTCTGGAGATCTCATCGCGGTTACCTCCAGTTGAGACAAGATGCTCGAGTTTCCTCCTCAGACCCTTATACTGGCGGTACCTGCTCAGACTCCTGAGGCTCGAAAGCTGGGGGAAGATTCTCGACACCCTTTTCTTGAACATATCCCACCACTCTGACTTACTACTACAAAGATCCAGTAAGGATACCTGTCTCTGAAGAAAATCCTCAAAGGACTATCTTATCTCCACTTCTTCCAAGAGAGACGAATTGAGCCTCCAAAAGCCTCTTCCAATCCGGAGGGGCTCTGTAACATTCACAGAAAACAAAATTAAACAGTGGTCGGAGAACTCCACCTCAACAACAGATACTGCTGAAGAAACAGCTTCCTCCTTTAAATAAAACCTATTCTGGACCTACAATTAACTCTATGATAGGTGAACCCCTCATGGCCTGGGGTGTGCCGAATGTGGACATCCACCAGGCGAGCCTCACTAGCTATACTATTAAGGGCGACGCTATCATAAGTCAGCTTGTTTCTGGAACCTCCTCTATCTCGGGGCCTCATGACAGTAATGAACGCCCCTCCAAAAACAACATGCCGACTTGTAAAAAGGTAGGGCTTGATCCTCATAAAGAGACACTTCGGGTCCCACTTAGATTGGGGACCATAGATGTTAATGAGCATGAGCTCTTGTCCCTTCATGAGGACATCTAAGATCAGGCACCGCCCCATTTCTAACTCAATAACCCGTCGCCACTACAGCGGTGCGGTAAAAAGGACTGCCACTCCGCTATACGGCTCGGCCATAAGAGACCAATAGGAGGGCGCGAGTCTCCACTACCTCTTGGCTTTAAACAAATCTGCCATATTTGGCAGCCTGGTCTCTTGCAAAAAGAAAATGTCAGCTTCAATCCGGAGAAAATCAAAGACCGCAAATCTAGCTGTATTTGACTTTATGCTGGCGATGTTAATGGATGCCAGTGTCAACGGAGTGGGTACCACCACCATTGGTGATTGAGTTAGATGGCTTTCTTCTTCCCACTCTTCTTATCCTCTGCCTAAGAGGAGGAATCCTTCCCCCTCTTTAATAACACGGAGGTGTCCATCCCCACATGTTTTTCTTTTTATCATACTCGTCTGCAGATTCTGGGCCAATCCCTCGCTCAAAGGACCTTACAGTCCCAGAAGAAGGACCCTTGGCAGCCCCTGGAAACCCCGCTGAAGCCAGAACCTCACCCTCGGCTTCCTCTTCAAGGGCTTGGAACCGGTTAGAAAGACCATCCAGAGGGGAGTCAGTTTTTCCTTCCTTAGGTACCTTGGTCAGAGCGGGAGAAGATGTTTTATCTCCCTTCTTTCTCTTCTTTTTGGTGCCGAGCTTACGCTTGTCCTTTAGCCACTGCCTATTATCCTCATCCATACTTTCATAATGGGAGGATTCTGAGGAAGTGGTGCTTTCCTCCCTGTGGATCCTCCTGACCTCCTCATCCAACTCATCATCCCTCGGAGCCTCAGTGTCACACGGCTGCTACCGCGGACTTCTCCTCTTACCTCCCTCCGGCCCCGGCTCACCCGCTCTCCGGGGGTCTCCTCGCTGCCGCGCCGGCCGCTGCAGGCCTCGGCGCGGTCTCTCCCGGTCTCCCGTCCACGGGCCACGGCCGCCTCGGTCCAGCCCCCTGGTGCGCGCTCCCGCTCCTCCTCCTCGGCGGGCGCGTCTCCTCGCTATGGCCGGGCGCGCGTCCTCCCCCACCTGAGGACGCGCGTCTCCTCCTCCAGCTGGAGGTCATGACCTGGAAGCCCTTCTCTCTCCTATATCAGGCCGCCTCCTTCTGGAGGCGATGCCTGACTATCACTAGAACTTGCTAGTGACTCTGGCCGCTCTCCTAGTGCTCCCTAGTCTTCTACCGTGCATTTACCCAGTCCCTCTTGTGCTCTCTTTCCTAGGTTCTGTGGCATCAGTCCTCGTCCGTTTCCCTCCTGTGTCTTCAAGCCGTGCCATCCCTCCTGTCTCGCCAAGCCGTGCCATCCCTCCTGTCTCGCCAAGACGTGCCGTCTCTCCTGTGTCTCCGAGCCGTGTCGTCTGTCCAGTGCCTGCTATTTGGATCTACCCATCTGTCCGCTTATACTTCCCCGGGTACCGGCTACCGTGGTGATAGTTACCCGTGGGCTTGCCCCATACACTCCCTGTATAGGGGGTGGTCCACCTGGTCAGCTCGCCCTCGGGAGGTTCGTTGCCACGGTCTAGTGGGTCCACCCCAGGAGTACCTTACACTCAGTAGCAAGACTGGCGTCCAAGACAGGGGCCACCTTAGCTGGGCAGGCATCTTTTTATTGCTTTTCCTTCTTGGCCCCTCAGCTCCCTCACCCCTGCTAGTCCCTTCCCCAGCAGAATCAGTCTCACGACTTTTTCCCACCGGGGTCATGACTGCATTAGCAAAGGAGCGAGGGCAACTGCTGAATGGGTAACCTAACTCACCACACAGATGGCACCTAGTCTCCATACAAGATGCAGCAAGATGGCCAATATCCCTACACAATGCACATTTTTGCATAGTGCAGTTTGCACTGAAGTGTATGGGTTTACCGTACTTGTGACAGAGCTTTGCTTGCCCCTGGTAGAAGACCAGGATAGATCCCTGCCCAGGAAGGCAGATGATGGTATGTGGGCAACGGTACCGCTTGAACGCTTAAGTTTTACCATAAACGTCAAGGCAAATGACCAGATACCAATCTCGTTACGGTTTTTCTTTGGCATCTCTCCATATCGACCAAGTCACGTCATGATGCCATAACAAGAAAGCAACTCGTTACAAGTCATTATGGTCACTTTTTTTACTTGGTTTTGGTGAGACACCGCCCCTGAATGGCAAAGTCTCACCAGCCGGGCTCATTTTTGCCAACTCATAATTCGACCAGAAGAGCTCAAGCAGCTCTGGCTGAACAAAGCTGACATCAAACTCAGGCATGGAATAGGGATCTATCAAGCAGATCTCAATTGCCTTGAAGCCCATCTTCAACAGGAGCTCCACAACCTTAGACCTTGGAGAACATGCGTTACTGCCCCTCCATCGAAGGCGGACCACATTCAAACGCACACTACCCGGTCACACTGTATTTCCCCCATTTTGCTCTAGGAAGGTCCCGAGGCCATGCCCCTCTATATAGAAGGATAGATGATCCTCTCGACCCTCTACCATTAGTGATCTCTCCCCCTTCTTAAGAGCCTCCAGGAGACGCCACTGCTTCATGCTGTCTCCAGAGCCTGGAGATAAAGGATGCCCTATTTCCCCCTGAAGGTGACTGTGACATAACTCCTGATGGGTGCTGCCACCACTGGGGGGGCAACCGGACCAGTGACTACATCAACACCAACCACTGATGAGGAGGTCAGGAGGATTCACAGGGAGGAGAGCGCCACTTCCTCAGAATCCTCCCATTATGAAAGTATGGATGAGTGTTGTGAGCTCATCTGTTCATTCATCTTTTGTGTCCGAGGATCTCCCTCTTCTGGTGAAGGAAGGTAGTGAGGCTGATTACCAAACATCTGATCAGGTGGATGGTGACTGGGTAACGGGAACTTCTGACTGGATATAAGGCAGACGATGCCCTTCTGAGTTGCTGGTAATTTCTCTGCTGGATTCTTGGAGACCAGTCTGATTCCTGCTTGCCAAAGATAAGTTTTTGCTCTGCTTTTGAACTTATTAGTTTTGGTTTTGTTTACCTTGTTTTTTGGAGTTCAGCCATCCCCGGCCGGGGGTGTGCTGGATTCTTTTTCCTTGATCAGTGTTCTCTTTTGCTCTGCTTCCAGAATATTCTGAGTGCTGATATAGGGTTTGAAGTCTAGTGACTTCAAGGTCCTTTTTGCTTATCAGTTGTGTTGGTAGTATTTTTAGCAGGGTTTTCTCGGATTGTAGACAGCAGCTTTTCTATCCTGTCCTTTTTAGTTAGCTTGGGCCCCATTGTTTTCTCCACCTCTCCCCAGTCGCATGAGGTTCCTGACTATTTGGCTGATTTTTATGATGTGTTTAGTGAGAGTAAGTCTGCATCTTTGCCTCCTCATACGAGTTATGACTGTGCAATTGAGCTGAGTCCGGGGTGTAAATTTCCCAAGGGTCGACTTTTTAATTTATCTGTACCCGAACATGAGGCTATGCGTTCTTATATTAAGGAGTCATTGGAGAAGGGTCATATTAGACCATCCTCTTCACCCTTGGGTGCTGGTTTTTTTTGTGGCCAAGAAGGATGGTTCAGTAAGGCCCTGTATTGACTATCGCTCCCTTAACAAAATTACTACTAAATATCAGTATCCTTTACCCCTGATTTCTGACCTATTTTCTAGAGTTGAAGGTGCTTGCTGGTTTACCAAGCTTGACCTCAGGGGGGCGTATAATCTTATTCGCATTAAGCATGAGGATGAATGGAAGACAGTGTTTAATACTCTGGAGGGACATTTTGAGTACCTGGTGATGCCTTTTGGGCTCACTAACGCCCCTTCTGTCTTCCACTGCTTCATGAATGATATTTTCCGGGACTTTGTGGATAAGTTTCTGATCATCTATTTGGATGATATATTGATCTTTTCCAGGGATTGGGACTCTCATGTGGAACATGTTCGGACTGTGCTCCGGATTTTGAGGAAAAACTCCCTGTATGTTAAGGGATCGAAATGTCTTTTTGGTGTACAGAGGATTTCATTTTTGGGATTTATTTCTCCATCAACTATTAAAATGGACCCGGCCAAGGTACAGGCCATTTATGATTGAGTGCAGCCCACTTCTTTGAAGGCTCTCCAGAAGTTTTTGGGTTTTGCTAATTTTTATCGTAAGTTTATAGCCAATTTTTCTGTTATTGCCAAACCATTGACTGATTTGACTAAGAAGGGCGCTGATTTGCGGAATTGGTCTCCAGAGGCTGTTTCTTCTTTTCAGGAGCTGAAGCGGAGGTTCACTTCTCCGGTTTTGCGACAACCCGATGTCTCACTTCCATTTCAGGTGGAGGTGGATGCTTCAGAGACTGATGCAGGAGCAGTTTTGTCCCAAAAGGATCCTGTAACATCTAAAATGAACCCCTGTGCCTTCTTTTCCCGAAAGTTCTCTCCTTCGGAACGCAACTATGATGTGGGGAATCGAGAACTGTTGGCCATGAAGTGGGCATTTGAGGAGTGGAGACATTGGTTGGAGGGAGCTAGACATCAAGTTGTGGTCCTCACTGACCACAAGAATTTGATCTACCTTGAGTCGGCTAAACGCTTAAATCCGAGACAGGCCAGGTGGGCCTTATTTTTCACACGTTTTGATTTTGTGGTCTCCTTTCTCCCGGGCACTAAGAACGTTAAGGCTGATGCCCTCTCTAGGAGTTTTTTGGCTGATTCTCCTATTGTAACCAAGCCTGCTACCATCTTAGGTGAGGGGGTGGTTCTTTCTGCCAATTCGCCTGATTTGAGATGTGCTCTGGAGAAGTTTCAGGAGGATAAGCCTGAGCGTTGTCCCAGTGGTAGGTTGTATGTTCCTGACCAGTGGAGGAGGAAAGTGATGTCTGAGGTTCATTGCTCCGCATTGGCTGGTCATCCAGGTATTTTTGGTACTAGAGATTTGGTGAGTCGGTCTTTTTGGTGGCCTGTCTTGTCTCATGATGTCAGAAATTTTGTGCAGTCCTGTGGGACTTGCTCCCGATCTAAGCCTTGTTCTCATTCTAGTGGGTTGTTGATGCCTTTGCCGGTGCCCAGGAGGCCATGGACCCATATTTCAATGGATTTTATTTCTAATCTGCCTGTCTCTCAGAGGATGACTGTTATCTGGGTGATTTGTGATAGATTCTCTAAGATGGTCCATCTTGTACCACTCCCTAAGTTGCCATCTTCCTCAGAGTTGGTGCCCTTGTTTTTGCAACAGGTGGTTCGCTTGCACGGGATTCCTGAGAACATTGTATCGGACAGAGGAGTTCAGTTTGTCTCTAGATTCTGGAGGACCTTTTGTTCCAAGTTGGGAATTCAGTTGTCCTTCTCCTCTGCATTTCACCCTCAGACCAATGGGCAGATCGAGAGAACAAACCAGACTTTGGAGGCTTATTTGAGATGTTTTATATCTGCTGATCAGGATGATTGGGTCTCATTTTTACCCTTGGCCAAATTTGCTTTAAATAATAGAGCTAGTTCTGCCACTTTGATGTCACCCTTTTTCTGTAACTTTGGGTTTCATCCTCGATTTTCTTCAGGGCAGGTGGAGTCTTCTGCCTGTCCAGGGGTTGACACTGTGGTGGAAAGAATGCAGCAGATTTGGGACCAAGTTGTGGATAAATTGTCTCTTTCCCAGGAAAAGGCCCAGCGGTTTTTTAACCGGCATAGGACCATTGGTCCCCGGTTTAAGGTGGGTGATATGGTCTGGTTGTCATCAAAGAATATCTCTATGAAAGTGGCTTCTCCAAAGTTCAAACCTGGATTTATTGGACCTTACAAGATTTTGGAGATTATTAATCCCATCTCTTTTCGGTTGGCTCTTCCTGTCACATTTAAGATTCATAATGTGTTTCATAAGTCCTTGTTGAAGAGGTTTGTTGAACCAGTGGTTCCTATAGCGGCACCTCCTGACCCTGTGTTGGTTGAAGGTAACATGGAATATGAGGTAGAGAAGATACTGGATTCCTGTCTGGCTAGATGGAGACTCCAGTATTTGGTTAAGTGGAAGGGTTATGGTCAGGAGGATAATTCCTGGGTCTCTGCCTCAGATATTCATGCCGAAAGATTGGTGCGTGCTTTTCATCGAACTCATCCTGATCGGCCTGGTGGCTTGGATGGGGGTTCAGTGACCCCTCCTCAAGGGGGAGGTACTGTTGTGAGCTCATCTGTTCATTCATCTTTTGTGTCCGAGGATCTCCCTCTTCTGGTGAAGGAAGGTAGTGAGGCTGATTACCAAACACCTGATCAGGTGGATGGTGACTGGGTAACGGGAACTTCTGACTGGATATAAGGCAGCCGACGCCCTTCTGAGTTGCTGGTGATTTCTCTGCTGGATTCTTGGAGACCAGTCTGATTCCTGCTTCCCAAAGATAAGTTTTTGCTCTGCTTTTGAACTTATTAGTTTTGGATTTGTTTACCTTGTTTTGTGGAGTTCAGCCATCCCCGGCCGGGGGTGTGCTGGATTCTTTTTCCTTGATCAGTGTTCTCTTTTGCTCTGCTTCCAGAATATTCTGAGTGCTGATATAGGGTTTGAAGTCTAGTGACTTCAGGGTCCTTTTTGCTTATCAGTTGTGTTGGTAATATTTTTAGCAGGGTTTTCTCGGATGACAGACAGCAGCTTTTCTATCCTGTCCTTTTTAGTTAGCTTGGGCCCCATCGTTTGCTCAACCTATCTTTCTGTCTGTGTTAGTGTTTTCATCTTGCTTCACCGTCATTATATGTTGGGGGCTGCCTATTGCTTTGGGGTCTGCTCTGGGGCAGTCAGTTTTTCCCTTTTCTCTCTTTAGGCTTATGTAGATCTCCGGCTGTGACGAGGTGTCTAGGATCACCGTAGGAACACTCCACGGCTACTGCTAGTTGTGTGATAGGATTAGGAGTCTGCAATCTGCTAGTTTCCAACCTCTCTGTTTTTCTGGGCTGAGCTTGTGTTTTGTTTTTTCCTCCTCGGTGACTCTATCATAACAGTTGAGTACCACTATTACCCACCTCCATAACCCCCTCACTCTACACCAAACCAGCAACCACACTACTAGAGAAAGAATTTTCCTCATTCATACCCCCCACCACATTCACTCCTGCTGGACCAATGACAACAGGGGGTGACATTTTAACCTCTGCATCATCAGGCACAATGGGCTCAGTCTCCTCCACAGAACTGGAGTCGACCTCACCCCTGGTCTTACTTGTGCCCTCCGCATCATCAGTTGTTAATTTCCGCTGATTTACTGTTGATACCAGGTGCTCCTGATCCTTAGCCGCGGTGAGGTGCCGCTGATCCTTTATAGCAGAATCTTGCTGACCAGTGGCACCAACATAGAACAGGACTTTGGGAGGACCGGAACTCCCAGCCCCGGCAACCCCCTCACACTGCCACCACTTCTCAACTAAGTGATTAGCGGCAACAGCATTCAGGGGCTACAAGGCTACCGGAGCTGCCCCAGACACTGGGCCACTCCCCGCTTCCACTGAGGAGCGCACCACAGTATCGTGGCCTGACCGTTCGTCTGCCACCGGGTCGCCCTCAATGTCTAGCCTTTCGGCTGATACACCTGCTGTTACGTCCCCGCCACTGCAAGAAGAGACGGAGCTCTGTGGATCACTATGTTGCTTTGTAATCTCCCCGTGCCTTTGCACTGGATCCACAGCAGAACCCGGGCTAGGCTGGGCACCGGGGCTTAAACAGTGAGCTGACCCTGCAGCCGACTCAGGGGGTACAGGAGGGGGGCATACACATAGCTTACCACGTCCTGCAGCTTTGGCTTGGTGGTCTTTGCCTTTTTCTTCTGGTAAAACATCACCAAGATGGAAGTTCTGAAGGCACATTGGGGACTTCAGGAGCTTAATCTCTGCCATTAGCGCCCCTCCCTGGATGCTGTTGTCACTGTCATCCCCAGAGCCAGCAGAACTGTGACAAGATGTCAATGTCCCCTGTCCTGCAGGGAACTCGCTGCACGTGGCCTGAAGGTGACTTTGCAGACCACCAGGTGGGGCTTTTGCTGGTCATCATCCTCATCATCGTCCACCTGGCTCTCAGGCTGCAGCCCCATCTGCCTTTGCTCTTTTATCAGCCATTTTTCTAAATCTGCCCTCATTCAATAGTTTTTCTTTGAAGGGACCACTCTTCTCTCTGATGAATGCTTTCCTCACCTCCAGCTCATTAATTTCAAGCTTAAGCATCTTTATCTCTGCCTGGAGTTGGTTCTTCCTTGGCTTTGAGGAACCTTCAGCTTTGGTGCTTGCACAGTGCAGCTCCTCCTGGAACCCCCTGATGTTCTTGCTTGCATCTTCATACTCACAGAGGAGGTTCATGACCCAGGAGCCATAGGCTGGGTCTCTGCAGCCCCCAATCTTCCTCAGTGAGGTCGGCCTCACCTCCGTGAACACTCAGTTTTCCTCCGGAAGGACTGCCATCATGCACGCTTACAGGTTTCTCCTCCATGTTGGAAGCCTTGCGGCTTCTCTGGGTCTCTGCAGATCTGGGGGGAGTAGGAGCCACATTGCTGCGACTCCTAGTGGTGCGTCTCACCCTCGAGTCGTTTGATGTGCAGGGCGGTTGCTGGTTTCTTTTGCCACTCGCCGGCCTGGTCCGGAAAACAGAAGCCTGGGACTTGGCTCCATTGCTAATCCCAAGAAACCCACTCCCTCCCTGGGTAGGAGAGAGAGCAGGTCCCCGGGTGGAGAGGTGGTGGTTTCTCAGGAGCTCAGGAGTGCACAGTAGGATCAGTAATGACCACACCCAAAATTACCAGAGCGAGCAACAGCTGAGCAGAGCTGCACTCACTATTCTGCTGGTGCAGTCACTGTGTACATACATTACATTACTGATCCTATACTGATCCTGAGTTACATCCTGTATTATACCCGAGAGCTGCACTCACTATTCTGCTGGTGCAGTCACTGTGTACATACATTACATTACTGATCCTATACTGATCCTGAGTTACATCCTGTATTATCCTCTAGAGCTGCGCTCACTATTCTGCTGGTGCAGTCAGTGTGTACATACAATACATTACATTACTGATCCTTAGTTACATCCTGTATTATACTCCAGAGCTGCACTCACTATTCTGCTGGTGCAGTCACTGTGTACATACATTACATTGCAGATCCTGTACTGATCCTGAGTTACATCCTGTATTATCCTCTAGAGCTGCACTCACTATTCTGCTGGTGCAGTCAGTGTGTAATAATAATAATAATAATAATAATAATAATAATCTTTATTTATATAGCGCCAACATATTCCGCAGCGCTTTACAGTTGAACAGTTTCAAACACAACAGTCATAAGTAACAATGTTAACAATACAATAATTAAAGCGAAATAAGACGACCCTGCTTGTGGAGCTTACAATCTACAATGAGGTGGGGGAGATACAAAGCACAGGTTTGTATTTACAATTATGTATTTACAATGACGGTCCAGCCATCTTCAGGGGGTGGGGGTTAGATGGAGATAGTGAATGGGCCACACACACACAAGCATAACATGACTTTGATTACTGAATGTGATAGGCCGCTCTGAACAAATGTGTTTTGAGCGAGCGCCTAAAACTACAGTGTGTACATACATTACCTTACTGAGCAAAAAGGAAATCAGTTCCAGCTTCCAGATTATCCAAAAATAATTTATTTGTTCATAGATAAAAACATATAACAACTATGGACAAGTTCACATGACCCTCAGGACCTACACATTTCAAACACACTGAGGCGTTCTTTCTCAAAGTTGATTACTTTACAGATCCTGTACTGATCCTGAGTTGCATCCTGCATTATACACCAGAGCTGCACTCACTATTCTGCTGGTGCAGTCACTGTGTACATACATTACATTACTGATCCTGTACTGATCCTGAGTTACATCCTGTATTATACCCCAGAGCTGCACTCACTATTCTGCTGGTGCAGTCACTGTGTACAAACATTACATTACTGATCCTGAGTTATATCCTGTATTATACCCCAGAGCTGCACTCACTATTCTGCTGGTGCAGTCACTGTGTACATACATTACATTACTGATCCTGAGTTACATCATGTAATATACTCCAGAGCTGCACTCACTATTCTGCTGGTGCACTGGTGCAATAACTGTGTACATACATTACATTACTGATCCTGTACTGATCCTGAGGTACATAATGAATTATGCTCCAGAGCTGCACTCACTATTTTGCTGGTGCAGTCACTGTGAACATACATTACATTACAACTTTGAAGAGTATTATCAATGCCAGTAAGACCTGTGAGAACTGAGTAATGAGATTCTTGTAGGACTCTTGGATGGAACTAAGGAGGAACAATTTTTTTTGGGTGGGATTATTATCCAGGGCTAGATTTGGAGACCTACAGATCTCTTCAGTCAGATTTAAAGAAACGGAGGACACAACTATACCTTCAGCAAGAATAGGAACGTGTTCAAAGTCCTCAGACTGAGACGCTAAGAAACTTTGGGAGAGTGATAAAAATAATAATAATTCTATTTCTATAGCGCCAATATATTATGCAGCAATTTAGCGGGGACTTGTATGAAGAATATCAGACATTACAGAGTAACACGCAATTCAACAATTCAAGCAAGAGGAGTGAAGGTCCTGCTCCCAATAGCTTACAATCTATCACAAAATAGGGGGGGAAGGAGACAAAAGGAAAAAAGTGCTTGACATGTCTGGTTGTGACAGGAGTTTAAATTTTGGATTATAGAGGATGTTAGTGTTAGTTCATTAGCGACGAAGGGCACGGGTAGGGTGGTAGACAGAGATGAGGAGGGGATGTAGGGTGGGGCGGAACTATGGAGACCTTTGTGCGTGAGAGCGATCAGTTTCTATTATTCTATGTATTGGATGGGCAACCGGTGTAATGACTGGCACAGGGTGGAGGCATCGGTGTAGCAGCTGAGCAGAAAAATTATCCTGTCCGCCGCATACAGAATTTACTGGAGATGGAAGAGTTTAGTAACAGGGAGACCAATCAGTAGAGCGTTGCAAAAGTCCAGACAAGAGTGACTCAGAGCAACAGTAAAAGTTTTTGCAGTGTATAAGGTGAGAAAAGAATGGATTTTCAAGATGTTTTTAAGGTCCAGTTGACATGAGCAAGCAAGTGATTACATATAGGAAAGGAAAGATCTGAGTCAAATATAACCCCAAGACAGCTAGCATTCTGCTTGGGAGACTGTCGGCTTTCATGCGTTTAGTGCCAGGTCAAAACGTCAGCACAAAACTAAATCTAGGAAGGAATAAAGCCCATCTAGCTTGTCTTGCGTTGAGCCTTTTGGTTGAGTCAGATTTTTGTGGCTTCTGATTATAGACACTTTTTAGTAAAAATGTATCCCTTGGTCCACATTTATCTATTGATACTGATCTCTTCCATATATGAATCACGGATGGATGGACTTACCCTTTAAATTGTCATTCCCATCTTAATAAATGAGTATTTTCGGATAGAGGCTGTAAACACAAGCAAGTTTGCAGTTTACTGTTTCTTAAAATGTTCAGCCATTCCTGAGATATTAACACTTGCCGTTTGTTTCGAGCTTGTTGCCTTGGAGACCGACCACTGCTGCTAGACAGCAGAACATGTGCAGTGCTTACAAGCACTTTTATATCAAGCCTGTAAGCAGTACTTTAAGGCTGTAATGGTTTACATAAAGCGCTGGTACCTCTTTATACAGGCCTGCTTTAGCGCAGGGCTTAAAATCTAGAAAGCAGCGGTGGTCGGTCTCCTAGACAACAAGCGGTAAACAAAAGAAAAGTGTTAATATCTCAAGAACGGCTGAAAATTTTAATTCACATTAAATTGCAAAAGTGTTTGATTTTACAAGAACTATCCAATGATATAATGATATCCATCTTTGAAGATGGGAAATAATAACCCTTTAAGTCAGGAAGAGGAGCAGGTATACGATTGATCAATTAATTCCCATTGCTTTTTGTAGAGTTAATCTGCAAGCGAATTGCCCGCATTAATCAAAGAAAGATTTTTTTTTTCTTCTTAGCAGAAAGAGAAACATTATTCGTCTAAATCTTTGCAAAGTCGGACGGAAGGCGAGAGAGTTGAGAGGATTTGCGGCCTTAATACATCCAGTCGATAGAATGTCAGAGAGGAGCAAAAACAAAGAGGGTCCCAAAGGTAATTTGCAAATCTGCTGAAATCCTGAACAAGCTTTGATTTAACCAAAGCTTGAAATGGCTTTTATTTACTGTCTATTGCAGAATAAATGACATCTCATAAACAGGTTTTATCCATTACCACAAAACAGGGATCACCATGTAAGGGACATTTTATCCTCTTGATAAAAAGCAAGATATGCAGCGTCGGGTTATTATAAATACACAAAATCAATGCACAGACACAAGCACATCTGAAATTTCATTTTCGGCAATGTATTCTCTAATAAAAATGTCTATATCACCGGAGGGATTTGCAGACAACAAGGAACTATGATAAACAGCGGATAAAGTGGTTGGATGGCGGCATCCTACTCTGTACATTAGTCACACATATACGGCTATTGTAAGCTGGGAATGGGCCTCTAACTAAGCGCAAGAGTCCCGGCAGGCCAGAAATGCATGTTTTCTAGTCTTTAGTAAAGGGTTATATAGCCCTATTGTGCAAATATTACATTATATTAGATTGGTGTTTTAATAATTCATCTTAAAGCAGTTGTCCGCCTTTCAAAACTAACTTTTTTTTTCTTAATTGCATATATTTTGGACTGTAAATCATTTTTACAATATGGTTTCATTAAAAAATTTTGCACCGTTTGCCTTCTGGGCTTTGCTTTCTATTGATGGCTGCAGAATGAGTTAACTGAGAATGTGTCAGTCAGCTCCGCTATGATCTGATGGGGAGTTTGTAACGCTTTTAATCTGCCTTTTTCTGGAGCTACTTTTAGCGGAATTATGACCACAGGCCACATCGAAGTTGGAGGTGGAAAGAAACAAAAAGTTAGGAAGAGCCAAGTGGCGCAAAATTTTCAATGAAACCCAATGGCAAAACTGAATTTTATGCCAAAATACAGGTATTTAAGTAAAAAAAAATCCTTAAAAAGTGGACAACCCCTTTAAACCAGACAGTTTTTATTTTTGCTATTTCATCATTTCCTCCCCCTCTTACAAGAGTCATGTAGTTTTATACTTTTGAGCCATTATCATCTTTTTTAGATACCTGTAATTTTATTTTTCTGTTGATGGAGCTCACGGAGAATTTCATTTTTTGCACCCCGAGTTGATTTTTTTATTGATATTATTTTGGGAAGAACATATGACTTTTTGATCACTTTTCATTTCATTTTTTAAGGAGGTATGAAAGATGAAAACAAAAACCCAAACCTGAAATTTTTGCAATAAGTTTTATCATTTAATTTATTAGTTACATAAAATATTTTAAATATTTTTTATTTTTATCATATTTTTAAACTCTTTTTTACTTTACACTGTGCTTTTTAAATTCACATAGGGGACATGACCCCACGATCAATGCACTACTAAAGTGTTGCAGTGTATAGTAAAAATCATGGTCTCCGGACACAGCTCAGCCCTCTGACGCGGACAGGAGCCTTCAGTGAAACATAGCTGTCATCTGCCCAGTGCGGAGTGGACTCTGTTCAGTCAGTCATATACAATAATACAGGGTGGGCCATTATTATGGATACACCTAAATAAAATGGGAATGGTTGGTGATATCAACTTCCTGTTTGTGGGAAATTAGTATATGGGAGGGGGAACTTTTCAAGATGGGTAGTGACCATGGTGGCCATTTTGAAGTCGGCCATTTTGGATCCAACTTTATTTTTTCCAATGGGAAGAGGGTCATGTGACACATCAAACTTATTGAGAATTTCACAAGAAAAACAATGGTGTGCTTGGTTTATGACCACTTATAAAATGTGTTCAAAGTGCTGCCCATTGTGTTGGATTGTCAATGCAACCCTCTTCTCCCACTCTTGACACACTGATATCAACAGTGCAAAAGAAATGCTAGTCTAAGGGGGTCAGATTCCTTGTAGGAATGCTCGGACCTGACACCCATAATGTGGTGGTGCACCATCTTGATGGAAAAACTCAGGGAACGTGCCATCTTCAGTGCATAAAGAGGGCAAGACATCATCATGTAGCAATCTCAGGTATCCAGTGGCATTGAGGTCTACATTGATGAAGAATGGCCCCATTATATTGTACCCCATATACCACGCCTTACCGTCAATTATGGGTGTCAGGGCCGAGCGTTCCTACATCAACAGTTTCCTGGAAAGTGGATTGGTCATCATGGGCCAGTTGAATGGCCACCAAGGTCTCCCGATCTGACCCCCTTAGACTTTTATCTTAGGGGTCATCTGAAGCCAATTGTCTATGCTGTGAAGATACATGATGTGCAGCATCTGAAGCACTGGATACCGGAAGCCTGTGCTAGCATTTCTTCTGCGGTGTTGCCAGGGGCGTATCTAGAACTGATTGGGCCCCATAGCAAACTTTTAAACGGGGCCCCCTCAAAGACACACCCCTCCAGGAACTACATTTCCCAGAGGTCCATGTGGCAGGCAGCTCTGCAGAGAGCTAATAGACAGCGAGGGCTCAGGGAAGGGGCGAGACTGAACTAGTCTGAAGCAATACACTCTGTGACTGACTGCAGGCAGGGAGGCGGGCCCAATATGTGCTTCACTCCACACAGCAGGCACAGAAAGGCAGCGTAGGCTGCGAAATCATAGTGTACATTTTTTTCCACCGGGCCCCGGATTCCCTACACCAGTGGTCCCCAACCTTTTTTGCACCAGGGACCGGCTTCAAGCAAGACCATTCTTCCATGGCCCAGCAGGGCGGGGATGGAGGTGTGACAGGGGCGTGGCTTTGGTCATAAGGGGGCAGGGCTATGGACGCGGTAGTAGTTTAGCAGTCATAGAATCATAGAATCATAGAATCGTAGAGTTGGAAGGGACCTCCTGGGCCATCTGGTCCAACCCCCTGCTCAAAGCAGGATTCGCTAAATCATCCCAGTCAGATGTCTGTCCAGCCTCTGTTTGAAGACTACTATTGAAGAAGAGCTCACCACCTCTCGTGGCAGCCTGATCCACTCATTGATCACTAACTGTCAAAACGTTTTTTATAATATCTAATCTGTGTCTCCTCCCATTCAGTTTCATCCCATTGCTTCTAGTCTTTCCTTGTGCAAATGAGAATAAAGATGATCCTTCTACAATGTGACAGCCCTTTAGATATTTGTAGACAGCTATTAAGTCTCCTCTCAGTCTTCTCTTTTGCAAACTAAACATTCCCAAATCCTGCAACCTTTCCTCATAAGACAGGGTTTGCAGACCGGTCACCATTCTGGTCGCTCTTTTCTGAACTTGATCCAGTTTGTTGATGTCTTTTTTAAAATGTGGTGCCCAAAACTGGACACAATATTCCAGATGAGGTCTGACCAAAGAGGAGTAGAGGGAAATAATGACTTCACGTGATCTAGACTGTATGCTTCTGTTAATACATCCTAGAATTGCATTTCCTTTTTTTGCTGCTGCATCACACTCATATTCAGTCTATGATCTATTAGTATACCCAAGTCTTTTTCACATGTGCTGTTGCTTAGCCCTATTCCTCCCATTCTGTATATGCTTTTTTCATTTTTATTGCCCAGATGTAGTACTTTGCATTTTTCACTGTTAAAAACCATTCTGTTAGTTGCTGCCCATTTCTCTAGTTTATTTATATCTTTTTGAATCCTCTCTCTCTCTTCTCTAGTATTAGCTATCCCTCCTAGCTTTGTGTCATCAGCAAATTTAATCAGTTTACCATCAATTCCTTCATCTAAATCGTTGATAAAGATGTTGAACAATACAGGGCCCAGGACAGAGCCCTGTGGTACCCCACTTGAAACATTCTTCCAACTGGATGTTCAGCCATTTATGACCACTCTTTGGGTCCGATCACTAAGCCAGTTATGAATCCACCTAACAGTTGCCTTGTCCATTCCATACTTAGTCATTTTTTCAATAAGGATTGTATGAGATACTTTGTCAAATGCTTTGCTGAAGTCAAGATATACTATATCTACAGCATTTCCTTGATCCACCAAATCAGTGATTCCGTCATAGAAGGAAATTAAGTTAGTCTGACAGGACTTATTAGTTACAAACCCATGCTGACTCTGTTTAATCACTTCATTCTTATCCAGGTACTGACATACATGTTGTTTAATAATTTGTTTAAAGATCTTTCCTGGTATAGAAGTCAGACTCACCGGCCTATAGTTGCCTGGGTCCACCTTCTTCCCCTTTTTGAAGATAGGAACAACATTTGCTCTTCCCAGTCTTGTGGGACTTCTGTTCTCCAAGAATTTTCAAAGATTATAGAGAGGGGTTCAAAAATTTCTTCTGCTATCTCCTTCAGTACTCTGGGGTGTAATTCATCTGGACCTGGAGACTTGAATTAATTTAGGTTAGCTAAGTGTTTCCTCACTATCTTTCTGTTTATAGATATCCTGGATTCTTCTATTCTCTTAATAGGACAGTGAAGAACAGTTGATGTTACATTTCCTTTCTGAGAGAAAACAGATGCAAAATAGGAATTTAAAAGTTCGGCCTTCTCAACATCCTGTCTTACCATTTCATCATTTTCATCCTGTAAAAATCCTATAGCATCTTTGACTTTTCTTTTACTTTTGACATATCCCCAAAATCCTTTATTATTGCTTTTGACATCTCTTGCAAGCCTCAATTCATTGTCAGCTTTAGTAATCTGATTTGTGCCCTGCAGGTTCTGCAGACAGCATTATATTCTTCTTTAGATATGCCTCTCTCTTTCCATTTTATAAACATTTTTTCTTCCTTTTTAGCATGTGCTTAAGTTCTGTGTTCATCCATCCTGGTTTCCTTAAATGCTTCCTATTCTTCCCTCTTTTTGGAATTGTTAACAATTGTGCTTTCTGAATTTCATTTTTCAAGATTTCCCATCCTTCCGGGACATTTTTGTCTTTAAGGATATCCAGCCATTGGATCCCTCCAATTCTCTTTCTGAATCCCTAAAAATCTGCCTTTCTGAAATCTAACCTTGACGTCTGAGTCTTCACAGGTCTTCCTCCTCTAGTTATCCAAAATTCTAAAATAGCGTGGTCGCTACCTCCTAGGGTCCCAGCCACTTTTACCTCCTCAACCATTTCCTCCCTGTTTACTGTATAAGGATTAGATCCAAGGTAGCAGTTCCCCTTGTTTTCTCCCCTACCTTTTAGAAGATAAAGTTGTCAGCAAGAGAGGATAAGAATTTCCTTGACCTGTTAGTGTTGCCTGAGAGAGATTCACAACAAATGTCTGGATAGTTGAAATCTCCCATGACAACTATGTCACATTTTTTGGAGAACTTGGCTATTTGATGCATAAAGAGTTCATCCATATCTTCAGCTTGCACAGGCGGCCTGTAGTAAATGCCTACAATGGTGTCTTTTCCATTGTTCTGTCCTTGTATTCTTACCCAAACAGTTTCCACAGAACTCCCAGTCTCTGAAGGTTCAATCTCTGTGCAGATATATGCGTTTCTAACATACAGGGCATACTTGTCATTTAATTATAACATTTATAATGTGACTCAACTCACCATAGGTTTTGAATGAGTGGGAGCGCCTGGCTTGTTTGTTTCTCTGTTTCAGTGGGAGCACTGGGCTACTTCTACTGATGACCGTCACTGCTAATGATGATTGGAACCTACAAGGAAATGGAGCATTGAGCACTTAAGAAAAATTGTACTGGAGTACTGTACATGCTGATTATTTTCTAATCATCAGAAAATGTATGTGTGGTTCCCCCGTCCTGTCCACATGGCTCTGCTCCCACACTCCCATCCTGTATACATGGCTCTGCTCCTACTCTCCCATCCTGTATACATGGCTCTGCTCCTACTCTCCCATCCTGTATACATGGCTCTGCTCCTACTCTCCCATCCTGTATACATGGCTCCCCTGTCCCATCCTGTATGCATGGCTCCCCTGTCCCATTCTGTATGCATGGCTCCGCTCCCACCCTCCCATCCTGTATACATGGCTGTGCTCCCACCCTCCCATCCTGTATACATGGCTCCCTTGTCCAATCCTGTATGCATGGCTCCGCTCCCACCCTCCCTCCCTTGTATATATGGCTCTGCTTCCACTCTCCCTCCCTTGTATATATGGCTCCGTTCCCACTCTCCCTCCCTTGTATATATGGCTCTGCTTCCACTCTCCCTCCCTTGTATATATGGCTCTGCTCCCACTCTCCCTCCCTTGTATATATGGCTCTGCTTCCACTCTCCCTCCCTTGTATATATGGCTCCGCTCCCACTCTCCTTCCCTTGTATATATGGCTCTGCTTCCACTCTCCCTCCCTTGTATATATGGCTCCGCTCGGCTCCCCCATCCTCCCCCATCATACTTACCCTCACGTCGCTGAACTTCCCTCCCGTCGCTGAACTTCCCTCCCTGCATCTCGCGGCGCTTCAGCTTCTTCCTGTGCGGAGCGGTCACGTGCTACTGCTCATTAAGGTGCATGAATATGAACGCCATGCCTATGGGAGAGGAGTGGCGTCAATATTCATGATGTTAAATGAGCGGTACACTTGACAGCTCAGCGCTGGATGAAGCCGCCGCGCCGACAGGGACCGCTATGCAGGGTGAGTATCAGCTGCTACACAGCCGCCGGCTCCCCTTGTGTCCACGGACCGTCAAGAGCACTGCAACGGTCCGATGCTGGGCCGCGGACCGGTGGTTGGGGTAATTAAATTGCACTACCGGGTAGCGCCGATCGGATCCGGGGACCTGGGCAGCGGGCCCCTATATGGGCCGGGCCCCAAAGCAACTGCTTCGGCTGCTACCCCGGTAGTTACGCCCCTGGGTGTTGCTATCAGGAAGGAAGTTGATATCACCAACCATTCCCATTTCTTTTTAGTTGTATCCATATAAATGGCCCACCCTGTACAGCACACAAGAAAGTAGCCAGGTTCTCGAAAACCTCTTATAAAACATCCTACTGTGTAATTGCTTAATAAAGTTTTATAAAGTGCCAGATAAAATGTATTTTCTTTTCCTTAGAGCTCAGGGTGAGCCAATATATTCCTGGGTATTTTATACAATGTCTATAGGTTATATGCCATGTGAAGCCACTGGTGGTCACAGTGATGGTCTATGCTACATGCTGCTTGTGTATTGGGACCTCCAGATCCAATCTACGCCTCCAAGCAGCAGAATCCCAGTTTGAGTATTTTCCCATTGAATTGAGCATGTTCTTATGTTTCCTGGGAAAAGTCTCTTATAATATATGATGTTTCATGGTTTGATTTCCCCTGTAGACCGGGACTGGAAATAAGATGCACAGTTTATCTCGCACATCCACGCTCTTTGAAATAATGTGGATTAACTTCGTTATTGGAACATTTACTTACATTGATCTGTGGAAATGAAACGTCATTCCAGGGAGACCAAACTGTTCACACACCGAGGAAATTCTACTCCTAAGCCTCTCCATTATGGCACAGCTGCACAATTCATGTCTATTAAGACACCGAGGACGGAGGTGGGGGAATCTTGTATTGCATCTCACTGCATGCCAAGTAGGTGGGAGGATGGCACCCAGGTGGAGGTTGCTTCCTAGGCATTTCTTTTTATCTGCTGACGTCCTCCTGTCCTTCTCCTTTACCTTCCTTCAATCATCCCTCCCCTCCTCCCTTTTCTTTTCCTTCCTTCCTCTATTTCTTTCTTTCTTTCTTTCTTTCTTTCTTTCTTTCCTTCTTTCTTCCTTTCTTTCTTTCTTTCTTTCTTTCTTTCTCCCCCTCAATTCTTTCTTGTTTCTTCAACCTCCTTCCTCTCTTGCCTTCCTAATATGTTTCTTTTATTTATTTCTTCCTTAGGCTAGTTTCACATTAGCGCATTTTACATGCAGTGCAAGGCGCCACTAGGCCCCGCCCCCTGCCCGCTCCATGCCCGCCCCATCCGGTCATCAGCTCCTACTATTGCACACGGCTGCATGCGATCTGCGCACCCTATCTTTATCATAGGGTGCGCAGACCGTGCGCTAGTAGGATTTTGGCATGCGCTGCACACTTCTGAAGGTGCGCCGGTGTGCGCCGAATGCACCATGTTGCATTTTGGTGCGCTCGGCGCACCTTCAAAAGTGCGCAGCGCACGCCAAAGTCCTACTAGCACACGGCCAGCACACGGTCTGCGAACCCTATGCTAAAGATAGGGTGCGCAGATTGCATGCAGCCGTGTGCGATAGTAGGAGGCGATGACCGGATAGGGTGGGCATGGAGCGGGCAGGGGGCGGGGCTTAGCGGCACCGTGCGCTGCATGTAAAATGCGCTAATGTGAAACTAGCCTTACTTTTCACTTGTTACTTCTTTCCCCATTTTCTTTATTGATTGCGGTATTTATGTCTTACCTTCCTTTTCTTCCTTCTTACCTTTCCTCTCTTACTTTTGTCTATCTTTCTCTTCTTTCCTTTTTTCCTTTCTCATTCCCTCTCTCCTTTCTTCCTTTTTCACTTCTTCATCCCTTCTTTTCCCATATCCCTTACTACCTTCATCCTTTCCTTTCCTTTTTCTCTTTCTTTATTTTTTCTTTCTCCCATTCTTCCTTCTTTTACCTTTATTCTTTCTTTCTTATTCAAACATTAGATCTTGATGCACAAGATTAAAATTGAAAATCTTCCCTTACTGCATATAATATGTGCAATTAGGTTGGTTTAGCAATGCTTCATGGAACCAAAATGGTCAATAAATTGAGCACCTGATTCCAAATCACTTCGAATATAAAAATTTAAATCATATTTGGATCCAAATTGAGTGAATCGGTTGGAGGGGTCGCGTGAGATGGGGGAAAGAAGATGAATTCTGTTTTGTCCATATTAAGTTTTAGAAATCTAGCGGAGAAGGATGAAGCAGCAGACAGACGTTGAGGGATTCTGCTTAGTAGGGAGGTAATATCTGGGGTTAGAGATAAGCCCCCGTCACACATAGTGATCTCGCTAGTGAGATCGCTGCTGAGTCACAAGTTTTGTGACGCAACAGCGATCTCATCAGCGGTATCGCTGTGTGTGACAGGTATCAGCGACCGGCCCTCCCGCCGGTATCGCTGATCGTCCTGGAAAGCCCTGGACATTTTTTTGATCGTTGGTCTCCCGCTGGCCAGCATGTGTGACAGGCGGGAGACCAGCGATCAGCGAGCTGGTAACCAAGGTAAACAGCGGGTTTCTAAGCGCCGCGCGGTGCTTAGAAACCCGTAGTGTACCTTAGATACCAGCGCGCTGATGCAGGGAGCTAGTAACCAAGGAAAACAGCGGGTTTCTAAGTGCCGCGCTCTCTGCATCAGCGCGCTGGTATCTAAGGTACACTGCGGGTAACTAAGCGACGCCCTCGCTTGTTACCCACGTCGTCGCTGGTCCTCATCGCTGGTAAGATCTGCCTGTTTGGCAGCTCACCAGCGATCATGTAGCGACACACCAGCGATCCGGACAAGGTCATATCGTTTTCGGGATCACCGGTGCGTCGCTATGTGTGACGGGGGCCTTCGTCAGCAGCTTGGAGTGAACAGAGAAAGAAAGGAAGTTTAGCTGAATACTGGGTGTGTAAAAGGAAGGAGATTTATGAGGTCAAAACCTTACAATAGTAACTGAACAATTTGAAGTTTGGATCTGAAAACCGCCAGAATGTCCTGGAAGGCTAGAAAGTGTAGCAGCCTGAAAGAGAGTTCAGCTGCTGCACCTACAGTCAGGACTTCAAGGAGGTAGGTCTGTAGGTTTGTGGTGACCCCGAGACAGCACAGGTGACATGGCACTGAGGAGGCAATGTGTAGGCCAGACTTGGGAGTCTTAGTGAAGGAATGCTTGACTTGCCATGATCTGGCACACTAAGGGCTGTGCTCAGTGAAGGATAGTTAATTGAAATGGAGTATTCAAGTCACCTATGCCATATTGCTGAAATGTTGTTGCTAATAAGTGATGTAAAATAGAATATGGAAAAACCAGGCCTTGTGCCTGAAATCTACCTTATAGATGACACACTAGTTCCAAAAGTAAAGTTCAATTTTTTGTCATAAAATGGACTGAATCCTTCCTTGCTATTGCTTTACATCTGGAGTCTCAGTCATTTGAGGGTCTGTAGCCTGAGCGGAAACATCAACAGCAAACACCATCACATTTACACACCCAGAGGAACCTACATCCATTAGTGCTTGGGATCATGACTGAATACTTTGCCTAGTGCAACCCTCACATCATAATTGGTGTAGTCGGCAGGGTAAAGAAGTCCTGCAAAGTGTAGGAAAGGTCTCTGATGTTGCAGTAATGGCGCATGACAACATTTGCTTGCAGTTCGAAAGAAAAAGCTGTAAAGGAGTGAAAAGATGACTGACACATACTGAAGACATTGCTATGGTGAGTTCAATATTGTGATATCGCTTACAAGCTCACTGTGCATGCATGGGGAGGCAGAATGTTGCACGCGTGCGTGAAATTTGCAAGCATCTGACAGTGACATCCCTACAAATTATGTAAAAAACGCATAGAAGGGCATGCTTACAAGAAGCAGAACTAGTCCACAGCAATCATCGCTCTACGGGACTAGCCCTGAGAAATTTGCATAGCACCAATGCAGAGTAAAACTTAATTTTGTAAGTATGTAGAGAATGCAAAGGCACAAGAAAGGGGGTAGTTAGAATGTAGAAATGCGAGTAGAGCCATAATTTAGGTTTAGGGAGGCTGGGGCAGCTGACAGAGTCTCTTTAAAAATATTTGGATTATAATTCAATGTTTCATAAATTAAACAGGGACTTTGGCTTTATTAAAGGGAACCTGTCACATGAAAACACATATATGGGGCAATCTGTATGTTAATAGTTGTCTGAACCTGCTCAGCGCCAGCATTTAGAATCCTGCAGCAGAGCAGAAATGAACTTTATTCTTCTCGGTTGCGCTCAGGTTTCAATCATGGCGGTGGCACCGGCATAATTTCAGTCACCACTTTGTGTATAGAGAGTAGAGGATGTAACCGTGAACCGGCACTGACTGACAGCTTATTCAGCATTAGTGCAGGCTGTCAGTCAGTGCTAGGGGTGTGTGTACACAGAGCGGTGACTGATCCCGCGCCAACGCCACGCCCATGACTCAAACACAAATGCTGCCTAGGGAAATAAAGTTAATTCTCTCCCGGCAGCCAGGTTCTAAATGCAGGTGACGGGCAGGTTCAGAACGCTATTAACCTGCAGATTAACCCAATATCTACAGGTAAGTAGCACTTTTTGACAATACAAGTTCCCTTTAATTCTCATAGCAGCTTCCTGGCCTGCACAAATTTGCCTGAACCTCCTACAGATATCATATCTATAAAAACCATAGTAACAAATTATTGGTAAAACAGATAAGATCTCTGAAAATATGATGGCAACCTTTTGACTTTTTGAGCCTACAGCACCATCAATAAACAATGGGTTCAAACTAGGTACCATGAAAAGTGGACCCTATTTAAAGATGGCAAAAAAGGCAATACATGATATCAGATATTATTTCAGCACCTTTGTCCAGAAGCTTTAAATGATTGCTGTTATTTCAACAAATTTCACATAAATCAATATTGCTACTGTTGAAATTAAAAACCTTTGTAATATATTTCATTAGAGAAATATTATTTTTATCCACTTATGTTCTACTTCTCCTACCCTTAGCTCCTGACCTCATCATTTATTCTGAAAAACTGTCAAGAATCCACTGTGCTCAAGAAAAAAATTGACTGACAGCTCAATGAGGGATCAGATTGCAGCTTCCTATTGAAATCAATGGAGATGGAAGGTAGAGGAGGTGTTACTTGTCTGAGTTTGAACCCTTGAGCCTCGGCTTTGTGATCAGCTTCTCTGTCTTCCGAGCTACAGCAGATGCACCTTTTCTCCGGGTGTTCAGCTTCTGTTACCCTTACTTCAGTCTTTGTAGAGTAACAGGTGTTTTAATTTACTCATTTGCCTGCCCTATCTCCTTTCAGGTGCTGCTTTATATACTTTTCGTCTGTTGTTATTTCCTGGTGGTGATAGTCTCATTTATATGTCCAGTCATACTGCTGTAGTTTAAGCTAGTCAGTGAAAGACCAGCTAGGGTTTATCTCTCTGCTGTTTATGTTCTTTGCCCTGCAAAGCAGTACGTACTTAATCCTTTTTCAGTATTCTGTGGTTTGTTTTGCTCACTCTTGGATCTCTTTCTATTTCAGCACACTTTCCCTTCTGTAGATAATTTGCACTCTGGTCGGCCCTCTGGGTTCTTTCGGAGGAATTTGAAGAGCTTGACAGCCTTTCAGGCAGCATAGGTCCAAGTTGCCTTTGTCTATTCTGTGGTTAGGGCTGTCTCAGCTCATGCAGGAACCACTAGGGATTGTGAGGTCAGGATATCTAGTCTGTACAGTAATCGGCAGGCTCAGTTGCAGTTTTTAGTGTGTTACCTATTTTCCCGAGTGAGTTGCCACACTGTCATAGCAGTAGGAAGGACAAGACTTTCGTGTAAGTCTTTTTACTCATCAAAGTGATTGATTCACAGCTACACTGCTTAGTATTGCTGTATAATTTCCTTCATGCTGCTAGTTGCTTTTGAACTTGTATTACATAGAGACAGGAGAGTAGGAATCCCTCATGTCTGTGTGTGCTGTGTATGGGAGACATTATAGCAGCTATTTTCCACTCACTAGCTCAGAGACAACGTAAAATCTCTCGAGCCTGTTTAGGGAAAAAGTGGTGCAAATGTAGTATACAAGTCAAATAATAGCCTGGAATAGTGTTATATCTCATGTACACACACATGACAAATTAATCTGAAAGGGCACCTGAAACAACAGTGACATTACTCTTTAAGCTTCACCTCTTGGGCGCAGTGAGATTTATCCATCGGGATGTGCATTCTTGTGGGTCCCTTTTATTTATTTGCAGGTATTGCCCAGTACTGACAAGCGAAAAATGTGTAACTAGAATCCTGTTATCTCCAGTAAAGCCCCCTGATATATCTACACCTAATGCTTCTTAGCATTCTGGAGCTTAGACCTTCAATTTCTATGTAAAACTCGATGCAGAAAGGTCAGACACATTTAAAGCAGCAGCGCACTGTAGTCTACGCAGACTTTGACACAGGCTGGAAAACATTCAATTTACCATTAGACTCGAATGTACAGAATCTCATTTAAAAGTCTAAGAATGGAGATTATTTATGTGTCTTACTCTTTATTGCATCTGAAACTTACAGCTCGGACAACAAGGAATTCTCCCTGCAGGATTTCCTATGTGAACTGTCCTTAAAATATCATGAATAGATTGTAACAAGGTTCCAGTGTACAACATTTAGAAAAGCTGACGTCTTGAGATACAGTAATGTGCCCAATTATATCCAACTTTGTAACACATCGTATTGTCATTTCAGTAGCCCGCTGTTTTCTTTTCATTGCCTTTTGTCAAACTTTCAGAATTCTGTTTTGCAATCAAAAAGCCTTCAGCGCAGAGGCGAAGGAGGGGGATGCAGCTTCAGTTTTTCTACTTTTCATATTTAGACTATTTACATGCAGATATGGGGTTAAATCGCGTCAAAATGCTGTCTGGCCAAATTACTGAAAAGGCGGCTATTGGGAGAAAATTAACTTATTTCTTCCCATGAGCCACCTGTTTTCAGTCAAGGGAATTGGCATGGAGCAGGGCTCACGATATTGTGAGCAGTAGTTATAATCACTCCACAGCTATTCGATTGACAGCTCATGGTGCAGCCCATCTGTTAAGAGCGAACTGTCAATCAAAGGCTTAAAGCATAGTGAGTGGTGGTCATAGCTAATCTGTACATGCCCCTATGACTGAAAGCCGGAGGTTAAAAGGAGGAAATCCACGACTGAAAGCCAGTAGCTCGCAGGATGAAAGAAGTTTATTTTCTCTCTAGCTGCATTTTTCAGTAAGTCGACAAAGCAGCATTGTAACATTATTTACCTGCGGATTAACCCTATATCTGCAGATAAATAGCATTTTCTATAGTGACAGGTTCCCATTAATGCCTGGACTCGAGCATACGAAGGTGCATGACTATAGCAGCATTTGGACCCTGCCATTAAAATGACTAGGCATTTTGGTGTTTTTTGCACCTTTTTGGCACATACATGGCAATTTTACATTGTCACTTCAGCCACTTGTTTTTTTTTTTAATTTAAGCCCTTCAGGGATACTTACTAAAGTCACTACTTTAAGATATAATAAAATCAGTGCCTACCATAGTAAAACTGTCTAATTTGCTCTCTATTGACCAATGTGTGAACCCAAGTCACCAAAAATTTAAAGTTTTCCATAACTTTTAAAAAAAAAATGACCCCAGCTTGGCACAGATATTAAGATTTTACCTGGTAAATAAAATAATCCATAAATAATAACATAAAATAAAAATAAATAAAATGCAAAAAATAAATGTTACTACTCCAAATCTTTGCCGTTTACGATGGTCCCCACTAGGATCAGAAGTGATCATTCCTGTCCATCAGCAAACAATTAGTGTCCTGATTGGTCAGACGACTGAATGAACAGGACATTATTACTTTTGGCCGAACTGGCGGTTCTAGAATGGCAGGGGGAATTGGATGGTAAATAACTTTTTTTTTTTTATATATAAAAACATACCTTTCTTCTGACAGCTAAAAAAATAATTTAAATTCCAAGCTGGAGCCAAAGTGAAATGCAAATTTGTATGAACCGAAGTATGAAACATTCAGATCCCTTTAATAACCGATAGTAGAACAATCCACATGGATAAAAACTGTGGAATGTAAAAATGATGTCATTACTATTGTTTTTAACATTATTGTCCTGTTATTGTTGCTATCATTATTTAATTGTTATTGTCTTCTAACATTATTATCCTATTATTATTGTTATTACTATTTCATTATTACTGTTTTTAACTTTATCTATTATTATATATATTATTATTTAATTATTATTGTTTTTAACATCCTTTTTCTATTATTATTATTATTATCTTTCTTTACAGGTCAAATTATAATAGTATTACTATAACATTTTTCCAAAGCTAAAAAAATTTGATTTCAGATTTTCAAAAACATTTCAAACTGAAGTATTTATCTTTTATATTTCCTAAAAAATATCAAAGAGAACACTTGGTAAATGGCAGCTTAAGTTTTTATTTTATTAACAAATTATGGCGTAATATAAAACATCATAATCTATAAAAACCCAATATAAATCATGCAGAAATGTTAAAGACTGAATAAACAGGCAAATATTCTATATATTAGTTCTTTTCTGTAAAAAATACAGTAAGGAAATGGCTCTTTAAATATTAAAGTAAATCGATAGATTATATTTATAGTTTATTTTTTCTTGTACAAGAAAACAAAAGTGGTTTCTTCAAATTTAGGTTATTATTCAATTATGGTTTTTTTTTGCCTTTTATATTTTCCATTATTCATAATTATTTTTTTTTAATTATTAGTTCAATTTTTGTATTTTACATTGATACTAGTTTTATGAATTTTATACTTTTTTGGACATTCTTTTTTAAGACTTTTTTCTGCTACTTATTAAAGACTTGCAGGTTTCACTGTCATACGATTGGTATAAGGATAGAAGCTAGCAGCGGTTCTGATGAAGGCACGACTGAATGATATCGGAGCTATTAACCACGGCGCTTTCCACACTTGCCCACTTAATTGCTTGTCTTCCTATCGCCTACATATGTTGACCATCGAAGTGGAAAATTATTTCTAAATAATTCATTCCCACATTCACTGGCCTGCAACTAGTGAGTTGAGTCGAAGGTCAAAGGGTGGCCAACGCCAACGGTGCCCAGGAGAAAGGCACATTGTCATTTTCAAAGGTCACTTAAGTTTCCTCATCACTTGATATTAATTATGACTATTGCCAGAGTTCTCAGCTTCTCACATGGTCGGCTGCACTTGTCTCAGATGAAAGGTTAACCCATATGTTTTAATATAGTGACCTCTCTATCGACAGGTGCCCATATTGACTAGCGCAGCATTAATACGAAAAGAAAAGGATGGTTAAAGCATTGATTGAAATAAAAAAATAAAGAAATAAAAACAGAAAAAAGTCACAACTTGCTTATCTGGTTTTATTATTTTTTATATGATTATGTGGGAATTTTTACAAGATTTAATATATATAATATATAGGTTTTTTATTATTTTTCTTAGGCTGATACAATTTAAGGCAATATTAAATAAAGCAATTAGCTTAATTGTTTGTCTTATTAAATGAACCAACAATTTTATAGACAAATCCAGTTTTATAAGAGTGGAACAACCTCCGGCTGTGTGCACACGCTGCGGATTTTGCTGCGGTTCCGCAGCGGTTTTGGCCGCTGCGGACCCGCAGCAGTTTTTGCTGCGGTGTACAGTAGCATGATTCACTATGGGAATCAAAAACCGCAGTGCAGATGGTGCGTAATTTTCCGCGCGGATTATCTGCGGATTCCGCTGTGGTTTTTCATCTCCTCCATTGAGGAGATGAAAAACCGCAGGGCAAAACCGCAGAGCAATCCGCAGGTGAAACCGCAGGTATTTTGACCTGCGGTTTCACCTGCGGATTTTACAAAATCCGCGCGGATGAATCCGCACCTAATCCGCAGCGTGTGCACGTAGCCTCCCAGCAGGGGGTGAAGATATCTGAAAGGTAGATGGAAAAGAAAACTCTAGTAACAAGAAATAGCTGGTAAGCTCCAAAATGATATACTGTCCTCCGTAAGAGGCAGAGTAACAAGTAATAGCACGAATAAGGAAATAGATAGATAATAGATAGATGATAGATAGATAGATAGATAATAGATAGATGATAGATAGATAGATAATAGATAGATGATAGATAATAAATAGATAGATGATAGATAATAAATAGATAGATGATAGATAGATAGATAGATGATAGATAGAGGATAGATAGATAATAGATAGATAGATGATAGATAAATAATAGATAGATGATAGCTAATAGATAGATAGGAGATAGATATATAATAGATAGATAGATAAATAGATAATAGATAGATAGATAATAGATGATAGATAGATATATAGAGAGATAGATAATAGATTATAGATAGATTGATGATAGATAGATAGACAGGTAGATAGATAGATAGATAGATAGATAGATAATAGATACACAAATAGGTAAAAAAAAAAACTGACCAGCACTTCCAAACAGAATAAAGCAAGTATAAACAGGTGCATGCTACTACGATTGCACAATATACAAAATACAAAAGCGTACAGAAGCACTCTGTAAGCGCTAAGATGCATGCAAACATACAATATACTTATAAAATGAAGGTACTTTCTGTACAAATTGGCCAATTCGTAAGAGCCCACCAGCTGCAACAAGGTGACCTTTCTTTAATAGAACCCTAAACCTAATATTTAGCATACATGCCAAGATGAACGCTTACAATTATAAAGGGCAAGTAGGATCCAACAATAATGAAAAGAAATCTGTCAACAGGTTTTTGAGAACAGCATCTGATTCATGAGCAGAGATTCTGGATCCAGCGATGTGTCACTTACTGGGTTGCGTGGCACAGTTTTGATAGAATCTCTGCTTTCTCTTCTATAGATGTAGCAGTGGTCAGAATGCTGAGCTGTGTATAACCCCGCCCACACCCCTGATTGGCAGCTTCCTGTGTACACTGTGCATAGTCAACAACTAACCAATCAGTGGTGGGGGTGGGGCTACACTGATTAGCTGTGCTTTCTTGCATGTGACACCTAATCCTGCAGTGATAATCTCCTGCTGATAAAACACTGATTGTTTTGAAACTTCAGCAAGCTGCTAAGCAAATCTGTGAATCAGACTCTCTTCCCCTACATTATGCTACTCTAAGATTAAACAAAAAAACCTGCTTAAAGATTCCCTAAGGAGCAGCTTAGGCAAATATGGAGGAAGTCACCACCTCGAACAATTAGTATGAAGGTGGTGACTGCTTCCATATATTCAATGTTTCCATATATCTTTGCACTTACAGAGACCTGCTGTATTATGTTGTTTAGATAGATACTGTAGATAAGCTTTTAGTCTGGTAGAGGCATGTTAGATAAATATTAGGGTTAAGGTCCCTGTAGAAAAAGGTCGTCTTGTTGTGGGTCCACACAAATTTGCGAATTTGTGTGCCAAGTATTGTCATGAAGTACAAATGTCATATATTTAATGTTTGCAAACATCTTAGAGCTTTCAGAGTGGTCCGGGGGGGGTCACACCTCCAATATTGCAGGAGCAGCATCAATTTTGGATGATCACAGCTCCGACATGACATGAACGGCATGGTCCAGAAGGTGAGAGCTGCATCATCACAGGAATGACGTCGGCCTGAGAGTTCTCATAGCTCTAACATTGCAGGAACGGTGTCGATCCAGGAGGTCAGAGCTCTGACATCACAGAAACAGCATCGGTCCAGGAAGTCATAGCTCCGACATTGCAGGAATGGAATCGGTTTGGGATTCCACAGCACTGATATCGCAGGAACAGTGTTGGTCCTCAAGGTCAAAACTCTGATATCCAGTAGGTCACAGCTCTGACATTGCAGGAACGGTGTCATTCCAGGAGGTCACAGCTCTGACATTACAGAAACGGTGTCAGTCCAGGTGGTCACAGTGCTGATATTGCCGAAACAGTGTCAGTCCAAAAGATCACAGCTCTAATATTGCAGGAATGGTGTCAGTCCAGGAGGTCACAGCTCTGACGTTGCAGGAACGATGTCAGTCCAGGAGGTCACAGCTTTGATATTGCCAAAACAGTGTCAGTCTAGAAGCTCACAGCGCTGATATTGCAGGAATGGTATCAGTCCAGGATGTCACAGCTCTGACGTTGCAGGAACAATGTCAGTCCAGGAGGTCACAGCTCTGATATTGCAGGAACAATATCAGTCCAGGAGGTCACAGCTCTGATATTGCTGGAACTGTGTCAGTCCAGGAAGTCACAGCTCTGACATTGCAGAAAATGTGTCAGTCCAGGAGGTGACAGCTCTGACATTGCAGGAACGATGTCAGTCCAGGAGGTCACAGTTCTGACATTGCTGGGATGGTGTCAGTCCAGGAGGTCACAGTTCTGACATTGCAGGAACGGTGTCAGTCCAGGAGGTCACAGCTCTGACATCACAGAAACAGCATCTATCCAGGAAGTCATAGCTCCGACATTGCAGGAACGAAATCGGTTTGGGATTCCAAAGCACTGATATTGCAGGAACAATGTTGGTCCTCGAGGTCAAAACTCTGATATCCAGTAGGTCACAGCTCTGACCTTGCAGGAACGGTGTCATTCCAGGAGGTCACAACTCTGACATTGCAGAAATGGTGTCAGTCCAGGAGGTCACAGCTCTGATATTGCAGGAACAGTATCTGTCCAGAAGGTCACAGCTTTGATATTGCAGGAACAGTGTCAGTCCAGGAGGTCACAGCTCTGACATTGCTGGAACGGTGTCAGTCCAGGAGGTCACAGCTCTGACATTGCAGGAAATGTGTCAGTCCAGGAGGTGACAGCTCTGACATTACAGGAACAATGTCAGTCCAGGAGGTGACAGTTCTAACATTGCAGGAATGGTGTCAGTCCAGGAGGTCACAACTCTGATTTTGTAGGAATGGTGTCAGTTCAGGAGGTCATAGCTCTGACATTGCAGGAACAGTGTCAGTACAGGAGGTCATAACTCTGACATTGCAGGAACGGTGTCAGTCCAGGAGGTCACAGTTCTGACATTGCAGGAATGGTGTCAGTCCAGGAGGTCACAACACTGATATTGTAGGAATGGTGTCAGTCCAGGAGGTCACAGCTCTGACATTGCAGGAACGGTGTCAGTCGAGGAGCTCACAGCTCTTGCATTGCAGGAACGGTGTCTGTCAAGGAGGTCACAGCTATGACAATGCAGGAACGGTGTCAGTCCAGGAGGTCACAGTTCTGACATTGCAGGAATGGTGTCAGTCCAGGAGGTCACAACACTGATATTGTAGGAATGGTGTCAGTCCAGGAGGTCACAGCTCTGACATTGCAGGAACGGTGTCAGTCGAGGAGCTCACAGCTCTTGCATTGCAGGAACGGTGTCTGTCAAGGAGGTCACAGCTATGACAATGCAGGAACGGTGTCAGTCCAGGAGGTTACAACTCTGATTTTGCATGAATGGCAACGGTCCGGCAGGTCAGAGCTCCAATAATGCAGGAGCGCCATTGATACGGGTGGGCACACACCTACGATAGTAAAATACCAGCATAAAATCTGAGCTGATGAAGCCTGTGGGTGAAATCTGTATTAGGGCTGGTGGACCAGAGTACATACACCTTACCTCCTTTTTAACTGGCACATCATTTTGATGTAAGTACTCTATGGTTTCCCTCTATTTAAGAGGTAGTCGCAGCATTTTGCATGTAGGGTATTTTTTGGTAAGGGCTCTATTTACCTGTTTAAATATTTTTGTATATATGTATCTTGCATGTGACCATTTGATGAATCTATTATGACATATATCCATATGTGCTTTGGTACCACTCCATTGGAGTATTCTGTCTTTTTGTAAAATTTTTACTCATTTTCTTTTAAATAAATAAAATATTTTTCTTCATGAGACCTGTGTAGCACTCTGGGTGTTTTCAGTTGCTTCAACAAACCTCCGATAGTGTAGGAACAGTGTTGATCTGGGTGGTCACAGCTCCGATATGACAGGAATGATGTTGGTCTGAGAGGTAAGTATTAAGTTTACCTTTTTCTTCTGTGCCACAGAGTTGCTGTAGTAAGAAGATGTTGTCCAGTTGTGGAGAATCCCTTTAACCCCTAGTTTCTTATCAAAATAATCTACGGCAACTACTATGGAATATGATATTTTTTCATTGCCGAAGTCCAACCAAACGACTAAATTATGCTAGTATACCACCCATTGTAGGGCCACGAATTTCAGTTTCCAATGACATATCCCCCAGCTTCACCAACTGGAAGCAATTACTCCTAAAACTTTACCGAGATGACATTATAAAGCCAAAAATCTCCGGCTAGCTCCAGCTTGCCCTGTCCGTTCTCGCTTGTTTAGAATACTCGGTTTCTAAATAAATGAAAAGGATTTTGCCTTTTTTCTTTTCTTCCACCCAAACGCATGTCATTGTCTCCTCCGAGGCCAAGTTTAGAGAAACTGTTGTATATATACAGTATGTAATACGTAGAATCATTTTCAGAAAATTGGATGTATACACAAAGAAGGAAAGACAGCGATATATTTGCAAGAGGCTTACGGAGCAAATCTAAATTCAGCAGCCCGGTCCGCGTGTCAAACATTTAGCGTGTCAGGCTTGATTGTCCCCAGTTAGGTAGAGTCATGCTGTATCCTATAGGCCTTTTGTCATGTTAACGGCGGCCGATCAATGGATTGAGGTCAGGACTTGTGATGTAGGTGCAAGCTTGGAGTGAGGAGGAAAAAAAAAAAGTCTCAAAGATTCATTTTTTCTCGTTTGCCAACACTCCGGTCACTTATTTTTTTCTCAGTTAGCCTCTGCTGCTCTAAAGTGGATATTGATCAGTGCTTTAATGCAAACCTGTCAAATTAATTTTGCAGAGCCGGGATATGACTGGTCCAGAATTGCCTCTGCATCTGCTCTCTGTAGCAAGCCTATGAATTTTAATCATGCCTAGAATAGGCTGTTGCCTTTTTTTGTTGCAAACATGAATAGGAAAGGTTTAAACTGTAAATGCCATGGAATGATACCGCTTTGTTCTTCCCAGAAACTCATGTGGCTGGGGTCAAAGAAATTATTATGTCGGCTTGTCAGATGCCTGGATTTTTATTTTTTATTTTTTGCAATTAATAACTACAAATCCGACCAGAACTATACGCAGACACCGATGTAACAACCTGCGCCAATCAGAAATCATGAAACCAAATGTGCGAATACATTTATAAAATTGTTACACTAGATGTCTGGATTACATTTTTTTTATTACCAATGATTTATGTATTTGATGCTGTGTATCTTTTTGTACGTATAGAAAAGAATAATATCAGACTAACAACGGTGAATGAACGCAACCAATACATTAATTATTATTTTTTTATTATTATTATATTATTTATGAGTTAAACTAGTTTAATTTGAATGGTTCTTATAATTTGGAAATGTTATGATGTTAGAAAATCAACTAATAAAACACAGACTCTTAAAATAATGTTAAAATAATGAAGACAAGAAAAGACCAAAAGGTCCTTCTATTTGGCACTGATATATATACACTGCTCAAAAAAATAAAGGGAACACTTAAAGAACAGAATATAACTCCAAGTAAATCAAACTTCTGTGAAATCAAACTGTCCACTTAGGAAGCAACACTGATTGACAATCAATTTCACATTCTGTTGTGCAAATGGAATAGACAACAGATGGAAATTATTGGCAATTATCAAGACACCCTCAATAACGGAGTGGTTCTGCAGGTGGGGACCACAGACCACATCTCAGTACCAATGCTTTCTGGCTGATGTTTTGGTCACTTTTGAATGTTGGTTGTGCTTTCACACTCGTGGTAGCATGAAACATACTCTACAACCCACACAAGTTGCTCAGGTAGTGCAGCTCATCCAGGATGGCACATCAATGCGAGCTGTGGCAAGAAGGTTTGCTGTGTCTGTCAGCGTAGTGTCCAGAGGCTGGAGGCACTACCAGGAGACAGGCCAGTACACCAGGAGACGTGGAGGGGGCCGTAGGAGGGCAACAACCCAGCAGCAGGACCGCTACCTCCACCTTTGTGCAAGAAGGAACAGGAGGAGCACTGCCAGAGCCCTGCAAAATGACCTCCAGCAGGCCACAAATGTGCATGTGTCTGCACAAATGGTTAGAAATTGACTCCATGAGGATGGTCTGAGTGCCCGACGTTCACAGATGGGGGTTATGCTCACAGCCCAGCACCGTGCAGGATGCTTGGCATTTGCCATAGAACACAAGGATTGGCAAATTCGCCACTGGCGCCCTGTGCTCTTCACAGATGAAAGCAGGTTCACACTGAGCATATGTGACAGAAGTGACAGAGTCTGGAGACTCCTTGGAGACCGATCTGCTGCCTGCAACATCCTTCAGCATGACCGGTTTGGCAGTGGGTCAGTAATGGTGTGGGGTGGCATTTCTTTGGAGGGCCGCACAGCCCTCCATGTGCTCGCCAGAGGTAGCCTGACTGCCATTAGATACCAAGATGAAATCCTCAGACCCCTTGTGAGACCATATGCTGGTGCGGTTGGCCCTGGGTTCCTCCTAATGCAGAACAATGCCAGACCTCATGTGGCTGGAGTGTGTCAGCAGTTGATCCATGATGAGGGCATTGATGCTATAATAATAATAATTTTTATTTATATAGCGCCAACATATTCCGCAGCACTTTACAATTAAGCGGGGACATGTACAGACAATAAATTCAATATAAGTTAAGAAATTTTAAACAGTGACATTAGGAGTGAGGTCCCTGCTCGCAAGCTTACAATCTACAAGGAAATGGGGGGACACAGTAGGTGAAAAGTGCTTGTTACTTCAGGTCTGGCAATTATAATAAATAGGGATTTTCATATAAAGCTGCATGATCCGGTCATCAGCCCGTGTGTTTAAGTGCAATAGTCAAATATCAAGTGCAGTTATCGTGTGCATGGAGGGTGCGGAGACAGATGAATAGTAGGGTGCAGATTCAGAATAATATTTGGAAGGAGGGAACAGGGCAAAGTTAGTTTACTGAGTAGTTGATGTTTTAGGCTTGTTTGAAATGCTATGGACTAGCCTGAAAGTTCACCAGACCTGAATTCAATTGAGCACATCCAGGATATCATGTCTCGTTCAATCCACTAACGCCACATTGCACCACAGACTGTCCAGGAGATAACTGAAGCTTTAATCCAGGTCTGAGAGGAGATCCCTCAGGAGAACATCCACCACTTCATCAGTAGCATGCCCAGGCATTGTAGGGAGGTCATACAGGCACGTGGAGGCCACACACACTACTGAGCATCATTTCCTTGTCTTCAAGCATTTCTACTGAAATTGGATCAGCCTGCAATTTGATTTTCCACTTTGATTTTCAGTATCCTTCCAAATCCAGACCTCCATGGGATATTAATTTTGACTTACATTGATCATTTCTATGTTTTATTGTTCTCAATGCATGCCACTATGTAATGAATAAAGATTTGCAACTGGAATATTTAATTCAGTGATATCTAGGATGTGGTATTTTAGTGTTCCCTTTATAGAAAGTGATGTAAACATATAAGTGACATAAAAATCTACATTTACTATTTTAAGAATGTTCTGAAAAAAATAAAATTAATAAATAATGTAAAAATCAAATGTATGAAAACCACCCCAAAAAATAAATATATATGAATTTTTTCCACATTTTATTATTATACATTGTGTCCGTAAAGTCATGGTGCACTTTGTATCAGTTGCAGGAAAGCAACAAAAGATGATAGAAATGTGAAATTTGCACCAAATAAAAGGAAAACCCTACCAATTTCTATAGGATGATGTGGCAGCGTGTGGACATGCGCAGATGATGACGACGTAACACCGTGTATACAGCGGAGCAGCCCATGCCAGTCGAGATGTGGACGGTACAGAGGAAAGTTCAGTGTGTTCTGTGGCTTGCTAAATTTGAATCCATGACCAAAGTGCTACGTGAATATCGGCGCATTTATAACGAAGTGCCACCACATAGGAATAACATAACTCGGTGAGATAAGCAGTTGAAGGAAACCAACAGTTTGGTGAAAAAACCCTGCTTTGGTAGGCCATCAGTCAGTGACCAGTCTGTAGAGGCTATATGGGATAGCTACCTAAGGAGCCCTAAAAAATCTGTCCGTGCGTGTGCTCGACAATTACACCTAAGCAAGAAGATTGTGTTTAGCGATGAGGCGACCTTCCATATCTGTGGACATGTTCATCGCCATAACGTCCGAATATGGGCTGCTGAACATCCTCATGCCTACGTTGAATATGAACGTAACACCCCCAAAGTGAACGTGTGGTGTGACCTGTGGTAGGTGATAGGCCCATTTTTTTTCATGGAGCGGTCTGTGACGGCAAACACGTATCTTGACATGTTGTAATTGTATGCAGTGCCACAATTTCCAGAAGGTGTCATCTTTCAACAGGGCAGTGCTCCACCACACTAAACCACCATTGTTCGTGAGTTTCTGGATAAAACATTCCCCCCAGCGGTTGATAGTCATGGGTTCTGTCAAGCCATGGCCACCAAGATCCCAGAATCTGATGCCCTTAGACTTTTACTTTTGGGGTTATGTGAAGCAACATGTGTACATTGAATGCATCAACGACATTAATCACTTAAAACAGAGAATCACAGACTTTATTCACTCTGTTACACCAGATGTCCTTACCCATGTGTGGCAAGCACTTCACTATCATTTGGATGTGTGTAGGGCAACAAATGGAGTCCACATCGAACTGCACTGAATAGGTATGAAACTGGGAGAGTTTTTCTTTTATTTGGAGCAGATTTCACATTTCTATCGTCTTTTGTTGCTTTCCAGTGACTGGTCAAAAGTTTACCATGACTTTACGAACACACTGTGTTAATTTAGTGAGTATTTAGTCAGCCACAAATTGTGCAAGTTCTCCCACTTAAAAAGATGAAGGAGACCTGTAATTGACTTAATAGGTAGACCACAACTATGAGAGTCAAAATGAGAAGACAAATACAGAAAATCACCTTGTCTGATTTGGCAAGATTTATTTTGCAAATTATGGTGGAAAATAAGTATTTGGTCACCTAAAAACACAGACCTCTTCTTTAAGAGGCTCCTCTGTTCTCCACTTATTACCTGTACTAATGGCACCTGTTTGAACTTGTTATCAGTATAAAAGACACCTGTCCACAACTTCAAACAGTCACACTCCAAACTCCACTATAGTGAAGACCAAAGAGCTGTCGAAGGACACCAGAAACAATATTTTAGCCCTGTTCCAGGCTGGGTGGGAAGACAGAATCTGCAATAGGCAAGCAGCTTGGTGTGATTAAATCAACTGTGGGACCAATAATAAGAAAATGGGAGACATACAAGACCACTGATAATCTCCCTCGATCTGGGGCTCCACACAAGATCTCACCCCGTGGGGTCAAAATGATCACAAGAACGGTGAGCAAAAATCTCGCAACCACACAGGAGAACACACTACACTGCCAGGGACTCAGATCCTGCAGTGCCAGACGCGTCCCCCTGCTTAAGCCAGTACATGTCTGGGCCAGTCTGAAGTTTGCTAGAGAGCATTTGGATTATCCAGAAGAGTATTGGGAGAATGTCATATGGTCTGATGAAACCAAAGTTGAACTGTTTGGTTGAAACAAAACTTGTGGTGTTTGGAGGAGACAGAATGCTGAGTTGCATCAAAAGAACACCATACCTACTGTGAAGCATGGGGGTGGCAACATCATGCTATGAAGCTATTTCTCTGCAAAGGGACCAGGATGACTGATTCATGTACATGAAAGAATGAATGTGGCTAAGTATCGTGAGATTTTGAGTGCAAACCTCCTTCCATCAGCAATGGCATTGAAGATGAAACGTGGATTTGGTCTTTCAGCATGATAATGATCCCAAGCACACCACCAGGGCAACAAAGGAGTGGCTTCTTAAGAAGCATATGAAGGTCCTGAAGTGGCCTAGACACTCTCCAGATCTCAACCCCATAGATAAACCTTTGGAGGGATTTGAAAATTCGTGTTGCCCAGCGACAGGCCCAAAACATCACTGCTCTAGAGGAGATCTGCATGGAGGAATGGGCCAACATACCACCAACAGTGTGTGCCAACCTTGTGAAGACTTACAGAAAATGTTTGACCTCTGTCATTGTTAACAAAGTATATATAACAAAATATTGAGATGAACTTTTGTTAATGACCAAATACGTATTTTCCACCAGAATTTGAAAAGTAAACCTTGCCAAATCAGACAAAGTGATTTTCTGGATTTGTTTTCTCATTTTGACTCTCATAGTTGTGGTCTACCTATGATGTCAATTGCAGGCCTCTCTCATCTTTTTAAGTGGGAGAACTTGCACAATTGGTGGCTGACTAAATACTTTTTCCCCCACTGTAATATTTGGTACAGAAACCTTTATTTGCAATTACAGAGGTCAGACGTTTCTTGTAGTTCTTGACCAAGTTTACACACACTGCAGCAGGGATTTTGGCCCACTCCTCCATACAGATCTTGTCCTGAGCTTTCAGGTTTCGGGCTGTTACTGGGAAACATTGAGTTTCAGCTCTCTCCAAAGATTTTCTATTGGGTTCAGGTCTGACGACCATGCTTCACGGTTGAGATGGTGTCCTTGGGTTGTACTCATGGAGTTGATACCAAAAAGATCTATTTTTGGGTCATCTGACCACATGACCTTCTCCCATGCCCCCTCAGCATCATCCAGATGGTCATTGGTGAACTTCAAATGGGCCAGGGCATGTTCTTGCATGAGCAGCGGGACCTTGTGTGCCCTGCAGGATTTTAATCCATGACATCGTAGTGTGTTACTGACGGTATGTTTGAGACTGGTCCCAACTCTCTTCAGGTCATTGACCAGGTCCTACTGTGTAATTCTGTGTTGATTACAGATCTTTCTCAGTATCATTTTCCACCACGAGACGAGATCTTACATGGAGCCCCAGACGTAGGAATTTTGACAGTCATCTTGTGTTTCTTCCATTTTCTAATAATTGTGCCAACAGTTGTTGCCTTCTCACCAAGCTGCTTGCTTATTGACTAGTAGCCCATCCCAGCCTTGTGCAGGTCTTCAATGTTGTCCCTGGAGTCCTTAGACAGCTCTTTGGTCTTGGCCATGGTGAAGTGGTTGGAGTGTGATTGAGTGTGTGTACAGGTGTCTCTTATACAGTTAACGAGTTCAAACAGGTACAATTAATACAGGTAATGAGTGCACAGTAGGAGTGCTTCTTAAAGCCCAATTAACTTGTCTGTGAGAGCCATAATTCTTGCTGGTTGGTTGGTGATCAAATAACTATTTCATGCAATAAAATGCAATTTAATTATATAAAAATCATACAGTGTGATTTTCTGGATTGTATTTCTAGATTCTGTGTCTCACAGGTGAAGTGTACCTACGATAATAATTACAGACCTCTCCATTCTTTGTAGGTGGGAAAACTTGCAAAATCGGCAGCATATCAAATACTTATTTTCCCCACTTCATTTAGTGTCTGCGTTGAATTTAGCACAATGAATAAATATTCTCTGCCCTCTTTGTGACTGTACATGCTGTCTCTCATCTCCACACTGAAAATTCGTGTGCCACCCTCACCCCTCCCACTTCCCTCTAATACCTCTAACACTGAGAACATAGAGAGGGAACGCATATAACTATGAGGAGCAGAGTAGGATTTCTGATTGATTTATTACATTTTTGCAAAGACTCTCAGCCAAAAAAAGGATTCTAAGATCTCTACTATGTTCTCATATGACCCTCGCATAACCTGAGGATAAGGGGCTTTAAGTCACCTGTATGAATTGAGCTTTCTTTGTTTTAGAATACCTTTGGACACATTTTGCAACATGGCCATGGGAATTCCTGTTTAGGAATATTATTAAAAATAAGCCTTGATATTAAGTGGTCAGATTAGATCATAAATGGCACTGTATGACTTTGAGGCAGCAGTGAGCACGTGTGACTGCTATTCCTGTAGACTAAGAAATAAAGGGGTGGGTACTGCTTACCACTTTGGAAACAGTATTCATTCCGGTTGGAGTTCACTGGTGGATGCAGATCCCACTGGTGAAAGCAGCAATAATGAGAAGTGGAGGGATTCCAATCCAGCATGACCATCCAAAAAATGGATGGTCATGCTGGATTGGAATCCCCCCTCCCATTTCTTATTTCTGTAGACAATTATTTGATCAGTGGTCACATATTCTCTCACTACCATCTCCATTCCCACAGGTTCATCATTCACAATCTGATCTGAACGCTTAACATAAGTGCTCAATTCCAATAATATTCCTGAAAAAATATTCCAACGGCCATGTTGAAAAATGTGTCCAACGTTTAACCCCTTAATGACAGCCAATACATCTTTTTACTGACCTGAGATAAAAGAGAATATCACACCCACACAGGTGACAATCCAGCAGCTGTCGGCTGTGGCACTATAGTTAACAACTTGCTGCATCACAAATGATCAGTGTTGGCACCGTTCATATCTGTTTAACCCCTTAGTTGCTGCTGTCAAAAGTGACTACATCAAATAAATGGTTAATAGATTGCGGGGGCTTGCACTTTAATCTAATTGACACACCGAGATCATGATTGTGTGGTCCTGATGTTTGCCATAGCCGTTCATTGTCAAATAGCGGCCTTAGAGTCTCCCAGCTATAGCGGTCAGTTCAGAAGTTACCGACATTTAGGTGGTAAACAAACACTTTTTCATTCCGGCTATACCACTTTGCATTAATTCCTGAAAATCACCTGAAGGGTTAATAAACTATCTGACAGAAGTTTTCAATATGTCAGGGGGCACTGTTTTTAAAATGGTATCATGTTTGGGGTTTTCCAATATATAGCACCCCCAAAGTCACTTCCAACCTGGATGGTCCCTCAAAAAATAAATTTTGTAAATTTCTTTGAAAAAATGAAAAATTACTGCTACATATTTAAACCTCCTAAAAGGCTAACAAAATAAATTAGCATTTTAAAAATGGTGCTGATCTAAGGCAGACATGTGGGAAATGTTATTTATTAATGTTTTTCTGTGGTATCGCTATTTGGATTAACAGGATAATCATTCAAAGTTTGAAAATTGCAAGTTTTTTTACATTTTTGTCAAATTTCTGATATTTTTTATAAATAAACACAAAACATATCGACCTAAATTTACCATTATCATAAATTATAATGTGCCATGAAAAAATAATTTCAAAATCAATGGGATTTGTTGAAGCATTCCTGAGTTATCCCCACATAAAGTGACATTGGTCAGAATTTAAAAAATTGGCTCCGTCACTAAGGGGTTAATATTGTCCAATATGTTTGAAAAAAGATGTCTACATTTGAAATAATTTTATTTTAAGGGATTGTCCACTATTTGGGCTGCCCATTCTCAATTGTTATGTTTCCCTTGTAAAATCATAATACCCATACTCACTTCCAGTGCCGGCACCATTTCAGCAGTCATTGCACTGGTTCTCCTGGGGCTTGCATAACATTGTTATACCATGCGATCCTTGTGGCCAAAGTACTGTGAAGAGATTTGTGGCTGATGCAGAGCACAGATGGGTTTGTGCAGATAAAGGCATAATGAGGAAGGTTTCGGCCAGACAAATTCTTCAGATTTAGAGAGCAGGTGCTATATAATACCACTATAAAGCATCAAACAGGTATTTGAAGCTGTTGGTGCCTCTGGAGTCCCGTGAACTTCAAGGTTTAGGATTGTCAAGAGGCTTGAGTTGTGCATAAACCTAGTATTAAACAATACTCATAAGCACAAACAGTTTCATTTGGCCCAGACATACATGAAGATTTTAAAATAGTCTTGCTTACTGATGAGTGATGTGCAACCCAAGATTGTCCAGATGGATGGAGTAGTGGATGGTTGGTGGATGGTCACAAAGTCCCAACAAGGCTGCTACACCATCAAGGAGGTGGCGGAGTCATGTTTTGAGTCAGAATCACGGGGAGACATCTGGTAGGCCTATTTGGGTCCTTGAAGGTGTGAAAACTACCTCAGCAAAGTATATAGTCTCTGATTGACAACTCTCTTCCACGGTAGTAAAAGAAGAACCGTTCCAGCCGTAGCAAAATCATCTTCTTACTGACAATGCACCGTCTCATGCTGCAAAGACCTCTGGGTCATTACCTGTTAAGGGCATAAAATGACAGAAACTCATTGGGTGGCCACCAATCACCACCTCCATGGATTGCTTGGCTGAGATTGGTGGTTTCACCACTATTTTGTACCTGTGTTGCCTTTTTTAGTAATGGGGTCTGCTGCATCCTATTTGTGCATTTTCCGTTGTGACTTTGGCTGGTAAATACCATTTCTCCTTAAGATGTTTTTGATTGAAAAAACTTTTGATTTCAGTAAATGTGACCTCTTAATGCTACAAAATTCAACAAATTTTCAGTTCTTTATAACCTATAAATTGTTTCGAAACTCTGCTGTACGTAATACTTTGGAACAGCGCATTTTGAGTTTTCTTAGTTTTGAAGAATATGTTGTTATCATTGCTAAGTTTGTCCAATAAAATGTGATTTATCCTTTATCGGTTGATGAACATTATACTGACTCATATACATCGACCACTTAGGAAAATCAGAGAAAAATAGCATTTGCATAATAATTTGGAACGTGGTGTAACAAAATTTTAAAACCCATTTAATTTCTGTTTCCACATGTCGGTATCCTAAACTTCATATCATTCCTCTGTAATATTTGTGCTATTGACCTTTTGCAATTTATGGGACTCACTTACTGGCCTCCATCTTCAAAAGAATTTTAATAAATGTTCATATCTAATTTCCTAAATGTTGAACCCACTCTTTATTGAGTTGAGTAACATCCATTTCTGAAAATTCTTAATTCGTTCCAAAAATTTTTTGTTCCTAAAACGGCAGCATAATATCATAAAGCGTAACATGTTTGGTGACTTGACTAAACTCATAATTTTTTTTTTTTTTTTAAATCAATCAAGCATGGAAGGGCAACAGTTAATTAAGTGGGAAGTTTGGGACCAGAGCACTTTGTAGTGGGCGGAGAGGGTCATGTTGGAGGGTCAGTATTAATCAATGCTGGCTGATAATGGCAGATGGGTGCTGAAGCATAGACTAATGGAAACCAGCTGTCAGTAACAGCCTGTAAAGTGGATAGAAATTTCCACATATGATTGCTGTCCATGGTGCTCAACATTAGACCTCACGCAGACACAATATTCCAGAGCCAAACACCGCATGCCATAGTATGGTGAATCTGTACCCATCGTATAATGGAAGTACACTCCCTGAGAATCAATGCTCCTAGAGGAGAATAATGAGTGAAAGTAATCATCCGCATGCCTCCATATCAAACCAGAGGCCTACAGAGATAATGCATGTGTTTACAGAGCCCTCTTATGGCTTGTTAAAGCTATATAAATCTCTAGGATCTGGAGGTCAATGCTAGCGAAATATAAAGGTGTCCGTAGAAGAAACTCAGCTTATTTAGGTGGTATTGACCAAGGTTCTAATTTCTATGATGTTGACTTTCCTTTGTCAGCAAATATGGTGGAAAAAAAGGATCAGGCATGTTGGATTTCAGGTTGACCCATCCTTTCTTTCCAAGGGGCATTAGCCAATGCCAATGAACAGATTTTTTGTTTGGTTAGGGTTCGAGTTCACAATAATGATACACAATGTCCCATTAATATTCAGTTGTACCCTGTCTAAGCTGAGCAAGCTATATTCAATGGGACATTATAGTATTGGGTTCAACATTACAATCCCTTTCTATTAACAAGGCAAAGATATGGGACACTTTTTGGCTCCATAACATAACATTTTGGGTAAACTCAAACTGTAAATAATTTTGTTACTAGCAGATTCCATGCTGGGATATTGGCTAATCTGACAGTGATGTGTACTGTAGACACTAGAAGAAATGAGCGGATTATGCTAAATTCTCCAGACCCAAGCGCATAATAAATGCAAGATGTAAAAAATCCAAATCCTTCTATTCACCTCACTGCTCACCTCTCAGGTATCTCCACTCCTTTCCATCATCTGTCTGCTCCTGCTTGCACTAAAATACCCAAGCATCTCACGCAGGGCTGGGATTTTATCTCTGATGGGCTCCGGGAGGGTACTGCGTTAACACGCACAAGGTCAAGGCGCACACCGTGATGTCATGATGCCCTAAACTTTCATATACTTCCTGAGCCACCATCAAAGCTGGCCAGTGTAAGAGGACAGGGGATTTGAAAAAGAGCAGAGGTGATCTGAAGATGCGGAAAGGGCTTGGTAGGTGACAGTGGAGATCAGAGGGGCCAGAAATATGAGTGGTGAATCAGTGTAAGGAGTTTTTTTTAGACATTTTTATGGCCATTTATAGCTCAGAGGAATGATGGTCTGCAAACTCCAATTTGGCAGCATCCGAGCAGAAGCGAAATAAGAATTCCTCATTTTGACAAATGCGGATTTTTGTAAGTTTCAATTAGAATTCAATTCCATTATAATATATTTGCTCATCTATAAACACCAGACATACATTACTGCAGTTCAATAACTTTTTTAAAGTTGCACAAAAGTAGAAATACTGGAAGTGATGCATAAAGTTCACTAACTTTTTGCTGAGGGATATATAGTAATATAGTATTAGCTATAATTGATAGAAGTCAATTTTACAAGGCGAAGTTGGACAACGTTTCAACAATTGGTCAATGTTAGGGCAATCTGTAAATAGAATGGAAAGAGTGAGGTTCCTGTTCCTGGTTGGTTTCATGATCTTTTGGGTAGTGGAACATCCAAAAGATTGAGGTTTCCACATGTCGGGAAAATGTGAAAGCAGCACCAAGTGCTTCTCAACGTTTCTGTGCTGCCTCTCTGGTCGATATTGAAATATGATTCATGGTGAAGGCTGGTAGTGATCACTAGTCATGAAAATGTTTCAAGGGTTAGCTGACCATTCACTCAAATGCTCACCAGGTTGGTCAATCCAAAGGTATGGTCGTCTGACCAAACAGAGCGACCTATGCTCCATTTAGAAGCAAAGATGTTTTCTAAATGGAGAGTTATATTTAAAGAGGTTGTCCACTACTTGCACAACTACTTCTCAATCCTCAAGCTCCCCTCATCAGTAAAATAAATATGGGAAGCACAGTGGCTCAGTGCTTCCTTGCCGCGCTTGGGTCCTGGGTTCAAATCCCACCAAAGACAACATCTACAAGGAGTTTGTATGTTCTCCCCATATTTGCGTGGGTTTCCTCCAGGTTCTCCAGTTTCCTCCCTCATTCCAAAGACATACTGGTAGGGAATTTAGATTGTGAGCCCCAATGCGGACAGTGATGATAATTTCTGTAAAGCGCTGCAGCATAATATAGCGCTATATAAGCAAAGCAAAGTAATAATAAAAACACTTATACTCTTGCCTCTGGTGCCAGCGGTGATACAGCGCTGGCTTTCCTGGAGATCGTGTAACATTGTTATGTCATGCGATTCCTGCAGCCAATCAGTGCTGGCGTCATACTCTCCTCCTTCAGACATATCACATACAGTACATCTGGAGGAAATAAGATAGCGGCAGAAGCTCTCATTTCCTCCTTTTGTATGTGATTTGTCCAAAGGCAGGAAGAGTAAAGCCAGTGCTGATTGGCAGCAGGGATTGTGTGACATAACAATGTTACGCAATCCCTGAGAGAGCCAGTGCTGGAAATGCTGAAATGGTGCCAGCACTGGTGATGAATATAAGTTTTATAATGTTACAAGAGGGAAATACAAGGATTGAGAAGGGGGTTTATCCAAGTAGAAGACAATCTCATTAATATTACGTGTTCACGAGTAGTGTATGGGAAGCAAACAATGCAACCCATCCAAATTTAGAAAACCTGCAAAAAATGGTCAAAGCACTGCAGTTACTACAATCAATAATTAATTTAATTATAACATTAAAATCAAAATATTAAACATGAGTGACATGATAAATCTGGCGGCATCAAACAGAGCACGTATAAATAATCACAGTAGGAAAGTCTAAGTTTGCATAAATTAATGCCTGATCGGGTACTGAAGAGTATAAATTATTAATAAATAAATTGAAAACCACAATAAATTGCTTCGAGTAAAGTGCTGGCGTAATATGTATGGGAAGCTATGCGGCCACTGCGTAAACACTCACTATGTCATAATGGTCAAAAATAGACAGAATAGCAAAAGGTAAATGATACTATAAGACCTGATCCTAAAGATGTACGCATACCCCATTACACGTTTCGGTGTACTCGTTTGTTAGGGTAGTGGGGTTATTTTTGCCATTTTTGACTACTCTCCCACCTGCCATTCTTTAACTTATTGTTCCTCTGTGAGTTTGTGAACCTTGGGTTCCTCCTGACCACAACAGCTTCTTCCCTTTCTGCCTGACTTCCTTGTATACCTGACTTTTCCACTGGCCATGATTTTCCAACTAGCTACAAACTGCCAATCGGAAACTACTCTGGGGTTTGTGACTTGGGAACTCTGTAAAATCCAGATCCCTGTATAGAAGCTATAAAGACCAGGGATCCCGAGAGTCAGTGCCCAGTGTAACCAGCATCAAGTGGACTGCGGTTTAGACCAAGGATCCCGAGAGTCAGTGCCCAGTGTAACCAGCATCAAGAGGACTGCGGTTTTCCTTCATTTGCTGGTAAGTATGTTAAAACATTAAGGGGCTTGTCCCACTAGGTGAAAATGTATTTTTCTACTTAAATGCATGTATTTTGGGCTCAAAAAATGCTTTTGCAATACGGTTTCATAAAAAATATTGCCTCGTTTGGCTTTTACAGGCTCTTTGTGTTCTTTGCTTTGCGCACATTCAACCTTGATCTTAAATGTGCTATGATAAAAAAGACATAAAAGAGCCAGAAACTCTCATATTGGACTGTCAGAACAAGCTCAATGATGGATTCTCAGTTAACCTGTTCTGCAGCCGGCATTAGACAGAGGCTGTAGAACGCAAATGGTGCAAAATTTTGAATGAAACCCAATTACAGAAATTATTTTTAACCCCAATTACATGCAATTCAATTTAAAAAGAAATTGTCCCAAAGGCGGACAGCATGGGCAACACAGTGGCTCAGTGGCCCCGAGTTCAAATCCCACCAAGGACAACATTTGTATGCTCCCCTGTGTTTGTGTGGGTTTCCTCCAGGTTTTCTGGTTTCTCTCATACCCAAAGACTGATAGGGAATTTAGATGGGGACAGTGATAAGAATTAGGGATGAGCGGACCCGTGGAATTCCGAGTTCTGGTACCTGACCCAAACTTTATTCCAAAGTTTGGTTTGGGAACCAGAACTTGGACTTGAACCCCATTGAAAACAATGAGTTCCCGAACTTTTGAGCTGGAAAAATTTTCTCTCTAATGGACTTTCCCCAGAACTCCGAAAATTGTACCGGATTTTTGGTGTTCGGTGTTTAGCACAGGACACTAACTGTCCGGCACAAACTCGGAACTTTTACATTTGGGTTTGCTCTTCTCTGTACAGCACTGTGGTATATGATTGTGCTATATAAGTAAGCATAATAAATAAACCCATGCTTGATGCGGTCTGTGGTGCCCCTGAGGGTTCGCCACAGAGGTACTGCACCTCCTCCTGAGGTGCAGTATCCCACTCCTCAGGTAAGATGGTAACACCTGACCAGACTCCAGCACCTGCACCCAGCACAGACACCTTAGAACAGCAGAGCACCCTTTATGGCAGCTGCTTTGGTACATGAAGGGTGCTGGGAGGTAGGTGGAGCTTAGATTGCACTAAGAGGGGAAAGCTGACAGGAAGTTAGGGCAGTCCTATAGAGGGGGAAGTGGAGAAAGGATGTAGATGCTTCAGAAAGAGAGAAAGAGAAAGATCAGTTCTTCAGAAGAAAGATAGAAAAGGACGGCACGTGAGGAGGAGAGAGCTGGGGACTAGGGCTAGAGCAAAGCCCTTCCCTAAGTTTAATGCGCCAATATCCGAGGAATCCAGTATCATTGCCTTCTTCCTGCGTCACCTTCTCAGCACTGCTACATCTCTGTGCCGGAACACTACACCATCTACTTCAACATCTACTACTGCTGCCCTGGGACTACAGCTCTGCCTGTGGAGAGCTATTACATCTTTGCTGCACAACATCTCTCCCAGAGGATCTGCACTGCAGCGCTGGTCCCCTTCTGACCAGATACCACAGGTGGCGTCACGAACTTATCCATACATAAACTTTATTCATTTCCACCTATTTTACAAGGACACCCAGGGCCACGGACCGGGTCACCGCCACCGCCACCGCGATACCTCCCCTTTAAGATACTAGCCTGGTATCGAGTACGTGAGAAGAACCCCACTTGCCCTAGGGGGGCTCCAGGTCTCTTTCTGGACTTGTTTTTCTGGCCAAGATGCTTAATTGGAATGAGATCTGGGAATTTGCAGACATGAAGTCATCAAAAGACAGTTCAATGTAGAAGCTATAGAAGGCAAAAGGCAGAAAACTTTTAATGAAACCCAATTACAAAAATAATTTTTAGCCAAAAATACATGCTTTTAAGTTAGTAAAGGAAAATGTCACCGAAGAAGGACAACCTAATTTACTGTTGGACCCCTAATCCTCTATTCTCTAGTCCTCATTTACAAATACTGTATAGAGGATCGTTCCAAACAAAATTAGAGGAAAAACAATTTAAATTACCAAAGCAAAATTTTCACAAAAAATATTAAATAAAAATTCATCTATAGGTAGTTTTAGCAAAGGCAGCCAATCAACAATTTGCTCTTTATTACCTTCCAATTTGCTCCATGTAGACGGTGTCTGATTGGCTGCTATTGATCACTAACCTCCTGCATTTCCATCGCTTTCTGACATATTGCAGAGGCACAGATCACTTATTATAAAATAGTGGTTTGATACTTGAAAGAAATTTCGACCAAACAGGTTCAGTTTCGAAATGAAGCGGAGGAGCTTTCACTAAATCAAATCTTTCAATCCATGTGAGGTGACGTCTGGAACAGGGATGGAGAAAGAACGAAGATATGAGAAAATCGATGTCCGGTCCCCCATAAAATAAAGCGAGATTTATTCGCGGGTGGTTATTTCTGTAGATTTAAAGCAATAGTACGAGAAGGGGACAATGAAAATGAAAAAACTTTTTTGCCATGAAATTCCATTTCATGGCTTTTCTGTCAGTCTTAGGTAATTCATTCTGGAAGAAAGAGTTAGAATATTAGTACAAAGAAACTTTTACTTTCCACCATCCCAATAAATACTACATATTTGTTTTGTCAAATTTTCTCATTTATCTTGATGCTTGATCTCTGGGGAATTTCTGTCAGTGGCTAAAAAAGAACAAGTTTACTGATGAACAAAAATGTGTGATAAATTGATGTCCTAAAAGAAGATGGCTGAGTATAGTGGCCTATTAAATTCTGTGTCCTAGAGAAATTGGGATTTTTCTTCAGTTTTTTTTTAATGCTTCAGGATATTTAGTATTTTAAGGTTATATGAGAGAAAATGTTTATACTTTAAAGGTATGTACACTTTTGAAACAATTTGATTTTTTGATCCAAAAATGAAGTAACTTTGCAAATAGCTGTGTTTTTTATTGGTGCTGTGTGATGGACATTGCCACTGTGGGCAGTGTGACCTGGAGTCTTGGGGGCTTTGCCTTGCAGCATTGATGCTGTGGGGAACCAGGTCTCTCTGCCTACTCGCGGGATATCGCTTTGGCGGTGGTCGGCACATGCCGCCTCTCCTTTAAGTCTAGGGACCTACTGGGAATTTCACCGTGACGTGGCAGTGTGCTTCACGCATCAGGTGATCAGAAAGTTAAGTTTGTAAATTTTTCCCTAACGGCATTAGATAAGTTTATGAGATTTGGGTGTGCTGTCCATGTCTTTTATTGTACAGCTATGGTATATCATAATGAGCTGCTGGGGGACACAGGGTACATTATAAGGAATCACTGAGGACGCACAGTGTACATTGTAAGAATTTTTGAGGGTCATAGTGGATATTATAATTCATTGTTGGGGGTCACGCTATATATTATAGTTTATTGCTTGGGCACAGTGTAGGTTATAATTGCTGGGGTGCAGAGTATATATTATAACTAATTGCTGGGGGTACAGCATTTATTATAGTAAATTCTTGGGGAGCACAGTGTATATTATAATTAATTGTCAGGGCACAGTTTATTTTATAACTAATTGCTGGGGGCAAATTGCATTTTATAATTAATTGCTGGGCTATATGGTGTATATTATAATTAATTGCTGGGGTGTACGGTTTATATTATAATTAATTGTTGGGGTGCCCAGTGTATATTATAAGTAATTGCCAGAGCACAGTGTATTTTATAATTGTTTGGGAGCACAGTGTATATTATAATTAATTGCTAGGTACACAGTGTATTTTATAATTAACTAGCTGAAGAGCCCGGCGCTGCCCGGGCATAGTAACTAACTACGGTTATTTATAGCAAATTATAAAGATTATATCTATATATACATAAAATGGAGTGTATAGCCCCGCCCACTCCGCATAGCCACATTCACTATAGTATCCCACATCATCCCGTCAGCCAGAATCACTGGACAACTCCCCCTAATATCCCACATCATCTCATCATAGCCACTGGACTACTACCCCTAATATCCCACATCATCCCGTCAGAGCCACCGGACTGCTACCCCTATTATCCCACATAATCCCGTCAGAGCCACATGACTACTACCCATAATATCCCACATCATCCCATCAGCCAGAGCCACCGGACTACTCCCCCTAATATCCCACATCATCCCGTCAGCAAGTGCCACTGGACAACTACCACTAATATCCCACATCATCCCATCACAGCCACTGGACTACTATCCCGAATATCCCATATCATTCCGTCAGCCAGAGCCACCGGATTACTACCCCTAATATCCCACATTATCCCGCCAGAGCCACCGGACTACTACCCCTAATATCCCACATCATCCTATCAGAGCCACCGGACTACTACCACTAATATTTCACATCATCCAGTCAGAGCCACCGGACTACTACCTCTAATATCCCACATCATCCCGTCAGAGCCACCGGACTGCTACCCCTAATATCCCACATCATCCAGTCAGAGCCACCGGACTACTACCTCTAATATCCCACATCATCCCGTCAGAGCCACCGGACTACTACCACTAATATCCCACATTATCCCGTCAGCCAGAGCCACCAGACTACTACCCCTAATATACCACATCATCCCATCAGCCAGAGCCACCGGACTACTCCCCCTAATATCCCACATCATCCCATCAGCCAGAGCCACCTTACTACTACCCCTAATATCACACATCATCCCGTCAGCCAGAGCCACCCGACTACTACCCCTAATATCCCACATCATCCCGTCAGCAAGAGCCACTGGACAACTACCACTAATATCCCACATCATCCCATCACAGCCACTGGACTACTATCCCGAATATCCCATATCATTCCGTCAGCCAGAGCCACCGGATTACTACCCTCATATCCCACATTATCCCGCCAGAGCCACCGGACTACTACCCCTAATATCCCACATCATCCTATCAGAGCCACCGGACTACTACCACTAATATTTCACATCATCCAGTCAGAGCCACCGGACTACTACCTCTAATATCCCACATCATCCCGTCAGAGCCACCGGACTGCTACCCCTAATATCCCACATCATCCAGTCAGAGCCACCGGACTACTACCACTAATATCCCACATTATCCCGTCAGCCAGAGCCACCAGACTACTACCCCTAATATACCACATCATCCCATCAGCCAGAGCCACCGGACTACTACCCCTAATATCCCACATCATCCCATCAGCCTGGGGTCAGAACCAGAGTGCTGAGTGGAACGGTCCTAACTTACATATCAGAGATCTCTTTAATAGAACTTGGGTTCAGAATCAGAGCGCTGAGCGATTTGCCCTAACTTCCATACCGGAGATCCCTTTAAGAGAGGCCTGGGGTCAGTACCAAAGTGCAAAGTGGATTTGCCCTCACTTCCATACTGGAGATCCCTTTAAGAGGGGCCTGGGGTCAGAACCAGAGTGCAGAGTGGATTTGCCCTCACTTCCATACTGGAGATCCCTTTAAGACGGGCCTCGGGTCAGAACCAGAGCGCTGTGTGGATTTGCCCTGACTTCCATACCAGTGATCCCTTTAATAGAAGTCTGGGGTCAGAACCAGAGTGCTGAGGGATTTGCCCTAACTTTCATACCGGAGATCTGCTGAGGTGTTTTGGAGCGGGAAAACTGTTGCTCATAGCAACCAATCATAGCTCAGCTTCTTTTAAACAGTTCTGGTGAAATGAAAGATGCATTGCTTAGTGATTGGGTGGGGCTATATGGAGTGGGCGTGGCTGATACATACACACATGCATTTTTTTATATATATATATATATATACATACAGTATATATATATTTATATATATATATATATATATATATATACTAACTGAAGAGCCCAGCGTTGTCCGGGCATAGTAAAAACTGTGGTTAACAAATTATGATGATTATATTGCACATAAAAGTATTTCACATCATATATTCAACACTACAGATTTGCAAGACAGCCTTATTCCTCCTGCATCTCATGCTCCTTTTTATACAGCCTCCTCCTGCCCCTCACGCTCCTACTTTATACACAGCATTTTTCTGCAGCACAACTTTTCTCCTTATAGTCCTCCGGCAACACCTCACACTCCTCTTCCATATACAATTGGAAACACTTGATCCTGAGAGAAATTACACTAATTGCAATACAGCGTATCGTATACAGAGCCTACTTTTTCTGTAGCATCACACTTTTCTCCTTTAGACCTTGTTCACACACTATTTGGTCAGTATTTTTCCTTCAGTATTTGTAAGTTAAAACTTGGAGTAAAACAATCAGAGGAAAAGTATATTAGAAACACGTCACCACTTCTGTATTTTTCTCCCACTCGTGGTTTTGGCTTATAAATACTGAGGTAAAATACTGACCTAATACTGAACGTGTGAATGTGGTCTTATACACAGCCTCCACCTGCAGCGCATCACTCTTCTCCATACACAGACTCGTACTGCAACAGTACCTCACTCCTCTCATTTTCCCCTCACTCCTCTCATTTTCCCCTCACACCTCTCATTTTCCCCTCACTCCTCTCATTTTCCCCTCACTCCTCTCATTTTCCCCTCACTCCTCTCTTTCTCCACTCACGCCTCTCATTTTCCCCTCACTCCTCTCATTTTCACCTCACTCCTCTCATTTTCCCCTCACTCCTCTCATTTTCCCCTCACATCTCTCATTCTCCACTCACTCCTGTCATTTTCCCCTCACTCCTCTCATTTTCCCCTCACTCCTCTCATTTTCCCCTCACTCCTCTCATTTTCCCCTCACTCCTCTCATTTTCCCCTCACATCTCTCATTCTCCACTCACTTCTCTCATTTTCCCCTCACTCCTCTCATTTTCCCCTCACTCCTCTCATTTTCCCCTCACTCCTCTTATTTTCACCTCACTCCTCTCATTTTCCCCTCACACCTCTCATTTTCACCTCACTCCTCTCATTCTCCCCTCACTCCTCTCATTTCCCCCTCACACCTCTCATTCTCCACTCACTCCTCTCATTTTCCCCTCACACCTCTCATTCTCCCCTCACTCCTCTCATTTTCCCCTCACTCCTCTCATTTTCCCCTCACTCCTCTCATTCTCCCCTCACTCCTCTCATTCTCCCCTCACTCCCCTCATTTTCCCCTCACACCTCTCATTCTCCCCTCACTCCTCTCATTTTCCCCTCACTCCTCTCATTTTCCCCTCACTCCTCTCATTTTCCCCTCACTCCTCTCATTTTCCCCTCACACCTCTCATTCTCCACTCACTCCTCTCATTTTCCACTCACACCTCTCATTCTCCCCTCACTCCTCTCATTTTTCCCTCACTCCTCTCAGTCTCCCCTCACTCCTCTCATTTTCCTCTCACTCCTCTCATTTTCCCCTCACACCTCTCATTCTCCACTCACTCCTCTCATTTTCCACTCACACCTCTCATTCTCCCCTCACTCCTCTCATTTTTCCCTCACTCCTCTCAGTCTCCCCTCACTCCTCTCATTTTCCTCTCACTCCTCTCATTTTCCACTCACACCTCTCATTCTCCCCTCACTCCTCTCATTTTTCCCTCACTCCTCTCAGTCTCCCCTCACTCCTCTCATTTTCCTCTCACTCCTCTCATTTTCCACTCACACCTCTCATTCTCCCCTCACTCCTCTCATTTTTCCCTCCGCCCCTTCCCTTGATGTCATGCCTCCAGGAGCAACTCTATTCTAGACACAATGAAGCTAGATGTGGCCTGTGTCTGCCGCGCACTGATACTCTGAAAGCGGCGGCCTTGATTGTAGCTCGCACTGGCTGGGATGTCGCAGTCGGTGAGTTTTGCAGGGTGGCTTTCAAGTGGAATGTGTCTCCACCTGTGTGCACTAACAACGTGGGCCTTGTGGACAGGGTTTTGCGTATGGAGTGGGTGTGGCTATGCAGAGTGGGTGGGACTATGTGGAGTGAGCGTGGTTTGATACATACACACAAATACATGCGGTTGGAGGGCACCGTGTATATTATATTTAATTGTTGGAGGGCACAGTGTATATTATAATTAATTGCTAGGTGCACAGTGTGTTTTATAATTCTTCAGGGGCACAGTGTATATTAAAATTAACTGTTGAGGGCCACGGTGTATATTATTGTTGGGAGCATGATTATAATTAATTGATTGGGTCACAGTGTATATATTTATCTGCTAGTTCATAGTGTTTATAATTATTTGGGAGCACGAATATAATTAACCCCTTAGCGACAGAGCCAGTTTGCAGCTTAATGACCGGGCCAATTTTTACAATTCTGACCACTGTCAATTTATGAGGTTATAACTCTGGAACGCTTTAATGGATCCCTCTGATTCTGAGAATGTTTTTTCATGACATATTTTACTTCATGTTAGTGCTAAAATTTCTTCGATAAGTCTTGTGTTTAATTATGAAAAAAACGGAAATATGGCAAAAATGTTGAAAATTTTGCAATTTTAAAACTTTATATTTTTATACCCTTAAATCAGAGAGATGTGTCACACAAATTTCTTAATAAATAACATTTCCCACATGTCTACTTTACATCAGCACAATTTTGGATGCAAAATTTTTTTTTGTTAGGAAGTTATAAGGGTTAAAAGTTGACCAGCGATTTCTCATTTTTACAACAAAATTTACAAAACCATTTTTTTACTGACCACATCATATTTAATGTCATTTTGAGGGGTGTACATGACAGAAAATACCCAAAATTGACACCGTTCTAAAAACTAGACCCCTCAAGGTGCTCAAAACCACATTCAAAAGTTTATTAACCCTTTACATGCTTCACAGGAACTAAAGCAATGTGGAAGGAAAAAATTAACATTTAACTTATTTTTGCAAAAAATTTACTTCAGAACCAATTTTTTTTATTTCCACAAGTGTTAAAAGAGAAAATGAACCACAACATTTGCTGTGCAATTTCTCCTGAATACGCCGATACCCCATATGTAGGTGTAAACCACTTGTTCAGCGCACGGCAGAGCTCGCAAGGGAAGGAGCCCGTTTGACTTTTTCAACGCAGAATTGGCTGGAATTGAGATCGGATGCCATGTTGCGTTTGGAGTGCCCCTGATGTTCCAAAACAGTGGAAACCCCCAACAAGTGACCCCATTTTGGAAACTAGACCCCTTAAAGAACTTATTTAGATGTGTGGTGAGCATTTTGAACCTTCAAGTGCTTCACAGAAGTTTATAACGTAGAGCCATGAAAATTAAAAATAATTTTTTTTTCTCAAAAATGATTTTTTAGCCCGCTATTTTTTATTTTCACAAGGCTAACAGAAGAAATTGGACCACAAAAGTTTTTGTGCAATTTGTCCTGAGTACGCTGATACCCCATATGTGGGGGGAACCACTGTTTGGGTGCATAGGAGAGCTTGGAAGGGAAGGAGTGCCATTTTGGAATGCAGACTTTGATGGAATGGTCTGCGGGCGTCATGTTGCGTTTGCAGAGCCCCTGATGTGACTAAACAGTATAAACCACCCACAAGTGATCCCATTTTGGAAACTAGACCCCCGAAGGAGCTTATCTAGATATGTGGTGAGCACTTTGAACCCACAAGTGCTTCGGAGAAGTTTATAAACGTAGAGCCGTGAAAATTAAAAATCATTTTTTTTCCTCAAAAATGATTTTTTAGCCCGCTATTTTTTATTTCCACAAGGCTAACAGGAGAAATTGGACCACAAATGTTGTTGTTCAATTTGTCCTGAGTACTCTGATACCGCATATGTGGGGGGAACCACTGTTTGGGCGCATGGGATAGCTCGGAAGGGAAGGAGTACCATTTTGGAATGCAGACTTTGATGGAATGGTCTGCGGGCGTCATGTTGCGTTTGCAGAGCCCCTGATGCACCTAAACAGTGAAAACCCCCGACAAGTGCCCCCCTATTGGAAACTAGACCCCCCAAGGAGCTTATTTAGATGTGTGGTGAGCACTTTGAATCCCCAAGTGCTTCACAGAAGTTTATAACCCAGAGCCGTGAAAATAAAAAGTCTTTTTTATTTCCACAAAAGTGATTTTTTAGCCCCCAATTTTTAGACCCCCAAAGTTGGTAAATAGTGGAAACTCCTCAATTATTGCTCCAACCCTAACCCCAACACACCCCTAACCCTAATCCCAACCCTAATTCTAACCCTAATCCTAATTCGCCCTAACCCTAATTCTAACCCTAACCCTAGCCCTAACCCTAGCCCTAACCCTAACCCTAGCCCTAACCCTAGCCCTAGCCGTAACCCTAGCCCTAGCCCTAATGGAAAAATGAAAAAAAAAATATGTGTGATCACATCAGAGGAAAGAGAAATTAAATGCAATATCGCGGCTTTTTTTGCGATCGCCGTTATAGGGTTAATAACAGCGATCGCAAAAGCGGGGTCGGTAAAAACCGACCCGATTCATGTTCTCTGGGGTCTCGGCAACGCCCTGCAGCCGAGACCCCAGAGAAAATCCAACACTGGAGGGCGCTATTTACTTTCTCCACAGCGCCGTGAATTCACGGCTCTGTGGTTTAAGTACCCTTAATTACCACCGTTAAAAGGTGTATCGGCGGTCGTTAAGGGGTTAATTGAAGGGGGCACGGTGTATATTTATTTGCTGGGTCACAGTAAATATTATATTTACCTCTGGAGGGGCAGTTTATTCTCATTTATTTTTGTGGGCACAGTATATGATAATTCATTTCAGGGGGAGCAGTGTTGTGAGTTCATTTTCCCCTTCACTACTGAGGCCCGAGGAACTCCCTCTTCTGGTGAAGAAAGGTAGTGAGCCTGATTGTCAAACACCTGGGGCTGATGATGATGACTGGCTGAGTGGAGTTAATGACTGGATATAAGGCTACCGACGCCCTTCTGGCCTGCGGGTGATTTCTCTGTGGACTTCTAGGAAACCAGTCTGATTCCTGCTCATCTAAAGCTAAGATTTCTGCTTTGCCTTTTTGCATTAGTGTTTTGTTTTCCTTGCTATTCTGCATTCTGCCATTCCCTGCTGGGGTGAGCTGAATCTCCTTTTGCCTGTTGCTCTGTCTTCAGAATATTCCTGAGTACTGACATAGCCTTTTTTGAAGCCTAGCGTCTTCAGGGCCTTTTTTACTGTCAGTTTGTTGGCTCTTATTTTCATAGGGTTTTTCACGGATTGCAGACAGCAGCCTTCCTGTCCTCTCCTATCTAAGCTAGCTTGGGCCCCATCTTTGCTCAGTCTATCTTTCTCTCTGTGTTTTGTTCTTTCTTCTTGCTTCACCGTCATTATATGTGGGGGGCTGCCTTTTGCTTTGGGGTCTGCTCTGGGGCAGTTTAGATTTCCCTTTCTGTCTTTAGGCTATGTAGTCCTCCGGCTGTGATCGAGGGGCCTAGGGCATCGTAGGAGCCCCCCACGGCTACTGCTAGTTGTGTTGATAGGTTCAGGGGTCTGCAATCCGATAGCTGCCAACTTCTCTGGTTTTCTGGACTTAGCTAGCATTTCTATTTTTGCCACCTACGGTGACTCAATCATAACAGCGCAGTGTGTGTTCTAATTCATTTTATCTATTATATAAAGCTGAATGTGTATGTATGTATGTTTGTATGTATGTATGTGTGTATGTCCGGGATTGGCATCTGCACCGTCGCAGCTACAGCCACAAAATTTTGCACAGTCACACATCTGGACCCCGAGAGCGTCATAGGCTTTGTTGGGAGGTGTAATTTTAAACCCGCACATTCCAATTCACCAAACAATTTTGCCCCTAGGTACATAATGGGGAAAAAGTGTATGTATGCAAGTATGTGTATATGTCCGGGATTGGCATCTGCACCGTCGCAGCTACAGCCACAAAATTTTGCACAGTCACACGTCTGGACCCTGAGAGCGTCATAGGCTATGTTGTGAGGCAAAATTTTAACTCCGCGCGTTCCAATTCACCAAACAATTGGTCCTATTATTCTTATCATTTCTATGGTGTTATCGTCCTTCTGTAAAGCTGGAAATAACACAATTTACTACCGTGCCAACACAGATCACCCTCTGACACAGACTGCAGGGGGAGCCCAGTATCACACAGGATAGGATTAGATACACGGCTCAGCAGTCAGTATCACACAGGATAGAATTAGATACACATCTCAGCAGTCAGTATCACACAGGAGAGGATTAGACACATGGCTCAGCAGTCAGTATCACACAGGATAGGATTAGATACACAGCTCAGCAGTCAGTATCACACAGGATAGGATCAGATACATGGCTCAGCAGTCAGTATCACACAGGATAGGATTATATGCATGGCTGAGCAGTCAGTAACACGCATGATAGGATTAGGTACACGGCTCAGCAGTCAGTATCACACAGGATAGGGTTAGATACACGGCTCAGCAGACGGTATCACACAGGATAGGATTAGATACACTGTTCAGCAGTCAGTATCACATAGGATAGGATTAGATACACAGCTCAGCAGTCAGTATCACAAAGGAGAGGACTAGACACATGGCTCAGCAGTCAGTATCACACAGGATAGGATTATATACACAGCACAACAGTTAGTATCACACAGGATAGGATTAGATACACAGCTCAGCAGTCAGTATCACACAGGATAGGAATAGATACACGGCTCAGCAGACAGTATCACACAGGATAGGATTAGATACACGGCTCAGCAGTCATTATCACACAGGATAGGATTAGATACACGGTTGAGCAGTCAGTTACACACATGATATGATTAAGTACACGGCTCAGCAGTCAGTATCACATAGGGTTAGATACACGGCTCAGCAGATGGTGTCACACAGGATATGATTAGATAAACTGCTCAGCAGTCAGTATCACACAGGATAGGATTAGATACACGGCTGAGCAGTCAGTAACACTCGATAGGATTAGATACACAGCTCAGCAGAAAGTATCACACAGGAGAGGATTAGGTACACAGCTCAGCAGACATTATCACACAGGATAGGGTTAGATACACAGCTCAGAAACAGGATGTGCCAAAGGAGAGGACATTTTCATTTCAAGAATTCCTCTCATTCCATCTGATTTGTTTTTGATTTTAAATGCCTCCACTTTCCAGTTCAACTGCTATTTGCAATGTCCATTAACAATGCTCAGGGACAGTCCTTGAAAGTAGTAGGGATCGTTTTGCAATCTCCATGCTTTTCTCATGGCCAACTTTACGTGGTCTGTTCAAGAGTTGGAACTGCCAAAAATCTGTTCATCTTTGCACCGAAAGGAAAAACCAAAAATCTTGAATGAGTTGAAAATAAAATACTATCAATACTTGGGTAATCATTTAGTTAATTTGTGTTGCAAATGTGTAGTGCTGAATATATGATGTGAAATGTTTTTATGTGCAATATAATCATTATAATTTGTTATAACTAACCACAGTTGGTTACTATGCCCAGGCAACACTGGGCTCTTCAGCTAGTATGCACTATAAATAATGGATTTGGGGGCTGTGAAGGAAGATAAGTAATTTATTTTAGGTGACAGTGTGTCACACAGAAGGCACAGCTTGCACAATTAGAATATTCAGGGAGGCACAGTGTATGAATCTTTTACTTACCGGTGGCATAGTGTGGGGCACTATGAGAATTTCGGTTGTATATAGTGTGAGGTGCCAAGGGGAGAGGTACTAGAAAACAGGTATATTTCTCCCCGTTTCATTTCATATGTCTCCCTGTACTGATGATGAAGAGCCAGTTTATTTCACTGTAATCCAGTCCTGGTTTCCTTAATGATCAGCATGGAAAGGACTGGTAGTTCCCCCTCCACTTATTCAATCCAGGTTTTGTTTTCCTGACTGGTCCAGCTGATATAATCAGGAGGAGCTGGGATCTCTCAGTCTATCTCGTCTGCTGAGCTGGGAGCTAACACAGTAAGATTACATGGACTTGTTTGCTGTTGTATAGGTTTATTTTGTAGTTAGCCTGCTATTGTTAGTTAGTGGCCAGACGGCCTTAGATGTTTTATTTCATGTTTGGCATGTGTAACATTGAATAACAAGTGTGCACAATAAATATGCCGTGTCCATATTCATGTGGAACTTGCTAGCCTGCTGAAGTGACTTCATAGCCACACGCTTGTGCCAAAGCAAAGATCTCAGCTGAGCTATCTATTCCCCACAATAGGATGAATGAAAACCTGAAGAAGTCTGGGAAGCAGAGGCTGGAACTAGTCACGATGATCAGGGCTGGGTGGAGAACAAAAGCAAAGACAACTACTCCATCCAGGGATGTCGTCATTGTAAATTCTGCCTCTGACCGGTTCTTCAGTACTTAATCTCTTGTAAGGTTTGCAGCTTTCTACCCTGTGAAACAGCAACTCTCAGCATGAGCATACCGCTGTTAGGATCAAATATGGAGCGGACGTCCAAACACTTCTATGGTCAATAACCCGGCATGTAGATAGCATAATAAAAAGAAACAGTGAAAAAAGCATAGTCTGTCATATAGCCAAAAACTAACAAAACCTTTTACTTCTACCCCACGTGCCAACTTTGCTTAGCACATCTTTATGCTTCACGGAAGGCTGAAGAACACAGGATCCCTCGACAATGTAACGGAGCTCATGGGAGCCCCAAGTTTCTCAAGAGAGTGTTACAAAATACTCAACAGCAAGGAAAATAACCATAAATCACAAGAGTATACATAAAACTAAAGCAGCTTTGAAGAGAAGGAGAGAGAGCAGCTCATGCACTTTTAATCTACTCTGCCTGAATAACAAAGCTGGTTTTATGACCCCTTCGATGCATTCCCAATGAGTATAGAGCCTGTGGCATTTCTTTTAATGTATTAAAATCCCGGAGAAGAGTTAGAACAGCCTTTTAAAGATCGGCCCATCACATTGAGAATCACTGAACTGGATATCTTAAGGAAATCCATTATTCTTGATGTAAAATTAATTGTGAACGTTGGCTTGCATGAATTATACAGATTGCAATTAGAGACCCTGACAGTTTTGGTAATTTGTCTACAATGTCACTTTTGTTCGACGGAAGTTATTTCACGGCGTGTGATAGAGTCATTTAAATATAATGTCCGTCACTGTGTATAATTGTGTATTACCATACAACCATTCCATGTTCCTTGTGATTCATGACTATGCTTTATATGTAGGGTAAGGATAGACCTTAATCCAAATAATAAATATCTGTTTACTTTACATTTTTTTGTGCATCTATCATCTGTCTATCAATCTACAAAAAATCCACCCCAAAACTAACCAGCAGTTCCAAACAGAATAAAACAAGTGTGAACAGGTTCCTCAACCAAAAATCTGCAAAAACCCTAGTCCATGCCCTCATTATCTCTCGCCTTGACTACTGCAACCTCCTGCTCTGTGGCCTCCCCTCGAACACTCTCACACCCCTCCAATCTATTCTAAACTCTGCTGCCCGACTAATCCACCTGTCCTCCCGCTATTCCCCAGATTCTCCCCTCTGCCAATCCCTTCACTGGCTCCCCATTGCCCAGAGACTCCAGTACAAAACCCTAACCATGACATACAAAGCCATCCACAACCTGTCTCCTCCATACATCTGTGACCTCGTTACTTTCCTGCACGCAACCTCCGATCCTCACAAGATCTCCTTCTCTACTCCCCTCTTATCTCCTCTTCCCACAATCGCATACAAGATTTCTCTCGCGCATCACCCCTACTCTGGAACTCTCTACCACAACATATCAGACTCTCACCTACCATCGAAACCTTCAAAAAGAGCCTGAAGACCCACCTCTTCCGACAAGCCTATAACCTGCAGTAACCACCGATCGACCAAACCGCTGCATGACCAGCTCTACCCTTGCCTACTGTATTCTCACCCATCCCTTGTAGATTGTGAGCCTTTGCGGGCAGGGTCCTCTCTCCTCCTGTACCAGTTATGACTTGTATTGTTTAACATTATTGTACTTGTTTTTATTATGTATACCCCTCCTCACATGTAAAGCGCCATGGAATAAATGGCGCTATAACAATAAATAATAAAAATAATAATAACAGGTGCAAGCTATTATGACTCCATTGCATACAAAAAAAAAATACAACAGCCTCTGTAAGAGCGAAGATGTATGCAAGCATTAAATATATGACATTTGGATGTATAACTGCTGAATAGAATATACTTATAACAATGAAGGTGCTTAGCTAACAAATTGGTCAATTTATGAGAGCCCACCAGCCACAGCAAGGTGACCTTTCTTTGATGGGACCCTAACGTTAATATTTATCTCTATCATAAATTGGCCAATTTGTGTGTTAAGTTCTGTCATGCAATCCAAATTTCATATTTTTATTGTTTGCATACATCTTAGAACATAAAGAGTGGATAAGGAGAGCATAACTGCGACACCACAAGGGTTGGTCCGGGAGGTCAAAGCCCTAATATCGCATGAATTGCGTTGGTGTGGGAGGTCATAGCTCTAACATCGCATGAATGGCATTTGTCTGGGAGTTCGCAGCTCCGATATTGTATGAATGGCATTGGTCTGCGAGGTTGCCGCTCCAATATCGCAGAAATGGAGTAGATCTGGGGCGACACAGCACATGCATTGCAGGAACTGGCTCTCATAAATAGGCCAATTTACAGTGCCTTGCAAAAGTATTCGGCCCCCTGGAACTTTTCAACCTTTTCCCACATATCATGCTTCAAACATAAAGATCCCAAATGTAAATTTTTGGTGAAGAATCAACAACAAGTGGGACACAATTGTGAAGTTGAATGAAATTTATTGGTTATTTTAAATTTTTGTGGGAAGTCAAAAACTGAAAAGTAGGGCGTGCAATATTATTCGGCTCCTTTAACTTAATACTTTGTTGCGCCACCATTTGCTGCGATTACAGCTGCAAGTTGCTTGGGGTTTGTCTCTATCAGTTTTATACATCGAGAGACTGAAATTCTTGCCTATTCTTCTTGGCAAACAGCTCGAGCTCAGTGAGGTTTGATGGAGATCGCTTGTGATCAGCAGTTTTCAGCTCTTTCCACAGATTCTCGATTGGACTCAGGTCTGGACTTTGACTTGGCCATTCTGACACCTGGATACATTTATTTGTGAACCATTCCATTGTAGATTTTGCTTTATGTTTGGGATCATTGTCTTGTTGGAAGACAAATCTCCGTCCCAGTCTCAGGTCTTTTGCAGACTCCAACAGGTTTTCTTCAAGAATGGTCCTGTATTTGGCTCCATCCATCTTCCCATCTGTTTTACCCATCTTCCCTGTCCCTGCTGAAGAAAAGCAGCCCCAAACAATGATGCTGCCACCACCATGTCTGACAGTGGGGATGGTGTGTTCAGGGTGATGAGCTGTGTTGCCTTTATGCCAAACATATCGTTTGGCATTGTTGCCAAAAAGTTCGATTTTGGTTTCATCTGACCAGAGCACCTTTTTCCACATGTTTGGTGTGTCTCCCAGGTGGCTTGTTGCAAACTTTAAATGACACTTTTTAAGGATATCTTTGAGAAATGGCTTTCTTCTTGCCACTTTTCCATAAAGGCCTGATTTGTGCAGTGATTGCTGTCCTATGGACAGACTGTCCCACCTCAGCTGTAGATCTCTGCAGTTCATCCAGAGTGATCATGGGCCTCTTGGCTGCATCTCTGATCAGTCTTCTCCTTGTTTGAGATGAAAGTTTAGAGGGTCAGCCGGGTCTTGGTAGATTTGCAGTGTAGATTTGCAGGGTAGATTTGCAGTGGTATGATATTCCTTCCATTTCAATATGATCACTTGCACAGGGCTCCTTGGGATGTTTAAAGTTTTGGAAATCATTTTGTATCAAAATCCAGCTTTAAACTTCTCCACAACAGTATCACGGACCTGCCTGTTGTGTTCCTTGGTCTTCATGATGCTCTCTGTGCTTCAAACAGAACGCTGAGACTATCACAGAGCAGGTGCATTTATACAGAGACTTGATTACACACAGGTGGATTATATTTATCATCATTAGTCACTTAGGACAACATTGGATCATTCAGAGATCCACAATGAACTTCTGGAGTGAGTTTGCTGCACTGAAAATAAAGGGGCCGAATAATATTGCATGCCCCACTTTTCAGTTTTTGACGATCCACAAAAATTTAAAATAACCTATAAATTTCGTTCAACTTCACAATTGTGTCCCACTTGTTTTTGATTCTTCACCAAAAATTTACGTTTGGTATCTTTATGTTTGTAGCTTGATATGTGGGAAAAGGTTGAAAAGTTCCAGGTGACCGAATACTTTCGCAAGCTACTGTATGTGCTAAGTTCCTCCATTTTATAAGTATATTCTATGCAGCGGTAATACATCCCAATGTCTTATATGCAAAGTTTGCCTACATCTTAGTTCTTATACTGTATCTGTTAGTTTATCAACATCGCCCTTAATTTTGGTGTCTGGTTGCTTGAATCCTTGGTCATGAGCTGCTATCACCTACAAGAAGTAGTTGTTCAAAGCACCCATTATAATTATAAATGCAGGTTAATTTAGAATGTGGTTTGTGAGAACAATCAAACAGGAATTGGTGTGAGTGATGCCAATCTCTGTACATATCTGCTGAATCTATATAAAGATTAACAATGTAAAGATTGGTGCTATATTATATAATAGCCTTCTGAGTCTTTGTTATTTGTGTAGCGGGCTGCCCAACCTTATAATATAGATCACGCCTGTGAGCAGCAGGCCAAGGACTAGTAAAGACTATTAGACCAATGGACTAGTCCACAGCTCTAAGCGGTGCCGATTTTTTCCAGTACGGAGGTTACTTTGATCTTATTGTTGTGTTTTATTAGGGATTTGTTTGCTTGTCTGTTCAAGGTGCACAAATCTTCCTGGGAAGTGTACAGACTCAGGAATTGATGATTCCAGTCACTGGCAGTAAGCAAAGGGAGTCGTGCTGGTTGGGTCTTATGTATACATAAGGTAGGACACAAAATTGCAAATCGGGTAAAGCAATCATTACTCTCGTTAGTGTTTCAGGGGCCTCAATTAAGCCATTGATCTCCCAGTCACACAACTGGATGGAGATAGCAGACCCAATAGAGCAGTCATTACAAGGGATCTCATATGCAGTCCCAGGTGAGGGGCACAGACTCAGGAATTTACCTCCAATGCACAATTAGCTGTTTTTTTTGGGAAGTGGTGTTTCCCAAGGGCCTTGCTCGGTTCTAGTGGCCGGCTTGTGGTATTTAGGACACTGACGAGGGAATGGGAGGGTTGCTGCCGGCTGGAGCTGGATACACATGCCACGGTCGTCGTGTCTGTCATCAGGAGGAGCATAGTCTGTGACTGCAGACTATACTGGCGGGAGATACAAAAGCTGTGGGCCAACCAAAATTTGGGAGACATTGGGTATTGCCTGGTACAGTGACAGTGGAACTACCGGTCCCTGGGTGGGAAAATGTGGACTGGGAGCATACAGACTTTATTTTACAGACTTCAAATGAAGAATTTACAATCACTGGGATAAGTAAAACATTATCCTTGGTGACATCTACAGCATCTGAAAACATGCCACTCCAGAATCCTGTAGAAGTCAAAATAAAGAGATCAATGGACATAGTATAATATTCAGCGAAAAAAAAATATATACAGTGGGGGAAAAAAAGTAAATACTTATTTTCCATCATAATTTGCAAAATAAATCTTGCCAAATCAGATAAGGCGATTTTCTGGATTTGTTTTCTCATTGTGACTCTCATAGTTGTGGTCTACCTATGATGTCAATTACAGGCCTCTCTCATCTATTTAAGGGGGAGAACTTGCACAATTGGTGGCTGACTAAATACTTTTTCCCCACTGTATGTATATATACACTCACTGGCCACTTTATTAGGTACACCATGCTAGTAAGGGGTTGGACCCCCTTTTGCCTTCAGAACTGCCTCAATTCTTCGTGGCAGAGATTCAACAAGGTGCTGGAAGCATTCCTCAGAGATTTTGGACCATATTGACATGATGGCATCACACAGTTGGCGCAGATTTGTCGGCTGCACATCCCTGATGCGAATCTCCCGTTCCACCACATCCCAAAGATGCTCTATTGGATTGAGATCTGGTGACTGAGGAGGCCATTTGAGTACAGTAAACTCATTGTCATGTTCAAGAAACCAATCTGAGATGATTCGAGCTTTATGACATGGCGCATTATCCTGCTGAAAGTAGCCATCAGATGTTGGGTACATTGTGGTCATAAAGGGATGGACATGGTCAGCAACAATACTCAGGTAGGCTGTGGCATTGCAACGATGCTCAATTGGTACCAAGGGGCCCAAAGAGTGCCCAGAAAAAATTCCCCACACCATGACACCACCACCACCAGCCTGAACCGTTGATACAAGGCAGGATGGATCCATGCTTTCATGTTGTTTATGCCAAATTCTGACCCTACCATCCGAATGTCGCAGCAGAAATCGAGACTCATCAGACCAGGCAACGTTTTTCCAATCTTCTACTGTCCAATTTCGATGAGCTTGTGCAAATTGTAGCCTCAGTTTCCTGTTCTTAGCTGAGAGGAGTGGTACCCAGTGTGGTCTGCTGCTGCTGTAGCCCATCTGCCTCAAAGTTCGACGCACTGTGCGTTCAGAGATGCTCTTCTGCCTACCTTGGTTGTAACGGGTGGCAATTTGAGTCACTGTTGCCTTTCTATCAGCTCGAACCAGTCTGCCCATTCTCCTCTGACCTCTGGCATCAACATGGCATTTCCGGCCACAGAACTGCCGCTCACTGGATTTTTTTTCTTTTTCGGACCATTCTCTGTAAACCCTAGAGATGGTTGTGCGTGAAAATCCCAGTAGATCAGCAGTTTCTGAAATTCTCAGACCAGCCCTTCTGGCACCAACAATCATGCCACGTTCAAAGGCACTCAAATCACCTTTCTTCCCCATACTGATGCTCGGTTTGAACTGCAGGAGATTGTCTTGACCATGTCTACATGCCTAAATGCACTGAGTTGCCGCCATGTGATTGGCTGATTAGAAATTAAGTCTTAACACACAGTTGGACAGGTGTACCTAATAAAGTGGCCAGTGAGTGTATATACAGTGGGGAAAAAAAGTATTTAGTCAGTCAGCAATAGTGCAAGTTCCACCACTTAAAAAGATGAGAGGCGTCTGTAATTTATATCATAGGTAGACCTCAACTATGGGAGACAAACTGAGAAAAAAAAATCCAGAAAATCACATTGTCTGTTTTATTTTCATTTTATTTGCATATTATGGTGGAAAATAAGTATTTGGTCAGAAACAAGCAATCAAGGTTTCTGGCTCTCACAGACCTGTAACTTCTTCTTTAAGAGTCTCCTCTTTCCTCCACTCATTACCTGTAGTAATGGCACCTGTTTAAACTTGTTATCAGTATAAAAAGACACCTGTGCACACCCTCAAACAGTCTGACTCCAAACTCCACTATGGTGAAGACCAAAGAGCTGTCAAAGGACACCAGAAACAAAATTGTAGCCCTGCACCAGGCTGGGAAGACTGAATCTGCAATAGCCAACCAGCTTGGAGTGAAGAAATCAACTGTGGGAGCAATAATTAGAAAATGGAAGACATACAAGACCACTGATAATCTCCCTCGATCTGGTGCTCCACGCAAAATCCCACCCCGTGGGGTCAGAATGATCACAAGAACGGTGAGCAAAAATCCCAGAACCACGCGGGGGGACCTAGTGAATGAACTGCAGAGAGCTGGGACCAATGTAACAAGGCCTACCATAAGTAACACACTACGCCACCATGGACTCAGATCCTGCAGTGCCAGACGTGTCCCACTGCTTAAGCCTGTACATGTCCGGGCCCGTCTGAAGTTTGCTAGAGAGCATTTGGATGATCCAGAGGAGTTTTGGGAGAATGTCCTATGGTCTGATGAAAACAAACTGGAACTGTTTGGTAGAAACACAACTTGTCGTGTTTGGAGGAAAAAGAATATTGAGTTGCATCCATCAAACACCATACCTACTGTAAAGCATGGTGGTGGAAACATCATGCTTTGGGGCTGTTTCTCTGCAAAGGGGCCAGGACGACTGATCCGGGTACATGAAAGAATGAATGGGGCCATGTATCGTGAGATTTTGAGTGCAAACCTCCTTCCATCAGCAAGGGCATTGAAGATGAAACGTGGCTGGGTCTTTCAACATGACAATGATCCAAAGCACACCGCCAGGGCAACGAAGGAGTGGCTTCGTAAGAAGCATTTCAAGGTCCTGGAGTGGCCTAGCCAGTCTCCAGATCTCAACCCTATAGAAAACCTTTGGAGGGAGTTGAAAGTCCGTGTTGCCAAGCGAAAAGCCAAAAACATCACTGCTCTAGAGGAGATCTGCATGGAGGAATGGGCCAACATACCAACAACAGTGTGTGGCAACCTTGTGAAGACTTACAGAAAACGTTTGACCTCTGTCATTGCCAACAAAGGATATATCACAAAGTATTGAGATGAAATTTTGTTTCTGACCAAATACTTATTTTCCACCATAATATGCAAATAAAATGAAAAAAAAACAGACAATGTGATTTTCTGGATTTTTTTTTCTCAGTTTGTCTCCCATAGTTGAGGTCTACCTATGATGTAAATTACAGACGCCTCTCAACTTTTTAAGTGGTGGAACTTGCACTATTGCTGACTGACTAAATACTTTTTTTCCCCACTGTATATACAGAATATATATATTCCCCGTATCTATCTATTATCTATCTATTATCTATTTATTATCTATCTATCATCTATCTATCTATTATCTATCTATTATCTATCAATCTATCATTTATCTATTATCTATCAATCTATCATTTATCTATTCTCTATGTATTATCTATCTATCTATCATCTATCTATTATATATCTATTGTCTATCTATCTATTATCTATCTACTATCTATCTATCTATCATCTATCTATTATCTATCAATCTATCATTTATCTATTATCCATCGATCATCTATCTATTATGTAGCTATCTATTATTTATCTATTATCTATGTATTATCTATCTATTATCTATCTATCATCTATCTATTATATATCTATTGTCTATCTATCTATTATCTATCATCTATTTATCTATCTAATATCTATCTCTACATTTTAGTTACACTTCATTTCTTGTATTGCATAATCACAGCGTATTTCATGAGGACAACAGGACTATTTAGACTGGAGCAATTCATGAAGAAGCCTTTAGAGGTGGTGTCGCCTCATTAGTCATTATCTGGCCATTTGCACAGCTAGGGTGATAAATCAAGGTGAGAGATTTTTCTTTTTACCAACCTGTTTTTACTTCTTAATAGCTGTTTATAAGTCAAGGTGGATGAGCACCAGTGTGAGTCAATAACCACATGCCCCAGAGGCAGTATTAGAAAATATCTTGGTTCTTAATATTATCACTTTGATGGTTTTTTTTTAATTTTAAGGTGATGAATGAGGTCAGTAAACATGGCTTCTATATTGTTTGTTTTTGTAGATATAAAACTAATGGTCATGTCTATTGGTCATGAATTATAGCTAAATCATATTATCTTAAATATGACAAAGACAGACAAGAAGAAAAAAAACCTAAAAGAGTCCTTCTTGCCTTTGTCTGAAAGGTACATATTGATATGCTGGGATATGTTGGCTACTATATGGCAATATTGCACTATGCTCACTAGTGCAAGGAGCCACAAAACTGATGAGAGGCATGAAGGATCTTAGTTATGAGCAATTATGAGTTATTAAACTAATTACTGTAATTACTGTACATTGATTTAGTCTTGAGAACCGACATCTATCAAGGGACATTATTGACTTGTACAAGCGCATAAATGGCCCATACAAAAAGTAAAGTCAAAAGATGTTTCGTGTAAAACCCCCTTAAAAGATAAGGGGGTACTCCATCCTCCTGGAAAAAGAAAGGTTTAATCTACATAGGAGATGAGGCTTCTTTATCATAAGAACTACAGTATTAGTATAAGGAACAGTCGACCTCTGGAGCTGATCACAGGAGGAACCATCGACGATCAGGAATAGTTATGAGCAAACACGTGGATTTTTGGGTTCTCCGAGTTCGGCTGTACTTTTTAAAAAGTCTCGTTCAGGACTCGAATTTGACCCCGGACCCTGAAACCCTTATCCGTCAATAGGGATCCGAACTTCAGTGCTGTAAATTGGCTGTATAATGGTCAGAGTAAGGGATGGGGGCCTGCAAAAGGAAGAAAAATGGGGTAAAAGCAGGACAATTGCACGACAAACAAATGTAAATAGGAAAATTACTTAAAGGAGTTCTAGTCACCATAGAAATCATGGTAAAATAAGAAGTAAATAAATAACATAAAAATTTTAACAGTACACTCACAGAGACTGAAGCTTGCTACCACCAGTCCAGTTAAAAATTTCACCCACAGAGCATGGGGCAGAGTACCCCCACAGCTCCAAAATGTCAACTCCAGTAGTGTATGTTACAAGTGCCATCGATGAAAAGTTAGTATGATCTTGGTCCACTGCAAGTCTTGCAGTTCAGTTAAAAATGTCACCCACAGAGCATGTTTTCACATTTGCCCACAGAAACTGATAACAAATTCCACCCACATAACATGGAGCACTGTACCCCCACAGGCAGTTGCAGAGCACACACAGTACTCCTACAGGTGTGTCATGTGCATATGGGGGTGTGACCGCCCTGTTTCTGAGTTGGAAAATCCATCCTGTCTGGCCTATACTATTACTGGTGGTTCAGTCCCTCTGTCCTTGTTCACATTTGCGTCACTTGACAAGTGGAAAGGTTTTGAATACAAGAGTTAGGACTGTCCCACAGGGGTTGCCGTGACGTGGCGGGATGGCTTCTACATTATTTTGATCAAGGTTATGTTAACTAAATACCCTTATTATTACTATTATTACTACCTTCATGCAATTTTTGCAATTATATTTTTTTACTTTTTTATTCCAGGATATTTGTTTTGTGTTTTGCTTTTGGTTTTCCAGGTGTGTCATGGTTGTAGACAGGGTTAATTTTGTATGGCCTCCTTTTGGTTTGGGGAGGGCTATATGTACCTGCCTCCACCTAGGGATTCTTGTCAGTGATACATTCATTCTTGACTGTGTGTCTGACCCCCTGGTGTGCTTGCATACTGTTTTGTCCTATTGCCTCTTAGTGTATGACCCGGTCTGTTTTCTTGTTCTGTGCATTGACTTGTGACTCTGTTCTGATTGTCTGTTTCCGGCTCTGACCTTGGCTTGATTACCTCCACTTCCCACCTGCCTGCCCCGTTTGTACTGCATTGCTATCTTCGGCTTCCTTACCCTTTTCTACATCCTGACTACTCTTTGCGTCTCACCACTTGAGGGCTTGCTGTATGCATGCTGTGCTGGGAGCCCTGATACCACATGCAACACCTCTACCTGCTTTTATGCTCAGCCTCACTCAGGTGGCACAAATATCAGTTTCGTAGACTACTATTGTCAGAAAAATGTAAGGATAGTAACATGGGTAGTTGACTCAAAGGGGGTGGAGGCCTGTCAGTCTCGGAGGCCTACTGCTAAAGGAAACATGCATGAGACCTAACCAGAAGTGTTCACATTTCCAAAATGTATTAGCAGATACCAACAAAGTGGTATCACTTTTACCAGAGTAGAAATAGTATAATGGGGAACAACATCTCTTCCACTACAACCAACTGAGCAGATGGAGAGACTCAATCAGGACTCCCCACATTTCCGAAAATTATTGGCAGACACCAACAAAGTGGCATCAATTTCACCTGAGTAGAAATAGTATAACGGGGAGCGACATCTCTTCCACTACAGCCAACCCAGCAGATGTAGACCAAACCAGGAGTGTTCACATTTCCAACAATTGGTAGCAGACACCAACAAAGTTGCAGGAATTTCACCAGAGTAGAACTAGTATAATGGGGAGCGACATCTCTTCTATTACAGCCAACCCATCAGATGGACACCCAAACAGGAGTCTTCAAATTTCAAAAAATTAGGGTCTGACACCACCGAAGTGACATCAATTTCACGTGAGTAGAAATAGTATAATAGGGATTGACACTTATTCCAAAACAGCCACCCCAGCAGATGAAGACCCAGTCAGGAGTGTTCAAATTTAAAATAATTAGGGGCAGACACCACCAAAGTGGCATCAATTTCACCAGAATAGAAATAGTATAATGGGTAGCATCATCTCTTCCACTACAGCCAACTCAGCAGATGTAGACCCAACCAGCACTGTTCACATTTCCTCAACAGCAGGCACAGTAGACCCACTAAAGATATCACAGACTGAAATTAAGTGAGATCACTGCAGTACACTAAAAACTACAACAACACCTGTACAGTCTGCGATTGGGGTGCAAAAGTCCTTGGAGATCCATGACTTGTTCATCTTGATGAAAGTTAGGTGGCAATCCACACTTTCAGGGGACAGCCAGCTGCGCTTATCTGTCAGGAAACCACCTGCAGTGCTGAAGACACGTTCTGAGAGCATGATAAAACCTCCAAGGCGTGACAGGCAGGCTAAAACCACTCATCCATTTTTTAAGACCAAAATGTGAAAGGGTCCAAACCCTCCCTGATGGTATTGATATTGAGTTCTAGAAACTCCTGCACCATCCTCTCCAGTCGTTCACCACATGTCAGACTTGGACTGTTGTGCTGGTGCACAAGCTGGTCTAAAAAATGTGTCAAAGGATTCACAGAAATTGCTTTTGCCACTTACACTACTGCTGCTGCTAATGTTTTGGAGTTGATGCATTGACGTGCCGGAGGTTGGAAGTCTACAGCTGCGATGCACACTGTATGCCTCAATGCTGTCTTGGGGAAAAACTCTCTTAAGGTTGTGTAAAAGTATGTTTCGATACTCCAGCCTTCACGGGTCCCTCTCCAGGGCGGGAAGCATCTGGCAAAGTTTGGTCTTATAACGTGGGCAGAGTGGCAACCCAGTAGTCAGCACTATTTCGAATCATAACTATACGAGGATCATGCTGCAGATAGTGCAGCAAGAAGGCACTTACTGTATAAGTCAGGCTCTTCCATGAGGTCCAAGTCCATACTGTGTTGGTGACTGGCTAACACTGATACTTGCTTCGTCTGTCCCCTCACACCATATTTTCTTTTACTGTGCAACAACTTTGCACACAGAAAAAATTGTTTGGTTTTTTTTTACTCTGCAACAGCTGTGTAGAAATATGAATTTCACTGCCACTAAATGACAAGGTGAGATGTTAGCAACTGAAAAAAATATTGTTTTTTACTGTGCAACAGCTCTGCGCACAGAACAATTTTACCACCACTAAATGACAAGGTGGGATATGGTGTGCTGTATCATGCTTAGCAACTGAACAAATAAGATTTTGAAAGGTCTACTCGAGCATGGAGCACGATAGAAGCAGAGCACAGCACACTTGTAAGAAATGTGCCCTGCTGTATTTGTCTGTGGACCTCACTAATATCACAAAAAAAAAAAATCTGCTGGAAGGCCGATTTCACAGCCACACAGAACACTAGCTATCTAAACTATCTGTTGGTTTACAATCAAATTTTAAGGTTATACCATGATACAATACAGGTATGATTATAACAATGTCTTAAAAATGGATGGATTTACAGTGCTATGTAATACAAGAACGTGATATGTATTGCTGGGACATTGTGATTGGCATAATAAAAATGGTTTGATTAAAAAAAAAAATATCTGACATAGAAACAACTGCCTAGCTAACTAGCTAAAATCTAGAAGCACCCAGGCCCAGCATTAGGAGCAGCCTCGCTGCTATTGTGAGAAAATGGCACTAAAACTAGATGTCTGCTCTTTATATTGAGAGGGACATATGATTTCAGCAGCCAATTACACAACCAATTGGGTCTCGACATTGCACCCAAGAAGATGTAACACCCTATGGGCAAGCAAAACAATACCAATAAATTTTGAACAAGTTTATTTAGGTTTATATACATGCAAAATGTAATTCAGACCATGGAATACCCTATGGGTGATCAATATAATAACAATAAAATTTTGAAAAAAGTCTTTGGAGGGTTATATACCAACAAAATGTACCCAATATGCTGAGAAATGTAACCCAGCAACATTTTTAAACTTTTTTTTTTAGTCTTATATATCACAAAAATGTACCCCAGAACACAGAATAGTGTATGAATAAGAAATGTGAAGAAATAAGAAACATTTGGTATACTTTTTTCTACTGCTATTCACAGTTTTTGGCAAACATGAATGTGGAATATCTTGTGAAAAAAATGAATCAAGTATAACAGTTTTTTTGCATGGAGCACTTGTGTTAAATGCAGAAGATCAAATGATAAGCAATAATGTAAAACAAAAAACAATGGGAGGGAAAAATAGATAAACCTAAAGCTTGCTGTGACACTGGTATTTATACCCTTTACATTAAATTAGTATGGAAACACATTTTGACTCGCTTGTGGTAAATCACAACTGAGAAAAATTGTCAGTGCCCATGTGACATCAGTGAGCCAATGAATGATGACTTCTTCAGTGTTTTAAATAGCCACATGGTAGGTGCTGTTCCAATGTCACAATTGTGAAGATAAAGGTGTTGTCTGAGGACATCAAAACTGTTATTATTAGCAAACACAAGACTTCCAAAGGGTATAAGGCCATCTCCAAAGACTTTAGTATCCCAGTTTCAATAGTGCACAATATTATTAAAAAGTTTGCCAAGCATATAACCGTTAAGAACATCACTGGATGTGGGGGAAAGAGGAAAATCGACAAGAGATTTCTTCAGAGGTTGGTGCAAATGGTTGAAAAAACATCACATCAAACATCCAAAGACCTGAAGGCCAACCTGGAACAGTCTCGGGTCGAGGTTTCAAAAGTAAAATATGCCACACACTAATCCAAGCAGAGATTTATGGGCGAAGGCCAAGGAAGAAACCATTGCTGAAGAAAAGACATGACTGATCTTTGGCAAAGAATACCTTGACTAACCACAATTAGAGATGGGCGAACCAGAACAGAAAAGTTTGGCGTCTGTACTGAACACCAACTGTACTGGCACATGACATCGCGGGAAACACCGCTTCTGATCAGCGGTGAAATCATCCCCGCCGGTCAAAGAGCCGCGGTTCCCATGCTGTCAAAAGACCATTTTTCTCACGGTGCTAACAGGGTTCTCACTGAGGTCACAGCAGTTCATCCCGGCTGGGAATGGGGCCTCAGTGATGTCACCGCTAGTCACTGAGGCTGCGCTCACAGCTGTTCATTCAACAGTGGTTCTCAGCCTGGACGGTCGTATCTTGGCACCATCCAGGTTGAAGACTATTTATCCCCCAGACATAGATTACGGCGTAGGACAGAACGACAGACAGGTATGGTATATTGTTGCTTTTTTATTTTTGGTTTATTACAGGAGAATGAGGGTTTCAGTGGAATTAGGCGAGGTCGTAAGTATGGTTTAATTGAGATTATTAAAGGAGTCTCTGTCATTCTTTCAATTAAAGGACTTTATTCTTTGTGTCTGTGTTTTCTTATAATGTGACTATGGGGTTAGTAATGGGGGTGTCTTATTGACGCCTCTCCATTACTAACCTGGGGCTTGATGTCATCTGATGGTGACATCAACCCCCCCAACTATCACCCCACTTGCCACTGCTACAGGGTAAGTGGGAAGAGCCGAGCAAAGCGCCAAAATTGGCGTATCCAATAGATGTGCCTTTTCTTGGCAGCTGCGGACTGCTATTTTTAGGCTGGTGGGGTCAATATCCATGGCTTCTTACCAGCCTGAGAATACCAGCCCTAGCTGTCTGCGTTAGCAAGTTTGGTTGTCAAAAATGGGGGGACCCCATGCCGTTTTTAAATTATTTATTTAAGTAATTAAAAAATACGGCATGGGGACCCCTCTATTCTTGATAACTAGACTTGCTGTAGCTGACTGCTCAGGATTGCAGCCCCCAGCTGTGAGTTTTGCCTAGCTGGTTAACAAAAATACAGGGGAATTCACGTCGGTTTTTTTTTACATTACTTATTTACAGTGCAGGAGCAGTTGATGAATACTTCCATCCGTCGCTCCTGCTCTTGCTGTTATTAGCGACAGCAGGTGTCGGATGATGAGAACAGTTGTCCCATCAGCTGACACCAGTGACCAGAGGTAAATTTTATACCTTCAACCAAAGAGGAGACCTCACGCTGTCTTTTGACAGCATTGGAACCGTGGCTCTCTGACTGGCGGGGATGATATCACCGCCGATCAGAAGTGGTGTTTGCCGCGCTGTCATGCACTTAGCAGCGCAGCAAACACTAGATGTTCGGGCCCCCCATTCAAGTGAATAGGGTCCGGGTTCGGGTCCAGGTACTGTTCTGGTTCAAGAACCCGAACTTTTTGTAACTGTTCGCCCGAATCCGCCAAAATCGATCATCTAGGTGTCTGCCCATCTCTAACCACAATCCTTCTGGGGAAATGTTCTGTGGGCAGATGAAACAAAAATAGAGCTTTTTGGCAGTGCAAAGCAACAGTTTGTTTATAGACAGTGCAATGAAGCTTATAAGGACAAGATCACCCCACTAGCAGTTAAGCATGATGGAGGAGCCATAATGCTATGGGGTTGATTTGCTTCGTCTGGTACTGGAGGCCTTGACCGTATCTCAGGAATCATGAAATCGGAGATTAGCAAGAGATTTTAAAGCAAAATGTCCTACCCAGTGTAAGAAAACTTACTTTGAGTTGAAGATCATGGGTACTCTAGCAAGACAATGACTCAAAGCACACATCCAAAAGTACACAGTACACAGGAATGGTTGAAAAAGAAAAATGGACTGTTTTAAACTGGCCAGCAAAGAGTCCTGACCTCAATCCCTTAGAAAATATTTGGGGGAAGCTGAAATTTGTCATTGGGAAAAAGAACCCTGCAAACATTCAAGAGCTTGAACAAACTGCAAAGGAAGAGTGGGAAAAAATACCAGCTGATAAGTGCAAGAAGAATATAGATGGCTACAAGAAACATTTGGAGGCTGTCATCAATGCCAAAGGGTGTGTAACCAAGTATTAATTAGGGGTGCATTTATTGCTGCACATGCTATTTTTTCCGCTTCTTCTTTGAAATTACAACATGTAAGTTGAAAAAACAATGTTTTATTGTTGTATTACTTTGGACCAGTAATGAAAAAATCCTGTGGATATAACTATAGTACATTTTCATTTATTTCTGAAGATATTATACAGTCTATGAAAAAATGAAAAGGGTGCTAATAATGGTGAGCAGCACTGTATATGCCACAAAAATATGACATAAAGTACTGTGACAGGGTCACTTGCATGGTATATGAGGGGAGAAATGTGTCATCATTGCACAAACTGGCGTCAGTGATGTGAAACCCAGAGTATTTTCCACTCACTACCTGTTGTGAGGATTAAATTAAAGTTGCATAAATGGCTGGTTTTAGGTGGACATCTATAGAGTGGGTGGGAAGATGTCCACCATATCTCCACCTGCAGAGTCAGCACAGCTGTGTGCTAACAGGACCTGTGTGATGTCACAGTCACATGGTCTGGGTTTAAATGGCTGGATATTAGAGGCAGTCTGTGTGTTGTTTTTGGAGAGGAAAGACTCCAAATGATGGCTCCAGGTGAAGCTGAAGACACATGGTGATCTGAGAGGGTGAACCCCTCAGACACTTGGACTTTGTTATACATTATCTTTTTGTTTTGCCAGAAAGGCTCTGTTTACTTGGCTGAAGCCTGCTGTGGTTTATGCGGCGCCACAATAAACCAGCATGTGTTTTACCACAAGAAGCATTCCTGAGTCAATCCCTCACAGCACGTAATACTGTATGGATGAGAAATTTAATCCTGAACTATTTTTTGTGTATGTTTTACATACAGGCCCGGATTGGTAATATGCCCAACCAGGCATTTTCCCTCCGGGCCGCTGTCATATGGGCTGCGGGCGGCAGCGCCTGCTCATCTGGCCGCTTGCCAGCTGATGCGGCCACTGGCCTGGCTGTTGTTCCTGCCGCCAGCCCTCTGCACACAGCACTGCAGAGAGATAAGCGGCCACGCACCCCATCCTCGCCCTCCCCGCAGCCACTCACAGCGTCACTTGCCTGCTCTCTTCTCAACACAGGACCTGTGATGAGGTCACAGGAGGGGAGGAGTCAGGGGTCACATGATCAGGAGCCTTTGTCAAGACCCCTGATCATGTGACCCCTGACTACGCCCCTCCTGTGACCTCATCACAGGTCCTGTGCGCACAGCCCTGACTCTTGGTGTCTGCCAGACTCTGCTGCGCTGGTTGTCATGGTGCTGGATGAGGTAAGTATGTGTGGGGTCAGGAGGGGTTTACAGGGTAGATGTAGCAGAGCTGTGTGTGTATGAGGTGTACGGAGCGGAACTGTGTGTGTACGAGGTGTACGGAGCGGAGCTGTGTGTGTACGAGGTGTACGGAGCGGAGCCGTGTGTACGGGGTGTACGGAGAGGAGCCACGTGTGTACGAGGTGTACGGAGTGGAGCCGCGTGTACGAGGTGTACGCAGCGGAGCCGCGTGTATGAGGTGTACGGAACGGAGCCGCGTGTACGAGGTGTACGGAGAGGAGCTGCGCATGTACAAGGTGTACGGAGTGGAGCCGTGTGTGTACGGAGTGTATGGAGAGGAGCCGCGCGTGTACAAGGTGTACGGAGAGGAGCCGCGCGTGTACGAGGTGTACGGAGTGGAGCTGGATGTGTACGGAGCGGAGCTGGATGTGTACGGAGCGGAGCCGGATGTGTACGGGGTGTATGGAGAGGAGCCACGCGTGTACGGGGTGTACGGAGAGGAGCCGCGCGTGTGCGAGGTGTACGGAGCGGAGCTGGATGTGTACGAGGTGTACGGAGTGGAGCTGATGTGTACGGAGCGGAGCTGGATGTGTACGGAGCGGAGCCGGATGTGTACGGGGTGTATGGAGAGGAGCCACGCGTGTACGGGGTGTACGGAGAGGAGCCGCGCGTGTGCGAGGTGTACGGAGCGGAGCTGGATGTGTACGAGGTGTACGGAGAGGAGCCGTGTGTGTATGAGGTGTACAGAACGGAGCCGCGTGTATGAAGTGTATGGAGAGGAGCCGCGTATGTACAGGGTGTACGGAGCGGAGCTGGATGTGTACGAGATGTATGGAGAGGAGCCGTGTGTGTATGAGGTGTACAGAACAGAGCCGCGTGTACGAGGTGTACGGAGAGGAGCCGCATGTGTACGAGGTGTACAGAACAGAGCCGTGTGTATGAGGTGTACGGAGAGGAGCCGCGTGTGTACGAGATGTACGGAGAGGAGCCGCGCATGTACGAGGTGTACGGAGCGGAGCCGTGCGTGTACGGAGAGGAGCCGCGCGTGTATGAGGTGTACGGAGAGGAGCCGTGTGTGTACGAGGTGTACAGAACGGAGCCGCTTGTACGAGGTGTACGGAGAGGAGCTGTGTGTGTGCAAGGTGTACAGAACAGAGCCGCGTGTACGAGGTGTACGGAGAGGAGCCGCGTGTGTACGAGGTGTACGGAGCTAAGCCGTGTGTGTACGGGGTGTACGGAGAGGAGCCGCGTGTGTACAAGGTGTACAGAGCGGAGCCGTGTGTGTATGAGGTGTACAGAACGGAGCCGCATGTACGAGGTGTACGGAGAGGAGCCGCGTGTGTACGGAGAGGAGCCGTGCGTGTACGAGGTGTACGGAGCGGAGCCGTGCGTGTACGGGGTGTACGGAGAGGATCCGCGCGTGTACGGGGTGTACGGACCGGAGCCGTGTGTGTACTTGGTGTACTGAGTGGAGCCGCGTGTGTTTGGGGTATACGGAGCGGAGCCGTGTGTGTACGGAGTGGAGCCATATGTGTACGGGATGTAAGGAGCGGAGCCAAGTGTGTACGAAGCATACAAAGCGGGCTTTTCCCACAGACACAGGAGTACACGACGGAGCCCCGATGAGCATTTTAAAACTCACACATGACGTTCCACCTGAAGTGATGTGCTGGAAGCTGATCGGAAATGAGATAATTTCATGAGGAGATTGTGACGGAACCAGGAATGCTTCAGTTCCATCACCATGTCCTCCTCCGACAGCACAGACAGCAGGATCGCCTTGGAATCGGGGATGCCGGCCATGTGAGCGGATCATGATATGTCCTGCATCGGGAGGCTCAGGTGGGCACTACAATGGGAGCCGGGCTGCTATAGTATCTTTATAGAATATTTCTTTATTTCTTTCTCTCTTTTTCTTGCTTTCTCTGTTCTTTCTTTCTCATTCTCTGTTCTGTCTTTCCCTCATTTTCTTTCTCTCTCTCTGTTCTTTCTTTCTCTCTAATCTCTTTTTTCTTTCTCTCTCTCTCTGTTCTTTCTTTCCCCTCTTTCTTTCTTTTTCTTTCCCCTCTTTCTTTCTCTCTGTTCTTTATTTCTTTTCTTTACTTCTTTCTTTCTCTCTCTGTTCTTTCTCTGTCTCTCTCTTTTCTTTCTTTCTTTCCCCTCTTTCTTTCTCTCTCTTTTCTTTCTTTCTCTCTCGCTCTCCTTTCTTTCTCTCTCTGTTTTCTTTTTTCTCTCTCTCTCTGTTTTCTCTCTTCCTTAGTGCCAGTCAGTGTGCCCATAATGCCAGCCACTGTGCCCTCAGTACCAGTCAGTGTGATCAGCAGTGTTAAATGGGTGCGGTTGGGGCGTGGACATGGGTGTGACTAGTTGTGAAATGGATGTGGCGAGGGCGTGGCCTAAAATTTGCAGCAGCGCGATGCGCACTCCGCTGTCTTTCTCCCTCTTTCCCTTCTTCAAAAGTTGGGAGGTATGATAGGGGCGGCTGTGACCAGGGGGTCTGATTGACCAATGGATAGCAGTTCTGCCATGAATTCTGTCACTGTGCGTACAAAAGGGGACAGAGCTTTGGGAGGAGTACTGTACCTAAAAGCAATAAAGGACTGAGCTGAAATACTGGGCACAGCTGTGACGACATGTTATATAGTCGTGTTAATCTCCTCTCACTTCTTGTAACCTACAAGTGTACAAAGATATTATATAGTCACCATGTGACTAGTGGCCCTGTATAACTTCAAATGCCAGGGCTGAATTTTAGTCCCAGTCCCTGTTTACATACCACTGTAACGCAACAATAACCATGTTAAACTGTATGGATAAGTCATTGAATCCATAAAAACATTTTGAATGAAAATATTTTGAAAGTGTAATTGATGAACTTATACAGTCATAAAGGCTTTGCAGAAAGTGCAAAGATAGACAGAACATATGATTAAGGTCATCCATAGACTTATGAAAGGCAACAACTCGTGGGCCTCATTAAAACAATGAATATTACAAACACTTTATGTGCTGCTGTCATCTGGTGGTGTGGAAAAGTGTAGGCTATTCCAGGATTTGTTCATTTTTAAGATAGTGAGCCAGTCTGCTGCATTCTCTGTTGACAGGCAAAAGTGCCTGTCTGTTATGAACCCTCCAGGCAGCACTAAAACCCCACTCAGACAAGATGACAGTGGCAGGGCAGCACAACACCTCCAAGGCATCAAGGGACAGTTCATGCCAGGTGTCCAGCTTTGATACCCAATAGCTGAAAGTCGCAGCAGAAATAGTGAGTACACTGGTTTGGTCAGCCAGGTAATGCTTGACTATCTAAAATTTTCCCTCCTTGTCAAAAATACCCGGTGATCAAGCCCTTGCCGCTGTGCTGGTGTCATGAATTTGGCCCCTACCTTCAACAGTGTACGCCTTCTTCTGCTGTATGTCTCCCTGGCCTCTCCACCTTGGTTGGGGATATAAGCTTGCCCCCTGCCACTAGCATTGTTTGATGGGAATTTTTTTCAACATATTTTCCACAATGGGCTTCTGGTATAGCATTATTTTAGAAGACCTCTCCACCTCAGGAAGAAGACGTGCAAAGTTCTCCTTGTACTGTGGGTATAGCAGGGTGAACAACCAGTTCTCTTTTTTTGCCAAGATGAATGTAACGAGAGGGTCACGGGAAAGGTAGCGGCACATAAAGTCGGCCTTATGTGTCATGCTCCATATTGCCAATACTTCCCTGTCTCCACCATGATGATAACTCTCCATCTCCTCCTCCTCCCTCTATTCCTCCTCATTATCATCCTCATGCCCATTCATGTAGGAGAGATGTGATGAAGGTTGTGCAACTACTAACCTCTGTTGCACTAGCCACCAGCTCCTGTTCCTCCATTTCCTCCTCCTCAGCATCCACTTCCTCTTCTACCCAATCCACGCTGAGCATGGGTCGCCCCTCGCACCCAGGGCAGCGGGGTACTCGGTACCGGGCCGGTGTCAGGGGGAATGTGTGTCCCCCTGACACACAGCGGTGACCCGGTCCGTGGCCCTGGGCGCCCAATATCAATGGCGGTGATGTTAATGGTGTTAAAGTTTATTAGAATAGTTCGTGACGCCACCCGTGGTGTTTGGCAAGTAAGATGGTGAGCCAACGCTGCGTGCAGATCCACTGGGACTGATGGTGTGGTGCAGCAAAGATGGTGTAGCTCCCCACAGGTGGAGCTGTAGTCCCAGGGCAGTGTAGGTGCAATGGATGAGGAGAGGCGCAGAATGGTATAGATGTTGTTACCCAGATGCGGTGCTTGAATAACTGGAGGACACCAGAGTATGCGGTTCCAAAGCTTTACTCACTGTTTGCAGTTCACACAACTGCCTGCCTCCGCACTGTGTTCTTCGGGTCAGGGCCCCAGCCAACCACCAGGCAGGATAGGATTCTCCCCTCCACACTCCCCCAATATGTACCTTACTGAACGACTCCTCCAATGCGCCTTTAGGTGCGAAGCACTCCAGTACTTAGTTACCCTGGAATGCCTCTCTCTAGGTATTCCTATTCTCTACTTGTATGACAGACAGCTGTAGCCTGCTTCGGAGACTCCTCTCTGCGTCCCAGCTCTCTATTCAGTTGCTGTTGTGTCCCAAATCTATGATGGGAGCAAGGCGTTAGTGGCTCATTACTCTTCCGGTGTCTGTTGCCGGACATAAAGATCCAATCAATCTCGGGGACCGGGCCCCGGCCTTTGCGCTCTGGACTGGAAGGGTTCTCTCTCTTTCTCAACCTGCTTCCCACCGTCCTTCTATTCTCCTTCATTCCGATCTGTTCTATCTCTCTTATGGAATCTGTAGTCTCCAGTCTACGTCTCCTTCCTTCTGTTCCTTTCCGGTGCCAGCTGGCTCAGGTCACTGAGGCAGCTGCAGCACTCCTTCCTCCATCCCTCTTCCAGGGATCCTCACTCCTGTCTGAGCGACTTCCTACTCTGGGACTCACCCCTGACTGATCTCAAATCCTACATCTTCCCTCTCTTTTATAGCTAACTCCACCCGCCTCCCCAGCACCTCTCGTGTTACGAAGCCAGGGACCACAAAAGGCACCCTATGACCTTTCCAGCATAAAGCATGGATGGGTCCCTGCTGAACTATCCTGTGTGTGGGGTGCAGGTGTTGGAATGCGAAAGGGAGTTCCCAGCCTACCTGGATGGTGGGGTACCACACCTTAGGAGAAGGTGCAGTACCTCTGTGGCGACTGAAGCCTCAGGGGCGCCACAAGCAGATGAGATGAGACTGGGCTGACTACAATCTCTCTGTGTTATATCTTCTTCCATCCCCACCTGCTCCGCATGCAAACCTTCTTGTTTAATTGTGAGCTTTGACTGTTTAAGTAGGCACAGAAGTGGGATCGCTGCACTGACTATGGCGTCATTGCTGCTCACCATCTTTGTGCAATTTTCAAACTTTTGGAGAACCAAAAAAATGTCAGACATCCATGCCCACTCTTCAGTTGTTATGTGCGGAGGCTGACCAGAATACAGACGGGCATGTCGAAGCTTGGTCTCAACCACTGGCCTCTTCTGCTCACAAGCCTTGCCAGCATGTGCAGTGTGGAGTTCCAGTGCGTGGTAACGTCGCACAACAGTCAATATGCTGGCACTTGCATGTGCTGCTGCAGCACTGCCAGATCGGTGGCAACTGTAGCTGATTTTCAGAAATGGGCTCTGAAGTGGCGTACCTTGATGAGAAACTCTGGCAAATCTGGGTATGTTTTCAGAAACCTCTGAACTGCTAAGTTGAGGACATGTACCAAGTATGGTACATGTGTGAGTTGCAAAGCTTTACAGCTGCCACCAGGTTACGCCCATTATCACACACGACCATGCCTGATTGGAGGTTCAGCAGGAATAAAATGCAGATCTGTCAGGACTGTTATTCCTCTATGTAACTATTCTGTGGTGTGCGGTTTGGCTCCTAGACAAATTAGATTCAGCAGAGCCTGTTGCCGCTTTGATGAGGCAGTGCTGTAGAGTTTTCAGCTGATGTGGACATCATGTTCTGAGATACTACATCGAAGATGGAGGATGAGGAGGAGCAGGAAGGAGTGCAGTAACTGCTGCAGCAGGTGGAGGTAGCTCTGATAGAATTAAAGCCATCAATCCTTGGTGATGGGAGCACAAGTGCAGTGCCGGGGTGTGACTCGGCCCTAGCCTCCGAAATGTTCACTCAATGTGCCTTCAGGGAAATGTAACTTCTCTAGCCACAAGCGCTTGTCCACGTGTCTTTCGTTAAGTGGAAAATGCCAGTAAGTGCATTGTTAAGGGCACGGGTCATGCTCCGGAACACGTGCTGGTACAAGGCAGTGACACCACCGAAAAAATGGCGGCTAAAGACCTAGTACTGAGGGACAGCTGCCACCATGAGACGGCGGAAATCCTCTGTGTCTACCAGCCTAAATGGAAACATTTCCATGGCAAGCAGCCTGCAAAAGTGCCCATTTATCATTGAGCCTGTGGGTAGGTGGCTGGGAACTTTCTTTTTCACTCCAAGGCCTGGGGTAGAGAAGGTTGAACGCTGGGCTGGGACAAAGATTTGGAAGTCCCTGATGATGGTAAGTCAGAATGTTCAAGGATAGGTGTAGGGCAGGAGGCATCTGTGCCAGGGTTTTGGACAGGGGATTGGGAAGCACCTAGCACATGGCAAGAGGAAGTGATGTCACCTAATGGCACCCATTATGTACCCAAGTGTTCTGCCAACTGAGTGGTATGCTTAGAAGACATGTACCTGATCATGCTGGTGGTGGTTAGGTTTTTATTGTCCAGGCCCCTGCTGATCTTTGCATTGGCACAGGTTGCAAATGACCATTTTGTTTGTATCAGAACTCTCTTTAATAAAGTTCCAGACTTGTGAACACCTAAGTCTTTGACAGAGAAATTCAGGAGTGTTGGTAATCTGCTCAACAGTTTCTCGCTCTGATCACCCCACTGCCTCTTCCTGTCTGTTTTGTTGCTGCTGATCTCTTCCCCTCTGCAATGCTGGCCTTCCTCTGCATGTCATCTTCCCAAGTTGGATCAGTGACTTTGTTATCCACCACCTCATCATTCACCACTGCACCCTGGTCCTCCTGACTTCATGACTTAACAACAACAAGACTTAGCAGCAACTGTGTCTCATCAACATCTTCCTCATCCTTATCCAAAGGATCATCCTGTCCCTCTTGGAGCATGCAGGTTGAGAGGCCACAATCATGAAATGTTGTGGTAAACAGCTCCTCGAAGTGTCCTAGTGTGGGATCACTAGTCTCCTGGGACTCAATATGGTGGGAAGAAACAGGATCAGGGTGTGATCCAAACTTTAGGCTGGTGAGATTGGGCATTGTTGAACACTGGGTGGTGCTGCCAAGCCTGTTGCAAGAATTATCTGCTATCCAACCGACCTCCTGTTCACACTGCTCTGGCTTCAGAAGTAGTGTGTACTGTGCCTCCCTGCAAAGTGGGACAGGAACCTATGTGTCGTGGATTGGTGTGTTTCTTGTGCTCTAGCAACAGTTCTATTCGCACCTACCCCACGTCCTCAGCATCTGTGTGCATCATCATCAGCGCTTCCACTTCCCTGTCCCTTAATGCATGCCTTATGCAGTTTGTAATTGTTAGGTCTCTTAAAACCAAGTTTATTTTTAATAAAAGAAAAAAATTGGTCACCTGAAGCAGTCAAAGCATTTTTTTGAGTTAACTTCACTGTAATGTAACAGAAAAAAACGCAAAAGTGTATGAATAACAATCAAATTCAATCTAGAAAAATGTTTTAATGCTTTTTCTCAGTTTTAGAGATCACATGAATGTTCATAGACAAAATAACACTCTTATGTCTGAGAAATGGAGGCTTACACATTTATTAAAAGTTTTTTTTGCAGTTTTACAGATCACAAAAGTGTTCACAGACTATTTAACACTATATGTCTGAGAATTGGAGGCACACAAAATTTTTAAATGGTTTTGTTCACTAGGATCCCAGAAATTTACTCCACACTACCGATTATGTAGTTTTTTTAAAATATTTCAATAAAAAACTGTTGCAGGATATCCTGGGGTTAGTGGCTCCTTTCCTATCCTTAAAGCTAGGGGTGCCTTAGCTACCTATGCTCCCTATTACTTCTGATGGTAAAGACACCAGAGCAATGTGCCTTGTTGAGCTCATAAATCAGTACTTTTCTGTCCCATCCCTCACCCAGGGAAGTGGGGAATTTTTATTATATAAGAATACACAAACCAGACTAACAAGGGAAGATGTACAGGGATAAGTGATAATACTAATCATACAAATTTGCACTCACAAACAACAGACTGGAACACTGGGAAGCAAAAGAAGGAAAAAACCAAATAGGAGAGGAGGAGGATATGCAAACAGACAAATCACCAAGCAACAGTCTTCTGAACAACACTACAAATGCCTCCTCAAGCAACCAACACCTCCAACTCCAGAACTAGGCAGTATGAAACTAACACTGGCAATCCCTGATTATATATAGCGGAAGGGAAGGCCCAACAATGAACAACTGAGACTATTAAAGCAGGAAAGCTCCAGGAGTTTAAGCTTTTATTGTCAGCAGGGTCCTTTCTCTTTCTCTCATATGTTTTTTCGGAATAATTGCAAGCTTTCCAGTATTGAGATTCGAGCAAATTTACTTAAGGCAAATCAAATTTTTGGTGAAAATAAGCGAAGTCGGCAAATTCGAATTTTAAAAGATCCGTTCATCTCATTCTCTAGCAGAACCCAAACACTGGTGACCACTACAGGTATTCAGTCCGGGGGAGCCCAGTAGCCCATGTTGTAAGCAAATTTCCAATATCATAAAACACGTGTTTCCTGTCTCTCTTCCTCAGACTTTTACAAATGAACTCTTTTATATCATCCAAGCAAAAAGTTGAAAAGTGATACATTTGCAAACCGAATCAACTTTCCCCATCTGTTATAATTACTTTCTGTGTAATTTACGTTATTCCGTTGCTCATTTCGCTAGTTATGTGGAGTACAGATTGATATTGTGCACACTATTTATCACACTCATTCCATTTAGCCTCAAGCTCCTTCGTTTTATATCCTTCCTACCAGCATTTAGCATAATTTTGTATTATTTATTTTAAACTCATTTGTGTGCGGAGCAACGAATTAGTTTTACTTTTACATGACACGCAATAAAAATCTTTGTTATATGAGCATACAGTAAATGAAATAAAATGCCGATGGTGCCTTTAAATAAACCAAAATCTCCTTTGTGAATAATTTGTATTTATCAGTAAAGATATACACTGTTTGGCATTCAAAGGGAAAGTTTCACAGTATACAAATAGAATAATTTTCTATTATTTCCTTCCTTTCAGCTTTTAGCCCCTCTATTCCATGACACATATCATGTAGCATGGGCGCAGCTTTGATTAGTGGTGCCACTGTGTTGCAATAGATGATTTTGTATCTGAGATCTTGCAATGGCTGCTTCTCCTGATATTAAGCATCTGAATCATTTGTGGTGTTACGGAATGTGCACATGTTAAGGTCATGTTCACACACCTATCTGCAGTGTTCAATTGGCAGTAAAAACTTTTTTAAGAATGTAACGACTATACACAAGAATATAACTACTGTAATACTGTCCCTATGTACAAGAATATAACTACTATAATACTGCCCCCTATTTACAGGAACATAACTACTATAATACTGCCCCTATATACAAGAATATAACTACTATAATACTGCTCCTATGTACAAGAATATAACTACTATAATACTGCCCCCTATGTACAAGAATATAACTACTATAATACTGCTCCTATGTACAAGAATATAACTACTATAATACTGCCCCTATGTACAAGTATATAACTACTATAATATTGCCCCTATGTACAAGAATATAACTACTATAATACTGCTCCTATGTACAAGAATATAACTACTATAATACTGCATCCTATGTACAAGAATATAACTGCTATAATACTGCTCCTTTATACAAGAATATAACTACTATAATACTGCCCCTATGTACAAGAATATAACTACTATAATACTGCCTCCTATGTACAAGAATATAACTACTATAATACTGCTCCTTTATACAAGAATATAACTACTATAATTCTGCCCCTATGTACAAGAATATAACTACTATAATACAGCCCCCTATGTACAAGAATATAACTACTATAATACTGCTCCTATGTACAAGAATATAACTACTATAATACTGCCCCTATCTACAAGAATATAACTACTATAATACTGCCCCCTATGTACAAGTATATAACTACTATAATATTGCTCCTATGTACAAGAATATAACTGCTATAATACTGCCCCCTATGTACAAGAATATAACTACTATAATATTGCTCCTATGTACAAGAATGTAACTGCTATAATACTGCCCCTATGTGCAAGAATATAACTACTATAATACTGCCCCCTATGTACAAGAATATAACTATTATAATACTGCCCCTATGTACAAGAATATAACTACTATAATACTGCTCCCTATGTACAAGAATATAACTACTAAAATACTGCTCCTATGTACAAGAATATAACTACTATAATACTGCCCCTATGTACAAGACTGTAACTACTATAATACTGCCCCCTATGTACAAGAATATAACTGCTATAATACTGCTCCTTTATACAAGAATATAACTACTATAATACTGCCCCTATGTACAAGAATATAACTACTATAATACTGCCTCCTATGTACAAGAATATAACTACTATAATACTGCTCCTTTATACAAGACTATAACTACTATAATTCTGCCCCTATGTACAAGAATATAACTACTATAATACAGCCCCCTATGTACAAGAATATAACTACTATAATACTGCTCCTATGTACAAGAATATAACTACTATAATACTGCCCCTATGTACAAGAATATAACTACTATAATACTGCCCCCTATGTACAAGTATATAACTACTATAATATTGCTCCTATGTACAAGAATATAACTGCTATAATACTGCCCCCTATGTACAAGAATATAACTACTATAATATTGCTCCTATGTACAAGAATGTAACTGCTATAATACTGCCCCTATGTGCAAGAATATAACTACTATAATACTGCCCCCTATGTACAAGAATATAACTACTATAATACTGCCCCTATGTACAAGAATATAACTACTATAATACTGCTTCCTATGTACAAGAATATAACTACTAAAATACTGCTCCTATGTACAAGAATATAACTACTATAATACTGCCCCTATATACAAGACTATAACTACTATAATACTGCCCCCTATGTACAAGAATATAACTACTATAATACTGCTCCTATGTGCAGGAATAGAACTACTATAATACTGCCCCTATATACAAGAATATAACTACTATAATACTGCCCCCTATGTACAAGAATATAACTACTATAATATTGCCCCTATGTACAAGAATATAACTACTATAATACTGCTCCTATATGCAGGAATAGAACTACTATAATACTGCCCCTATATACAAGAATATAACTACTATAATGCTGCTCCTATGTACAAGAATATAACTACTATAATACTGCCCCTATGTACAAGAATATAACTACTATAATACTGCTCCTATGTACAAGAATATAACTACTATAATACTGCTCCTATGTACAAGAATATAACTACTATAATACTGCTCCCTATGTACAAGAATATAATAACTACTATAATACTGCTCCTATTGTTAAGGGGAGAATATATGGCATATGAATATATACAAGAATCAAAAATTGTACCACTATATGGACGCTTTGCTCAAATATTAGAATCATATAGCTTTAAGATACTTCTGATTTTCTGATAATTATTTCTGTATTGTATAACCCACCTAGGCTTCAGCGAAACTGGGTGGACTGGGTGGACTAGGGTGGACCGGGCTAGAAAGCGATACTTATGTGCATAATGATTATGTAGCAGATATAGGACATATGAGATCATTAGAGTTGAGCGACTTTTGGTTTTTTAGGGTCGCGTTTCGTTTCGTGAAACCCGACTTTTCCAAAAGTCGGGTCGAGCAAGATCGTCCGATTATAGGGAAAAGTCGGGGTCGTCCCGAAACACAAAACCCAATGTAAGTCAATGGGGAATAAAAGTCGGCAGTGAGAGGAGGACAGGAAACACACCTACAGTGCCCATTTGAATGCCAAAAGCATCAATTCTTCTTACTTAAGCTTGTCAACCTTAATTAACTTCATAATACAAGTTACGCACTGAAAAATGGGGGTTATTTGGCTAAAGTTGTGGGGGGGGGAGGGCTGGCTGCAGGTTTTCATGTGCCCTGGGCGAAAGAGCTCCCCTTTAACACATACCACAACTCATCATGCTCCGATACGGCAGAGAAATAGCGGTATAGTACAATGAAAAATACCTCACTTTTTACATCTCATGACGAGGCCCATCTATTTCTCCATACAAAATCATTGGTCCCATATAATGTTTGAAACAGTATATGATGAGCTCCACATAATGCTACAGTATATGTTGGTCCCCATGGATGAAGCTCCACTGTCTTATGGGCCCAAATAATGCTCCAAACATAATGGGCCCCATTTCTAATGCTCTAGTGTATAATGGGCCCTGTAAATGCTGCTCCAGTGTCTGATGTCCACCTTTGGAATGTTCCAGTGTATGGTGGGCTCCATCTATCATTCTCCAGAGTATAGTGCTCCCCAAAAATTGCTGTCCCAACATTGAAAACAATCAAATAAGTCTCCTCGCTAGGGAATCCCTGTACTTGTCTGGACTCCTCGTCGTCCCCATCTTCCATCTCACTGCACAGTATTTCAACTTTGCAAGTGCTGTGATCCTGAGCAAGCAGGGGGGGCCCACTCGTTGGCGACGGCACTGGCACAGGGCCCCTGATAGTACGGTGGTGTGTCTGATGGCGGGTGGGCCGAACCTGCACTTTCATCTGCAGCTTCCTCTTTGTCACCGTGTAAGATGGAACTGTATATGGGAAGGGTAACCTGAGTTTCATCAGGGTCAGATTCAGGTCGTGTAGCGTGCGAGGAGAATGTAGTGGTCTGGGTCAATGTACCAGCAGATTCATCGAGCAGTGGCTGGGCATCAGTGCACTTGTGTCGCCCCCAGGAGTACGGTCGCCACAGTGGCATTACCTTCCTCCTAGGGAGTGTGATGTCATGCTTGGGAGCAACGAACGATCTCTGTAGCAGGTTAACTGATTGGGTGGCGTTATTCCCACGAGTCATGACCCTCCAAACAGCGTTCATGAAGGCAAAGTGTTTGTTTTACGTGGGCAGTATGGTTGCAAAGCTGAACCTTAAAGGAATGTCCAGAAGGGCACCACCAGGAGTGGAGCCTACGGTTAAATTCGACTCCACCTGGGAAACCTCAACCATGCCAGCTACAGAACAGATGCACACATTGCAAGCTTAATTCCGTTAACGAACGAGACTCCGTCATGCCCCGCGGTCCGAGTCCGGCTTACTAGAGGGACACGTGAGGCTCTGGCACATGAGATTGGCCAATAACTGGTGTGTCATGCCCTTACATGTCCGTGGCTGCATGTGCGCTACACTGAAAAGGCCAGCATTTGTCGCTTACAGGTGCAGATAACCCGCTGAACAACGTTAGTGATGGGGATCACTGATTACAATTATTACCCGCGAACAATGATTTCCCAGTAAGTGCAGGTCAACCGCAGTTCCGGAATTAGGCCTAACCGTCATTCCTGAAAAAATGAAAAACTTACGTGTGCAAACCACAGGTGCTGTAGCTTGCTTAACAGCTCGCCAGCCGTTCTCATGCCCAGTATGGATTACACGTGATTGCACAAAGGTGAGAAAGGGTACCGTATCCCCAGATAACATGTATGGATAGCGTACACATTCAAAATATATGTCTATACATCAGGAGACAGGCTCAGACGGTGTTAGGCCCAGTATGGATTGCACGTGATTGCACAAAGGTTAGAAAGGGTACCGTATCCCCGGATAACATGTATGGATAGCGTACACATTCAAAATATATGTCTATACATCAGGAGGCAGGCTCAGACGGTGTTAGGCCCAGTATGGATTGCACGTGATTGCACAAAGGTTAGAAAGGGTACCGTATCCCCAGATAACATGTATGGATAGCGTACACATTCAAAATATATGTCTATACATCAGGAGGCAGGAAGACGGTGTTAGGCCCAGTATGGATTGCACGTGATTGCACAAAGGTTAGAAAGGGTACCGTTTCCCCGGATAACATGTATGGATAGCGTACACATTCAAAATATATGTCTATACATCAGGAGGCAGGCTCAGACGGTTTTAGGCCCAGTATGGATTGCACGTGATTGCACAAAGGTTAGAAAGGGTACCGTATCCCCAGATAACATGTATGGATAGCGTACACATTCAAAATATATGTCTATACATCAGGAGGCATGCTCAGACGGTGTCAGGCACAGTATGGATTTGACGGCCCAGACTACACAGCGGAGGAGCAGGGAGAGGTAAAGATTGCAAATGCTGGGGCCCTGCCCAAGCAAGGGGGGCCCACTCGTGGGCGTCGGTACTGGCACTGGGCCCCTCATAGTACGGCGGTGTGTCTGACGGCGGGTGTGCACCACCACCGTCAGAGACACTTGATTGCACTATGAAGGACCCTGTGCCAGTGCCCGCGCCCAAGAGTCGGCCTACCCACCTGTCCAGGGCAACGGCACTCGCACGGTGTCGTGCGCTAGGTGGTGACCCCGGCCATGGGGGGGGGAGGCAGCACAGTTAGGGAGTTTTAGAAAGTGGCATATGTTGATGTTGGACATTCAGCTGATGCAAAAGGTGAAATAGGTCAAGTCCCAGGAAGAGGTGGACCAAAGCAAGCCATTTTTCTGTCACCCTATGTGTCATCAGGGGAAGGTGGGACAAAATCCTTGGAAACCCATGCGTAGTTCATTTTAATGAAGGTTAGATCATCCACATTTTGGGTTGACAGACGGGTCCTTTTTTCTGTCAGGATTGATCCAGCTGCACTGAAGACTCTTTCCGATAGCACACTTGCAGCTGGGCAAGCGAGCTCCTGTAAGGCATATTGTGCCAATTCAGGCCAGGTGTCCAGTTTAGCGGCCCAATAGTCAAAGGGGAATGACCTGTGTGGGAGAACATCGATATGGGAGGAAAAGTAGTTTGTAACCATAGTTGACAACTGCTGTCTCCTGTCACTTTCCATCGATGCAGTATTACCAGTTGTGTGAGCGGTACTTGAAAAATCAGTCCACAACATTGTCATGAAACCCCTGTCTCCAACGCCACTTCTGCTGTGTGCACCACGAACACCTCTGCCAAGCTGCCCCCGGCCCGTACGGCTCGTGTGAGAACCATCACCGCTGCTGTGTGCTGGGAATGCCTCAAGCAACCGATTTACCAGAGTTGCTTGTTTATTAGCCAATATTAGGTCAAGGTTCTCCTGTGGCATGATGTTTTGTAATTTGCCTTTATAGCGTGGATCCAGGATGCTGGCCAACCAGTAGTCGTCATCGTTCATCATTTTGGCAATGCGTGGGTCCCTTTTTAGGATCTGCAAGGCATAATCTGACATGTGGGCCAATGTTCCCGGTGTCAATGATGCACTGCGAGTGCTGGTTGGAGGAGCACTTTCTGGCAAATCCACATCCCTCCAGTCACACACAAACCCTGTACCAGACCTTGCCACGCCAACATTTTCACTTGCCCCACGAGATGCATCCTCCTTCCCTAAGTAATCATCCCCATCATCCTCCTCCTCCTCCTCTTCTTCCTCCACCTCGTCCAGGAGAGGTCCCTGAGCAGACAATGGCTGAATGTCATCAAGGATTCCCTCCTCCTCTTCCTCCTCATCAACATTGGCTGCAGACGCCTGCTCCTTAAGGTGCGTCAAAGTTTGCATGAGCAGACGCATAAGTGGGATGCTCATGCTTAGGATGGCGTCGTCTGCGCTTACCAGCCGTGTGCATTCCTCAAAACACTGAAGGACTTTACAGAGGTCTTTCAGCTTCGACCACTGCACACCTGTCAACTCCATGTCTGCTCTCAAAGTGCCTGGCCGTGTATCCTCCCACAAATGCATTATGGCCTGCCTCTGCTCGCACAGCCGCTCCACCATGTGCAGGGTGGAGTTCCACCTTGTTGCAATGTCGATAATGAGGCGGTGGTTGGGAAGGTGGAGCAATCGCTGCAGCTTCTGCATACGAACGGAGTGTACAGGCGACCGGCGGATGTGCGCGCACAGTCTTCGCACCTTCTGGAGCAGGGCTGTTAACTCCGGATAATTTTTGAGGAAGCACTGCACCACCAGGTTCAAGGTGTGAGCCAAGCAAGGTATATGGCTGAGTTTTGAAAGGGCTATGGCTGCCACAAAATTACGGCCGTTATCACTAACTACCTTGCCTGCCTCAAGTTGTACACTGCCCAGCCATGACTCAGTTTGTCGCTTCAAGTACTCGGCCAGCACCTCGGCGGTGTGTCTGTTGCCCAAACACATCATCTGCAACACAGCCTGCTGACGCTTTCCACTAGCTGCTCGATAGGGGGACACATCGTGTGCAACAGTGGCAGCTGCAGATGGAGTGCTCGTACGACTGCGCTCTGTGGACGAGCTTTTGCTTCTGGAGGAGGAGGGTCGAACGCCTACAGCCAACTGTTTCCTATACCGTGGGCTAGGCAGCACTGTCCCACCACCGCTGTCCCCTGTAGACCCTGCATCCACCACATTAACCCAGTGCGCAGTGATGGACACGTAACGGCCCTGGCCATGCCGACTGGACCATGCATCAGTTGTGAGGTGCACCTTTCCCCTCACTGACTGCTTGAGTGCATGGACAATGCGGTCTTTCACATGATGGTGGAGGGCTGGGATGGCTTTGCGAGAGAAGAAGTGGCGACTGGGTAGGTCATAGCGTGGTACTGCATAGGCCATGAGTTCGCGGAAAGCTATGCTTTCCACCAACCGAAAGGGCATCATCTCAAACGAGATTAGTTTGGCAATGTGGGCGTTCAAACCCAGTGTATGCGGATGAGAGACTGAGTACTTTCTTGACCTACTCATAGTGTCTGGGAGGGTGAGCTGGACTTGAGAGCTGCATATGGTGGAAGTAGCGGTGGACAGGGCGGACTGAGAGAGGGTTGATGATGGTGATGGAGTTGGTGTTCTTTCTGATGGCCTAGAATCAGTCTTTCGTTGATATAACAGTGGGATTCCCTGACTGCTGTGGCCTTGCAACGACACCTCAACATTTGCTGCTGTGCTAACCGGTGGGCTTACAGTGGGGGAAACAATGTAGCGTTGCTGACTACCTTCGTTGTGATCAGTTGCACATGTGGCACTTGAGTTAAATGTCTAAGCATGCAACTGGTATTCAAATTTTTCAGATTTTTCCCTCGGCTAAAGGTCTTTGCACACTTCTTACAGAAAACCTTGGCCTGATCATGAGGATTTTGGTCAAAAAAGTGCCACACTGCACTCTTCCTACTTTGGCAGACATTTTGCGGCCTAGCACGCTGTGATCTTTTGACCCTCTGGACAAGCTGTCCAGCAACTCTTTTGATGTTTGGAACCTGTCTTTGGAGTGCTCCGGGCCTGCCAGATAACAGCTGTTGTGATGTCGATGTCTGCTGTGGATGCTCCTCATCTGAGCTATTGGAAGCAGCACCCTCTTCCCCCAATGGATGCCAATCTGGGTCAACAACTGGGTCATCCATCACCTCCTCTTCTATGTCATGTGCACCTTCCTCTGTGTCACCGTGTATGGTGGTATAGTGTGCGGGAAGGGGCACCTGAGTCTCATCAGGGTCAGAATCTGGCTCTGTACACTGCGAGGACAATGTAGTGCTCTGAGTGAATGTACCAGCAGAATCATCCATCAGCGGCTGTGCATCAGTGCACTCCATGTCAGATTCATCTTGGCCTGGGTAATTCACCAATTGACTTGATAATCCAGGCATGGTATGTGAAAACAGCTCCATGGAGTAATCAGTAGTATGGCCTGCATTATCCTTCAATCTTGGTTGGGGTGAAGGACACAAGGAAAGGTGTGGTTCATGAACATGAGCCTCCAATGACGACTCAGTGCTTTTACTTTTTACAACTGAAGAAGAGGAGGCGATAGAGCTGGAGGCTGAGTCAGCAATGTAAGACAAAACTTTTTCCTGATGCTCTGGCTTTAAAAGCGGTTTGCCAGCTCCTAGAAAACTAAGCGTTCGAGGCCTTATGTAGCCAGACGATGACGCAGGCTCAACACCTCCTGCATTCGGTCCTATTTTGCTCTTGCCACTACCATCAGATCCACCACCAACACCATCATTACCAGCTGCCAACCCCCGCCCAATTCCACGGCCTCTTCCACCAGCCTTCCTCATTTTTGGTAGAAATGTAGACAAAATCCAACAAACTATATAGTAATGTAAAACAAGGTACAAGGTGTCTATAGGACAGGGGAGATTTTGAATTTCTGCAGACACTTGTGGACACTGGACACTTTTGGATTGTGTGAGGTCCACTGATATCTGAGCGCTATGTCACAGGCTCGATGGCACAGCTGTGACAAAAGTGACGAGAGGATAAGGGAGATTTTGAATTTCTGCAGACACTTATGGACACTGGACACTTTTGGATTGTGTGAGGCCCACTGATATCTGAGCGCTATGTCACAGGCTCGATGGCACAGCAGTGACAAAAGTGACGAGAGGATAAGGGAGATTTTGAATTTCTGCACACACTTGTGGACACTGGACACTTTTGGATTGTGTGAGGGCCACTGATATCTGAGCGCTATGTCACAGGCTCGATGGCACAGCTGTGACAAAAGTGACGAGAGGATAAGGGAGATTTTGAATTTCTGCAGACACTTGTGGACACTGGACACTTTTGGATTGTGTGAGGCCCACTGATATCTGAGCGCTATGTCACAGGCTCGATAGCACAGCTGTGACAAAAATGACTAGAGGATAAGGGAGATTGGATTGCTTTTAAAAAAGCAGTTTGCAGAGCAGTGGGTAAACAGCAATGCCAGCCTGTCAGGAAGCCTTAAAAGGCAGCCCAACAACCAACACCACTGATACACCACAATATAGCCTCCCCTTGCACTGCACACACAGTGACTGGTGTGTTGTGCAGGCCAAATCGCTAGCAGCAGAAGCAGTTTTTTTTTCTTCTCAGCAGGACAAAAAAAAAATTGGGATTGCTTTTAAAAAAGCAGTTTGCGGAGCAGTGGGTAAACAGCAATGCAGGAATGTCAGGAAGCCTTAGAAGGCAGCCCAACAACCAACACCACTGATACACCACTATATAGCCTCTCCTTGCACTGCACACACAGTGACTGCTGTGTTGTACAGGCCAAATCGCTAGCAGCAGAAGCAGTTTTTTTTTTCTTCTCAGCAGGACAAAAAAAAAAAATTGGGATTGCTTTTAAAAAAGCAGTTTGCGGAGCAGTGGGTAAACAGCAATGCAGGAATGTCAGGAAGCCTTAGAAGGCAGCCCAACAACCAACACAACTGATACACCACTATATAGCCTCCCCTTGCACTGCACACACAGTGACTGGTGTGTTGTGCAGGCCAAATCGCTAGCAGCAGAAGCAGTTTTTTTGTCTTCTTCCCTGCCTAACGCTCTCCCTACAGAATCAGCAGCAACCTCTCCCTATACTGAGATCGGCAGAAGTAAGATGGCGGTCGGCGTGCACGCCCTTTTATACCCCCTGTGACGCCCACCAAAGCAAGCCAATCACTTGCATGCCCTTCTGAAAGATGGTGGTGACCCCTGCCTATGTCATCACGTTGCCCACAGTGTCCGTGGATCCTGATTGGCTGAAAAAGAGCGCAAAACAAACTTTTGAAACGCGACTTTGGCGCGTAAGTCGCCGACCTCGTGGCCGACCTCATCCTAGGGTCGGGTTTCGTTTCATGAAACCCGACTTTTGAAATTTTTCGACCCGTTTCGCTCAACTCTAGAGATCATATAAGATCAATACTAATTTGCTATTTGGGGTAAACAGTAATTTGGAAAAGAACCCATGTTGTAACACAATGAGACAGCTCAATTTCTGTTATAAAAACTGTACATCTCTGATTAAAAGTAGAGAAGAATCATCTTGACATGATACACCTTGTCTTGTCTTGTGTATTCTTTTCTCTGTGCACGTATAATCTCTGCCAAAGGTCCAATTCGGCCACAGACAATTAAGACGGGCCACACCCTAGTGTAGCAGAATCCATAGAAATCAACATTACGTACAAGAATATAACACTATAATACTGCCCCTATGTACAGAAATGTAACTACTATAATACTGCTCCTATGTACAAGAATATAGCGAATATAACTACTATAATACTGCTCCCATGTACAAGAATATAACTACTATAATACTGCTCCTATGTACAAGAATATAACTACTATAATACTGCTCCCTATGTGCAAGAATATAACTACTATAATACTGCCCCTATGTACAGAAATATAACTACTATAATACTGATCCTATGTAGAAGAATATAGCGAATATAACTACTATAATACTGCTCCCATGTACAAGAATATAACTACTATAATACTGCTCCTATGTACAAGAATATAACTACTATAATACTGCCCCCTATGTACAAGAATATAACTACTATAATACTGCTCCCATGTACAAGAATATAACTACTATAATACTGCTCCTATGTACAAGAATATAACTACTATAATACTGCTCCCATGTACAAGAATATAACTACTATAATACTGCTCCTATGTACAAGAATATAACTACTATAATACTGCCCCTATGTACAAGAATATAACTACTGTAATACTGCCCCCTATGTACAAGTATATAACTACTATAATACTGCTCCTATGTACAAGAATATAACTACTATAATACTGCCCCTATGTGCAAGAATATAACTACTATAATACTGCCCCCTACGTACAAGAATATAACTACTATAATACTGCCCCTATGTACAAGAATATAACTACTATAATACTGCTCCCTATGTACAAGAATATAACTACTATAATACTGCTCCTATTTACAAAAATATAACTACTATAATACTGCCCCTATGTACAAGAATATAACTACCATAATACTGCTCCCTATGTACAAGAATATAACTACTGTAATACTGCCCCTTATGTACAAGAATACAACTACTATAATACTGCTCTTATTTACAAGAATATAACTGCTATAATACTGCCCCTATGTACAAGAATGTAACTACTATGATACTGCCCCTATGTACAAGAATATAACTACTATAATACTGCTCCTATGTACAAGAATATAACTACTATAATATTGCTCCTATGTACAAGAATATAACTACTATAATACTGCCTCCTATGTACAAGAATATAACTACTATAATACTGCCCCTTTGTACAAGAATATAACTTCTATAATACTGCCCCCTATGTACAAGATTATAACTACTATAATACTGCCCCTATGTACGAGAATATAACTACTATAATACTGCCCCCTATGTACAAGAATATAACTACTATAATAATGCCCCCTATGTACAAGAATATAACTACTATAATACTGCCCCATGTACAAGAATATAGCTACTATAATACTGCCCCTATGTACAAGAATATAACTACTATAATACTGCCCCTATGTACAAGAATATAACTACTATAATACTGCCCCTATGTAAGCGAATATAACTACTATAATACTGCCCCTATGTACAAGAATATAACTACTATAATACTGCCCCTATGTACAAGAATATAACTACTATAATACTGCCCCTATGTAAGCGAATACAACTACTATAATACTGCTTCTATGTAAAACTTCTTCCATCCAAATAATAAGAATTTGATAAAAAAAAATACTTACTTTGCAGGTTGGAACCTTTTTTTTTTATACTGAATTGCTTTTGAAGTGAAGAGAGACGGTATAGTATTTATAGCAGAACCATTTTATCTTAGTGACTCTTCGACTAAATATTAATGTATTAAGCAGTCTCTTGTAATACCTTGTTTTAATGTTCGGCCATAAAAGTGTTTGTGCGATATCATTACCCCTTACAAAATGACTGCACAGAGCCGGAGAGGAGATGGATCTTTTTAGTATCTGACAATTACTTTTCAGGAATTTCTTATTTTATGTCTGAAGTCTTACAATCCAGAATACGCGGAGGGGACGATGTAATTGCTTTTTTTTTTTTTTTTTCTTCTTCCTCCAAGAATCAAATGTCATTTTCTTCATTCAGATCGGGGGGAGAATTTAGGAAGGCAAATTGTTCCATACATTAAATTGAGCAACATCTGATAGCTTTCCCCCAATTAAACTATTTAAATGAATCAGATTGCTCTACAACTCCACCACATCCTGCTGAATGCGGCTCTGTTTGATGCAAATTGACAGTGGCAGGTACCGAACGCTCAGCCATTAATGAGAACGGACAAGCTGAGAGGGGTCATTGGTAATTGTGGCTATATACAGTATTAAACTGTCAAAAATGGCGTGTGGGCCGCGCTCTGGACAGCAGACACCGTCCTGATTATTATTCCCCATTAATTAAAATATTCGCCAATTAACGTCCACGGCTCAGCTCACTTTATTTATAGACCAATCATATAAGTGAAAAACATTTCAAATCAGCTAATATTAGAAGACTATATATTAAAAGTGGTTATCCAACCAGATAAAACTACTTTCTCCATTTAATCCTCAGGGGGGAAAGTTTTCAACTCCTATGAATACAACTAGAGATGAGACCGTGTCTGGGGCTAAAATCCGAACACGGACTTCTGGAAATCCGTTTTAATGTTCGGAGTTCTGAAGAAAATCTGGGAGAAGAGAGAGGTAAGAGGGAGAGTTAGGCCGGTTTCACATTTGCGCTTCAGTGCGCAGCGCCGGCCTGCGCACGGCCGCTGCTAAGCCCCGCCCCCTGCCGCGCCTCCGGTGGTAGCTCCGCCTCCAGGCGCTTGACGCTGCATGCGTCATGCATCCCCTATCTTTATCACTGAGGACGCAGGCCGTGTGCAGTATGCGTTTGGCGGCGCCTGAGTCCTTTTGACGGTGCGCCGAGCGCAACCAAATTGAAACAGGTTGCGTTTGGCGCTGGTTGGTGCACCGTCAAAAGGACGCAGGCGCCGCCAAACGCATACTGCGCACGGCCTGCGTCCTCAGTGATAAAGATAGGGGACGCACGACGCATGCAGCGTCATGCGCCCGGAGGCAGAGCTACTGCCGGAGGCGCGGCAGGGGGCGGGGCTTAGCGGCGGCCGTGCGCAGGCCGGCGCTGCGGCCTGTAACGCAAATGTGAAACCGGCCTTAGATGGAGAGAGAGAATTTTCTGGCTCCAAACTATGGGGCCCCATCATTTTCAATGGGGTTCGGTTTCAAGTTGAACAGCCCGAGAGGGAGGCCAGAAGCATGGACTGGTGTGCTGAGAGGAAGAAGGGCTGCTTATCTTGGGAGTGGAGGGCACCTGAGCACGCAAAAGTGTTTCCAGCCGACAGGACTGTTGGCTTGGAAGAGGGTGTGTTCTGCTGCCAGTGTCCTGCCCAAGATAGGAGGTGCGTGCCAGAGGAGGGCGCGAGTCAAAATGAAATGCAGCCCAGTGGGTGGAGAATGTCTCTACAGTGCCAACATTTTTCCAAACCATGTAATCAATAAAGGTTTTTTATTTGAGTTATTTTGGCATGATTTATGACTTACGGTAACTTTTAATTTTTAGTATCCGTCTTTATATAAGGTATATCAGTATATGTTGTGCCCCGTTCACTGTCCATGTTTCCACTCTCTGTGGATCACTATTGGATTGCAAGAGTCTCAGTAATGATAATGAGATCAGATAAACATGGAAATCACCGCACTTCTACAATCCATTGTTTCGGTGAACTCATCCTATTTTTAGGGTTGTTTTTGGATCAATTGATAGCTCCAGGATGGACTCAAATATTCAGCTTAATGGCTGCTTATGAATGCAAGTATTGAAGTGCACGTCACACACTGCGCTAATAATAATGATAAGCGGCTTTATATATGGTGGCCTGCATTAGAGACGAGCGATGCTTCTTTATATAACACTAGTTACAGTATGTCAGCAGGTAAAGAAAAAAGGACAAAGAAGCTGGTTGCATCTATTATCTGTCTATTATCTATCTACCTATCTATCTGTCTATCTATTATCTATGTATTATCTATCTATCATCTATCTACAAAAAGGTCTGGGGCATGGGAAAAAAGCTGAAATTGATGGGAAAGCGCTAAAACTAAATGGGAACAGCATGGAGAAGATGCCTGCATGCCTTTATGACTCACATATGGTATCTGAGAATAATGTTGTCAGACTATTGCTCCGGTTTCACAGATTTTTAAAAAGACCCGCCAAACCAAACCAAAAATTTGCTTTAAAAGGGAAAAATGCCAAGAAACATTTTTTCCATAACTACATGTATATAAAGCAAAATAAAAAAATAAAAAATTATACCTCCCCTTTAGCATATGTTCTCTCGGAGTGTTTTGGCTATATTTTTTAATTTAACATTTGTGAAGGCTCTCACTCCTATATTTGGGAGCTCCGTGCCTCATGCCAAACAGTTAGCAAGATAGTGGAATACATAGTCCCCATCCCTTTACAATGCCATTTCAAACATGCCCATTTGAATTTCGGGCATCGCCCGCCACCACCACCATATCCACCGCCATGTCATTATGCGGCCCTCACTTCAAGTTTTCAGAGCAGAATACTGCAGTGCGCAGGCGCTGGACCTCTCTGACCTCCCCCGCCACCTGCACACTGCAGGACTCTGCTCTGCCCTCAACAGGAAGGGAAGAAGAGGACGGCATCATATGAAGATGGGAGGCGCCAGACCGCACCGCGACACCCATCGGACCGGACCGCCACCCGGGGTAAGTATAATCTAAAGGGCCTGTCACACTAAGCGATATCGCTAGCAATATCGCTATGACGTCACTGGATTTTGTGAAGTTATAGCGATATCACTGTGTCTGATACTTACCTCCGACCGCTCCCCTGCTGGTTATCGCTGATCGCGCGAGAACGTCCTGGACCGTTTCTCGTCGTCAGCTTCCTGCTAGGCTTCCTGCTGTGACGATGAGCGACGCGTGGACGTGGGCGGGAGGACGCAGGATCACCTAGTGTGACAGGTAAGTAGCGATCCCCGTCCCCTGCGATGTCGCTGGTGAGACCTGCCTGTGTGGCAGCTCACTAGCGACCACTTAGCAATGTACCAGCGATCCTGACCGCGTCATATCGCTGGTCGGGATCGCTGGTACATCGCTAAGTGTGACAGTACCTTTATTCTTTTTTCTTATCTTTCAGGTTACATCGGGGGCTTATCTACAGCATTACAGAATGCTGTAGATAAGCTCCTGATGTCAGTGGCGGCAACTGATAGGCCAAAGAAAGGGTGACAGATTCCCTTTAAAAACCGCTTTACAACCAAGTTCAGCACGTGGGTCATGGAACGTGTACAAGCTTGCTGATCTGTAAAGCTGCCACCAAGTTACGCCCATTATCGCACACAACCAGACCTTGCAGGCACAGCGAGGAGTGCCACTGATCGGTCTGTTTTATTGCTTTCAACAGCTCAGCTGAGCTGTAAGCTTTACCACCTAAACAGATGAGGTTCAGCAAAGCATGCTGCCGCTTCGCCAAGGCACTGTTGCAGATTTCCCAGCTAGGGAGTGATGGGGAGGCTAGCTCCACTGAGGAGGAGGAGAAACAGGAACTGGAATACGAGGAGATAGAAACCCTGATGGAAGTTGGGCCCACTATTCTTGGTGTGGGTAAGGTGTGTGATGTACCAGCCTCCAACTCAGTCCCAGACTCTACCAGGTTAACCCTGTGTGCTGTCAGGGAAATGTATATTGTCCCTGTTCACAAGAACTTGTCCACGTCTCTGTGGTTAAGTTGCCCTTCCCTGTGAATGCATTGGCCAGAGCATGGCTTATATTGTGCAATGTGGGGACGGCACACCGGGAAAAATAGTGTCGGCTGGGAATCGAGTACCGTGGGGCTGCGACCGCCAAGAAATCACGGAAAGACTCAGTTCCCACAAGTCGAAGTGGCAACATTTCCAGGGCTAGCAATCTGGCAATGTGGGTGTTTAGCGTTTGGGCCTGTGGGTGGGTGGGTCGCTGGATATTTCTGCTTTCTAGTAAATGTCTTGTGCAGGGACAACTGAACGCTGCGCTTAGACAATGAAGTGGACATGGTTGCTGACTGTCGTTTGTGTGCAACTGCTGGTGGTGGGCAGGAGGCATCAGCGCCTGTTCCATGGTCAGCAGATTGGGAAGGCTGTAACACAGGGGAAGGGGAAGTGGTTTGACCCTCAGGCACAGATTTGGTACCCAGTCGTTCCACCCACCTACTGGGGTGCTTGGCTGCCACATGCTTTTGCATGCTGGTGGTGCTCAGGTTGGCAGTGTTCTTGTCTCTTCTTGGTTTGGCAGATGCTGCAAATTACAATTGTTATATCTGAAGGACTTTCAGAAAAAAACTGCCATACAGGGCAACAACGCACCTTTGGCTTGTTATATAGCCTAGTGGGGGGCTCTATCAAAACGTAGACCGAGTTCTACCTCTGGTCAAACCACTACCTCTTCTTGCCTGTTTTCTTGCTACTGATCCATCCCTCTCTGCACTGCTATGCTTGCTAGGCGTGCTACCATGCCAGGATAGATCAGTGGCCTCATCATCAACCATGTCGTCTTCCAATTCCTCAATCTGATCCTCCTTCTAAGCTGAAAATTGAGGCTGACCTGATGGCAACTGTGCCCCATAATTATCCTTCACCTCTTCAGACATCAATTGACCTTCCCCAAAGAAGCTTTCTCCTAGCATGAATACTCAAATGTTTGGGCATCACTGCACTCCACTTTCTGAAGACCCTCTAATGGCCCACGTTGAGAGGCATGACAAATTACAATGGAACGTAAAAAGTTTCTTAGAGTGGCCAGTGTTGGGGCCAGATGTCTCCTGAGACTCTTGATGAAGGGGGAGGAAGAAGGATCAGGTTGATGATTTAGAGGCCGAGCCTCTTGGCTACTGAGACTGGACCGTGTGAAAGACTTCGTGGTGCTACTTGTCAACACACTGGATCCTTTGTCTGCCATCCAACTCACAACATCCTCGCACTTGTCTAGATTCGTTAGTGGTGTAGCGTGCTGACCAAATTTTGACAGGAAACTAGAACGAGATACACTCACCTTCGGATCTATCACACGGCCTTGGCGGGCACCACCACATCCACGTTCCTTAACGTCACCCTTTCTCATCTTGAATGTGTTATGCTTATGAAACCAAAAAAATACAGGCCATATTTTCCACAAGTACCCTTACAAGGGTCTTATGTACAAATTCACTGTATCTAGCAATGTGTGGCTATTCAAATATTAAGTATTTTAAGTGGAAAATAGCAGAGAACTGCAGCATGTAATTGCAATGATCAGAACATCCAGGTGCCTGCTTTTCACCCTCCCTCGCTACATCCTATTAAATCTCTCACTACTAATCCCCACCTAAGAAACAAAGACAAGTAATCTTGACAGTCTTCAGCTCTTCAAACAGCTTTTTCGAATAAATAAACAGTCAGTATAGACTCCTATCACTCTCCCTACACTACTTTCACTTTTCCTATTCTCAAACTATGCTCTCCCTAAGCTGTTTCTGGTTGCAATGTGCAATATTGCCTATGACGCTGGAAGGCCAGTCAATCACAGTAATCCCACACCAAAGATGGTGCTAGCATTACTGTGATTGGCAAGCCAGCCCAGCATGTTCATTGGCTGCAAATAAAGCATTGAGTAACGATTAGCCTGAATACCGTACTATTCATGTGAGTAACGAATAGTGCTGAATGTATTCACTTTATTAATCTGTACCCCAAGTGTCATTTCATTATTCTGTACCCCAAGTGTCAATGTCATTATCCTGCACCCCAAGTATCAGTGTCATTATCCTGTACCCCAAGTATCAGTGTCATTGTCCTGTACTCCAAGTGTCAGTGTTATTGTCCTGTCCCCCGAGTGTCAGGATCATCATCCTGTACTCCGAGTGTTAGTGTAATCATCCTGCACCCTGTTATGAATAGGTCACTGAGGAGGATGGCAGGAATAGGCTAGGCCACCAGGAAACCAGAAAGGTTGTTAATTTAGCGGATTGCAGACCCCTAATCCAAACAACACAACTAGCAGTAGCCGTGGGGCGTACCTATGATGCCCTAGACGCCTCGGCACAGCCAGAGAACTAACTAAGCTTAAAGCAAGAAAGGTGAAATATAAACTGCCACAGAATAGAACCCCAAAGGAATAGATAGCCCCCAAACATATATTGTCGGTGTGACAAGATGAGGTACAAACACAGGCAGAAAATAGACTGAGCAAATGATGGGGCCCAAACTGTCCAGATAGGATAGGAAAGGAAAGACACTGTCTGCAATCATGCAAAAACCCTAAAAAATCCAACACGTCTGATGTACAAAAACACTGAGGTCTCACGACCTCTCCCCCACTATATCAGCATTCTGGTGTAAACTGGCAGCAAAGCAAAAGAGACTAATATAACAGGGGACTGAACAAACTGACACAAGCTGTAACATATGGAGTGGGGTCCAGCACAGCCCCAGCAGGGAGCACGCTGAACCCACACAGCAAAGCAGAAAGAGGTAAAACCAGATCAGAGGCAAAGGCTTAGCAAATGAACAACTTAATTGAAAAATGCAGGATCAGGCAGGAGACAGCAGACCTCAAAATGCACAGGAAGAAACTATTCACCAGCAGCAACTGAGGGTAGCCTGCTCACTTTTATCCTCCCAGTCAGTAACCCTGATTTCCAATCATAGTCGTCAGGTGGCAGACTTCTATCAACCCGGCCAGCTCCACTACCCGCAGTAACCACCAGAGGGAGCCCCGACTCAGAAGTCAGATCAAGAGAATTCACAACAGCACCCCAAGTATCAGTGTCATTATCCTGTACCCCAAGTATTAGTGTCACTATCCTATACTCCAAGTGTCAGTGTCATTATCCTATCCCCAACTAAGTTTTAATTCATTTGTAGCAGTTATAGAACAAGCTGGGCCATGTAGTGCAGCCCTGTTCCAGCCATTGATTTTGCAGTTGGACTGATCTTTCGAGCCTAACATAGCATCTGCCTGCTATGCAGTGGTGGTATATAGTATATGCCTATTGCAAGGGGTGAAACATAACATACATGCATTTGTATATACTGTATGTTCTCCCAGGATTGTTCCTTTAAGACCCTTTCCCCTGATAAACCAAGTTTGGCTCACATGGCTCTACCTCGTGTCTTTGTGCCCGATGAGATGAGTGGTCGGTGACTGAGAGCCTGATACACTCTCTTTCCAAAGCGGCATAAATATAGCATCGTTCTCACTACTCTATCAGGACTTTTGCTGACTTTTCTCCCATTAACCTTTTTGTTATGAAGTTTTGCATTGATTGGGCGTTTGGTGGAGTCTCTATTTCTATGGATTAATTCCATTATCTTTGACGTACAGACGTTCGTTGTCTGAAAATGTCATGTATTGATTCCCAGGGCTGATATTTCATTTGGAAACCTGGTATGTGTATTACTAATGTAGACTCTTAGTGGTCAGGGGGACTCTGGTGGATAAAGTGGTAAACTATTCAGAGGAACCGGCTTTCATCTTTCATGGCTTTCACGCAATCGGAGACATATTAGATTACACCAACCTTTGTAATATTAGGGCTTGTGCAGTCATTTTGGATATACGGGTAATGGCTCATCTTAGCCATTCACATTATTGCAAACAAATCATGGTGCAATCTAATTGGTACAATCATATTTTTCAAAGAATATAAAAAGTTATTTCAGCTGTATGAAATGTTTTTTTACAAAAAGGAAAAATCGGGCAATATTCTAATTTACGTTATGCATTAATTTCTCATGGTTTTTCGAGATCTCTGCTTCCTTTTGACCTTAGGGTATGTGCACACGTTAAATATTTGGTGCTCTTTACCGTTCCAGAATTGCCATTCTGGAGATTTAAATCTGCACCAAATCTGGAAGTCACAAATAAGCAGCGTGTGCATGAGACTTCAGGGTTCTCATTCATTTTCCTGACATCTGAAACCCTTTAGGTTTTTTGCACAGAAAAAACGCAGCAAAAACGCAACATGTGCACACAGTGATTACTTACAGAGCATGCAAAATCTGTTCTGGATATGTAATCATCAGACAAGTGCATGTCTGCTTAGAACAAAACTCAAGTTATTTTTTGTAACCTTTTTTGCTACTGTTAAACCACGTTAGGCCACATTCAGGTAACATTATTGATTGTGGATACTTCACACTAGACCTTGGAAATCAAGGTACCTGAGTCTGGAGGAAGGGTGGAGAGGCCACAATCCAAGCTGCTTGAGGTCTTGTCTGAAGTTTCCACAATCAGTGATGGTTTGGGGAGCCATGTCATCTGCTGGTGTAGGTCCACTGTGTTTTATCAAGACCAAAGTCAGCGCAGCTGTCTACCAGGAAATTTTAGAGCACTTCATGCTTCCTTCTGCCGACAAGCTTTTTGGAGATGGAAATGTCATTCTCCAGCAGGACTTGGTGTTAGGCGTCGGATTCCTGCAGCGAAACAACAGGAATCCAGAGTCTCACATGCTGCTCTGCAGCAAGCCATTCCTGAGGCTAAGTCCCTCTGCCGCTCCACTGAGCATGCTCACGAGACGATCTCCCATTGGAGGTCGGGAGTCATGTGCTCAGGTCCTTCTCTAGATCTGATTGGTCCATCTCAGAGATCTGGAAGGTCCCGGCAGCGCACGGCTATAAAAGGCCCGCATGGCCGCTCGACCATGCGCTAGTATAGACTTTACTTGCTAGATGTGTGAATGGTGATGGATGTATGATTCTGGTGACTGCCTTATTATGATTCCCCTCCCTTTGATATTACGCATGTGGATAGGGAACTAGAGACAGAGTCAGCGCCAGTCAGTGGCAAGCCGTGTCACGTCTCACGGCTAGTGTTGAGCGATACCGTTCGATACCCAAAAATATCGTATCGGATGGTATACGAAAAAAATATCGGGTATCGCCGATTCCGATACCGGAAGTCCCATTCAAGTCAATGGGACTTCCGGTATCGGAATTTAAAAAAGCCCTTTATTTCCTTGTTGGCTAATTCTACATAATTGAAAATAATAAGAATCATGTAGAATGTATTGTGGGAGGTGGAGGAGACATTAAAGGCATAGTGGTTTATTCAAATCACATGGCATAGCATTAATTCCAATTGTTTTTTTCAAGAAGTTCGGAGTTAAAAAGATATTGACTATGTTAACTTTTTATATTTTGTCAGATATGTATGTTTCACAACTTCCATGCTCTTCACCTTCTTTTGTACTTCTCCCACACTTTCTCCTTCATGATCCGCAGCAGTAGCATTTTTTTCATCAACTTTTTCTTCACCTTATTCATCTTCTTCTTCTTCACCTTCTTCCCATTAATTTTTTTTTTCCATTCTTCATATTCTTCTTATTCAGCTATTTTCATATGCTATTTCTTCATCTTCTTCCTATTCTTCTTTTTCTTCATTTTCTTATGGTGACAGGCATTCCTGTAGTACTTATCTATAAAAGTTATAAGATTACACCTTACGTTCTGCCTGTCACAAAAGATTTACAACAGGATTTGTCCGCGTTCAATTTGGCTTGCAGCAGCAGGCATTTTCCAGGGGCACCACGAGGAGGAACGGACTCACCCCCATTTACTACTTAGTCTTCTTCTGCTTATAATTTTGATTTCTTCTATGCTGATTTTTAGTCTTATGCTTCATGTTCTTCTGCTTTCTGTTCTTCTGCTTTTGCTTCTTCTGCTTCTTGTTCTTCTGTCTTTTGTTCTGTACCTTGGTGGTTGTCTTCATGTTCTTTGTCCTCTTGGTCATATTATTTAGGGTCATATTTCTGGTCTTCTTTGGTGTGGTCTTCAGGGTCGTCGTCATCAGGGTTGTCGTCATGGAGATCAATAAGGATTACCAAAGACAATTTCAAAAAGCAAAAAGCTTGATCTTGGAAATGTAGCAGAAGGTACAAGAAGGCTGAGAAACTGGCGAGAACCAGCTGACAGTACTGGAACCCCTAGTGGCAGCAGAAGGAACAATAGCCAATGGCACTACTGAGGAACAGCTGACGGTGCTGGACCCCGGTTACTATGCAGGAGGTACCTGTGCTAGAAACCACTACCAAGGACCAGCTGACGTTGCTGGACCTCGGATACCGAGATGGAGGCACCTAGGCCAAAGGCTCTGGCGAGAACCAGCTGACAGTGCTGGAACCCGGATGGGTAGCAGAAGGAACAAGAGCCAATGGCACTACCGAGGACCAACTGACTGTGCTGGACCACGGTTACTAAGCAGAAGGTACCTGTGCTAAAAAGCACTACCAAGGACCAGCTGACGGTGCTGGACTTCGGATACCGAGATGGAGGCACCTAGGCCAAAGGCTCTGGCGAGAACCAGCTGACAGTGCTGGCATCCGGATGGGTAGCAGAAGGAACAAGAGCCAATGGCACTACCGATGACCAACTGACGGTGCTGGACCACGGTTACTAAGCAGAAGGTACCTGTGCTAAAAAGCACTACCAAGGACCAGCTGACGGTGCTGGACCTCGGATACCGAGATGGAGGCACCTAGGCCAAAGGCTCTGGCGAGAACCAGCTGACAGTGCTGGAACCCGGATGGGTAGCAGAAGGAACAAGAGCCAATGGCACTACTGAGGACCAACTGACGGTGCTGGATCACGGTTACTAAGCAGAAGGTACCTGTGCTAAAAAGCACTACCAAGGACCAGCTGACGGTGCTGGACCTCGGATACCGAGATGGATGCACCTAGGCCAAAGGCTCTGGCGAGAACCAGCTGACAGTGCTGGAACCCGGGTGGGTAGCAGAAGGTACCCATCCAAAGCAAAGTAGCCAGGCCGCAAGCCAGCCGCAGTTACCGAAACCCAAAGTCCTACAGGGGGTCCATGTCCGATTGGCACTACGGATCCAGCCTTCAGTGCCAGTTCCCGCAGCCCACATAGGAGTCACCTAAACTGCAGGCACCGTAGAGTCGGCTAACCCAGCCGCAAGACGACAGGACAACGGATTGTTGGCATAGTGACCTTGACACTACCCGGAAACAGCTGGCGTGCTGGAACCAGGCTGGGCAACAGGTAGTACCCGTGCCAAAGACACTGCCGAGAACCAGCTGAAGGTGCTGGAACCCAGATGGGTAGCAAAAGCTACAAGAGCCAATGGCACTACCGAGGAACAGCTGACGGTGCTGGACCACGGTTACTAGGTAGGAGGTACCTGTGCTAGAAAGCACTACCAAGGACCAGCTGACGGTGCTGGACCTTCGGATACCGAGATGGAGGCACCTAGGCCAAAGGCTCTGGCGAGAACCAGCTGACAGTGCTGGAACCCAGGTGGGTAGCAGAAGGTACCCATCCAAAGCAAAGTAGCCAGGCCGCAAGCCGGCCGCAGTTACCGAAACCCACAGTCCTACAGGGGGTCCATGTCCGATTGGCACTACAGATCCAGCCTTCAGTGCCAGTTCCCACAGCCCACATAGGAGTCACCTAAACTGCAGGCACCGTAGAGTCGGCTAACCCGGCCGCAAGACGACAGGACAACGGATTGTTGGTATAGTGACCTTGACACTACCCGGAAACAGCTGGCGTGCTGGAACCAGGCTGGGCAACAGGGAGTGCCGTGCCAAAGACACTGCCAAGCACCAACTGGCATTGTTGGAGCCCAGGGACAATCATGGTGTAGGCCGAGGCCTACTAGGAGCCAGGTGTAAATCGGAGGTATTTTGACTTTGGAGGGAGCAGGACACTTTGCCCTCCACACAGCAGGGGATCAGCTGACGTTACCGAACCCCACTTTCACATGAACAAGTGTTTTTTTCTGTGTGGACAGCACTTCCGAGCACCAACTAGCGTTGTTGGAGCCCAGGGACAATCATGGTGTAGGCTGAGGCCTACTTGGTGGCAGTTTTAGATTGTTTGTAGGCTACAACAGACTGTCAACGTGCTCCAATTAGGCATCTGTCTCCACTCTGTTTCCAGGATTTCACGTGACCACCAACACCGCCAGTTTATGCGTACAGTAGCCGTCTGCCCAATTCACACGTGTTCCTGTGTTACTGGGGTTCTGTAATGTCAGCAGATCCCCTGATGTGTGTCTGCCACTGTCTCCTGCTCTGTCCACATTCCCACCGCTTGTAGTGGGAAGGTGGACAGCGCAGGAGACAGTGCCGTACACACATTGGGGGATCTGCTCACGTAACAGAACACCAGAAACACAGGAACAAGTGTGGAATGCGTGGACGGCAACTGTGAGCAGGAACTGGCGGTGTTGGAGGTCAGGGGAAATACTAGAGACAGAGTGGAGACAGAGGCCAAATCAGAGAATTTTTAAATCAGAAGTAGTTACAATTTGGAGGCAGCAGCAGTTTGCCCTCCACACAGCAGGGGATCAGCTGACGTTACTGACCCCCACTTTCACATGAACGAGTGTTTTTTTCTGTGTGGACAGCACTTCCGAGCAACAACTGACGATGTTGGAGCCCAGGGATAGTCATTTTGTAGGCTGAGGCCTACTTGGAGGCAGTTAAGATAAGACGTTGTTTGAATTTGGAGGCAGCAGGAGAGTTTGCAGTACACACAGCAGGGGATCAGCAGACGTTACCGAACCCCACTTTCACATGAACAAGTGTTTTTTTCTGTGTGGACAGCACTTCCGAGCACCAACTGGCGTTGTTGGAGCCCAGGGACAATCATGGTGTAGGCCGAGGCCTACTTGGTGGCAGTTTTAGCTTGTTTGTAGGCTACAACAGACTGTCAACGTGCTCCAATTAGGCATCTGTCTCCACTCTGTTTCCAGGATTTCACATGACCACCAACACCGCCAGTTTATGCGTACAGTAGCCGTCTGCCCAATCCACACGTGTTCCTGTGTTGCTGGGGTTCTGTAATGTCAGCAGATCCCCTGATGTGTGTCTGCCAATGTCTCCTGCTCTGTCCACCTTCCCAGCACTTGTAGTGGGAAGGTGGACAGCGCAGGAGACAGTGCCGGACACACATTGGGGGATCTGCTCATGTAACAGAACACCAGGAACACAGGAACAAGTGTGGAATGCGTGGACGGCAACTGTGAGCAGGAACTGGCGGTGTTGGAGGTCAGGGGAAATACTAGAGACAGAGTGGAGACAGAGGCCAAATCAGAGAATTTTTAAATCAGAAGTAGTTACAATTTGGAGGCAGCAGCAGTTTGCCCTCCACACAGCAGGGGATCAGCTGACGTTACCGAACCCCACTTACACATGAGCGAGTGTTTTGTCTGTGCGTACAGCACTTCTTAGCACCAACTGGCAGTGTCGGAGCCCAGGGAAAATCAGGTAGTAGGCCAAGGCCTACTTGGAGCCAGGTGTTAATCTGAGGTACTTTGAGTTTGGAGGGAGCAGGACACTTTGCCATACACACAGCAGGGGATCAGCAGACGTTACCGAACCCCAATTACACATGAGCGAGTGTTTTGTCTGTGCGTACAGCACTTCTGAGCACCAACTGGCGATGTCGGAGCCCAGGGAAAATCAGGTAGTAGGCTGAGGCCTACTTGGTGGCAGTTTTCGATTGTTTCTACACTACTACTAACTGTCAACGTACTCCAATTAGGCCTCTGGCTTCACTCTGTTTCGAGTATTTCCTCTGGCTTCCAACCACGCCAGTTGCTGCTCTGAAATGCCGTCTGCACAACCAACACTTGTTCCTGTGCTACTGGGGTTCTGTAACAGCAGCTTCTCCCTAGAGGTGAGTCAGGCAATGTCTCCTGCTCTGTCCACTTTTCCACTACAAGTAGTGGGAATGTAGACAAAGCAGGAGACATTTCCGGACTCACCTCTGGAGATGAGCAGATGTTACAGGACCCAGGTAACACAGGAACAAGTGTTGATTGTGCAGACGGCACTTGAGATCAGAAACAGGCGGTGTTGTAGGCCGGAGGAAATAGAATCATAGAATCGTAGAGTTGGAAGGGACCTTCTGGGCCATCTGGTCCAACTCCCTGCTCAAAGCAGGATTCGCTAAATCATCCCAGTCAGATGTCTGTCCAGCCTCTGTTTGAAGACTTCCATTGAAGGAGAACTCACCACTTCTCGTGGCAGCCTGTTCCACTCATTGATCACTCTACCTGTCAAAAAGTTTTTTCTAATATCTAATCTGTGTCTCCTCCCATTCAGTTTCATCCCATTGGTTCTAGTCTTTCCTTGTGCAAATTAGAATAAAGTTGATCCTTCTACAATGTGACAGCCATTTAGATATTTGTAGACAGCTATTAAGTCTCCTCTCAGTCTTCTCTTTTGCAAACTAAACATTCCCAAATCCTGCAACCTTTCCTCATAAGAGAGGGTATGCAGACCGGTCACCATTCTGGTCGCTCTTTTCTGAACTTGCTCCAGTTTGTTGATGTCTTTTTTAAAATGTGGTGCCCAAAACTGGACACAATATTCCAGATGAGGTCTGACCAAAGAGGAGTAGAGGGAAATAATGACTTCACGTGATCTAGACTGTATGCTTCTGTTAATACATCCTAGAATTGCATTTGCCTTTTTTGCTGCTGCATCACACTGTTGACTCATATTCAGTCTGTGATCTATTAGTATACCCAAGTCTTTTTCACATGTGCTGTCACTTAGCCCTATTCCTCCCATTCTGTATATGCTTTTTTCATTTTTATTGCCCAGATGTAGTACTTTGCATTTCTCCCTGTTAAAAACCATTCTGTTAGTTGCTGCCCACTTCTCCAGTTTATTTATATCTTTTTGAATCCTCTCTCTCTCTTCTCTAGTATTAGCTGTTATGATTGAGTCACCGTAGGAGGCAAAAACAGAAATGCTAGCTAAGTCCAGAAAACCAGAGAGGTTGGCAGCTATTGGATTGCAGACCCCTGAACCTATCAACACAACTAGCAGTAGCCGTGGGGGGGTTCCTACGATGCCCTAGACCCCTCGATCACAGCCAGAGAATTAAATAGCCTAAAGACAGAAAGGGAAATCTAAACTGCCCCAGAGCAGACCCCAAAGCAAAAGGCAGCCCCCCACATATAATGATGGTGAAGCAAGAAGAAAGAACACAACACAGACAGAAAGATAGACTGAGCAAAGACGGGGCCCAAGCTAACTAGATAGGAAAGGACAGGAAGGCTGCTGTCTGCAATCCGTAAAAAACCCTATGAAAATAAGAGCCAACAGACTGACAGTGAAAAAGGCCCTGAAGATGCTAGGCTTCAAAAAGACTATGTCAGTACTCAGGAATATTCTGAAGACAGAGCAACAGGCAAAAGAAGAATCAGCTCACCCCAGCAGGGAATGGCAGAATCCAGAAAAGCAAGGCAAACAAAAACAAAACACAAATGCTTAAAGGCAAAGCAGAAAACTTAGCTTTAGAGGAGCAGGAATCAGACTGGTTTCCTAGAAGTCCACAGAGAAATCACCCGCAGGGCAGAAGGGTGTTGGCAGCCTTATATCCAGTCCGTGACTCCACTCAGCCAGTCATCATCATTAGACTCAGGTGCTTGATAATCAGGCTCATTACCTTCCTTTACCAGAATAGGGAGTTCACCAGACCTCAGTGACGAAGGGGAAAATGAACTCACAACAATTAGCTATCCCTTCTACCTTTGTGTCATCAGCAAATGTAATCAGTTTACCCTCAATTCCTTCATCTAAATTGTTGATAAAGATGTTGAACAATACAGGGCCCAGGACAGAGCCCTGTGGTACCCCACTTGAGACATTCTTCCAACTGGATGTGCAGCCATTTACGACCACTCTTTGGGTCCGATCACTAAGCCAGTTATGAATCCACCTAACAGTTGCCTTGTCCATTCCATACTTAGTCATTTTTTCAATAAGGATTGTATGAGAGACTTTGTCAAATGCTTTGCTGAAGTCAAGATATACTATATCTACAGCATTTCCTTGATCCACCCAATCAGTGATTCTGTCATAGAAGGATATTAAGTTAGTCTGACATGACTTATTAGTTACAAACCCATGCTGACTCTGTTTAATCACTTCATTCTTATCCAGGTACTGACATACATGTTGTTTAATAATTTGTTCAAAGATCTTTCCTGGTATAGAAGTCAGACTCACCGGCCTATAGTTGCCTGGGTCCACCTTCTTCCCCTTTTTGAAGATAGGAACAACATTTGCTCTTCTCCAGTCTTCTGGCACTTCTCCTGTTCTCCAAGAATTTTCAAAGATTATGGAGAGGGGTTCAAAAATTTCTTCTGCTATCTCCTTCAGTACTCTGGGGTGTAATTCATCTGGATCTGAAGACTTGAATTCATTTAGGTTAGCTAAGTGTTTCCTCACTATCTTTCTGTTTATAGATATCCTGGATTCTTCTATTCCCTTAATAGGACAGTGTAGAACAGTTGATGTTACATTTCCTTTCTGAGAGAAAACAGATGCAAAATAGGAATTTAAAAGTTCAGCCTTCTCAACATCCTGTCTTACCATTTCATCATTTTCATCCTGTAAAAATCCTATAGCATCTTTGACTTTTCTTTTACTCTTGACATATCCCCAAAATTCTTTATTATTGCTTTTGACATCTCTTGCAAGCCTCAATTCATTTTCAGCTTTAGTAATCTGATTTGTGCCCTGCAGGTTCTGTAGACAGCATTATATTCTTCTTTAGATATACCTCCCTCTTTCCATTTTATAAACATTTTTTTCTTCCTTTTTAGCATGTGCTTAAGTTCTGTGTTCATCCATCCTGGTTTCCTAAAAATGCTTCCTATTCTTCACTCTTTTCAGAATTGTTAGCAACTGTGCTTTGAGAATTTCATTTTTCAAGATTTCCCATCCTTCCTGGACATTTTTGTCTTTAAGGATATCCAGCCATTGGATCCCTCCAATTCTCTTTCTGAATCCCTTAAAATCTGCCTTTCTGAAATCTAACCTTGACGTCTGAGTCTTCACAGGTCTTCCGCCTCTAGTTATCCAAAATTCTAAAATAGCATGGTCGCTACCTCCTAGGGTCCCAGCCACTTTTACCTCCTCAACCATTTCCTCCCTGTTTATAAGGATTAGATCCAAGGTAGCAGTTCCCCTTGTTTTCTCCCCTACCTTCTGGAAGATAAGCAAGAGAGGATAAGAATTTCCTTGACCTGTTAGTTTTTCCTGAGAGAGATTCCCAACAAATGTCTGGATAGTTGAAATCTCCCATGATAACTATGTCATATTTTTTGGAGAACTTGGCCATTTGATGCATAAAGAGTTCATCCATATCTTCAGCTTGCACAGGCGGCCTGTAGTAAATGCCTACAATGGTGTCCTTTCCATTGTTCTGTCCTTGTATTCTTACCCAAACAGTTTCCACAGAACTCCCAGTCTCTGAAGCTTCAATCTCTGTGCAGATATACGCGTTTCTAACATACAATGCGACACCTCCTCCTCGGTTATCAAGTCTGTTTCTTGCAAATAAGTTGTATCCTTCTAGTCTTGTATTCCAATCATGTGTATCGTCCCACCAAGTTTCAGTGATTCCAATGACATCATATTTCTTTTCCTGTGTTAGTAGTTCCAATTCTCCTTGTTTGTTGCCCATGCTTTGGGCATTAATATAGAAACATTTTAGTTTGTGATTGGTTTCTCTTTCTCCAATATTTTTATTAATTAGATTCTTTTGTCTTTGTTCTTCCTTTTCACTTCTAATAGCAGAGTTCTCAAAACAAATAATACTCAAAAATACTCAAAACAGAGTGGAGACAGAGGGCAAATCAGAGAACATATTAAATCAGAGGTAGTCAGAAGTTGTAGGCAGCAGGAGAGTTTGCCGTACACATAGCAGGGGATCAGCTGACGTTACCGAACCCCACTTACACATGAGCGAGTGTTTTGTCTGTGCGTACAGCACTTCTGAGCACCAACTGGCGGTGTCGGAGCCCAGGGAAAATCAGGTAGTGGGCCGAGGCCTACTTGGAGCCAGGTGTAAATCTGAGGTACTTTGAGTTTGGAGGGAGCAGGACACTTTGCCATACACACAGCAGGGGATCAGCTGACGTTACCAAACCCCACTTACACATGAGCGAGTGTTTTGTCTGTGTGGACAGCACTTCTGAGCAACAATGGGCATTGCTGTAGCCCAGGAAAGTTCAGGTCATAGAAACATGAACACAACAGGAGACCTGGATCCTGTTGCCAGCCAATTATTTATTCTGGAAGAGGACTGGCAAATTCAGGTGAGATCCAGGCATTGTTCATTTTCACAAAAGTAAGCCGGTCAACATTATCGGCGGATAGTCGCGTGCGACGGTCTGTTACCACACCACCTGCAGCACTAAAGACACGTTCCGATAATACACTGGCAGCAGGGCAAGCCAGCACCTCCAATGCATACTGGCTAAGCTCTGGCCATGTATCCAGCTTAGAGACCCAAAACTTGAACGGGGAAGAGCCGTCTGGGAGTACACTAACAGGGCAAGACAAGTAGTCTGTCACCATCTGACGGAAACGTTGCCTCCTGCTGACTGGAGCCGTCTGTGATGGTGTAGCCGTTTGTGGCAGTCCCACAAAACTTTTCCACATTTGGGCCATACTGGCCTTGCCTTGTCCTGCGGCACTGCCTCTGCTACCTCTTTGTGCAGAGCTTCCTCCACTGCCTCTACCCACATGGCTGCTTTGAAAAGCACTACCAGCAACACTTGCGGGGGGAATGGAGAACATGATGGCCTGCACAAGTGTTTCTTGGTACTCCCGCATTTTACGCTCCCGGTTCAACTGTGGTATGAGGCTTTGTAAGTTGTCCCGGTAGCGAGGATCTAAGAGGGTGTACACCCAATAATCAGCCGTGTGGAGAATGTTGGCGATGCGGCGGTCATTTAACAAGCACTGCAGCATGAAATCAACCATGTGTTGCAGACTGCCAACTGGACCGGAAACGCTGTCCCCAGCTTGAGGCAGCATCTCAGCCTGCTCAGCATCACCCCCACCCTCGCTGTACACACTGACTACTAGAGCCTTGTGTACCTCCCTCCTCTGGAGAGATGTGTTCCTCCTCCTCCATTGACTCCTCGTCATCCTCCTCACTAAGTGTCCCCTGCCTGGGCCTTTGTGTGGAAGCACGTTGCGCAGACTTGCCAGAAGCAGATTGCATTTCTGACTCCTCATCCTCGACCTCTTCAAAAACCTCCTCACTTAGTGCTTGTAAGGTTTTTTGAAGCAGACAGATAAGGGGGACAGTCATGCTGACTAGTGCATCATCTGCACTGGCCATCCGCGTGGAGTCATCGAAGGCACGCAAAACTTGGCAGATGTCCCTCATAGTGGCCCACTCAGTGGTGTTGAAGTGTGTCCAGCGCACAGTGCGACTTGTTTGCGCCTGATGCAGCTGGTACTCCATTACTGCTGCCTGCTGCTCACACAACCGCTCCAACATATGTAACGTTGAATTCCACCTGGTGGGGAGGTCACATATGATGCGATGTTCTGGCAGGCGGAATCAGCATTGCAGAGATGCAATGCGCGATCTTGCCATGCTGGAACGCCGCAAGTGAGCACACTCTAGGCGAACCTTGCGTAGCAGTGCATCAAGATCCGGATAGTCCCTCAGAAAGCTCTGCACGACCAAATTGAGCACATGTGCCAGACATGATATGTGAGTGAGGTTGCCTAGGTCCAGAGCTGCCACTAGATTTCGGCCATTGTCTACCAAACCTGGCTGGAGATTCGCTGGCACAAACCACACATCGCTCTCCTGCTTGATGGCATTCCAGAGCTCCTGTGCTGTGTGGCTCCGATTCCCCAAAGAATTTAATCTAAGGACGGCCTGTTGACGTTTGGCCACACCTGTGCTCATATCTGGCCTAACAGGCTCATGCAGTGCTGATTCCGAGGAACTAGAGTAGGAGGAGGACTCAATATGTACAGACTGCATTCCTGCAATCCTTGGAGCTGGCAGAATATGTACAGAGCCACTCTCCAGATCTGTACCCGGCTCCACAACATTGACCCAATGGGCAGTGAGGGAAAGGTATTGTCCCTGTTCATGGCTACTGGTCCACGCATCGGTGGTCAGGTGGACCTTGCTACTGACGGCGTTTAGTAGCGCATTTTTAATTTTTCCCTCCGCATGCTTTTGCAGGGCAGGGACGGCTTGCCTGCTGAAATAAAAGCGGCTGGGCACATTGTATTGTGGAACTGCCAATGACATCAAGTTCCGGAAGGTGTCAGTCTCCACCAGCCTGAATGACAGCATCTCAAGGGCCAGTAGTTTGGCAATGGCGGCATTCAGAGCCAGTGCTCGGGGATGGTTTGCCGAGTATGGCCGCTTTTTCTCCCATGCCTGTGCTACCGATTGCTGGTGAGTGGCCTGGGAGTGTGCTGATGACTGAGAACGTGGTTCAGTGGGTGGAATTTCACTGGGTCTCTGGACAACAGTGGCAGAGGTTCTTCCATGGCGTTCCAGTGAGGAAGCCGAACCAGCTGTGTGTGAGCTGGAGGAAGAGGCCCCAACACGAGCTGAAGAGGTGGTAGGTGCTGCTGAAGGTTGGCCTACATCTTCAGTGTGTCTGTGTAACTCCACCTCGTGCTTGGTACGCACATGTTTCCACATATTTGTGGTATTGAGGTTGCTCACATTTTTCCCTCGTTTAACTTTCTGATGACACAGCTTGCATTTGACAAAGCAAATGTCATCTGCAACTGTGTCAAAAAAAGACCACGCACTGCAAGTCCTGGGAGTGCCCGTTTTCTGTTTTGGAAGAGGATTGCTCCTCACGGGTGCCAAAGTGGAGGCTGCAGGCAACCAAGTCTGCCCCCACCCTCTCCCTCCTCTTTTGGCCATTCGGGGAATCTCTTCCTCAGAGCTGCTCCCACCACCTTCCTGTGGCTGACGCCATGATGGGTCAAAGACCTCATCATCTCCACTCCCCTCTTCAAGCACCGGCTGGTCCTGGGTTGTCTCACCAGCACCGTACGGACCAGAAATTGGCAACTGAGTCTCATCATCATCAGATGAGTGCTGAGGTGTGCTGACAATAGGCACTGGCCCACCCGCCTCTTCAGATTCAGAGGTGACAAAGCAGTTGCGCATCACTGCATACTCCCTCTTCTTCACGCTCTAGAATGCTGCTTGGCTGGCCACCTCTTTCCAAGCCAACAGATTCTGAGAACAGAAGTAAAGATTGAGATGGCTCCTGTCCAGGGCTCTCAGACTGCCTGGGCAATTTGGCAGGTGGTGAAGAGACAGATGGTTGCTCTTCAGTGCTCTGGCCCTGGGAGGATGCGGAAGTCATTGAAGTGGATGCGTTAGCTGCCATCCATCCGACAACGGCTTCAATTTGTTCGTCACGCAGCAGTGGGGTACGGCGAGGTCCTAAAAAGCTGCGCATGAAGGACTGTTGCCTGGTAAAAGTGGGGAATGCCGGGTCACTGGTGGCCGCAGCAGACACCGAATCCCCACATCCTCTCCCTGCTGAATCCTCCCATCCTCTCCCTGCTGAAACTCCAAGGCCACGACCACGTGCCTTACTCCCTGCCTTCTTCATCTTGGTAGACTGATAAAGATAGGCAGAAAAGTAAAAAAGGGGGGGCTTAGTGTTCTTATTCCTGAACACCTGCTAACCAGTATAAGAAACACTAGTTTGGCTAAGAGTGTGTGTACTACACTTTAATATGATCTAATGTGGCCTACACAACTCTAAAGTGGAGTGTTTGGTGAACTTTATTTTCTTTTTTTTTTTTCTGGGGAAAAATAAAAGGATGTGACCAAAGTTTGAAAGCTATAGTATCACAAACTTTTTGGAGCGATTACAATGCAGGAAGCTAACCTACAATGCAATTGATGAGGCTCCAAAAAATAGGGTGATACTAGTCTGGCTGGCCCTGAAGGGCACAAGCCAGCAAAAAGGTTCCCCTATCTAATCCTATATAGTGTTTGCAACCAACCAATGACAATGGATGCAGATGGAAGCACACTAATATAGGAGCAAAAATCTGGACAAATTAGCTGCAAAAAAAGGACTATGTATGAGGCAGTGACGCACGCTGAGCGGACTACAACCAGCGGTGGCTGTAGAACACACTGCAACGTGAGCTGCACTCACACACAGAGAGACCTATCAGACAGCCAAAAACAGTGCAGAGAAATGGGCTATAGCACTGAAAGGCTGCTGAAAGGCTCCGCTGTCCACTCCTTTAGTGTTTGCAACCAACGTATATGGATACGTATGGAAGCACACTATACAGGAGAAAAAAAAAGCAGCAATAAAAGAAAAATGTGTATGAGGCAGAGACACACGCTGGCCGGCCTACAAGCAGACGTGCCTGCAGGACACACTACACAGCGTGGGTCTGCACTCACACAGCCCTTGCAGACAGCTATTAAAACAGCGCTGCTGGGCTAAAAAAATGCTACAGTGGTGGATTATGTAGCCTGGGTAGAGCAATAGATATGTTTGATGATCGCTATTTCTAACTGTCCCTCACAGTCTTCAACAGCAGCCTGTCCCTAACTGAATTCACAGCAGAGTGAACCCGAAATGGCGGCTGCTGCGGTTTTTATAGTGCATCATGACATCATTTCAGCAGCCAATCACAGCCATGCCAGTAGTTAACATGCCTACATGTCTAACAGGATGTGCCCACACTTCTGAGGATCCCCATTGGCTGAATCAAATCGAGCGGGCTCCTAGCATTATGGGAACTTCCGATTCTGGTATTCGATATGAAAAAAGTATCGGAACTAAGTATCCGAATTCCGATACAGCGAATATCGGCCGATACCCGATACTTGCGGTATCGGAATGCTCAACACTACTTACGGCACTATCGTATAGCGGCTGTGTTTGCCGCTGCGCTGCAGTCAGCAGCACTTACCGGCGTCTGCGGTAGCGATGCCGCACGCACGGTAGGTCTAGACAGACACCGACCTCAGCCTCGGGCCCGTGTCCTGTGACCGGATACGGGGTGGTCAGTGTACTGAGGCTCTTCTCAGAAAGCAGTCTAGATGGATTTTTGATTTACACAGTTTGGCACCAGAAGGCCTCAATGAAGAATTGCTATTCACGGGCTTTTATAAGAAATAAACTTTATGAGTTGTGTTTTCTTGCAATGTACTATATTACTTTATTCCATTTTTCTCCTTAACATGTTGGATTAGGGGACTGGGCCTTGTTAATATCTCTTTGAATATTTGCATTTAGGTGGTATATATTGCCACCTATTATTTCATCATGCATTATTATTTCATCTTGCATTTTTTCATTGTTAAGCTTGGCCCCATGCTATCCCCCATTTTTTGATTTCATGGGTGTTCTATGGTTGGGGCTTTAATTCATGATTTTCATATTTATTATGAGAGTCTTCAGCTCCATTTCAGACCTATAAACTCAATTTACTGTATGGATAGTCTGTATGGCTTAGAGTATCACTTCTTGTGGCCATTTTTTCTATTATCATTTGGAAGGGAGAGTGTGCAAGAATAAGAGAAAAAGAATAAAAAGAGAAAAAGTAGACACAGGAATAGGCGTAAAGACTGCAGCATAGGGAGCATATAGACATGTTGTTTTCTGCAAGGCGCCCATACAGCATGGGCTTGGTAATGCATGATCATGGGGGGGGGGGTTGATTCTAAAGAATTATGTGGGGTTAGAATTGTCTTTACATCTTTTATTGTTATTTGATGAGTATTTACACACTAACAGTGGACGTGTGTGGGGCATCCCTTTGAGGTTCCTTTTTTGGGGTGCCTCTTTCTCTTCGTCCACTCACCCTGCTGTTTCATTTGCATGCCACACAGCTAACTTTCGTGTTATATGGCCTAAATAACTCCTGTTTATTATTATTTCCATTATCATATCTGCGCACTTATTTTTTATTTATTTATTTATTTTTTTATTTTTTATTCTTTGATTTGCTCTTTGGTCAGTCCTAATGGTTACAGGGTGTTACATTCTCTAATTCAGCATTTCAGGTTACGCTTTGTTCATAGGCGTTATCCATTTACAAATATATATATTTTGCTATAGGTGCGTCATTTATAAATAATATCCGTTTATTCAATAGGACGCATGTATATCCTTGCTATGCGCGTGTATTATTATTATATATATATTTTTTTATTTTGGACATCTGTGTATTTATTTATTTTTTCCCATTTCCACATGTTATTTTTTTGTTAGCGATGGACTTGTAGCTCAATGGCATCTGTGTCTTTATGGCGCATGCGCATTAACTATCCTCCCGTTATTGTTTATTATCTATTCCAGGTCATATGTCAGCGCGGTCAGGTCCGTCAGGTTTCTAATCCTTTTTGCGCCAGCGCCATCTATTTGATGCTGCAGTATTTGGCTATATGTTACTACAGAGTGTTGTTCTCTTTCATATACACGCAGTTATGTCTATTTGACATTCATTCACCATTGCGCCTGTGTTGCATTTGATTCTCGGGCTTAGCCTTTGATCTACCTTCGGCGCCTGCGCACATGTTCTTCCTGGTCACCAGCCCTTTGGTTGCTTAATCATCTGTGGTCTCCCTTCTTTTTACACATGAGCAGTTATGCCTGCATGGCATTCATTCAAATTGCGCCTGCGCCATCTCCTGACACTTTGGTTTCGGTTTTGATTTAACTCCGGCGCCTGCGCATTTGTCATTTCCGGACGCCAGCCCTAAGAACGCCGAACTGGCCTATCTTTTGTAAGTAATTTTATGGCATATAAAAAGGAGGCCGCATGTGACTAGGGCTCACCTCCATCTCCCCTGAGGAAGTCACGCCAGAGGTGGCGATACGCGTGGGATGTTACTCCCCCCCCTAGTTTTAGATCTCGTGGGCATTTGGCATCATTTTCAGACCTCTATATGATTCACCCCTATGGGTTTGTTATCCTTAGACATTCTATGCAATGATATGTTCTTTATTTTGGAAACACTCTGGCCTATTTCTGAGGTTATACTGTTTTCGTGTGCATATAATTTATTTGCATACATTTATGCACAATTGGAGGCTTTTTTGTTGCCTTGGAGGCATCATATTTCATGGATTATTTAGATAGCCTACCCTGGGAACTGCAAACCATGTATTGGGTCCATACCCTCTTGTGAAAACCATCATCCCAATAACAAGGGTCTTTATGGTTATTTGTGGTTATCTGTAATCAGGGTTATGTGTCTATTCTCCATGTTACACACATTGTTGGCATTTTGTGTATCCAATGCCTCATGGATTATCTAGCTAGCCCATTTTGGGAATTGCAAACCATGTATAGGGTTGTTACCTTTTTGTGTTAACTATTATTTCATTAATAAGAGTCATTGTATCCATGGTTATTTGTGGTTTTCTGCAATTAGGATCATTTGTCTAGTCTCTCATTTGTCCATATTGTTTGCGCTTTGTGTATTTCATGCCTTCTCATGTTACATTTTCATATCTAGCACATGTTTCACACAGGTCTTTTTTCATGTATGTATTTACATTTTCAGGGATTTAATTTAATTTTGTAGGTCTTTGCCCAGCATATTGGAGGGGGTAATATCAGGTTCCCACTTCAGAGCCTGTTTCTTTGGAGTGTTATTCATGGCTAGGTTGTCTTGGCCTTTTTAATTGGTCTTAATCCTATCCTTGTCACTTGTGTGTTTTTCTTTTGCATGCTAATAATAATTAATTTTTTGATAATATTATGCTATATTTTGTTGACTTTGGGGTTGATCACGTCCACTCTACACACTTCTTTTCTTCTCGATATGGTCTGCTTTAACAGGTGTGTGGACTGCAGTCCCCTGTAGATATTTTGTAGTGCCCTCAAGCCTTTTGCATTCTGTGACCGGATACCGCGCATGCAATTTCGCTAAGACCTGTGAGTCTAACAGGCTCTGCATTTATGTTAGTGTTACAGCGCCTCTTTGAGCTAACAGAGTCCGCTCAGCGCACATCGGGTGGTGTTTAACCCGTGCGTGTTATACCGCCATTATTCAGCAGCAGTGTTAACACCTTCTGCACGGTGGACCCCGAGTGGCGATCGCACTTTATTATTTATTTATTTAGTGCGTTCCGCCATTCCTAACATTATACTAGTGCCAGGTTCTGGCTAGTAATGGCAGACCAACAGCAGCTACTGCAGTACATTCGGCAGCTGGAGGGCAGGTTGGCTACTCTCGAGAGTGCCACCTCAGCTGCGAAGTTTACTGAGGCTGCTGTCCAGGCAGTCGCAGAGGCTGTTTCGCGTGTGTCCACGCCAGCACCGACAGTTTCCCGCCTCCCGTTACCCGATAAATTTTCTGGTGACAGCGCCTCCTGCCAGGGTTTCGTGAGCCAGTGCTCTCTCCAGCTTGAGTTACTGGCCGCGCGATTCCCTACAGAACCGGCTAAGGTGGGGTTTATCGTTTCCCTTCTGTCGGGCAGGGCGTTGGAGTGGGCCACGCCACTGTGGGAGTGTGGTGACCGAGAGGTTCGGACCGCCGCTCAGTTCTTAACATCCCTGAAGCAGGCCTTCCTAGGGCCACGGGTCACCTATGACACCTCTCTTCAGCTACTAGCTGTCACGCTCGCGCCTTGGTTAAATGGCGCGAGCCGGGGGGTTGTGGCCCCACTGTGCCACAAACCAGACTACCCTGGAAGGGGCGTGACTACGACAGCTACCTTGGTCTTCGCTGGAGCCTCTGATGGTGAGGTCAGGCTTGTGCGGCAGATAGCTGTCGGGTGCCACTCCAGGGGGTGTCTGGCTGTGGCCGCTGATCCCACTCTGGGACAAGTCACTTGGACAGGTGTGACTGACAGGCAGGCTGAGACACAGGGCTAGCAGACATGGCTGAGACACAGGGCAAGCAAGCACGGCTGAGACATAGGGCAAGCAGGCACGGTGGAGACACAGGGCAAGCAGGCGGGCACAGCTTGGAGACACAGGGCAGGTGGGCACAGCCTGGAGACACAGGGCAGACGGGCACGGCTTGAAGACACAGGACAGGCGGGCACGGCTTGGAGACACAGAACAGGCGGGCATGGCTTGGAAACACAGGACAGGCGGGCACGGCTTGAAGACACAGGACAAGCAGGAGTGATATATGAAGGAACAGGTTTGGACCTGTTCACACAGGAGGCGCAGGTATGGATACAGGCAGGAAGGAGTGGAATATGAAGGAACAGTTTTGGACCTGCTCACACAGGAGGTGCAGGTATGGATACAGGCAGGAGTGTGGAGTAGGTGGAACCGCAGGAGTGCGGAGTAGGCGGAGCTGCAGGAGTGCGGAGTAAGCTGAATCACAAGGTCTGCAGACAGAAGCTGCAGCAAGAGGTTCTGCAGTGGCAGCAGGAGCGGAGCAAAGCTGAACCACAAGGTCTGTGGAGAGAAGCTGCAGCAGTTGGTTCTGCAGCAGCAGAGCAAAGCTGAACCACAAGGTCTGTGGAGAGAAGCTGCAGCAATAGGTTCTGCAGCAGGAACAGAGCAGGCAGAGCTGCAAGGGTGCAGCGGCACAGACAGAGCTGCAAGGGTGCAGAGGCTCAGACAGAGCTGCAAGGGTGCAGAGGCTCAGACAGAGCTGCAAGGATGGAGAGGCTCAGACAGAGCTGCAAGGGTGCAGAGGCTAAGACAGAGCTGCAAGGATGCAGAGGCTCAGACAGAGCTGCAAGGATTCAGAGGCTCAGACAGAGTTGCTATAGTTCAGAGGCTCAGACAGAGGTGCAAGGGTGCAGAGGCTCAGACAGAGCTGCAAGGGTACAGAGGCTCAGACAGAGCTGCAAGGGTGCAAAGGCTCAGACAGGGAGGACACAGGGAAAGACACAGGAGGGAAAGGAACCACAGACAAGGAGACTGACAGACAGAGGAAAGACGGAGTTCAGACAAAGGAACAGTACAAGACAAGGTACAGGGACCGAAGGATACAGGGACCAGGATATACTGCCTCCTGGAGGGCTAGCTGAGAAGTACCAGGCAAGTACTCAGACAAGGCTAGGACAAGACCGGGACCAGGATGTAAGTGTCCTGACGGGCACTCAGAGTGTACAAGAAAAGCCTCTCAAGGAAGGCAAGACAAAGGACAGGGCCTGGCTTCCTCAGTAGCAAGGCGCTAACTGAGTAGACACATTGGAGAGGCAATGTTCCAGTGGATGGGGCAGGGTTAAATAGTCCAGGGCTCTAGGTAATTGGTCAGGGACCGATTAGCCAGATGCACCCTGACTGCATAAGAACCAGAGAGTTCTGGCGCTGCCCCCCTATACACACATAGCCAGGAAGCACGCAGGAGAGCAGAGGCACAGAGCAAAGGACTGGCAGCAGACAGAATTCACAGCATGGTTTGAAGCTGTAAGTAAGTTGGTGTGCGGGGGATGGGAGGCCATGCAGTGATGCCAGCAGGGTTGTTACACTAGCGTTGACTCAGGCATCCCTTTCAGTCAGCCAGTACGCCGTCCGTTTCCAGACACTGACTTCCGAGCTGGAATGGTCTGATAAAATCTTCATCCCTGTGTTCTGGAGAGGTTTGGCGGAGCATGTTAAGGATGCTCTATCTACCAGAGAGGTTCCCGTAAGTCTGGAAGAGCTGATTGCCATTTCCACCCGCATCGATCTCCGTTTTTCAGAGCGCTAGCTGAAGCGTGCTCAATCCAGACAGAAGGTTAGCTTGGCTCCCAACCTCTTTGAACCTCTAGGCCCATCTGAGCTGGAGAATTTACCTCCTGAGCCCATGGAGGTGTCCCGCGCTGGTCTCAAGACGCGTCCGGCACAAAGCTCCACATGCTGTTACCAGTGTCGACAGTCTGGTCACCCGGCTAATAGGTGTTCGCAGCAGCCGAAAAAACAATCGTGTCCACTGGTCATTGGTGGGGGTCTATTCGCTATAGAGACCTTCTCCCCCAAACTGGCACTCCAAGGGACGTTAGATAGCGATGATTCCTCTTGGGAGGTATGGGTAACGGTGGATTCCGGGGCAGAAGGGAACTTTATGTTTTCGTCCTTCGCCCTATCCTGTTGGTACCACTTCCTCACCCAGTGCCCATCAGGGTGGTCAACGGGGCAACCTTATCATCCCAGATTACCCACCAAACAGCACCCCTTAGGCTCTCTATTTCACCGTCTCACCAGGAGACGCTTTCCCTGCTCATTATGCTAGAGGGCATCGATCAGGTGCTCCTCGGGGTTCCCTGGCTCCGTTGCCATTCCCCTCATATAGAGTGGTCTTCAGGGAGAATACTGGGATGGATCAAAAACTGTGTGGGAAGTTGCATGGGGGAAAGCATCTAAGTAGCCTCTGTGGAGGTGTCTGCGGATCTTCCCGTGCCCCCTACTTGGAATCTGAGGACCGTGGCACTGGTCGTCCTCGGGTCAGTGCCGCCAGGCAAGACCTTTGTCCCGCCTCACCTGCGGTCCAAGGTTCTCGCATGGGCACACGCGTCCAGGGTGGGTGGTCACTTTGGCTACAAGCAGACCATAAAACTGTCAGGCAGTGTGTGGAGGTCAAACCTGAGATGTCTGTGTTCAGACCTGGTTGGCCTTTATCTGCACCTGCTCCATCTGGCTGCACGGGAGTGATGCAGATATGCTTCAGGTATGGATTGCATTTGATATGGTCTTGCTTTTAAAACATTTAGGAGGCCGCAATGGCACAGTGAATAAATAAAAATGTAGAGTAGGACCCCCCATATGAGATTGCCTTGGCGTGGCGGGGTGGCTCAATATATTGATCAATATTTTGCTAAATGTCTCATTTTGAATGCAGTAAGATATGTGCATATGCACCTCATGTTATGCGTTCTGACCACTGGCAGTGCTGGCTCTTCTTTTTTATTGCAAATTGGTTTTGTGGCTGACCACCACTGTTGCCGTGCACGCTGGGTCATGTTCTCCATCTTTTCTGTGTTTATTGTGATTGATCTAGGCTGCTGTGCACACTCACGGCAGCCCCGCCCTGCCCCAGGCTTTATTTATTTTTGCATCCATGTCTAAGCCTGCATTGCCCTTCATCTGTGTTTGCTGGTCAGACAGTGTGTGGAGGTCAAACCTGAGATGTCTGTGTTCAGACCTGGTTGGCCTTTATCTGCACCTGCTCCATCTGGCTGCACGGGAGTGATGCAGATATGCTTCAGGTATGGATTGCATTTGATATGGTCTTGCTTTTAAAACATTTAGGAGGCCGCAATGGCACAGTGAATAAATAAAAATGTAGAGTAGGACCCCCCATATGAGATTGCCTTGGAGTGGCGGGGTGGCTCAATATATTGATCAATATTTTGCTAAATGTCTCATTTTGAATGCAGTAAGATATGTGCATATGCACCTCATGTTATGCGTTCTGACCACTGGCAGTGCTGGCTCTTCTTTTTTTATTGCAAATTGGTTTTGTGGCTGACCACCACTGTTGCCGTGCACGCTGGGTCATGTTCGCCATCTTTTCTGTGTTTATTGTGATTGATCTAGGCTGCTGTGCACACTCACGGCAGCCCCGCCCTGCCCCAGGCTTTATTTATTTTTGCATCCATGTCTGAGCCTGCATTGCCCTTCATCTGTGTTTGCTGGTCAGGCAGTGTGTGGAGGTCAAACCTGAGATGTCTGTGTTCAGACCTGGTTGGCTTTTATCTGCACCTGCTCCATCTGGCTGCACGGGAGTGATGCAGATATGCTTCAGGTATGGCTTGCATTTGATATGGTCTTGCTTTTAAAACATTTAGGAGGCCGCAATGGCACAGTGAATAAATAAAAATGTAGAGTAGGACCCCCCATATGAGATTGCCTTGGCGTGGCGGGGTGGCTCAATATATTGATCAATATTTTGCTAAATGTCTCATTTTGAATGCAGTAAGATATGTGCATATGCACCTCATGTTATGCGTTCTGACCACTGGCAGTGCTGGCTCTTCTTTTTTTATTGCAAATTGGTTTTGTGGCTGACCACCACTGTTGCCGTGCACGCTGGGTCATGTTCGCCATCTTTTCTGTGTTTATTGTGATTGATCTAGGCTGCTGTGCACACTCACGGCAGCCCCGCCCTGCCCCAGGCTTTATTTATTTTTGCATCCATGTCTGAGCCTGCATTGCCCTTCATCTGTGTTTGCTGGTCAGGCAGTGTGTGGAGGTCAAACCTGAGATGTCTGTGTTCAGACCTGGTTGGCCTTTATCTGCACCTGCTCCATCTGGCTGCACGGGAGTGATGCAGATATGCTTCAGGTATGGATTGCATTTGATATGGTCTTGCTTTTAAAACATTTAGGAGGCCGCAATGGCACAGTGAATAAATAAAAATGTAGAGTAGGACCCCCCATATGAGATTGCCTTGGCGTGGCGGGGTGGCTCAATATATTGATCAATATTTTGCTAAATGTCTCATTTTGAATGCAGTAAGATATGTGCATATGCACCTCATGTTATGCGTTCTGACCACTGGAAGTGCTGGCTCTTCTTTTTTTATTGCAAATTGGTTTTGTGGCTGACCACCACTGTTGCCGTGCACGCTGGGTCATGTTCGCCATCTTTTCTGTGTTTATTGTGATTGATCTAGGCTGCTGTGCACACTCACGGCAGCCCCGCCCTGCCCCAGGCTTTATTTATTTTTGCATCCATGTCTGAGCCTGCATTGCCCTTCATCTGTGTTTGCTGGTCAGGCAGTGTGTGGAGGTCAAACCTGAGATGTCTGTGTTCAGACCTGGTTGGCCTTTATCTGCACCTGCTCCATCTGGCTGCACGGGAGTGATGCAGATATGCTTCAGGTATGGATTGCATTTGATATGGTCTTGCTTTTAAAACATTTAGGAGGCCGCAATGGCACAGTGAATAAATAAAAATGTAGAGTAGGACCCCCCATATGAGATTGCCTTGGCGTGGCGGGGTGGCTCAATATATTGATCAATATTTTGCTAAATGTCTCATTTTGAATGCAGTAAGATATGTGCATATGCACCTCATGTTATGCGTTCTGACCACTGGCAGTGCTGGCTCTTCTTTTTTTATTTTAGACCATAAAACTCCTGGCAAGGTCTTATTGGTGGCCGCACAGGGACCGGGACTATAAAAAATACATTCTGGCATGCTCCTCTTGTGCTCGGAGTAGCTCCTCTAAACAGAGGCCAGCTGGGTTAGTGTATCCCTTGCCGGTGGCAGACCGGGTGTCACGTGCCCCGTCCTGAGTGACACGGCCAGCAGGCCGGTAACTGATACAACAGGACGCGGCACAAGTAATTGTCCTATGTGACGTGGCCCGCAGGCCGGTAACTAATACAATAAGACAAAGGGAATAGGGAAAACCTGGGTAACAATAACAATGGTGGCCGTGCGATAGGGAAACGGGGAAGTGGAGACCTCCTGCACACCCCTGAGTCAGTGTCTCTACACTCCTAACGTTCCCTAGGCCGGTTCCGCACCGGGCGCCGATCAGGAACCTCAAAACCCTGACTCGCCCTACACCTAAACCCTCACTAGGGAATTGGTCAGTGCAGAAACTAATCCCACCACTGCACTAAACACACATAAGGAAAAGTGACGAAAAGGGAAACACCACTTAGCTTTGCTCTGTTGCTTACGCTCCCAGCAACAGAGCCCACCACCTGCGTGCATCTTTTTCTCCACTGTGTCCGACATCTGGGTGCACTGTCCAGAAACGGACCTTCTCAGCATCATAGTGCAGCCTTGGAGCAAACAGAGTCCACACCTGCGTGCAGCTGTCCAGAAACAGAGTCCCGCAAATGAGTCCAGATTTTCTGCCAAAAAGTGTAGCATGCTTGAGTCCAGCTCTCAGCAACAAAGCCCAGCATTTTGAGTGCAGCTCTACACCATAGCTGCCACTTCACCAATCCATGCACAAACTCCTTGCTGACACCATAGCTGCGACTCCACCACGCCATGCCAGCACTCCTTGCAGACACCATAGCTGACACTCCAGGGATCTCACTGAGCTGCCCGTGACTCTCCTTTAGCTCCATCCTTCACCCAGGCTTTCTTGCAAATGAATACCTTATCACCAACAGTGATTAACACACCTGATACTCTCTTATAGAGCTCTCACACCTGTTCCATAATTACGTGCACAAACTAAGATAACCAGAGTGTAATGACCCTAATGGCCACAGAGGGGAAAACTACAACTGAAATCATCACAGTACAATGACCCTAACGGCCACCGGGGGCAAAACCACCTTTGGCACACAGCCAAGGGAAAAAAAAAGATTACTTTGTGCATTTACTCTGTCAGATCCAACCTGGATCGTGACACTGGGCAATGGAAGTTCGCGACAGTCTGGGTCGCACCCCGCATGTCACGCAAACCTCTAAAATGCGAATGAAGACGCCCGTCGACACACATCGGCGCCCCGCTCCAACTTCTGCTCCTGGCAACTTAGCCATCCCTGACACCTTCCACGTGTCCATTCTCAAACCTAGTCACATGTCCCAGTTTTCCGAGTCATCTGCCGGGGCATCAGGCCTGCACTTCTGTGGGACACAAGGTGGTACATGGCAAAAAACTTTATTTGGTGGAATGCAAGGCTCAGGAGGGATGGGGCCTGTTATGAGCTCATTTTCTGCTCCACCAGTTGAGAGTTCCCCTTCCGTTCTCCCTCTGGTGGTGATGGGAGGTGGTGAGGTTGGTTTGAGTGGTAGTGATCTGCCACCTGGTGAGGGAGATAGTGATTGTATCTCTGGAGTATCAGACTGGATATAAGACAGCCGACGCCCTATCCTGTTGCTGGTGATTCAGTCTGTTTCTCAGGTCTAGGACTCAGCTCTGTTCCAGTCTTCTCAGATAAGTTTGTTTTTTGCTAATGTTCACACTTGCTCTTGTTGGTCTTTTCAGTTTTTTGTGTGGTCAGCCAGCCCGGCTGTGCTGTGCTGAATTTCCACTCTTATTTGCCAAATTGCCTTTTTTTTGTCCCTTATTAGATTGGCCTCTTTTTGCTCTGTCTCAGAATATTTCAGAGTGCTGATATAGTGGGAGAAGTCTAGTGACTTCAGGGTTAATTTTGCTATCAGTTGTGTTGGACATTTTGTAGGGTTTTTTGGCAGACTGCAGACAGTGTCTTTCCTTTCCTGTCCTTTCTAGTTAGTTAGGCCCCATCGTTTACTCGGCCTATTTTTCTGCCTTTGTTTGTGTTTTCATCTTTTGTCACCGTCAATACATGTGGGGGGCTGTCTCTCCTTTGGGGTCTGCTCTGGGGCAGTTAGTTTTCCTCTTTTCCTGCTTTAGGCTTATTTTGCTCTCCGGTTGTGACGAGGCATCTAGGACCACCGTAGGAACGCTCCATGACTGCTGCTAGTTGCGTGTTAGGATCAGGGGTCTGCAGTCTGCATAGTTACCAACCTCTTTGGTTTTCTGAGACTTAGCTTTGTTGTTTTTTTATTTCCTCCTCGGCTACCCATTCATAACAGAATCACCAGCCATACCGCAGATTCTAGGGTACTCAAAAGCAGGAAAGAAGATAAAAAAAAAGGGAAAAAAGTGTCAGAATTTTTTTTTTTTTTTTTATATGCATTTTTTCCTCTTTTTCTCTGGGGCTGTAGGAGGATTTTTTCCTTAATGGAGATTAAGCAATTGTCTGATCGTGTGGAGCAGCTCGCTGCTGAAGTGCAGGAAATTTCCACCTATCTCGCTCAATCACATGCTGTTGAACCCAAAATCCCCACTCCTGATGTGCTTTCTGGGGATCAGGCTAAATTTTTGAATTTTAAGAATAATTGTAAATTATTTCTTGCCTTGAAGCCTTACTCATCGGGAAGCTCTGCGCAGCAGGTTAAAATTGTCATCTCCTTGCTGCGCGGCGATCCTCAGGATTGGGCGTTTTCTCTGACACCTGAAAATCCTATTCTGACTAATGTAGATGCATTTTTTCAGGCCTTGTGGTTGTTGTATGATGAACCTAATTCCGTTGATCAAGCTGAGAGAACCCTGTTGGCATTAAACCAGGGTCAGGATCCTGCAGTTATATTGTCAAAGATTCCAAAAGTGGGCGGTCCTTACTACATGGAATGATAGTGCATTGGCAGCCCTCTTTCGGAAAGGTTTATCAGAGACCGTAAAAGATGTTATGGTGGGATTTCCTGTTCCCTCTGGTCTGGATGGCTCTATGGCATTAGCCATTCAAGTTGATCGGCGTTTATGTGAAAGTAAAAATACACGGGAGGCGCTGCCACCTTTTGAACAAATGTCTGAACCTATTCAATGTGGTGGGGTTTTGTCTAGGGCTCAACGTTGGGAGTTTAGAAGGCGTAATAAGCTGTGTTTTTTCTGTGAAGACGCCTCTCATACTATTTCTGTCTGCCCTAAACGAGAGAAACGTTTTGCACACACATTTGCTGTGGACAGTATACAACCTAAGTTCCTTTTGGCAATTACTCTGATCTGCTACTTGTCCACATTTTCCACTAAGGCTTTTGTGGTTTCAGGAGCAGCTCTGAATCTGATGGATTTGGACTTTGCTAAACGTTGTGGTTTGTCCATGATGCCTATGCAGATGCCTATTCCTTTGAGGGGTATTGATGCCACTCCGTTGGCGGAGAATAAACCTCAGTTTTGGACCCAGGTGATAATGCGAGTTGCCCCTGACCACCGGGAAAATTGTAAATTTTTGGTGCTGCATAATTTGCATGATACTATTGTTCTGGGTTTCCCCTGGTTGCAAACTCATAACCCAGTTTTAGATTGGAAATCTGTGTCTGTGGTGAGTTGGGGTTGTCAGTGTGTTCTTAGGGACACTCCTGTTTTCTCCACCTCTCCTCCGTCTCATGATATTCCTGATTATCTGGTTGAATTCTCTAATGTATTTAGTGAGAGTAAGTCTGCGTCTTTGCCCCCTCATAAGAATTATGACTGTGCAATTGAGTTGATGCCTGGGTGTAAATTTCCCAAGGGTCGGCTTTTTAACTTATCTGTACCCGAACATGATGCTATGCGATCCTATATTAAGGAGTCGTTGGAGAAGGGTTATATTAGACCATCCTCGTCACCTTTAGGTGCTGGGTTTTTTTTTGTGGCCAAGAAAGATGGTTCATTAAGATCGTGTATTGATTATCGTTCCCTTAACAAGATGACGGTTAAATATCAGTACCCGTTACCTCTGATGTCTGATTTATTCTCTAGAGTTAAGAGTGCCTGCTGGTTTACTAAGCTTGACCTCAGGGGGGCGTATAATCTTATTTGCATCAAGCACGGGGATGAATGGAAGACGGCGTTTAATACTCCGGAGGGACATTTTGAGTACCTGGTGATGCCTTTTAGGCTCTCCAATGCCTCTTCTGTCTTCCAGTCCTTTATGAATGATATTTTCTGAGACTTTGTGAATAAGTTTTTGATCATCTATCTGGATGATATTTTGATCTTTTCTAATGATTGGGATTCCCATGTGGAACATGTCCGGACTGTGTTTTGGATTTTGAGGGAGAATTCCCTGTTTGTTAAGGGATCGAAATGTCTCTTTGGTGTACAGAGGATTTCATTTTTGGGATTTATCTTATCTCCATCGACTATTGAAATGGACCCAGCCAAGGTACAGGCCATTTATGATTGGGTTCAGCCTACTTCTTTGATGGCTCTTCAGAAGTTTTTGGGTTTTGCTAATTTCTATCGTAAATTTATAGGTAATTTTTCTAGTATTGTCAAACCACTGACTGATCTGACCAAGAAGGGAGCTGATGTGCTGAATTGGTCTCCAGAGGCTGTCTCAGCATTTCAGGAGCTTAAGCGGAGGTTTACTTCCGCTCCAGTTTTACAGCAACCTGATGTCTCAATTCCATTTCAAGTGGAGGTAGACGCTTCTGAGATTGGTGCAGGAGCTGTTTTGCCCCAAAAAGACCCTGTGAATTCTAAGATGAATCCCTGTGCCTTCTTTTCTCGAAAGTTATCCCCATCTGAACGCAACTATGACGTAGGGAATTGGGAATTGTTGGCCATGAAATGGGCATTTGAGGACTGGAGACATTGGTTGGAGGGAGCTAGACATCAATTTGTGGTCCTCACCAATCACAAGAATCTGACTTATCTGGAGTCAGCTAAACTCTTGAATCCTAGACAGGCTAGATGGGCCTTGTTTTACTCGCATTTTAATTTTGTGGTCTCTTTGCTTCCAGGCACTAAGAATGTTAAGGCAGACGCCCTTTCTAGGAGTTTCTTTGCTGATTCTCTTTATGTGACCGAGCCTACTACTATCCTAGGTGAGGGGGTAGTTCTTTCTGCCACTTCGCCTGATTTGAGACGCGCCCTGGAGGAATTTCAGGAGGATAAACCTGAGCGTTGCCCTATGGGAAGATTGTATGTTCCGGACCAGTGGAGAAAGAGAGTGATGTCTGAAGTCCATTGCTCCGCATTGGCTGGTCATCCAGGTATTTTTGGTACCAGAGATTTGGTGAGTCGGTCGTTTTGGTGGCCTGCCTTATCTCGTGATGTCAGGAATTTTGTACAGTCCTGTGGGACTTGTTCTCTGTCTAAACCCTGTTCTCGTTCTAGTTGGTTGCAGATGCACCTGCCGGTGCCCAAGAGGCCATGGACCCATATCTCAATGGATTTTATTTCTGATCTTCCTGTCTCTCAGAGAATGACTGTTATCTGGGTAATTTGTGATAGATTTTCGAAGATGGTCCATCTTGTACCACTCCCAAAGTTGCCATCTTCCGCTGAGTTGGTACCCTTGTTTTTACAACAGGTGGTTCGGTTACACGGGATTCCTGAGAACATTGTGTCCGATAGAGGGGTCCAGTTTGTTTCCAGATTCTGGAAAGCCTTTTGTTACAATCTGGGAATTCAGTTATCCTTCTACTCCGCGTTTCATCCCCAGACCAATGGGCAGACTGAGAGAACAAACCAGACCTTGGAGTCTTATTTAAGATGTTTTATATCTGCTGATCGAGATGATTGGGTTTCATTTTTGCCCTTGGCCGAATTTGCGTTGAACAATAGAGCTAGTTCTGCCTCCTTGATGTCACCCTTTTTCTGTAATTTTGGGTTTCATCCTCGATTCTCTTCAGGGCAAGTAGAATCTTCGTCCTGCCCAGGTGTGGACACTGTGGTTGTGAGATTGCAGCAGATATTGTTATGAGCGGTGGAACGCACTAAATAAAATTATAATAAAGTGCGTTCACTGCTCGGGGTCCACCGTGCGGTAGATGGTAAAACCGCTGCTAGGTGGTGGCAGAGCTATTCTGCACTGTGGAGATTCTGTTACACACACAGAGCTGCAAGCTAAAGCACATGTAGTGGTAATACTGGAGCAAGCTCTGTTACACACACAGAGCTGCAAGCATAAACATATGCAATAGTAACGCTGGAGCAAGCTCTGTTTCACACACAGAGCTGCAAGCAAAAACATAAATACAAAACGCTGAGTCTGTTGAAAACTCACAGAGACTCAGAGGGACAGACGCGGTATTCGGTCACAGGAGTGGCCTTAGCTGACAGGACACACTCCGTCTAGACCTACCGTGAGTCTGTAACAGAGACGTTGCTACTGCGAACACTCTCTGGACTGCGAATGCAGCGCGGCGTAGATAGTGCCGCAGGGAGACACCGCTGAAACGCAGGCGCGATGTCAGACGCTAAGCTGCTGGGCGCTGGAGCAATGGCGCGCTGGCGCTAATACTCGCTCTGATTCAAACACTCACACATTCGTAATAGCCATGGAATGGGGGTTTCAAATGAGTCATTCACCAGTCCATGCATTCATCAACAAACATGCAGCAGCAAGTATGACTATACTAGCGCATGGCGGAACAGCCATGCGCACTTTTTATAGCGTACGGGACCTGCCGGATATCTCCAGAACTCCCAGAGGAGCCAATAGGATTCAGAGCAGGACCTGAGCACCTGACACCTGAACTCCAATAGGAGCTCGTCCTGTGAGCATGCTCAGAAGCTGGTACAAAGGACTTAGCCTCTGGAGATAAATGTGAGGAACTGGATCTCTGCAGAGGTGTGGCAGAAGACAGATTCCTAACAGGTATGGGACCAAGTGGTGGATAAATTGTCTCTCTCTCAGGAAAAGGCCCAGCGTTTTTCCAACCGGCATAGGACCATTGGTCCCCGGTTTAAAGTGGGTGATATGGTTTGGTTGTCGTCTAAGAATATTCCTATGAAGGTTGCATCTCCAAAATTTAAGCCAAGATTTATTGGACCTTATAGGATTTTGGAGATTCTTAATCCTCTTTCTTTTCGATTGGCTCTTCCAGTTACGTTCAAAATCCATAACGTATTTCACAAATCACTGTTGAAGAGGTTTGTTGAGCCAGTGGTTCCTGTGGCGGCACCTCTTGACCCGGTGATGGTTAAAGGCAATATGGAATATGAAGTAGAGAAAATATTGGATTCTCATTGGTTAGACGGAGATTCCAGTATTTGGTCAAATGGAAGGGTTATGGTCAGGAGGATAATTCTTGGGTCTCTGACTCTGATATTCATGCCAATAAATTGGTTTGTGTTTTTCACCAGGCCCATCCTGATCGGCCTGGTGGCATGGATGAGGGTTCGGTGACCCCTCCTCAAGGGGGGGGTACTGTTATGAGCTCATTTTCTGCTCCACCAGTTGAGAGTTCCCCTTCCGTTCTCCCTCTGGTGGTGACGGGAGGTGGTGAGGTTGGTTTGAGTGGTAGTGATCTGCCACCTGGTGAGGAAGATAGTGATTGGATCTCTGGAGTATCAGACTGGATATAAGACAGCCGATGCCCTATCCTGTTGCTGGTGATTCAGTCTGTTTCTCAGGTCTAGGACTCATCTCTGTTCCAGTCTTCTCAGATAAGTTTGTTTTTTGCTAATGTTCACACTTGCTCTTGTTGGTATTTTCAGTTTTTTGTGTGGTCAGCCAGCCCGGCTGGGCTGTGCTGAATTTCCACTCTTATTTGCCAAATTGCCTTTTTTTGTCCCTTATTAGATTGGCCTCTTTTTGCTCTGTCTCAGAATATTTCAGAGTGCTGATATAGTGGGAGAAGTCTAGTGACTTCAGGGTTAATTTTGCTATCAATTGTGTTGGACATTTTGTAGGGTTTTTTGGCAGACTGCAGACAGTGTCTTTCCTTTCCTGTCCTTTCTAGTTAGTTAGGCCCCATCGTTTGCTCGGCCTATTTTCCTGCCTTTGTTTGTGTTTTCATCTTTTTTCACCGTCAATACATGTGGGGGGCTGTCTCTCCTTTGGGGTCTGCTCTGGGGCAGTTAGTTTTCCTTGTTTCCTGCTTTAGGCTTATTTAGCTCTCCGGTTGTGACGAGGCGTCTAGGACCACCGTAGGAACGCTTCACGACTGCTGCTAGTTGCATGTTAGGATCAGGGGTCTGCAGTCTGCATAGTTACCAACCTCTTTGGTTTTCTGAGACATAGCTTTGTTGTTTTTTATTTCCTCCTCGGCTACCCGTTCATAACAGGGGCCCTAGGAGGGGGGGTAATGTTAGGCGTCGGATTCCTGCAGCGACACAACAGGAATCCAGAGCCTCACATGCTGCTCTGCAGCAAGCCATTCCTGAGGCTAAGTCCCTCTGCCGCTCCACTGAGCATGCTCACGAGACGATCTCCCATTGGAGGTCGGGAGTCACGTGCTCAGGTCCTTCTCCAGATCTGATTGGTCCATCTCAGAGATCTGGAAGGTCCCGGCAGCGCACGGCTGTAAAAGGCCCGCATGGCCGCTCGGCCATACGCTAGTATAGACTTTACTTGCTAGATGTGTGAATGGTGATGGATGTATGATTCTGGTGACTGACTTATTATGATTCCCCTCCCTCTGATATTATGCATGTGGATAGGGAACTAGAGACAGAGTCAGCGCCAGTCAGTGGCAAGCCATAGGCCACTGTGCACACCGCACCTCTACACTAGTGTGCGATTGTGTCACGTCTCACGGCTAGTGTTGAGCGATACCGTTCGATACCCAAAATCCATCCTGTCTGACCTATACTATTATTGGTGGTTCAGTCCCTCTGTCCTTGTTCACATTTACGTCACTTGACAAGTGGAAAGGTTTTAAATACAAGAGTTAGGACTGTCCCACAAGGGTTGCCGTGACGTGGCGGGATGGCTTCTACATTATTTTGATCAAAATTATGTTAACTAAATACCCTTATTATTACTATTATTACTACCTTCATGCAATTTTTGCAATATATTTTTTTACTTTTTTATTCCAGGATATTTGTTTTGTGTTTTGCTTTTGGTTTTCTCTGTGTAAAGGTCATGTGTTCATATGCAATTACATTTTGCATGCACATTAATTTACTTTTTCTGCTCAGACCCAGTTTCTCATTTGTTTCATTGTGCATTCTGTGCATATAAGGGTGTGACCGCCCTGTTTCTGAGTTGGAAAATCCATCCTGTCTGGCCTATACTATTATTGGTGGTTCAGTCCCTCTGTCCTTGTTCACATTTACGTCACTTGACAAGTGGAAAGGTTTTAAATACAAGAGTTAGGACTGTCCCACAAGGGTTGCCGTGACGTGGCGGGATGGCTTCTACATTATTTTGATCAAAATTATGTTAACTAAATACCCTTATTATTACTATTATTACTACCTTCATGCAATTTTTGCAATATATTTTTTTACTTTTTTATTCCAGGATATTTGTTTTGTGTTTTGCTTTTGGTTTTCTCTGTGTCATGTCTCACGGCACTATCATATAGTGGCTGTGTTTGCTACCGCGCTGCAGTCAGCAGCACTTACCGGCGTCCGCGGTAGCGACGTCGCATGCACGGTAGGTCTAGACGGACATCAACCTCAGCTTTGGGCCCGTGTCCTGTGACCGGATACAGCGCATGCAATTTCGCTGAGACCTGTGAGTGTAACAGGCTCGGCGTTTTTGGTTATGTTACAGCGCCTCTGTGAGCTCAGCGCCAATCGGGTGGCTTTTAACCCGTGCGCGTTATACCGCCATATAGCGCGTCTGCCATTATTCAGCAGCAGTGTTAACACCTTCTGCACATTGGACCCCGAGCAGCGAACTCACTTTATTATTTATTTATTTAGTGCGTTCCGCCGTTCCTAACACTTGGCACCTATCCACACTGCCAAAAGTACCAATACCTGGTTTAAAAACAACAGTATCACTGTGCTTGATTGCCCAGCAAACTCGCCTTCAAGAGGAAGATGAGAGACACCAGACCCAACAATGCAGATGAGCTGAAGGCTGCTATCAAAGCAACCTGGGCTTCAATAACCCCTCAGCAGCGCCACAGGCTGATCGCCTCCATGCCATACCACATAGATGCAGTAATTGATGCCAAAGGAGCCTGACCAAGTATTGAGTGCATTTACTGAACATACATTTCAGGAGGCCAACATTTCGGATTTTAAAATCATTTTTTCAAGCTGGTGTTATAAAGTATTCTAATTTACTGAGATAATGACTTTTGGGTTTTCATTGGCTGTAAGCCATAATCATCAACATTAACAGAAATAAACATGTGAAATAGATCACTCTTTGTTTAATGACTCTATGTACAGTAATATATGAGTTTCTCATTTTGTATTGAAGAACTGAAATATGTTAACTTTTTGATGCTATTCTAGTTTTGTGAGATGCACCTGTACATCAGTATTTGTAAGCGAAAGCCAAGAGAGGGTGATAAATACAGAAGTGGTGACGTGTTTCTATTATACTTTCCTCTGATTGTTCCACTCATGATTTTGGCTTATAAATACTGATTTAAAATACTGAGCAAATACTTAACGTGTGAACGTGGTCTTGTATTGAAATTTTATGCAAATTGTAGCCGAAAAGCACCACTACAGAACAACTATCGTCCAGATGACCAGAACAGATTGGACCCTCTAGTATTAAACCATAGGGATTCCTATTGCATGACAGCAAACAGAAATGTTCAAAACCATGAAAGACACAGATGTTTTATTAACCCCTTTCCGACATGCGCCATACATATGCCGCACTGCGGGAGTTGCGTTCCCGCAAACTGCAGGACATGTACGGTGCTGCGATCGCGGGGAGCTCACGCTGAGCATCATTGCGATCGGGTGCAGGTGTCAGCTCTATGTGTGAGCTGACACCCTGCAGCAACGCCCACGATCGGTGCTAGCAGAGTGAGGTTAACAGCCAGAATTGGCGCATCTTATGAATGCACCATTTCTGGGGCGGCTGAGGCTGATGTTCTTAACCTGCGAGGGGGCAAAAATCCATGGCCCCTACCTAGGCTATTAATTTCACCCCACAGTAGCCTTGTTTAGCCTTTGCTGGTTAGTATTTATAGGGGATTTCCCTTATAACAACCAGTAAAGGCTAAGCAAACAGTTGGGAGCTGATATTAATAGCCTGGGAACCTTTATGGCTATTGACCTCTTCCTAGAATATTAACTTCAACCCCCAGCCGTGGGCTTTCCTTCAGCTGATTATGAAAATTACGAGCGACCCCGTGCTTTATTTATTTATTTACTTAAAACGCACTGACTGCAACTATCATCAGACTCACCTGTTTATAGTTCATTTGTACACTTGATTGCATTCATGCACACAATGGATACTGTTGTACATGTGTAAGGTTCTAGCAGTAACGCGGGATACAGTGACAAGCAGGAGGCAGAGCAAGAGTTAACGGGTTGTATATAAAGAGTTATTATAACAATGAATACTCCACGCAGGGAGAGAGGGGGTGAGGGAATATAGGTGAACAAAGCCTATACAGTAGTTCAAATAACAGGTTGACTTATTAGTCTGTGGTTCCCGGACGGAGGAGGCTGGAAAATCCCACAAAGGCGCCGTTGGTGACGCGTGAAGTTCCCGAACTGGTTCCGGAGAAAGGTGAAGCACTATCTCTTAAAGGAGGCGATGTATCCTGGCCTTCCCACGCATAGTCTTGTGGTTTTGGAACAAGGTACTGCTTGAGTGGGTATCTGCAGCACTGCCTTTGATTAATTAAGTCCCGAAGTGGAAGCCGCGGTCATGCTACCTGCTTCAGCGTGCACTGTTTGGTGAGTGCTGTGTCGTGGGCCAGCAGAAGTCAGAGGTAAACAACGGTTTTTCTTAGTCATATCAGCGACAACAGGAGTAATGGTCTCTGGAGGTACACAGTCTGTATGCACAGGGGATGAGAGAGCACAAAGCGGGCCTGCTCATTAGCGTCGACCTGCGGAGAGGAAGTCAACCTTCTCCTGCAACACACGCTGTCTTCCCACCAAAGGCCCAGTCCTGGTGTGCCCCATCCCTTTTATCTCAGACCCACCCCCTACAGTCAGGTGCCAAGGTCTCTTCCAGTCAGGAAGTCTTTCCCCCGGCAACAATGGTGACAGTCCTGACAGTTCCGGCCCTGACACGAGAGAGATACCACCAGCCCGGTCCATCTCCCTACATTCTCCCACCCCTTTTGCTCGCCATTCCATGGGTGAGGATTCTTGTGAAACACATGGCCATCTTCCTTTTTCTTGAACAGTTTGCTGCCAAATGAGTTGATCCTGGTCATAACGATTGGGAAGTTTGCCGCCTGTTGTTAGTTTGGAACATCGTAAGTTGGAAGTAGTGGAGTCCCCTTGGGTGGTAAAGTCAGGTTACATAGGAGAAAGCGATGGTGTGTTTATTCCCTCTGGGATAGATTCTTCAGGGACCCCAGGTCCTTGTCCTGCTTGTCCATCATCGGGCAGTCGTTCAGAACTTTCTTCCTCTTCTTCCTCCTCTACTACCGAGGGAGCTCTTTCGAGAGTTTCCGGTGCCTTTCCCACCTGAAGAGGAATTTTTGATAGTTCTCCGGAATATGCTTCAGCCTATCAGAGTAGGGGAGCTTTCTCCTTGCTCAGGTTGAATCTCATGACCAGGCCCTTCGGAGTTGACTCGTTGCTTTATCCGAAACGGGTTCAAGTCCCACTGATTTTTCAGTTTGTCCCGAGGACGTCTTTCTCATACTAAGACATGGTTCCCGGCCTGGAGATCTGTCCCCTGCAGCAGAGTCTTCTCAGCATGCTCCAACTCTCGAAGCCTGGTCTGTACCAGGTGATGCAAAGTCTGCAGACGATGGTGATGTTCTCCAACCCAGGAGGACACCCCGTCCATGGGTAGTCTTCTTCTGGATCCAACTCTAGCTCAGTGATTCCTTTTCCTGCCCGGCTGAATAAGAGGGTATTGGGAGTATAACCCGTGATTTGGTGCACTCAATTGTTATAAACCCATACTAAGGGCTCATACTCACTTGCGAGAGACTCCCATGATTCTTGTGCGAGTCTCTCGCATGAAGACCTGGCGTTGCCACCGGCATTCGGACCGGAGCGTGCGGCTACATGTATTTTTATGCAGCCGCACGCTCCAGTCCAAATGCCGGCAGCAGTGCCAGGTTTTCATGCGAGAGACTCGCAAAAGAATCGTGCGAGTCTCTCATAACTGAGTATGAGCCCTGATTCTGATACATACTCAGGCCATCAGGCTTTCTGGTCCTCCTCCAAGGTCCTCAACATTTGAATTAATGTCTGGTTGAACCGTTCACAGGCGCTATTCCCCTGACGGATACGGCATGGTGCGAGACTTTTCAATTTGGTACAAACGAAGCAACTCTTCCACCACTTTTCCTAAAAAACAGGCTCCCTGATCAGAATGGATTAGCTTCGGGCAGCCGTAAACTTGAATGAAATGTTTGCAGATGGCATGTGCAGCCTACTCTGCGGTCTGATTTCGGGTAGGAGTCACGACGGCAAAGTTCATGAAGGGATCCACCATTACTAAACAATATTCATACTCTTGATGAGCCCGCCTGATGGACAGATATTCTATCACTAGCAGTTCCAGGGGGCGGACGTCACAATAGTTTGTGTGGGGGCTCTCTGCTCCGGTGGTTTAGCCAATTCACATGTCCAGCATAGCCTGCAAGTCTCTTAAACTACAGCCTTCAGTTGGGGATGACACACAAACCACTGTAACCACTGAAAAGTCTTTTCCTCGTCGAAGTGTGCTCCTTTTTCATGTGCCTCAGTGGCTATCTCGAGCAACAATGTTTCTTGGACTAAGACCTGCCAGCTGGCACCCAGCTCTTTTTGAAGTGGTACTTTCCAATACAGCAATCTGTTATTCTGAAGACGTTTTCATTTTTGAAGAATCCGCAGAGTTTCTGGAGACAGAGTATTTCTCTCTCCTGAACTAGGAAGTCTCTTTGATGTCACCCACTGTCTCAACAGAGCAAGGTCACTATCTTCTTGTTGTAACAGGACCCACTCATCCCGGGATCGGCCCAAGACACCTTCCCAAGCCAAAACTTGCACCTGGTCCTGCGTAACCACCATCGTCCTGGCGGGGTCTAGGAACCTGGGGATTTACTCATTTTCTAACTATCGCTATTTCGCCCAGGTTTAGCATGTTTCATCCTGGATAGGGCATTAGCATGAGTGTTCTACGCTCCTCTTTTGTAAGCAATCTAATACCGAAACTTTGCAATTCTGGCCACCCATTGTTGCTCCAGAGCTCCCAGCTTTGCATTCTCCAGATAAGCCAACGGATTGTTGTCGGTGCGCACTAATACTTTGGACCCAGACAAATATTCTGGGAACCTCTCCATCATAGCCCACACCAATGCCAGCAGCACTAACTTGAAGGAACTGTAATTGTCTAGATTACTTTCGGAATCATGAAGGGACTGACTTGCATAAGCAATCACCTTCTCTCTCCCGTCCTGTATCTGTGACAACACAGCCCCAAGTCCATGCAAACTCCCATCAGTGTGGAGAATAAACAGTTGAGAAAAGTCTACATAAGCCAACATAGGAGCTTCCGTCAATGCCTTCTTCAGGTCTTGCAAGGCTTTTTCCTGATATTCCTTCCAACGTATAGTCCAGTTCTTTGCACCCAAGGGCATTCCTTTCAGCAGTTCTAGCAACGGTTTTGCTATGCGGGAAAAATTCTTCACGAAGCGGCGGTAATACCCGATCAGTCCCAGGAATGCTCGTACATCCTTCACCGTCTCTGGAGTGGGCCAATCCTGTATCACAGCAAATTTCTCTCAAGATGGTTTTACTCCTTCAGCAGAGACCATATGGCTCAAGGACTCAATCTGGGTGCAGAACAAATGGCATTTTTGGGGCTTCAATTTTAGCCTGTGCCCTTGAAGGCGACTTAACACCTGTTCTAATATTTGTAGATGATCCTCAAATGAAACAGTGTAGACTATGCTATCATCTAAATAGATGAGGGTAGCTTCAAAGTTCCAATCACCTAAACACCTCTCCATAAGATGCTGAAAAGTACCAGGAGCATTGGCTAGGCCAATCGGCATTCGGTTGAATTTGAACAGGCCCATGGGTAATATAAAGGCGGTCTTTGCCCGGTCCTGTTCCGACATCGGTACTTGCCAATAACCGCTGGTGAGGTCGAATGCTGAGAAGAATTTGGCTTTTCCTAGTGCGGACAAGGATTCTTCAATCCTGGGTAATGGATATGAATCTCTCATGGTACAGGCATTTAGTTTACGAAAATCCACACAAAAACACAGAGTGCCATCCTTTTTTCCCACCAGGACTATAGGAGAAGCCCATGAACTCTGACTCTCTCTAATGATGCCTTTCTGTAACATCTCACTTAGCATACTCTTCACTTCCTGGTACAGCTGTGAGGGAATTTGCCGATAATGCTCTCTTATGGATGCGGTATTTTCAGTTGGTGTCTCGTGAGTGATGGCCGTAGTGCAGCCGAAATCGTCCTCATGACGAGGGAATACGTCTCTATAGCGTCCCAACAGAGCTTCTACCTGCTGCACCTGTGCCTGAATGAGTTCTTTCATCTCGACTCACATCTGCTCCAAAATAAATCATCCTTCTTGGATATGCTGGGGCTCTGGTGTCAAAGAGGAGTTTACCATCACGGTCCAGGGGTCTCTCTGCTGTACTCTCAGCTGCACAGCCTGAGGTGATTTTACTTCTTCAGGCATGCCCATATTCCGAGCTATTTCACTTTTGGAATAAACTGTGACATCGTGATTTTTTAAATTGACATGACGCACAGGAACTATTCCATTATGCACAATGGCTAATGTACGTGCCACCAGGAGTCCCGGGGGAAGTTGCTCTGAAAGAGATGGCTCAATTTGGACCTCTACTCCTTCTAACGGGGTGCGAGCTCGAACGGGGAGAGTGAGTACTGTCTGCCTGGGGGCAGAATGAGTTTGGAAGAGGCGGGAACGATCACTTTTCCGAACGGTTCTCCGTCACTGAAAGACTTGAGCTTGAGCTACATGAATTAACTGTTGGAATACCTTCCTTTGGGGGGTATGTGGGCTCCAGTGCTTCAGGGTCTCGTTAGAGGGTTCCTTGATGAGGAGACTCCCAAACTCCTTTAATATGTTCAGTCCCAGGGTGACTGTGTGTCTGCTACTCACTTCTCCCAGGGTTAGCACCACACCTTTTTTTGTCCCAGATCCTTTCCACAAATGGAGATCTGCATCCACGCCACTCCTGCGACCGGGATGAGTAGTTGGTTGCCAGCCGTCAACTTTATCACTGGGCTCCACTCAGGCCATCTCGCCTCAGGAAAATGTCGCCGGAAATAGGCTTCGGGCATCGTAGTCACCTGTGAGCCGGTATCCACCAGGTAATGCACTGCTCGACCATAAAACTCAGCCAAGAAAAGAGGGCACATTGAGACTAGATTTGTTGGTCTTCCACTACTCTGTATCTGTTCTGGCTCAGGGCGGCATGCCCCAGGCTCGGAGCCCTCTAGTTTAACGAACGACGTGGTTGGATTCTACCCCGTCGTGAACACTTCCTTGCCATATGTCCAATCTCGCCGCAATTAAAGCAGGTGAGGGGTCTCTGTCGACGGAACATTCTAGAATCACGGTGGGAGTCCAGGTTTTCCATGCCTTCTAACGGATTTGAGGCAGCCTCAGACTTCTTTTTAACAACAGCCAACTCTCCTTTAATATCCAGAAGTTTCTTTCTTAATTCTTCCACTCATTGGGGTATGGTGATTACATTCACGGACACCTCCCCACTCCGGACCTTCCCTACCGGGACTGTCACTCCCTGGTCCTGTTCATGCGTGCGCGCTTCGCTTCCTATCTCAGAAAAATTCAGGCGACGGTTCACCCGCACGTGCTCCTGCAGGACCTCTTTCGTCAGCGTGTCCCGCAAGCCCGTCACCAACAGGTCTCGCAGCTTGATATCTGTAGGACCTATGCCTATGCCGTCTTTCCTGACAATTGCAGTATACAACTCCTGTAGTGCCTTCACAGTCTCCCTGTCACTGTCTGTACCCCAGCGACCCCAAGGCGAACCCATGTGACGCACGTGACCCTGGATACACCTCCTCCAGTGGGGTGAATTTAAATAATAAACACGTGCAGCTGGATACACCGCCTCCAACTGGCGAATTTAGACATTACACGTATATACAAGTCTGGAAACCCCGCCTCTAGTAAGGTGAATTTAAACAATAAGGGAAACCTGGGAAACATTAACACTGGTGGGCCCTGCGATAGGGAATAGGGAAGTGGAGACCTCCTGAGCTCCCCTGAGCCAGTGTCCCTGCACTCCTAACGTTCCCTATGCTGGTTCCACACCGGGCGCGCAACAGGAACCTAAAAACCCTAGCTCGCCCTAACCTAAACCCTCACTAGGGAATTGGTCGGTGCGGAAACTAATCCCACCACTGCACTAAAATAAACATGAGGAAAGATGACAAAACAGGGGAAACACCACTTAGCTTTGCTCTGTTGCGTACGCTCCTAGCAACAGAGCCCACCACCTGTGTGCATCTTCTCCTCCACCCGGATCCATCACCATAACTGGATCCTTCACCATAGTGCAGCCTTGGAGCAGAGTCCACCACCAATTGCAGCTGTCCAGTAACAGAGTCACAAAGATGAGTTCAGCTCCTGCCCAAAAAGTCCAGCATGCTTGAGTCCAGCTCTCAGCAACCAAGTCCCGCATGCTGAGTGCAACTCTCTCCATAGTCGTCACTCCACCAAGCCATGCAAGCACTTCCTGCCAAAACCATAAACTGTGACTCCACCATGCCATGCCAGCCCTTCTTGCAGACCACCTAGCTGCCACTCGTCCCCTCTGGCTGGGCTGCGCAGGACTCATGTTCAGCTCCTTCCTCACCCAGGCTTCCTTGCCAAATGAACACACAATCAATAACACCATTGAACCCACCTGGCTCCCTTTTATAGAGCCTTATACCTGATTTGTAATTGCTTGCAGATTAACCCTAAAACTAAGGTGCGATACCACTCACCACCACCGGGGCAACTTAGAATGAACGACACCACGTGTAATAATTCTAATGGCCACCGGGGGCAATCACATCACACTTTGGCACACAGCCAAAGGAAAAAAGTTCACCTTTGTCCATTTAAACTGTCAGATCCCGCTGGATCATGACACTCCCCCTCCTTCTACATGCAACTAAAGAGACGCGTCCTCAGCTCACCTATGTCTGTGGGATCTCCATGAGTCTCTCCTAAAATTTGGAGCACCTTATTAAAGGTGTCTCGCTCTCTGGGGGGCTATAGCATAACTGAGTCTCTGGCTTCTCCATCTAATGCCATGATAGCCACCTTGGCTTCCAATGCAATGGCCATGGAGTGCATCCTCATCATTCCCATTATGTGCTTAGTCCAGCTCCATAACATGGTGTTGCTTCCCATAAACTTTGGTAAATTATTCAACATAGCCCCCAGAGAGATGCTAGACCTAGGTCCGACCCCAACTGCTTGGTCTGCTGCCTCCGTGCTGTTGGACTGCATCCTGCCGACTACACCAAGTGTAAGGTTCTAGCAGTAACACGGGATGCAGTGACGAGCAGGAGGCAGAGCAAGAGTTAGTGGGTTGTTTATAAAGAGTTATTGTTGCAGTGAATACTCCATGCAGAGAAAGAGGGGGTGAGGGAATATAGGTGAAAAAAGCCTATATACTAATAGAGCAATAGTAGAAGTTCAAACAACAGTTAACTTATCAGTCTGTGGTTCCCTGACGAAGGAGGCTGGAAAATCCCACGATGGCGCTGTAGGTGACACGTGAAGTTTTTGAACTGGTTCCGGACTGGTTTCGGAGAAAGGTGAAGCTCTGTCTCTTAACTGAGGCAACGTATCCTGGCCTTACAACGCGCAGTCTTGTGGTCCTGGAAACAAGGTACTGCTAGAGTGGGTATCTGCGGCACTGCGATTGATGAATGAAGTCCTGGAGTGGAGGCCGCGGTCACGCTACCTGCTTCAGCATGCACTGTTTGGTGAGTACTGTGTCACTGGCTGGCAGAAGTCAGCAGTAAAGAATGGTTTATCTTAGGAGTAATGGTCTCTGGAGGTACACAGTCTGTATGCACGGGGGATGAGAGAATGCAAAGTGTGTCTGCTCGTTGGCATCGGTCTGCGGAGAGAGGGTCAACCTTCTCCTGTAACACACGCTGTCTTCCCGCCAAAGGCCCTGTTCTGGCAAGCCCCGTCCTTTTTATCTCAGACCCACCCCCTACAGTCAGGTGCAAAGGTCTCTTCTAGTCAAAAAGTCCTTCCCCCGGCAACAATGGTGACAGTCCCGACAGTTCCAGCCCTGACACGAGAGAGATACCACCAGCCCAGTCCATCTCCCTACACATAAATTACTGTGATCTCACTTGATAAACAAGTGGGGTACCACAGGGCTCAGTCCTGGGCCCTGTATTGTTCAACATCTTTATCAACGATTTAGATGAAGGAATTGAGGGTAAACTGATTAAATTTGCTGATGACACAAAGCTTGAAGGGATAGCTAATACTAGAAAAGAGAGAGAGAGGATTCTAAAAGATATAAATAAACTGGAGCAGTGGGCAGCAACTAACAGAATGGTTTTTAACATGGAAAAATGCAAAGTACTACATCTGGGCAATAAAAATGAAAAAAGCATATACAGAATGGGAGGAATAGGGCTAAGCAACAGCACATGTGAAAAAGACTTGGGTATACTAATAGATCACAGACTGAATATGAGTCAACAGAGTGATGCAGCTGCAAAAAAGGCAAATTCAATTCTAGGATGTATTAACAGAAGCATACAGTCTAGATTACGTGAATTCATTATTGCCCTCTACTCCTCTTTGGTCAGACCTCATCTGGAATACTGTGTCTAGTTTTGGGAGCCATATTTTAAAAAAGACATCAACAAACTGGAGCAAGTTCAGAAAAGAGCGACCAGAATGGTGACCGGTCTGCAAACCCTGTCTTATGAGGAAAGGTTGCAGGATTTGGGAATGTTTAGCTTGCAGAAGAGAAGACTGAGAGGAGACTTAATAGCTGTCTACAAATATCTCAAGGGCCGTCACATTATAGAAGGATCATCTTTATTCTCATTTGCACAAGGAAAAACTAGAAGCAATGGGATGAAACTGAATGGGAGGAGACATAGATTAGATATTAGAAAAACTTTTTGACAGTTAGAGTGATCAATGAGTGGAACAGGCTGCCACGGGAAGTGGTGAGTTCTCCTTCAATAAAAGTCTTCCAACAGAGGCTGGACAGACATCTGTCTGGGATGATTTAGTGAATCCTGCTTTGAGCAGGGGGTTGGACCAGATGGCCCAGGAGGTCCCTTCCAACTCTACGATTCTATGATTCAATGATTCTACATTTAGGTGACTATCGCCATTTTTTTCTGCACTTCACTTTATTGTTTAAACTACATATTATTTATTTTCAGCATTACGGTTGAAATTCTCCATTCTTTATATATATTATCTATTTATATCATTGCTGCATGTGGTGGCCTGCTCCCCTCATTTTTAATTTAGCATTTTGTACATCATTTTTTATCATGCCTTGTCATTTTCTGGTTTTTTTTTTATCAGTTCTGTCTTAATTGGTGTCTGTAATAAAATAAAATTTGTTATATAGAATTGATCTTTTTTATTTATTTATTGATATTTTTATGTGCAAGTAGTTTCTTTATTTATGGTCTGTGCTGCCTACTTGAACTGTATATAGTATAATACATACTTATAGATAAATACTTGGGTATCAACTCTCTCCTTACTTTGATTTAGGCTAGGTTCACATTTGCAGTTGGGTTAGCTGCGGAGGGCTGCGGACGTCCTCCGAGAAGCTCCGCCCACGTTTTGATGATGTGACGAAAAAAACAAATTCCAACATGGTGCGTTTGATGTGGGTCGCCTCATTGTCAAAATGACGCATGCGGAGGCATCCGCATACTGAGGCACGACCTGCGTACCCAATGCAGAAGTATGCAGCCATAGGCGGAGCTGACCGGAGGAGGTGCAGCCGTGGGCGGAGATTCACGGAGGACGTCCGCAGCCCTCCGCAGCTTGCCCAGCCGCAAATGTGAGCCTAGCTTTAAAGACTTGTAGTGCAGCGGTGTCCACACCGTGCAGTAATGAGGCAGTGACCCAGGAAAGTTCAAAGCAAGCATGCTTAATGTTTAAAAACTTGCACAAAACGAAAAGCACACAGTATCCTCTGGATCGCAGCCAGGGCGTCAAAACAGTCTGTAACCAAGACTTGTTGCCATGGGTGACTGCACCACTGTATCACGCTGAGGGGTGCCAGGCGTTCGCTTCTCTTGGCTCTGTGTTACCTCACACAAGCCGGCTGTTGCAGAGTCACCTGCTCTGCCGGTTGCAAAACAAACATTGACACACCCTACCCTTTGCTGCAGGGTTTTTAAATGGAATCTGTGGCCATGGGCCACTTGTAAGACCCAGCCTGGTGGAAGTGAACTGCGCCGCTACCATCCTGTAGTTTGCTCCGAAAATAAGAGCCCATTAAATACAGATGAGAAGTCCTGCACGGATTGCCTGGAGCAAGTCAAAATCATCAATAGGAAAAGGATTGGGAATCCAGTGAGGCATATGTGGTAAAATCCAGAAAAAACTTTATTAACTAAAATAAATAAAATTCATAAACAAGGATGGAATCACCAGCGGTACACTGACCAACGCGTTTCGGCAAAGGAGCCTTAATCATGGTACGATGATCATGCCCCTTTTTACCTGATACTAAAAAAAAGTCCTCTTTCTGCCCTAAAAGAACTGGTATGTAATACTAGTGATGTTTAGAGGTGAGCGAAACGGGTCGAAAAGATTCAAAAGTCGCCGACTTTCGCCAAAGTCGGGTTTCATGAAACGAAAGCCGACCTTAGCGTGAGGTCGGCCACGAGGTCGGCTACTTTAGCGCCAAAGTCATGTTTCAAAAGATGCTTTAGCGCCCTTTTTCAGCCAATCAGGAAGAACGGACACTGTGGGTAACATGATGACATAGGCAGCGGTCACCACCATCTTGGAGAAGGGCATGCAAGTGATTGGCTTGCTTTGTGGGGCGTCACGGGGTATAAAAGGGCATGCACGCCGACCGCCATGTTACTCATGCTGATCTCAGAATAGGGAGAGATGCTGCTGCTGCTGATTCTGTTGGGAGAGCGTTAGGAAGGATAAAAGAAAAAACAAACTGCTTCTGCTGATAGCGCTTTTCACTGTAGTTACTGTGCAGCAAAAGGAGAAGATTTTTGCTTTTGTGCAGCAGCGCTGGTGGTGATTAGCCTGCCTTTTAAGGCTAGCTGCATTGCTGTGTGCACACTGGTGTTCAAACTGCTTTTTTAAAAGCAATCCAAATTGTATTGTTTTGTCCTGGTGAGGTAGTGAGCGTTCATTTTTTCATACACCGTACAGCGGTGTACGCTTCTCACACAGTACCGTGTAATGGCTGTTATCATGGCCAAATTGAAGCTATCTAAGTGTGTGACTCTGTAAGGAAAAGCCAAGGAGTTTGTCCGGTCTTACAGACCTACACCTTATAGTTTTGTCTGTTTTTCAAACAGTTTAGTATATCTGCTGTTTGATTACATTCAAAACTAGAGAGAGACAGCGTGTGTCAGTCTGTATCCAAAAACACAGAGCTTGACAATTTTACATACACCGTACAGCAGTGTACGTGTGCGCTCCTCTCACAGTACCGTGTAACGGCTGTTATCACGGCCGAATTGAAGCTATCTAAGTGTGTGACTCTGTAAGGAAAAGCCGAGGAGTTTGTCCGTTCTTACAGACCTACACCTTATAGTTTTGTCCGTTTTTCAAACAGTTTCGTATATCTGCTGTTTGATTACATTCAAAACTAGAGAGAGACAGCGTGCGTCAGTTCGTATACAAAAACACGGAGCTTGACAATTTTACATACACCGTACAGTGGTGTACGTGTACGCTCCTCTCACATTACCGTGTAACGGCTGTTATCACGGCCAAATTGAAGCTATCTAAGTGTGTGACTCTGTAAGGAAAAGCCGAGGAGTTTGTCCATTCTTACAGACCTACACTCTAGGGAGATTCCAATTCTGCCCAATTCTATATACACCTTGTAGTTTGTCATACACTAGGCAATTTCTGCCTGTCACATTGCTGTGTAATATACACAGGACCTGACAGAATCCAACTGTGTCCTGAAGTCTAGAGACATTCCAATTCTCCCCAGTCCTCTATACTCCTTTCTTACACCATCCAGAATCTGCCTGTCACATTGCGGTGTAATATAAACAGGGCCTGACAGGATCCAACCGTGTCCTGAAGTCTAGAGAGATTCAAATTCTACCCACTACTATATACACCTTTCTTACACCATCCAGAATCTGCCTGTCACATTGCGGTGAAATATAAGCAGGGCCTGACAGAATCCAACTGTGTATTGAAGTCTAGACAGATTCAAATTCTCCCCAGTCCTCCATACATCTTTCTTACACCATCCAGAATCTGCCTGTCACATTGCGGTGTTATATAAACAGGGCCTGACAGAATCCAACTGTGTCCTGAAGTCTAGAGAGATTCAAATTCTACCCACTACTATATACACCTTTCTTACACCATCCAGAATCTGCCTGTCACATTGCGGTGTAATATAAACTGGGCCTGAGAGAATCCAACTGTGTCCTGAAGTCTAGAGAGACTCAAGGTCTCCCCAGTCCTCTATACACCTTTCTTACACCATCCAGAATCTGCCTGTCACATTGCGGTGTAATATAAAAAGGGCCTGACAGAATCCAACTGTGTCCTGAAGTCTAGGGAGATTCAAATTCTCCCCACTACTATATACAGTACACCTTTCTTACACCATCCAGAATCTGCCTGTCACATTGCGGTGTAATATAAACTGGGCCTGACAGAAACCAACTGTGTCCTGAAGTCTAGAGAGATTCAAATTCTCCCCAGACCTCTATACACCTTTCTTACACCATCCAGAATCTGCCTGTCACATTGCGGTGTAATATAAACAGGGCCTGTCAGAATCCAACTGTGTCCTGAAGTCTGGAGAGATTCAAATTCTCCCCAGTCCTCTATACACCTTTTTTACACCATCCAGAATCTGCCTGTCACATTGCGGTGTTATATAAACAGGGCCTGACAGAATCCAACTGTGTCCTGAAGTCTAGAGAGATTCAAATTCTACCCACTACTATATACACCTTTCTTACACCATCCAGAATCTGCCTGTCACATTGCGGTGTAATATAAACAGGGCCTGACAGAATCCAACTGTGTCCTGAAGTCTAGAGAGATTCCAATATTCCCCAGTCCTCTATACACCTTTCTTACACCATCCAGAATCTGCCTGTCACATTGCGGTGAAATATAAGCAGGGCCTGACAGAATCCAACTGTGTCCAGAAGTCTAGAGAGATTCAAATTCTCCCCAGTCCTCCATACATCTTTCTTACACCATCCAGAATCTGCCTGTCACATTGCGGTGTAATATAAACAGGGCCTGACAGAATCCAACTGTGTCCTGAAGTCTACAGAGACTCAAGGTCTCCCCAGTCCTCAATACACCTTTCTTACACCATCCAGAATCTGCCTGTCACATTGCGGTGTAATATAAACAGGGCCTGACAGAATCCAACTGTGTCCTGAAGTCTAGGGAGATTCAAATTCTCCCCACTACTATATACAGTACACCTTTCTTACACCATCCAGAATCTGCCTGTCACATTGCGGTGTAATATAAACTTTGCCTGTCAGAAACCAACTGTGTCCTGAAGTCTAGAGAGATTCAAATTCTCCCCAGTTCTCTATACACCTTTCTTACACCATCCAGAATCTGCCTGTCACATTGCGGTGTAATATAAACAGGGCCTGACAGAATCCAACTGTGTCCTGAAGTCTAGAGAGATTCAAATTCTCCCCAGTCCTCTATACACCTTTCTTACACCATCCAGAATCTGCCTGTCACATTGCGGTGTAATATAAACAGGGTCTGACGGAATCCAACTGTGTCCTGAAGTCTAGAGAGATTCCAATTCTCCCCAGTCCTCTATACACCTTTCTTACATCATGCAGAATCTGCCTGTCACATTGCGGTGTAATATAAACAGGGCCTGACAGAATCCAACTGTGTCCTGAAGTCTAGAGAGATTCAAATTCTCCCCAGTCCTCTATACACCTTTCTTACACCATCCAGAGTCTGCCTGTCACATTGCGGTGTAATATAAACAGGGCCTGTCAGAATCCAACTGTGTCCTGAAGTCTAGAGAGATTCAAATTCTCCCCAGTCCTCTATACACCTTTCTTACACCATCCATAATCTGCCTGTCACATTGCGGTGTAATATAAACAGGGCCTGAAAGAATCCAACTGTGTCCTGAAGACTAGAGAGATTCAAATTCTCCCCAGTCCCCTATACACCTTTCTTACACCATCCAGAATCTGCCTGTCACATTGCGGTGTAATATAAACAGGGCCTGACAGAATCCTACTGTGTCCTGAAGTCTAGAGAGATTCAAATTCTCCCCAGTCCTCTATATACCTTTCTTACACCATCCAGAATCTGCCTGTCACATTGCGGTGTAATATAAACAGGGCCTGAAAGAATCCAACTGTGTCCTGAAGTCTAGAGAGATTCAAATTCTCCCCACTACTATATACTCCTTGTACCTTGTTTTACAGTACCATATAGTTGGTGGTTTTTTGGGTACATTTTCCCCAAAAATGAGGAAGTGTGGTGGAAGACTCCGTTGAAGTGGGCGGGGATTGGCAGCTGGTAATGATGGTGTTGGTGTTGGTGGTGGATCTGCTGGTAGTGGCAAAAGCAAAATAGCACCTAATGCAGGAAGTGTTGAGCCTGCGTCATCGTCTGGCTCCACAAGGCCTCGAAGGCTCCCTTTTCTGGGAGTAGGTAAACAGCTTTTAAAGCCGGAGCTTCAAGAAAAAGTTTTGGCTTACATTGCAGACTCAGCCTCCAGCTCTATCGCCTCCTCTTCTGAAGTTTTAAAAAATAAAAGCACTGAGTCGTCATTGGAGGCTCATGGTCATGAACCACACCTTTCCTTGTGTCCTTCACCCCAACCAAAATTGAAGGATGCAGCAGGCCACACTACAGATTACTCCATGGAGCTGTTTTCACATACCATGCCTGGGTTATCAAGTGAAATCGTGAATTACCCAGGCCAAGATGAATCTGACATGGAGTGCACTGATGCACAGCCACTGATAGATGATTCTGCTGGTACATTCACTCAGAGCACTACATTGTCCTCGCAGTGTACTGAGGCAGAATCTGACCCTGATGAAACTCAGGTGCCCCTTCCCGCATACTATACCACCATAAACGGTGACACAGAGGAAGGTGCACATGACATTGAAGAGGAGGTGATGGATGACCCAGTTGTTGACCCAGATTGGCATCCATTGGGGGAAGAGGGTGCCGCTGCCAATAGCTCAGAAGAGGAGGAGGATCATCCGCAGCGGGCATCGACATCTTAACAGCTGTTATCTGGCAGGCCCGGAGCAGTCCAAAAACAGGTTGCAAAAACCAAAAGAGTTGCAGGACAGCTTGGCCAGACGGTCAAAATAGCACAGCGTGCAAGGCCTCAAAATGTCTTCCATAGTAGGAAGAGTGCAGTGTGGCACTTTTTTGAACAAAATCCTAATGATCAGGCAAAGGTTATCTGTAAGAAGTGCGCAAAGACCTTTAGCCGAGGGAAAAATCTGAGAAATTTGAATACCAGTTGCATGCTAAGACATTTAACCATCATGCACTTGCAAGCATGGACGGACTACCAAACCTCACGTACCACAAGTGTAACTGCTCCCAAAGAAGGTAGTCAGCAACACTACATTGTTTCCCCCACTGTAAGCCCACCGGTTAGCACACCACCAGCAGCAAATGTTGAATTGTCGTCGCAAGGGCAAATCAGTCAGGGAATCACACTGTTACTGCAACGAAAGACTGAATCTAGGTCATCAGAAAGAACACCAACTCCATCACCATCATCAACCATCTCTCAGTCCGCCATGTCCACCGCTAGTTCGACCATATGCAGCTCTCAAGTCCAGCTCACCCTACCAGAGACTATGAGTAGGACAAGAAAGTACTCATCCTCTCATCCACGTACACTGGGTTTGAATGCACACATTGCCAAACTAGTCTCGTTAGAGATGATGCCCTATCGGTTGGTTGAAAGCGCAGCTTTCTGCGAACTCATGGGCTACGCAGTACCACGCTATGACCTACCCAGTCGCCACGTCTTTTCTGGCAAAGCCATCCCAGCCCTCCACCTTCATGTGAAAGACCGCATTGTACATGCACTCAAGCAATCAGTGAGTGGAAAGGTGCACCTCACAACTGATGCATGGTCCAGTAGGCATGGCCAGGGCTGTTACGTGTCCATCACTGCGCACTGGGTTAATGTGGTAGATGCAGGGTCCACAGGGGACAGCGGTGGTGGGACAGTGCTGCCTAGCCCATGGTATAGGAAACAGTTGGCTGTAGGCGTTCGACCCTCCTCCTCCTCCAGAAGCGAAAGCTCGTCCACAGAACGCACTCGCACTCGCACTCCATCCGCAGCTGCCAGTGTTGCACACAAGGTGTCCCCCTATCGATCAGCTAGTGGAAAGCGTCAGCAGGCTGTGTTGAAGATGATGTGTTTGGGCGACAGACACACCGCGGAGGTACTGGCCGACTACTTTCAGAGACATACTGAGTCATGGCTGGGCAGTCTACATCTTGAGGCAGGCAAGGTAGTTAGTGATAATGGCCGGAATTTTGTGGCAGCCATAGCCCTTTCAAAACTCAGACACATACCTTGCTTGGCTCACACCTTGAACCTGGTGGTGCAGTGCTTCCTCAATAATTATCCGGAGTTAACAGGCCTGCTCCAGAAGGTCTGAAGACTGTGCTCCCACATCCGCCAGTCGCCGGTACACTCTAGTCATATGCAGAAGCTGCAGCGATTGCTCCACCTTCCCAAGCACCGCCTAATTATTGACGTTGCAACAAGGTGGAACTCCACCCTGCACATGGTTGAGCGGCTGTGCGAACAGAGGCAGGCCGTAATGCATTTGTGGGAGGATACACGGGCAGGCACTTTGAGGGCAGACATGGAGTTGACAGGTGTGCAGTGGTCGAAGCTGAAAGACCTCTGTAAAGTCCTTCAGTGTTTTGAGGAATGCACACGGCTGGTAAGCGCAGATGACGCCATCATAAGCATGAGCATCCCACTTATGCGCCTGCTCATGCAAACTTTGATGCACGTTAAGGAGCAGGCGTCTGCAGCCGAGGATGATGAGGAAGAGAAGGAGGGAAGCCTTGATGACAGTCAGCCATTGTCTGCTCCGGGAACTCTCCTGGACGAGGTGGAGGAAGAAGAGGAAGAGGAGGAGGAGGATGATGATGAGGATGATTATTTAGGGGAGGAGGATGCTTCTCGTGGGGCAAGAGAAAATGTTGGCATGGCAAGGTTTGGTACAGGGTTTGTGCATGACTGGAGGGATGTGGATTTGCCAGAAAGTGCTCCTCCACCCAGCACTCGCAGTGCATCATTGACACCGGGAACATTGGCCCACATGTCAGATTACACCTTGCAGATCCTAAAAAGGGACCCCCGCATTGCCAAAATGATGAACGATGACAACTACTGGTTGGCCAGCATCCTGGATCCACGCTATAAAGGCAAATTCCAAAACATCATGCCACAGGAGAACCTTGACCTAATATTGGCTAACAAGCAACTCTGGTAAACCGGTTGGTTGAGGTATCCCCGGCACACAGCAGCGGTGATGGTTCTCACACGAGCCGTAGGGGCCAGGGTCAACTTGGAAGAGGTGGTGGTGGTGCACACATCAGAAGTGGCGTTGGAGACAGGGGTTTCATGACCATGTTGTGGACTGATTTTTCAAGTCCCGCTCACACGACTGGTAATACTGCATCGATTGAAAGTGACAGGAGACAGCACATGTCAACTATGGTTACAAACTACTTCTCGTCCCATATCGATGTTCTCCCTCCCAGGTCATTCCCGTTTGACTATTGGGCCGCTAAACTGGACACCTGGCCTGAATTGGCATAATATGCCTTACAGGAGCTCGCTTGCCCAGCTGCAAGTGTGCTATCGGAAAGAGTCTTCAGTGCTGCTGGATCAATCCTGACAGAAAAAAGGACCCGTCTCTCGACCCAAAATGTGGATAATCTAACCTTCATTAAAATGAACCATGCATGGGTTTCCAAGGATTTTGTCCCACCTTACCCTGATGACAAATAGGTTGCCAGAAAAATGGCTTTCTTTGGTCCTCCTCTTCCTGGGACTTGACCAATTTCGCCTTTAGCAGCAGGTGAATGTCCCACATCAACATATGACATTTTGTAAACCTCCCTAACTGGGCTGCCTCCTCCCCCCATGGCCGGGGTCACCACCTAGCGCACGCAATCGTGCGAGTGCCGTTGCCCTGGACAGGTGGGTGGGCCGACTCTTGGGCACGGGGAACTAGCACAGGGTCCCTCATAGTGCAATCAATTGTCTCTGACGGTGGGGGTGCACACCCACCGTTAGACTCACCGCCGTACTATGAGGGGCCCAGTGCCAGTACCGATGCCCACAAGTGGGCCCCCCTTGCTTGGGCAGGGCCCCAACATTTGCAATGTTTAACTCTCCCTGCTCCTTCGCTGTGTAGTCTGGGCTGTCAAATCCTTCACTGGGATTGCCACTACAAATTTGGTGAACTGATAGAAGATGATGGTTAAGACGTAGCTATGCCCTGCCCCGCTGGCCGGGCTCTAGCTTCAGATGATCAATGGCTAGAGTTGAGCGAAACGGGTCGAAAAATTTCAAAAGTCGCCGACTTTTGGCAAAGTCGGGTTTCATGAAACGAAACCCGACCCTAGGATGAGGTCGGCCACGAGGTCGGCGACTTACGCGCCAAAGTCGCGTTTCAAAAGTTTGTTTTGCGCTCTTTTTCAGCCAATCAGGATCCACGGACACTGTGGGCAACGTGATGACATAGGCAGGGGTCACCACCATCTTTCAGAAGGGCATGCAAGTGATTGGCTTGCTTTGGTGGGCGTCACAGGGGTTATAAAAGGGCGTGCACGCCGACTGCCATCTTACTTCTGCCGATCTTAGCATAGGGAGAGGTTGCTGCTGCTGATTCTGTAGGGAGAGCGTTAGGCAGGGAAGAAGAAAAAAAAACTGCTTCTGCTGCTAGCGATTTTGCCTGTACAACACACCAGTCACTGTGTGTGCAGTGCAAGGGGAGGCTATATTGTGGTGGATCAGCGGTGTTGGTTGTTAGGCTGCCTTCTAAGGCTTCCTGACAGCTGCATTGCTGTTTACCCACTGCTCTGCAAACTGCTTTTTTAAAAGCAATCCCAATTTTTTTTTTTGTCCTGCTGAGGTACTGAGCGTGCATTTTTTCACACCATACAGCGGTGTACGCTCCTCACACAGTACCGTGTAACGGTTGTTATCACAGCCACAGTGAAGCTATCTGTGTGTCACTCTGTGAGAATAAGTTGAGGACATGTTCCGTTCTTACAGACCTGCACCTACTAGTTTTGTCTAGCTTTCAAACAGTTAAATATATTTGCTGTTTGATCACATTCAAAACTATAGAGAGACAGCGTGTGTCAGTCCGTATACTTAAAAAACACGGAGCTTGACAATTTTACGTACACCGGACAGCCGTGTACGTGCACGCTCCTCTCAGTACCGTGTAACGGCTGTTATCACGGCCACAGTGAAGCTATCTGTGTGTCACTCTGTGAGAATAAGTCGAGGACATGTTCCGTTCTTACAGACCTGCACCTACTAGTTTTGTCTAGCTTTCAAACAGTTAAATATATTTGCTGTTTGATCACATTCAAAACTATAGAGAGACAGCGTGTGTCAGTCCGTATACTTAAAAAACACGGAGCTTGACAATTTTACGTACACTGGACAGCCGTGTACGTGCACGCTCCCCTCAGTACCGTGTAACGGCTGTTATCACGGCCACAGTGAAGCTATCTGTGTCACTGTGGAAGGATAAGTGGAGGACTTGTTCCGTTCTTACAGACCTACACTCTAGGGAGATTCCTATTCTGCCCAATTCTACATACACCTTGTAGTTTGTGATACACTAGCCAATTTCTGCCTGTGACATAGCGGTGTGATATTCTGTGGGCCTCACACAATCCAAAAGTGTCCAGTGTGCACTAGTGTGTGCAGAAATTCAAAATCTCCCTTATCCTGTAGTCACTTTTTTCACACCTGTACCATCGAGCCTGTGACATAGCGCTGTGATATTCAGTGGGCCTCACACAATCCATAAGTGTCCAGTGTCCACAAGTGTGTGCAGAAATTCAAAATCTCTGTGATCCTGTAGTCACTTTTTTCACACCTGTGCCATCGAGCCTGTGACATAGCGCTCTGATATTCAGTGGGCCTCACACAATCCAAAAGTGTCCAGTGTCCACTAGTGTGTGCAGAAATTCAAAATCTCTGTGATCCTGTAGTCACTTTTTTCACACCTGTGCCATCGAGCCTGTTACATAGCGCTCTGATATTCAGTGGGCATCACACAATCCATAAGTGTCCAGTGTCCACAAGTGTGTGCAGAAATTCAAAATCTCTGTGATCCTGTAGTCACTTTTTTCATACCTGTGCCATCGAGCCTGTGACATAGCGCTGATATTCAGTGGGCCTCACACAATCCATAAGTGTCCAGTGTCCACAAGTGTGTGCAGAAATTCAAAATCTCTGTGATCCTGTAGTCACTTTTTTCACACCTGTGCCATCGAGCCTGTGACATAGCGCTGTGATATTCAGTGGGCCTCACACAATCCATAAGTGTCCAGTGTCCACAAGTGTGTGCAGAAATTCAAAATCTCTGTGATCCTGTAGTCACTTTTTTCACACCTGTGCCATCGAGCCTGTGACATAGCGCTGTGATATTCAGTGGGCCTCACACAATCCATATGTGTCCAGTGTCCACAAGTGTGTGCAGAAATTCAAAATCTCTGTGATCCTGTAGTCACTTTTTTCACACCTGTGCCATCGAGCCTGTGACATAGCGCTCTGATATTCAGTGGGCCTCACACAATCCATAAGTGTCCACAAGTGTGTGCAGAAATTCAAAATCTCTGTGATCCTGTAGTCACTTTTTTCACACCTGTGCCATCGAGCCTGTGACATAGCACTCTGATATTCAGTGGGCCTCACACAATCCATAAGTGTCCAGTGTCCACAAGTGTGTGCAGAAATTCAAAATCTCTGTGATCCTGTAGTCACTTTTTTCACACCTGTGCCATCGAGCCTGTGACATAGCGCTCTGATATTCAGTGGGCCTCACACAATCCATAAGTGTCCAGTGTCCACAAGTGTGTGCAGAAATTCAAAATCTCTGTGATCCTGTAGTCACTTTTTTCACACCTGTGCCATCGAGCCTGTGACATAGCGCTGTGATATTCAGTGGGCCTCACACAATCCATAAGTGTCCAGTGTCCACAAGTGTGTGCAGAAATTCAAAATCTCCCCTGTCCTATAGACACCTTGTACCTTATTTTACATTACTATATAGTTTGTTGGATTTTGTCTACATTTCTACAAAAAATGAGGAAGGCTGGTGGAAGAGGCCGTGGAATTGGGCGGGGGTTGGCAGCTGGTAATGATGGTGTTGGTGGTGGATCTGATGGTAGTGGCAAGAGCAAAATAGGACCGAATGCAGGAGGTGTTGAGCCTGCATCATCGTCTGGCTCCATAAGGCTTCGAAGGCTTAGTTTTCTAGGAGTTGGCAAACCGCTTTTAAAGCCAGAGCATCAGGAAAAAGTTTTGTCTTACATTGCTGACTCAGCCTCCAGCTCTATCGCCTCCTCTTCTGAAGTTGTAAAAAGTAAAAGCACTGAGTCGTCATTGGAGGCTCATGTTCATGAACCACACCTTTCCTTGTGTCCTTCACCCCAACCAAGATTGAAGGATGACGCAGGCCATACTACTGATCACTCCATGGAGCTGTTTTCACATACCATGCCTGGATTATCAAGTGAAATGGTGAATTACCCAGGCCAAGATGAATCTGACATAGAGTGCACTGATGCACAGCCGCTGATAGATGATTCTGCTGGTACATTCACTCAGAGCACTACATTGTCCTCGCAGTGTACAGAGACAGATTCTGACCCTGATGAGACTCAGGTGCCCCTTCCCGCACACTATACCACCATACACGGTGACACAGAGGAAGGTGCACATGACATTGAAGAGGAGGTGATGGATGACCCAGTTGTTGACCCAGATTGGCATCCATTGGGGGAAGAGGGTGCTGCTTCCAATAGCTCAGATGAGGAGCATCCACAGCAGACATCGACATCGCAACAGCTGTTATCTGGCAGGCCCGGAGCACTCCAAAGACAGGTTCCAAAAATCAAAAGAGTTGCTGGACAGCTTGTCCAGTGGGTCAAAAGATCACAGCGTGCTAGGCCGCAAAATGTCTGCCAAAGTAGGAAGAGTGCAGTGTGGCACTTTTTTTAACAAAATCCTCATGATCAGGCCAAGGTTATCTGTAAGAAGTGCGCAAAGACCTTTAGCCGAGGGAAAAATCTGAAAAATTTGAATACCAGTTGCATGCTTAGACATTTAACCACCATGCACTTGCAAGTGTGGACACAACACCAAAAATCAAGTGCCACATGTGCAACTGATCACAAAGAAGGTAGTCAGCAACGCTACATTGTTTCCCCCACTGTAAGCCCACCGGTTAGCACAGCAGCAAATGTTGAGGTGTCGTTGCAAGGCCACAGCAGTCAGGGAATCCCACTGTTATATCAACGAAATACTGAATCTAGGCCATCAGAAAGAACACCAACTCCATCACCATCATCAACCCTCTCTCAGTCCGCCCTGTCTACCGCTACTTCCATCATATGCAGATCTCAAGTCCAGCTCACCCTCCCAGACACTATGAGTAGGTCAAGAAAGTACTCAGTCTCTCATCCGCGTACACTGGGTTTGAACGCCCACATTGCCAAACTAATCTCGTTTGAGATGATGCCCTATCGGTTGGTGGAAAGCGCAGCTTTCCGCGAACTCATGGCCTATGCAGAACCACGCTATGACCTACCCAGTCACCACTTCTTCTCTCGCAAAGCCATCCCAGCCCTCCACCATCATGTAAAAGACCGCATTGTCCATGCACTCAAGCAGTCAGTGAGTGGAAAGGTGCACCTCACAACTGATGCATGGTCCAGTCGGCATGGCCAGGGCCGTTACGTGTCCATCACTGCGCACTGGGTTAATGTGGTGGATGCAGGGTCCACAGGGGACAGCGGTGGTGGGACAGTGCTGCCTAGCCCACGGTATAGGAAACAGTTGGCTGTAGGCGTTCGACCCTCCTCCTCCTCCTCCTCCAGAAGCGAAAGCTCGTCCACAGAGCGCAGTCATACGAGCACTCCATCTGCAGCTGCCACTGTTGCACACGAGGTGTCCCCCTATCGAGCAGCTAGTGGAAAGCGTCAGCAGGCTGTTTTGCAGATGATGTGTTTGGGCGACAGACACGAGGTGCTGGCCGAGTACTTGAAGCGACAAACTGAGTCATGGCTGGGCAGTGTACATCTTGAGGCAGGCAAGGTAGTTAGTGATAACGGCCGTAATTTTGTGGCAGCCATAGCACTTTCAAAACTCTGCCACATACCTTGCTTGGCTCACACCTTGTACCTGGTGGTGCAGTGCTTCCTCAAAAATTATCCGGAGTTAACAGCCCTGCTCCAGAAGGTGCGAAGACTGTGCGCGCACATCCGCCGGTCGCCTGTACACTCCGTTCGTATGCAGAAGCTGCAGCGATTGCTCCACCTTCCCAACCACCGCCTCATTATCGACATTGCAACAAGGTGGAACTCCACCCTGCACATGGTGGAGCGGCTGTGCGAGCAGAGGCAGGCCATAATGCATTTGTGGGAGGATACACGGCCAGGCACTTTGAGAGCAGACATGGAGTTGACAGGTGTGCAGTGGTCGAAGCTGAAAGACCTCTGTAAAGTCCTTCAGTGTTTTGAGGAATGCACACGGCTGGTAAGCGCAGACGACGCCATCCTAAGCATGAGCATCCCACTTATGCGTCTGCTCATGCAAACTTTGACGCACCTTAAGGAGCAGGTGTCTGCAGCCAATGTTGACGAGGAGGGAATCCTTGATGACATTCAGCCATTGTCTGCTCAGGGACCTCTCCTGGACGAGGTGGAGGAAGAAGAGGAGGAGGAGGATGATGATGGGGATGATTACTTAGGGGAGGAGGATGCATCTCGTGGGGCAAGTGAAAATGTTGGCGTGGCAAGGTCTGGTACAGGGTTTGTGCGTGACTGGAGGGATGTGGATTTGCCAGAAAGTGCTCCTCCAACCAGCACTCGCAGTGCATCATTGACACCGGGAACATTGGCCCACATGTCAGATTATGCCTTGCAGATCCTAAAAAGGGACCCCCGCATTGCCAAAATGATGAACGATGACGACTACTGGTTGGCCAGCATCCTGGATCCACGCTATAAAGGCAAATTACAAAACATCATGCCACAGGAGAACCTTGACCTAATATTGGCTAATAAACAAGCAACTCTGGTAAATCGGTTGCTTGAGGCATTCCCAGCACACAGCAGCGGTGATGGTTCTCACACGAGCCGTACGGGCCAGGGGCAGCTTGGCAGAGGTGTTCATGGTGCACACAGCAGAAGTGGCGTTGGAGACAGGGGTTTCATGACAATGTTGTGGACTGATTTTTCAAGTACCGCTCACACAACTGGTAATACTGCATCGATGGAAAGTGACAGGAGACAGCAGTTGTCAACTATGGTTACAAACTACTTTTCCTCCCATATCGATGTTCTCCCACACAGGTCATTCCCCTTTGACTATTGGGCCGCTAAACTGGACACCTGGCCTGAATTGGCATAATATGCCTTACAGGAGCTCGCTTGCCTAGCTGCAAGTGTGCTATCGGAAAGAGTCTTCAGTGCAGCTGGATCAATCCTGACAGAAAAAAGGACCCGTCTGTCAACCCAAAATGTGGATGATCTAACCTTCATTAAAATGAACCATGCATGGGTTTCCAAGGATTTTGTCCCACCTTCCCCTGATGACACATAGGGTGACAGAAAAATGGCTTGCTTTGGTCCACCTGTTCCTGGGACTTGACCTATTTTGCCTTTTGCATCAGCTGAATGTCCAACATCAACATATGCCACTTTCTAAAACTCCCTAACTGTGCTGCCTCCCCCCCCATGGCCGGGGTCACCACCTAGCGCACGACACCGTGCGAGTGCCGTTGCCCTGGACAGGTGGGTAGGCCGACTCTTGGGCGCGGGCACTGGCACAGGGTCCCTCATAGTGCAATCACGTGTCTCTGATGGTGGTGGTGCACACCCGCCGTCAGACACACCGCCGTACTATGAGCGGCCCAGTGCCAGTACCGACGCCCACGAGTGGGCCCCCCTTGCTTGGGCAGGGCCCCAGCATTTGCAATCTTTACCTCTCCCTGCTCCTCCGCTGTGTAGTCTGGGCCGTCAAATCCATACTGTGCCTGACACCGTCTGAGCCTGCCTCCTGATGTATAGACATATATTTTGAATGTGCACGCTATCCATACATGTTATCCGGGGATACGGTACCCTTTCTCACCTTTGTGCAATCACGTGCAAGCCATACTGGGCCTAACACCGTCTGAGCCTGCCTCCTGATGTATAGACATATATTTTGAATGTGTACGCTATCCATACATGTTATCCAGGGATACGGTACCCTATCTCACCTTTGTGCAATCACGTGCAAGCCATACTGGGCCTAACACCGTCTGAGCCTGCCTCCTGATGTATAGACATATATTTTGAATGTGTACGCTATCCATACATGTTATCCGGGGATACGGTACCCTTTCTCACCTTTGTGCAATCACGTGTAATCCATACTGGGCGTGAGAATGGCTGGCGAGTTGTTAAGCAAGCTACAGCACCTGTGGTTTGCACACGTAAGTTTTTCATTTTTTCAGGAATGACGGTTAGGCCTAATTCCGGACCTGCACTTACTGGGAAATCATCGTTCGCGGGTAATAATTGTAATCAGTGATCCCCATCACTAACATTGTTCAGCGGGTTATCTGCACCTGTAAGCGACAAACGCTGGCCTTTTCAGTGTAGCGCACATGCAGCCACGGACATGTAAGGGCATGACACACCAGTTATTGGCCAATCTCATGTGCCAGAGCCTCACGTGTCCCTCTAGTAAGCCGGACTCGGACCACGGGGCATGACGGAGTCTTGTTCGTTAACGGAATTAAGCTTGCAATGTGTGCATCTTTTCTGTAGCTGGCATGGTTGAGGTTTCCCAGGTGGAGTCGAATTTAACCGTAGGCTCCACTCCTGGTGGTGCCCTTCTGGACATTCCTTTAAGGTTCAGCTTTGCAACCATACTGCCCACGTAAAACAAACACTTTGCCTTCATGAACGCTGTTTGGAGGGTCATGACTCATGGGAATAACGCCGCCCAATCAGTTAACCTTCTAGAGAGATCGTTCGTTGCTCCCAAGCATGACATCACACTCCCTAGGAAGAAGGTAATGCCACTGTGGCGACCGTACTCCTGGGGGCGACACAAGTGCACTGATGCCCAGCCACTGCTCGATGAATCTGCTGGTACATTGACCCAGACCACTACATTCCCCTCGCATGCTACACGGCCTGAATCTGACCCTGATGAAACTCAGGTTACCCTTCCCATATACAGTTCCATCTTACACGGTGACAAAGAGGAAGCTGCAGATGAAAGTGCAGGTTCGGCCCACCCACCATCAGACACACCACCGTACATTCAGGGGCCCTGTGCCAGTGCAGTCGCCAACGAGTAGGCCCCCCTGCTTGCTCAGGATCACAGCACTTGCAAGGTTGAAATACTGTGCAGTGAGATGGAAGATGGGGACGACGAGGAGTCCAGACTAGTACAGGGATTCCCTAGCGAGGAGACTTATTTGATTGTTTTCAATGTTGGGACAGCAATTTTTGGGGAGCACTATACTCTGGAGAATGATAGATGGGGCCCACCATACACTGGAACATTCCAAAGGTGGACATCAGACACTGGAGCAGCATTTACAGGGCCCATTATACACTAGAGCATTAGAAATGGGGCCCATTATGTTTGGAGCATTATTTGGGCCCATAAGACAGTGGAGCTTCATCCATGGGGACCAACATATACTGTAGCATTATGTGGAGCTCATCATATACTGTTTCAAACATTATATGGGACCAATGATTCTGTATGGAGAAATAGATGGGCCTCGTCATGAGATGTAAAAAGTGAGGTATTTTTCATTGTACTATACCGCTATTTCTCTGCCGTATCGGAGCATGATGAGTTGTGGTATGTGTTAAAGGGGCGCTCTTTCGCCCAGGGCACATGAAAACCTGGAGCCAGCCCTACCCCCCCACAACTTTAGCCAAATAACCCCCATTTTTCAGTGCGTAACTTGTATTATGAAGTTAATTAAGGTTGAGCTTAAGTAAGAAGAATTGATGCTTTTGGCATTCAAATGGGCACTGTAGGTGTGTTTCCTGTCCTCCTCTCACTGCCGACTTTTATTCCCCATTGACTTACATTGGGTTTCGTGTTTCGGGACGACCCCGACTTTTCCCTATAATCGGCCGATCTTGCTCGACCCGACTTTTGGAAAAGTCGGGTTTCACGAAACGAAACTCGACCCTAAAAAACCAAAAGTCGCTCAACTCTATCAATGGCTTCCATTTCTTATGGACGTCGACTCACAATGAGATGCAGTGGTGGTTTTTCATCAGCTTTCACAGTTTTCCTACCCACAGACGTGTGACATTCCAGCGCACATTTTTAAATGTGCCCTCTCATGCCAATCCAATAGAATCGCCTACGGCCTGTGGCTTCTGTGTTTTGCACTCCAAAGTTATGTGACAGATCATGATAGGCAGTGAGCACCATGTTTACATCTCTCCCTGTGATCAAAATTGGATATGAGTAACGGCGATGGGATCAACGGTACCGCGATACAGCAACACTTTCTTCACAAAGAAAGGTTTTTGCTGTCTCCACACACTAATTAATTGAGGGTCAGCATCGCCTCTGAGAATTGTGACGGAAATTTTTCCCGTGAATAGTAATTCCTAGATTTCTTCAATCACTAGACTTTATGTCAGTAATTGTATGCATCTCATTTCCTATTGTGGAGAGTCTGGACTGTCTTACTGAGACAAAAATATATATAAAGATTAAAAAATACCACCAAAAGTGTATACTGGTGTACGCTTCAAATACATTTCCTTTTTTCGACTTTTTAGATTGTTGTCTAATCCATACTGAGAACACGGAGATTTTAAATGTTTAAACTATGCTATATATACCTGCTATCCAGTGATAATGTAGCCTTTCTCAACTTTGTACAATCTGGTCAAATCCATACTGGACCTGAGAACGTCTGAGTCTGCCTCCTGATCTATAGACATATATTTTTAATGTGTAAACTATGCTACATATACCTGTTATCCGGTGATATGGTACCCTTTCTCACCTTTGTCCAATCACGTCAAATCCATACTGGGCCTGAGACCCTCTGAGTCTGCCTCCTGATATATAGACATAGGTTTTTAATGTGTAAACTATAAAACATATATACGTGTTATCCGGTGAAACTGTACCCTTTATCAACTTTCTAGAATCTTATCGAATCCATACTGGGCCTGAGAACGGCTGCCGAGCTGTTAAGCAAGCTACAGCACCTGTGGTTTGGACACGTAATTTTTTGCATTTTTTCAGGAATGCCGGTTAGGCCTAATTCAGGAATTGCGGTTGACCTACACTTACTGGGAAATCATCGTTCGCGGGGAATAATTGGAATCACAGATCCCCATCAATAACGGTGTTCAGCGGGTTATCTGCACCTGTAAGTGACAAAAGCTGGTCCTTTCAGTGTAGCACGCATGCAGCCCCGGACATGTAAGGCCATGATAGACGTGTTATTGCTCGATCTCACGTGCCAGAGCCTTGCGTATCCCTCTAGTAAGCTTGACGCATACCGCGGGGGCATGCCGGAGTCTCGTTCGTTAACGGAATAAAGCTGACAAATTGCTAGCACAACTACAAATGGACATACCACACCACACACAGAATCGACAAAACTTTCAATGTGTGCATCTTTTCTTGAGGTGGCATGGTTGTGGTTTCCCGGGTGAAGTCCAATTAAGCCACAGGCTCCACTCCTGGTGGTGCCCTTTTGGACATTCCTTTAAGGTTCAGCTTTGCAATCATACTGCCCCCGGAAAGCAAACACTTTGCCTCCATGGCCGCTGTTTGGAGGTTCGTGGGAATAACGCCGCCCGATCGCCAGTTGGCATAATTTATTGGTGAGAAGTCCGACGGTATATGATCGTGTTCGATTTCAGAATTTTATTTTTTTGGTTTGTATTTTACATTTTTATTCCAGCCTTTCTTGACTTCATAAGGGCATGACAAGCCTATATCTGTGTCTCCTCCACCTCCTCCTTTTACTCCTCCACCTCTTTTCTAAATGTAGTTGCCCTTTTCCATATGTTAATTTTTGTCTTCTGAGCATTTTTTCGGCTTTGGGACACCTTTTAAGGTGTTTTGTAATTGTTTTCTATGTGTTTGTATGTGTTTGTGTTTGCCTGCCATTGTTTTCAATGTGGTTCAACGAACATTCGACGAACTTGCCTCCTGTGCGACGAACCAAAACACTAGCGTGGTGGCTCAACACTACTCCTGATATATAGACGTACATTGTTAATGTTTAAACTATGCTATATATGCCTGCTATCTGATGATACTATACACTTTGTCTACTTTTTATATTCTTGTCTAATCCGTACTGAGCCTGTGAGCATCTCTGTGTGACTGATGGAATATATATGGAGATTGACAATTATCCTTTGACTGAATAGAGCTGTACGCTTCTGATACAGTGCCATATATCTGATGTTATTTTGTGTCTATTTTGTGCTAAATTTTGAAGTTTGGTGGAAGAGGCCGCGGACGTGGGCGTGGGTGGGGCCAGCTGGTGCTGATGGTGGTGGTGCATCTGCTGGTAGTGGCAAAAGCATAATAGCACCTAAGGCAGGAGGTGTTGAGCCGGCGTCATGGTCTGGCTCCGGAACGCCTGGAAGGCTACCTTTTCTGGGAGTAGGTTAACCGCTTTTAAAGCCGGAGCATGAGGAACTGGTTTTGGCTTACATTGCCGAAACAGACTCCAGCAAATATGCCCTCCTCTTCTGAAGTTTCAAAAAATGCAAGCACTGAGTCATCAAGTGCTGGCTCCTGGTCAGGAAGAACCCCTTTCCTTGTGTCCTGCACCCCCACCCAAAGTGAATGATGCAGCAGGCCACACTTCACATTAGTCCATGTAGCTCTTTCTATCATACCATGCCTGGGTTATCAAGTCAAATCGTGAATTCCCCAGTCCAAGATAAATCTGACATGGAGTGTGGGTGGCCAGCCAGGGCAGTGGGGTTAATCGGTACTGGGCCGGTGTCTCACAGGGATGTGTCATGGTGGTGGTGACCCGTTCCGTGGCCCTGGGCGTCCATTCAAAGGGGTGAATTACGTTTATAGGTGAATGATACGTGACGCCACCTGTGGTTTATGATTAGATTGACCAGCGCTGCAGTGTCGCTTCTCTGGGACAGACGTTGTGGTGCAGCTAAGATGTAGAAGCCCTGCACAGGTAGGGCCGTAGTCGCAGGGCAGATGAAAGAGCTGGTAGATGGTGTGCAGTGCAGGATGTAGCAGAGCCGTGTGCCAGGCGCAGGAGAAAGATGACAGACACAGTCGTGCAGTTCCTTTACCTGTACTTGGTAAGTGCCGTCCAGGACCCAGAGTACAGATGGAGAAGGAGTTTGTCAGCCTGGAAGCCAATTTGGAATTCTCTCTCTGCAGATAGGTTGTGTGGCCTCCGTTCTAGCGCTTCTCTGAGGTACTCTCAGTGCTGAGTTCAATGAAGTTCCCCCTGTTGACTCTCTTTTGGAACTTTCTTGTATGGCAGGCAGCCGTAGCCTTTTCCTTCTGGCTCCCAAACGTCGCTGCTGGGGCCTCCGAGCCTTAGTTGGGTACAGAGCATTTACAACTGCTACTTCCTCCGGTTTCAGCTGCAGGAATGTCAGTGTCCCTACAAACTCGGAGACCGGAATCCGGACCATGTGCTCCAGCTAGGAGTGAGCCTTAACTCTGCTCATCCTCCAGCTCCCCTTCTCACATCCACACACTTCCCCTTCCCTTCACAGACTGCCCTAACTTACCTCCTCCCAACCACAGAGAGCAGCTCCTCAGCAGTCAAGTTCAGAGGTCTCCCTGCTGGCCTGGAGTGGGAACTGTGTTGTGTGTTGGTTTAACTGCTAGAGAGATCCTTCATTGCTCCCAAGCATGACATCACACTCCCTAGGAGGAAGGTAATGCCACTGTGGCGAGCGTACTCCTGGGGGCGCCACAAGTGCACTGATGCCCAGCCACTGCTAGATGATTCTGCTGGTACATTGACCCAGACCACTACATTCCCCTCGCACCCTACACAACCAGAATCTGACCCTGATGAAACTCACGTTACCCTTCCCATATACTGTACCACCTTACACGGTGACAAAGAGGAAGGTGCAGATGAAAGTGCAGGTTCGGCCCACCCGCCGTCAGACACACCGCCGTACTATGAGGGGCCCTGTGCCAGTGCCATCGCCAACCAGTGGGCCCCCCCTGCTTGCTCAGGATCACAGCACTTGCAAAGTTGAAATACTTACCTCTCCCTGCTCCTCCGCCATGACGTCTTCCGCGTTTCCTGACAGTGATATTCTGATCAGAGAGCGCAATGACATCACGTCTGTATGCCCAGACTAGTAGTACAGGGATTCCCTAGCAAGGAGACTTATATAAGGAGACTCATTTAATTGTTTTCAATGTTGGGACAGCAATTTTTGGGGAGCACTATACTCTGGAGAATGATATATGGGGCCCACCATACACTGGAGCATTCCAAAGGTGGACATCAGACACTGGAGCAGCATTTACAGGGCCCATTATACACTAGAGCAGTGGTCCCCAACCTTTTTTGCACCAGGGACCGGTTTCAAGCAAGACCATTCTTCCATGGCCCGGCAGGGCGGGGATGGAGGTGTGGCAGGGGTGGGGCTTTGGTCATAAGGGGGCGGGGCTATGGACACGGTTGTAGTGTAGCAGTGCATACTTATAATTAAATAACATTTATAATGTGACTCAACTCACCATAGGTTTTGAATAAGTGCTCCATCACTCCCTTCTCCCCATCATTGCCTTCACCCCATCACTGCTGTCTCCCCATCATTGCCTTCACCCCATCACTCCCCTCTCCCCATCATTGCCTTCACCCCATCACTGCCTTCTCTCCATCACTGCCTTCACCCCATCACTGCTGTCACCCCATCACTGCCATCTCTCCATCATTGCCTTCACCCCATCACTCCCCTCTCCCCATCATTGCCTTCAACCCATCACTCCCCTCTCCCCATCATTGCCTTCACCCCATCACTACCATCTCTTCATCATTGCCTTCACCCCATCACTCCCCTCTCCCCATCATTGCCTTCACCCCATCACTCCCTTCTCCCCATCATTGCCTTCAGCTCATCACTCCCCTCTCCCCATCATTGCCTTCACCCCATCACTGCCGTCTCTCCATCACTCCCCTCATGGCCTTCTCCTCATGTCCCCATCTCCTCCAGGGCCAGGCTACACAAACACAGACCAACACACACACACACATATATACACACACACATACATGTACACACACATTATACATACACACAGACACCACCTCTCTCCTCTCACCTGCCCGCCGCCCGCGCTTCCTCGCTCTGACACAGCAGCGGCGCGCTCCTCTCTGTGTCAGTCAGAGACAGGAAGCGCGGGCGGCGGGCAGGAAGCTGGACGGGTCCTTGCAGCTCCGCTCCTGCTATTACCTCTTGCAGGCAGCGGAGCTGCTTGGATCGCTCCCTGGCCGCTGCTAAGAACTGCTGCACGCCGCCCCATCCCCCGCTATGCCACTGACCGCCCCTGGCTCCCCTTGTGTCCGTGGACCGGCAAGGGCACTGCAGCGGCCCGGTGCTGGGCCGCGGACCGGCGGTTGGGGACCCCTGCACTAGAGCATTAGAAATGGGGCCCATTATATATGGAGCATTATTTGGGCCCATAAGACAGTGCAGCTTCATCCATGGGGACCAACATACACTGTAGCATTATGTGGAGCTCATCATATACTGTTTCAAACATTATATGGGACCAATGATTCTGTATGGAGAAATATATGGGCCTCATTACTCTGTATAGCGCACTATGCGGTGGCCATAATACTGTATGGAGTAATATACTGTCCGTTTTTGGAGCTATTGGAGAATTTAAAATGGATATCAGTCATGAGATGTAAAAAGTGAAGTATTTTTCATTGTACTATACCGCTATTTCTCTGCCGTATCGGATCAACATGAGTTGTGCTATGTGTTAAAGGGGCCCTCTTTGGCACAGGGCACATGAAAACCTGGAGCCAGCCCTCCCCCCCCACAAATTTAGCCAAATAACCCCCATTTTTCAGTGCGTAACTAGTATTATGAAGTAAATTAAGGTTGACAAGCTTCAGTAATAAGAATTGATGTTTTTGGCATTCAAAAGGGCACTGTAGGTGTGTTTCCTGTCCTCCACTCCCTGCCGACTTTGCTTCCCCATTGACTTGCATTGGGTTTTGTGTTTCAGTCGGCCTTCGACTTTTCACAAAAATCGGCCGATTTCGTGCGACCCGACTTTTGCGAAAGTCGGGTTTCATGAAACCCGACTCGACCCGAAAAAAGGCAAAGTCGCTCATCTCTAGTGATGTTCACATTGTGCTCTCTGATGCTCCAATTTTCAATAAAAAAAAATTCAAACACTTCTCTCCCATCATGAGAGGCCAGGCACAGGCGGTTCGATGATATGACATTATTGCACTTCCTGATTCATTTTTGAACTCTCGAGATCTGGTAGGTAACAAGCCTTAAAGGGGTTGTTCAGGCTTTCCACAAAAGTCTGCAGTCATGCGCTTTGAGGATTCTCCAATACCGGTGGCGAGACTGAGCAGACATGTGACTGCAAGTATGCGATATGTATTGACGTGCCCAGATGAACACTGAGTCACTCAATGCAATTGAAATGAGCGAGGTTACGCATGTTTAATCGGAATGTGGTCAGGAGTAGACATATCGCAGACTTGCGGTAACCTGACCGCTCGGTTTTGGTGCTGGCACCATAGAATAATGTGAAGATTCACAAGTCTGCAGTCACACAGAGCGAACAGCCTGTCAGTCATCACAGCTAGTGATGGAGCAGGGGGCTGAGAGATCTCTGCTCCACCGCAGTGTTAAAACTGAATCGGCATCATGCGCAAGAGCAGTATGAGGGCCACTGTGGTCCCAATAATGTGTCTGTGACAAAAGCTGCTTGCTACGTTTGAGGTGGTAGTGGCCCCCATTATCTCTTGGGCGCCTGTTTCAGCTGACTAGGTTGTACCACTGGCAGTCAGCCTCTGTTTCATCACCTGGCTTCGATAGGCTGCAGCGGTCATGTCCTGTGTGCTGCAGCCAATTACTGGCCTCAGCACAGCCATGCCAAAGTAGAAGGCACCAGACTGAGGTCTGTACTTATACTCACTCCTATTTAATGTGTGTTACCGGTGTGTCAGCCTGAATGAGGAGTGATAAGGGTTATGGATAACTAGGGGTCCTCTTCCCAAAACACCCGTATCATACTTTACTGAATGAGGTCCCCCACACTCGCACTGACAACTTTACACACATTATACATGAGTATAAGCATTCCTACTCCATATTGTTATGTCCCACGAATGGGAACAACCTGTAATATATATATTCTCTGTGTTGCATTTTTCCTCCAATCAGCAAATTCCCTGTTGTTGCTAGGTAGAATTAGACTGTATGAAGAGTGTCCCTACTTCCCTCCCATAGTTGAGCTCTGTATTAGGTTGCTTCTCCCTTCTTAAGTTTAGCCTAAAGCAGCCATTACTCAATACTTATGTGTACTCCCCTGTACAGATTACTCCTTTTTTCCTACTGTACATTATAACTAATACAAGATTTTGGAAGAAAACAGCATCATTTCTCCTGGTCTTTCTACAGTTGCATTGCCCGTGGAGTTAACCTATCTGCAGACGCCTGGTGGAGTGAGTACGAGTTATACAATTATCTAAGAAGCTGATAGTTAGAACGCTTGGGATTTACAGCCATCAGGAAGAGACAGAATACATATACACATGCACACACTCAAACTTCCTGACAGCTGCATGGGTTGAGTTATTTGCCCTCAAATCAGTTATGATAGAGAAGGAAAGTTTGAGAAAGTTCTCTTTCTATATTAGTAAAGCCATAGCTGATTAAGGGCCCCTCCCATCAGATTTTTTGGCAAGTGTGCTGGCAATTATTTTTGCAGATAGATCACTCTTTTTTATTTTTGGTTGAGGAATAACAAAAAAAAACTAGAGACACTGTGATCTGTGTTGCTAATTACATTCGGTAGTGCAAGTCAGTGAAAAAAATACATAACACACAGGTGGGCACTGTCCAAGTTTTACAGTTTAACATTTTAGGATTGTATGAATCCACTCAGAGGCTAATTCTGCTTCTTATCTCAGCCATTACCATTCTGGCATATGCCGGCAACTACAGCGGCACAAATGAGCTCCAATCGCCGCAGTTTAGCATCTTAAATGCTGTAAACAATGTGTGACAGTGGCACTGAAATGATAAGTGCGCACCGGCCCCATTGGCCTCCATGTGATACAAGCAATTGCCCCGTATTTGCCATGTTGCTCCTCCTGTGAAGCTGAGATTTTGGCATGCACAGGAGTGACTATGTCAGTCAGAGCACAAAGGGTTCACCACTGGGCGTATTATGGGGACAAACCACCTAAATCCCAAATGTTCAACCTACTACATCTGGTGCAAAAATGGCTGCAGCCAGAATTCTCCACCATAGCCCAGATGGTCGAGTGCTTTGTCACGGACCTGTGGCACCCCTGAGGCTCAGTCGCCACAGAGGTACTGCACCTTCCTCTCTCCTAAGGTGTGGTACCCCACCATCCAGGTAGGTTGGAGGCTCCTGACCACACTCCAACACTCGCACCCCACACAATAGAGTAGTTCAGCACAACCACATTGCGGCTCCTTGCATAGAATGTAGCAGAGCACCTTTGGTGGTTCCCTGCTTGGAACACTAAACGTGCTGGGAGGCGGGTGGAGTTTAGGATACATAAAAGAGCGGGATGGTTTAGGATTACAGGTCAGTCTGACAGGAGGTCAGTGAGGAAGGAAGTCACTCGGGAGGAGTGGGGATCCCTGGAAGAAGGGATGGAGGAAGGAGTGCTGCAGCTGCCTCAGTGACCTGAGCCAGCTGGCACGGGAAAGGAAAGAAGGAGAAAGACGTAGAACTGAAATCTGAACTTCCATAGAAGGAAAATACAAGTACGGAACGTAGGAGTAAAGGGAACACAGAGGACTTGTGTTAGAGGAACAACCCTGCCTAGAAGTTCTAAGCGCAAGGCCGGGGCCCGGTCCCCAAGGTTGTATGGACACTAATGGTTCTGCAGCAGACACCGGTAGAGTAGTAGGCTGTAAATGCACTACTCCCATCTAAGACTTGAGGGCACAACAGCAACACGGATAAAGAGCTGGGACTTAGGAGTAAAGAGTCCCCGAAGAAGGCTACAGCTGTCTGCTGTGCAAGTAGAGTTCTTGGGAACATCTGTCAGGAGGAACCAGCGTACCACGGTACTGGAGATCTTCACATTTAAAGGCGCTATAGAGGAGCCCTTCAGGAAAGGCACATAAGTTGGCAGAGTGTGGAAGGGAGCTTTCCATCTTGCCTGGGGGTTGCCTGAGTCCCTGACCCGGAGGACACGGCACAGAAACGGGCACTACAGACTGTGAGTAAAGCTTTGGAACTACATGCCCTGGTGTCCTCCATTCCTTCCTGCGTTCGTCTGCCTGACACTGCTACATCCCCTGCTCCGGACACTACATCACCTAAGTGTCCCCTCATCTAAACTGCCCTGGGACAACAGTCCTGCCTGTGGAGGGCTATACCATCATTGCTGCACCACACCAATTATCCCGGAGGATCTGTCTGCAGCGTCGGCTTAACACCTCCCTTGCCGAACACCACAGGTGGCGTCATGAACTATTCACCATTAACATATCTCCCTATTGCTTGGGCGCCCAGGGCCACGGTCCCGGTCACCGCTGCTGTGACACATCCCACTGACACCGGCCCGGTACCGAGTACCCCACAGCCCTGGGAGGTCGACCCAGACCTGTTTGTGCACTCTCTTCCTAGGCTGGTGCAGACCTGGGTTGCCCAGGGAGATCCCCAAAATGCAGACACACTGGTGGGACTAGTGGAACGGTTCCAGGTGGTCAAGAGGTCCCTAAGAAAGCCAGGGGGTGGTGCATCCTCATACTGGGGTACCCAGCGAGAACCGGAGCCCCAAAAGAGGGGAAGTAAAGCCACCACTGGGTGACATTATAGATCCCAAGGAGTCACTGAAGAGCTGTCAAAGGCCACAGGTAAAAACTTGCTTTGCTGGAGGTGTCGCGATCCTGAACATATAGCCGCCCGTTGCCCCTTGTCCTCCGAAGAGATGAACTGTAGCATAGGGAGGCACTGCTCCTACTATGCCTACCCCTTCTGCAGTGTGGACTATCAGCCTGGTGAGGGGCCACAGGCATGTCACGTGTCAATAAATGGGGTGCTGGTGACAGGACTCAGACTCAGGGAGTTTGGTGACACCATCACATGTTTCTCAACGCAAGCAATGACTAGCCAGGTCTTTCACCGGGAAGGAACAACCACGGGAAGGGCAGTCTCCAATGAAGGAAACCACCTATGCCAAAACATGTTATCCATCCACAGACAGCTGTTTCGGGGTATTGCCCCTCATCAGTGTTGCTTGCGTTGAGAAACATGTGATGGTGTCTCCGCGGCTGTTGATTTACATGTTTTTGCATATTTCCCATAAGGGATGGGGGCATTGCTCTAGCATCACTGCGTTGAGAAACATGTGATGGTGTCTCCGCAGTGTTAGATGTTAATCTCCATGAGGTCACTCATCCTCATTTTCACAGTCTTTTACTAGGCATTGCTCCTACTAGCCAGTTTCCTACTCCACACTGATGAGGGGCATTACCCCGAAACAGATGTCTGTGGATGGATACCATGTTTTGGCATAGGTGGTTTCCTTCATTGGAGACTGCCCTTCCCGTGGTTGTTCCTTCCCGGTGAAAGACCTGGCTAGTCATTGCTTGCGTTGAGAAACGTGATGGTGTCTCCGCGGCTGTTGATTAAGGGTGGTTTCACATTAGCGCTTTTTAAGCGCACGCACGGCCGGGGGTAGCTCCGCCCCCGAGCCGGCTCTCTGCCCGGCGTGCCCGCCCCTTGCTTGTAGCGCCGCCTCCTAGCGCACAGCGGCGCCTGCGATCGGCGCACCCTATCTTTAGCATAGGGTGCGCAGATCGTGCGCAGGCCGTGCGCTAGTTGCGCTTTGACCTGCGCTGCGCACTTTTGACGGTGCGCCGTGCGCGGCAAAATCCGAAAAGTTTGATTTTGGCGCGCACGGCGCACCGTCAAAAGTGCGCAGCGCAGGTCAAAGCGTAACTAGCGCACGGCCTGCGCACGATCTGCGCACCCTATGCTAAAGATAGGGTGCGCCAATCGCAGGCGGCGCTGTGCGCTAGGAGGCGGCGCTACAAGCAAGGGGCGGGCATGCCGGGCAGAGAGTCGGCTCGGGGGCGGAGCTACCACCGGCCGTGCGTGCGCTTAAAAAGCGCTAATGTGAAACCACCCTTACATGTTTTTGCATATTTCCCATAATGGATGGGGGCATTGCTCTAGCATCACTGATTTGAGAAACATTTGATGGTGTCTCCGCAGTGTTGGATGTTGATCTCCATGAGGTCACTCATCCTCATTTTCACAGTCTTTTACTAGGCATTGCTCCTACTAGCCAGTTTCCTACTCCACACTGATGAGGGGCAATACCCCGAAACAGCTGTCTGTGGATGGATACCATGTTTTGGCATTGGTGGTTTCCTCCATTGGAGACTGCCCTTCCAGTGGTTGTTCCTTCCCGGTGAAAGACCTGGCTAGTCATTGCTTGCGTTGAGAAACATGTGATGGTGTCTCTGCGGCTGTTGATTTACATGTTTTTGCATATTTCCCATAAGGGATAGGGGCATTGCTCTAGCATCACTGCGCTGAGAAACATGTGATGGTGTCTCCGCAGTGTTGGATGTTGATCTCCATGAGGTCACTCATCCTCATTTTCACAGTCTTTTACTAGGCATTGCTCCTACTAGCCAGTTTCCTATTCCACACTGATGAGGGGCAATACCCCAAAACAGCTGTCTGTGGATGGATACCTTGTTTTGGCATAGGTGGTTTCCTTCATTGGAGACTGCCCTTCCCGTGGTTGTTCCTTCCCGGTGAAAGACCTGGCTAGTCATTGCTTGTGTTGAGAAACATGTGATGGTGTCTCCGTGGCTGTTGATTTACATGTTTTTGCATATTTCCCATAAGGGATGGGGGCATTGCTCTAGCACCACTACGTTGAGAAACATGTGATGGTGTCTCCGCAGTGTTGGATGTTGATCTCCATGAGGTCACTCATCCTCATTTTCACAGTCTTTTACTAGGCATTGCTCCTACTAGCCAGTTTCCTACTCCACACTGATGAGGGGCAATACCCCGAAACAGCTGTCTGTGGATGGATACCATTTTTTGGCATAGGTGGTTTCCTTCATTGGAGACTGCCCTTCCTGTGGTTGTTCCTTCCCGGTGAAAGACCTGGCTAGTCATTGCTTGCGTTGAGAAACATGTGATGGTGTCTCCGCGGCTGTTGATTTACATGTTTTTGCATATTTCCCATAAGGGATGGGGGCATTGCTCTAGCATCACTGCCTTGAGAAACATGTGATGGTGTCTCCGCAGTGTTGGATGTTGATCTCCATGAGGTCACTCATCCTCATTTTCACAGTCTGTTACTAGGCATTGCTCCTACTAGCCAGTTTCCTACTCCACACTGATGAGGGGCAATACCCCGAAACAGCTGTCTGTGGATGGATACCATGTTTTGGCATAGGTGGTTTCCTTCATTGGAGACTGCCCTTCCCGTGGTTGTTCCTTCCCGGGGAAAGACCTGGCTAGTCATTGCTTGCATTGAGAAAGATATGATGGTGTCTCCGCGGCTTTTGATTTACATGTTGAGAAAGAGGAGACAAAATACTTGGGCTATATCATTGGAAGGGGCGAGATAGAGCCACAAGTAGACAAAGTGAAGGCAATCCAGAAGTGGCCACAGCCAGTCTCCAAAAAGCAGGCCAGGGCGTTCCTCGGAATTGTGGGATATTATCGGCGATTTATCCCAAACTTCGCCATGATAGTTGCCCCTGACTGATCTTCTCAAGGGAACAAAGTTGACAATGATCAAATGGTCCTCTGAAGCGGAGATGACATTCCAGGAGTTGAAGCTCATCCTGTGTCGACAGCCAGTCTTGGTCGCACCAGACTTCACGAAGCAGTTTGTGCTCCAGACGGACGCTGCCAAAGTCGGTTTAGGAGCTGTACTGTCCCAAGTAATACATGGCGACGAACACCCAGTTCTATACCTGAGTAGGAAACTCTCCTCCTGTCAGAAGATATCAGAAAAACTGTTGTCGTGGAAAAGGTGTGCTTGGCCATCAAGTGGGCAATTGACACCTAGAGATACTAGCTGTTAGGCAGAAAGTTCAGACTAATATCTGAGCATGCGCCCCTGAGATGGATGAAGGAAAAGAAGGGGAAGAATGTCCGTGTAACTATGTGCAGGACTTCACTTTCCATGTCGAGCACAGGCCAGGGAGGTTGCATGGGAACGCAGATGCCCTGTCCAGAGTCCCCTGTTTAGCGAGTGAAGGGCAGAGGGGGGGAATATGTGACTGAGTCACTGGTGAAGGGATGGAGGGGAGATACGTGTCACTGCAAATGAGCACGTCAGTGATGTAAAACCAAAATAGTTTCCTCCAGCACACTGCATGTTGGGACAGTTTATATAAAATCATATAATGGACTGGTTTTAGTGGACATTCGTAGAGTGGGAGGGAGAATGTCCACGTATCTCTTCCTGCAGAGCCGCAAGGACCTGTGTGATGTCAGAATCATGTAATCAGTCACATGGAGGAGTCACAAGGTCTGGCCTTAAATGGCTGACTGGCAGATCTTCCCGTGTTCAGTGGTTCCTGGTGAGATAGGACTCCAGGAAGCTGTGTGCTCGATCTGAACCGTGGACATTGCTGTCTTGTTAGTGGGCTGAACTTGCTAGGAAGAGGACTGTGTTTCTTTTTGCTTCTTTGTTTTGCTGTTTTGCCCAGAGGGCTGTGTTTACTTTCCAGCTTGGTTTATGTTGCTACAGTAAACCAAGCATTTTCTTAAATAGATAGTGTTTCAGTAATATCTCTGCGACCAGCCGAGTGGGGCGCTCTACCGCACCACGTAACGCCTCCTATCCTGGTCCCGTAAGTTAACCCAATCTGCAGCTAACCAACTAATGAAGAACACAAACCAGATAAAACAACATTTAAAGCAGATCAATGCGTGATATAACCATAAATTCGTCAAAGAGTGTGTGGGCAGCTTCTCTGCTCCTTTACATATGCATATATTACCAGCATTTAAATAAGACCTGTTGCCACTCATATTTGAACTCCTTGACCAAACCAACGATGCCCGCATCTTTACAAAGTTAGACCTTTGTGGAGTTTACAATTTAATTAGAATCATGAAGGCTGATGAATGGAAGACGCCTGAAACTCCCATCATGGATAACTACTAGCTATGCTCTTTGGCCTGTGCAACTCTCCAGTAGTGTTCGCATTTTGCAAATTAGACTTTCTGTGATATCCTGAGTCACTATGCTTTCATATACTGTACCTGGACGACTTCCTTCTAAATATCTGGACTTCCATTGCCAGCATGTTCCTTCAGTTTTACATAGACTGCAAGAAGTTTAATCAAAACTTAAGTTGTGCAAATTTGAACAATTGGAAAGGCCATACCCTAGATATAGTATTTCTTCTCATGGCTTATAGATGGATCCTGAAACTTTTTTAGGAATTTCTGAACTGGCCTCAACCCATGACTCTTAAAGCCCTTTAAAGACTTCTTGGCTTCATTAAATATTACTGACAGCTCTTCTAGAATTATTCTCAAGTGGTATGCAATCTTTATGGTCCCTACTTGGATGGACACAAATTCTCAGTACTGGCCGGACTCTGCAGTGAAATCCTTCAGTCTTCTCAAGTCTTGATTCCCTTCTATACAACATCCCGACATCAACAAACTTTTTTTTCCTTTAAGTGGATGCCTCCTCCATAGAAGTAGGAATTGGTCTGTAGGAGCTAAATTTCATGTGACCATTTGTAATGACCCCAAAAAACCTGGAATAATTTCAATCTTCCTGCAAATTAAATCCACGTCAAGTAGAATAGTCACTCTTCTTGTCTCATTTTGATTTTGTACTTACTGTCCGTCAGAGTGAAGCTATACATTATGGCGACAATTTTTACATCTCCTAATCACCTACTCTACCTTATCCTGCACAATGACAGAAAATAACTCTAGATAAAACAAATTTACCACTTACAATAGGTGATATCACAGCTCCCCTCCTCCTCCTCCTGTACATTGACAGATAGCTCAACATACACTGGCTAATTCAGGATCCACCACTCACAATAGGTGATATCACAGCATACCTACTCCTACTCCTGTACAATGACTGATAACACATCTATATACAGAAGATAACACAGGATCCACCAATCACAATACATGATGTCACAGATCACCTCCTCCTGTACAATGACTAATAACACCTCTATATACAGTAGATAGCACAGGATCCACCATTCACAATAGACATCACAGCTCACTGCCTCCTCCTTTACAATAACTGACAATTTAATATCCGGAAGATAACACAGGATCCACCATTCACAATAGCTGATGTCACAGCTCACTTCCCCCCCAACCCCTGGATTATCAGATAATTCAATTAGACACACTTGCTGCCTATTTTAATGTCCATGTGACTGCTGAAAATAGCAGAAAGTATAAGTCTAATTAGTCTATGACCAGTGTGAAAATTGTTTTTGTTTTAATATAGGCGGAGTTATGGAAAACTAAAGGAAAAAAAAATTGCATGAAAACGCCTTCAACATAAAAGGCCGATCAATAGATCATTTTCAAAAAATATACACGTTCCCTTTACATTTTTAAAGAAATTGTTATTCGGTTTTAAATAAATTTTCTTACCTAGCGTTCCGTTTTATAAAAAATAAAAAGTAGATATTAATAGACGACAGCAACAAAACAATAATAAAAATAATAATAGTTTAAAGCTGGTGAAATAAATATATTTAATAGACAACAGCAACAAAATAATAATAGTTTGAAGCTGGTAAAATGACTATTATTAGGATTTATACAACACAACCCAGCAGGCCACTAAGGCTACGAGGCTACGGATCCAATTTTTTTTTTTTTTTAGAAATTGACAGTAACCTATTTATTTGTCTGAATTTTTAATCAAATCCCACAGATCAAGTGGTTTTGTGCCCCCCGTTTAAATTAAAATTTAGGAAACAATGTGAAGTCTTTTTGAATCCATGTATTCAGCTATTGTGGCATCAAAGAAATGGTAAAAGGCTGCGAGGAGCCCTTGTAACCCCCCATTCATGTAGCTCAGCTGCTCTCTGTACAGATATTTTAACCTTAACAAAACACGGGCAGGAGAAATCCGCGGCTTCTGCTCTCAAGTTCTAAAGGTCCAGATGAAATGATACCTTAAACCGAGATTGCCTCAATATTGTTTCCACGCTGCGCCTGCTGTTTTTAATAGTAATTTAGAACGTTAAGCATGTGCCCTAGCGGCTGAGCGAAATTCACAAAAATCGGTTGTAAAGTGAGCGGGACAAAAGACAGTGAATGAGATCAAATTGAGTTGTACTAGTGGCCAGATGGGTCCCTCTCTTTAATGCTGCTCCTTCTATTCATAAAATTCTTCTCTAAACCGAGCGCAATTCAAAGACTTTGAAAAGAATAAGAAAAAAAAAAATATATATATATATAAATAAAAAAAAATGAAAAAAATAGAAATGGTTCGAAAATAAAAAAAACTCTTCGAATTTACATTGAAAAGTCCGTGCGATTGTTCACGAGATTCTCTTTGATCTATAATATTTATGGAAAACTATTATTAAAGGGATTGTTTTGTGCAGACTATTTTCTTTTTTTAAATCACTAAATGGTTTGCATTTTCTTAACCTTTTTTTTTTTCCCACGGGCGAATTTCCTCCTTCGGAATGTCAACGTGTAATTTAGGATTATAGGACATTAGATGTTTCCCTTTGTAGTAAGTTAGTTTTTAAAACACATACACACACACACAGTTTTAGGCAAAAGTTTTAGGCCGGCATGGAAAAAATATTGCAAAGTTAGAGGCTTTTCAAAAATAGAAGTGTTAGTAGTTTAGTTTTATAAATTAACCAAATGTAAAGTGAGTGAACAAAAGAGAAATCTAAATCCCATCAATATATTGTGATCGCTCAATGACTTTTTCAGTTCTTCTAGGTGCTTGTACTTGCAGACCCCAGATCTTCTGTGGATGTCGCTTGTGGAAATCCTCCTGTCTCTTCATGTGATCCCAGACGGACTGGATGAGGAGATCAGGGCTCTGCAGGGGCCGGATCATCACTTCCAGGACTTCTTGTTCTTTACACTAAAGATAGTTTTTAATGACTTTGGCTGGATGTCTGGGATCATTCTTCTGCTGCAGAACTATTTTGAGAGCAAACAAGAGCAAGATGTCACCAGATATAAATGTAATAGTTATTTTTTTTTCACATCCTTATATATTACTGCCATAAATCGTGAGGCTAATCTTGTGCTATGCAATGCCAAGTCTATGACAAATACGCCCCTTTGGTCGTGTGATTAACTAATGTCCCCCACCTTCCTACTACCTCTCCACATTGAGTCTTAGTGCGTACGTACAGCCCTAATCCCCGGGTCCCTTCTCTGTAGTATGGCATGGCGGGGCACCGGCGCATGCACAAATGCACTAGCACTAGTTACCATGGTGTATGTGCCTTGCTTGCGTCCAGCAGCCCAGAGACAGGAAGTGAATTCTTTTTTCCGCTTGAGAGCCAGCCTGTGATGCGCCATCCATATGTTAATGAATCACGGCTGTGTGTGCAAGTCTGTCACTCTTTCCATTGAACGCCATAAAGTATTTTAACCCCCAGGAAGCAAGGTAAAACAATTGTTGGGGCTCCTGGGTATGCACTGGGTAAGTTAAGCTCTTCCCTTTGCATTCTATATGGATTCCTGGATTTTTGTGTATATTTGATATAACTATAAAGTCCTTTATGTCCAGGGCTACTACACTGCATACAGTAAAGGGACTCATCACCCATTGAAATCTTGCCCCCAGTAATGTACATGTGTTGCATTGTTATTTGCAGGCACTGTGTGCACTTTGAATTATTATAGATATTGAAACATTACACCACTATGGGTATGTACTCTGTATCAGTATCACTGAATTAAGTCCCTGTTGTAGGATATTATATTTATATATTTGATCGGACCCAAAGAGTGGTCGTAAATGGCTGCACATCCAGTTGGAAGAATGTCTCAAGTGGGGTACCACAGGGCTCTGTCCTGGACCCTGTATTGTTCAACATCTTTATCAACGATTTAGATGAAGGAATTGAGGGTAAACTGATTAAATTTGCTGATGACACAAAGCTAGGAGGGATAGCTAATACTAGAGAAGAGAGAGAGAGGATTCAAAAAGATATAAAAACTGGAGCAGTGGGCAGCAACTAACAGAATGGTTTTTAACAGGGAAAAATGCAAAGTACTACATCTGGGCAATAAAAATGAAAAAAGCATATACAGAATGGGAGGAATAGGCCTAAGCAACAGCACATGTGAAAAAGACTTGGGTATACTAATAGATCACAGACTGAATATGAGTCAACAGTGTGATGCAGCAGCAAAAAAGGCAAATGCAATTCTAGGATGTATTAACAGAAGCATACAGTCTAGATCACGTGAAGTCATTATTTCCCTCTACTCCTCTTTGGTCAGACCTCATCTGGAATATTGTGTCCAGTTTTGGGCACCACATTTTAAAAAAGACATCAACAAACTGGAGCAAGTTCAGAAAAGAGCGACCAGAATGGTGACCGGTCTGCAAACCTTGTCTTATGAGGAAAGGTTGCAGGATTTGGGATTGTTTAGTTTGCAAAAGAGAAGACTGAGAGGAGACTTAATAGCTGTCTACAAATATCTAAAGGGCTGTCACATTGTAGAAGGATCAACTTTATTCTCATTTGCACAAGGAAAGACTAGAAGCAATGGGATGAAACTGAAAGGGAGGAGACACAGATTAGATATTAGAAAATTTTTTTTGACAGAGTGACCAATGAGTGGAACAAGCTGCCACAAGAAGTGGTGAGTTCTCCTTCAATGGATGTCTTCAAACAGAGGCTGGACAGACATCTGACTGGGATGATTTAGCGAATCCTGCTTTGAGCAGGGGGTTGGACCAGATGGCCCAGGAGGTCCCTTCCAACTCTACGATTCTATGATTCTATGATTACACTGGTCAACAGCATTTTTGGTGCCAAAGATATTTCATCGAATTTAGGGTATTTTTGGGGTGCTGATTCTGAATATGTCATCAGTTTTGCCAGATTGGCTCAAGTTTTTGAGATTTTTGGTATCTTATTTATAGCACTTGTTGGTAAATGCGACGCATCATCTCATTAATTTCTTTGGATTAGTACTTGAACTGAGCAGTTCTCAATATAGTTTTGTGTTAATTAGTGTTCTAAAAGTTTGTTCATAGCTTGATTTTTGCACTAACTTTATGTTGTTGTCTGTTTTCCAGTGAAAAGCATGAACTCATCAAGAAGAAGTTGTCTTAACGATCCAGACTCATTCTGTTACATTTGTGGTGAATACACACTGCCAAAACATAGAAGAAACATAACAGACTTCGTAAAAAAAGTGTATTTTGCCTATTTTGGGGTTATGCTTGGGGACCAAGACAAGTTTTGGGCACCACACATAGTGTGCAAAGCATGTATCGAATTATTACGAAAATGGAGCAAAGGACAAAGAAAAAGCTTCAAATTTGGTGTTCCAATGGTGTGGAGAGAGCCAAAAAATCATCATGATGACTGTTATTTATGGTAAACACAGGTACAGGCACATCTTCACAATGAGGGACAGGCCTTCTTGCAGATTCCATGTTACTCCCATTTTCGTTTCTTATGCTTATTGAATCCTTGCACTTGCACTGCACAGAAATAACAGTCATCATGATGATTTTTTGGCTCTCTCCACACCATTGGAACACCAAATTTGAAGCTTTTTCTTTGTCCTTTGCTCCATTTTCGTAATAATTCGATACATGCTTTGCACACTATGTGTGGTGCCCAAAACTTGTCTTGGTCCCCAAGCATAACCCCAAAATAGGCAAAATACACTTTTTTTACGAAGTCTGTTATGTTTCTTCTATGTTTTGGCAGTGTATATTCACCACAAATGTAACAGAATGAGTCTGGATCGTTAAGACAACTTCTTCATGATGAGTTCATGCTTTTCACTGGAAAACAGACAACAACATAAAGTTAGTGCAAAAATCAAGCTATGAACAAACTTTTAGAACACTAATTAACACAAAACTATATTGAGAACTGCTCAGTTCAAGTACTAATCCAAAGAAATTAATGAGATGATGCGTCGCATTTACCAACAAGTGCTATAAATAAGATACCAAAATTTTCTCAAAAACTTGAGCCAATCTGGCAAAACTGATGACATATTCAGAATCAGCACCCCAAAAATACCCCAAATTCATTAAAATATTTTGGACACCAGAAAAAAAAATTTTTTTCGTTGACCTGTGTTATGATATATTGATATTTTCAACAATGTACACACTTTTAAATTTCCATGGAATTAAAACAGAAATACCAATAATTACAACTATCCCCGAGTGGGGTATTTTATCTGTCTTTGTGGCACTGCATTACCAAAAGAGTTATATGCGTGTGTGTATACAGTGCTCAAAAAAAAGGGAACACTCAAATAACACATCCTAGATCTGAATGAATGAAATATTCTCATTGAATACTTTGCTCTGTGCAAAGTTGAATGTGCTGACAACAAAATCACACAAAAATCATCAGTGGAAATGGAAATCAAATTTATTAACCAATGGAGGCCTGGATTTGGAGTCTCACACAAAATTAAAGTGGAATGTGATGTCCTTAAAACAAGTCCAAATGTTGCTCAGTATTGTGTGTGGCCTCCACGTGCCTGTATGACCTCCCTACAACACCTGGGCATGCTCCTGATGAGTATACACAAAGAGAAATGCTCCTGATGAGGCGGCGGATGGTCTCCTGAGGGATCTCCTCCCAGATCAGGACTAAAGCATCCACCAACTCCTGGACAGTCTGTGGTGCAACGTGACGTTGGTGGATGGAGCGAGACATGATGTCCCAGATGTGCTCAATCGGATTCAGGTCTGGGGAATGGGTGGGCCAGTCCATAGCTTCAATACCTTCATCTTGCAGGAACTGCTGACACACTCCAGCCACATGCCGTTGCACCTGAAAAGAGGAAACTGGAAAACCGCGCGCCTATCATCGTTTCTAAGAAATCTCAATATGGAAGAGGCCAGGAGCCATTTGGTGAGCTGCATTTCTTGCTACATGTTCACAGACTTACCAGTGGAAAAGCCAAGCTTCACATGCCACAAATGCAAGCTTGTGTCCCTGTTGGAGGAAAAGTTGCAAAATCTCGAAGAGAGGTTAGCTACGTTGAAGATCATTAAGGAAGGTGAAGAGTTCTTAGACAGAGCAGAATTATCTCTTCATGTTACAGAAAGAAGAAATTCGAAGTGCACCTGAAGAAACAGGAATGGAGACATGTGACCCAGAGAAGCAGGAGGATCAGGAGGCAGTCAGCACCCATACTGCTCAGGAAACAGTACCAGGCTCTCACGCAGGAAAACGATGAAGAAATACATCAGGATAAGACTTTGCCCACAAACAGCAACCTTGTACGCCTTCAGAGTCCTCCTGGATGGAGAAAGAAAAATGTTGTGAAGAAGAAACGGAGAGTGGTGGTCATGGGGGATTCCCTGCTGAGAGGAACAGAGGCCGCTATCTGCAGACTGGATATAACTTCAAGAGAAATGTGCTGTCTTCCAGGTGCAAAAATTAAAGATGTGTCTGACAGGATATCAGGAATCTTCAGACCTACAGATGACTACCCATTCCTGCTACTACATGTGGGGACAAATGACACCGCAAGAAATCACCTGGAAACCATCTGCAGAGACTTTGAAGACTTAGGCAAGAAAGTGAAAGAACTGGGAGCGCAGGTGGTCTTCTCTTCCATCCTCCCAGTGGATGGCCATGGAACAAGGAGGTGGAATAAGATTCTGCAGGTGAACAACGGGCTACGTCGATGGTGCCGTCAGCAAAGATTTGGATTTCTGGATCACGGAGTGAATTACTTATACGATGGACTACTTGCTAGAGATGGGGTGCACCTTACGAAGACTGGAAAGCATGTATTTGGAAGTCGCCTTGCTACACTTGTAAGGAGAGTTTTAAACTAGAACAACATGGGAAGGGAAGCAAAAGACCAGAAAAAGCCATACACCTGACAAATGCTATTGAGAACTCTGCTATTAGAAGTGGAAAGGAAGAACAAAGACAAAAGAATCTAATTAATAAAAATATTGGAGAAAGAGAAACCTATCACAAACTAAAATGTTTCTATACTAATGCACAAAGCATGGGCAACAAACAAGGAGAATTGGAACTACTAACGCAGGAAAAGAAATATGATGTCATTGGAATCACTGAAACTTGGTGGGACGATACACATGATTGGAATACAAGACTAGAAGGATACAACTTATTTGCAAGAAACAGACTTGGTAAACGAGGAGGAGGTGTCGCATTGTATGTTAGAAAGGCGTATATCTGCACAGAGATTGAAGCTTCAGAGACTGGGAGTTCTGTGGAAACTGTTTGGGTAAGAATACAAGGACAGAACAATGGAAATGACACCATTGTAGGCATTTACTACAGGCCGCCTGTGCAAGCTGAAGATATGGATGAACTCTTTATGCATCAAATGGCCAAGTTCTCCAAAAAATATGACATAGTTGTCATGGGAGATTTCAACTATCCAGACATTTGTTGGGAATCTCTCTCAGGAAAAACTAACAGGTCAAGAAAATTCTTATCCTCTCTTGCTGACAACTTTATCTTCCAAAAGGTAGGGGAGAAAACAAGGGGAACTGCTACCTTGGATCTAATCCTTATAAACAGGGAGGAAATGGTTGAGAAGGTAAAAGTGGCTGGGACCCTAGGAGGTAGCGACCATGCTATTTTAGAATTTTGGATAACTAGAGGCGGAAGACCTGTGAAGACTCAGACGTCAAGGTTAGATTTCAGAAAGGCAGATTTTAAGGTATTCAGAAAGAGAATTGGAGGGATCCAATGGCTGGATATCCTTAAAGACAAAAATGTCCAGGAAGGATGGGAAATCTTCAAAAATGAAATTCTCAAAGCACAGTTGTTAACAATTCCGAAAAGAGGGAAGAATAGGAAGCATTTAAGGAAACCAGGATGGATGAACACAGAACTTAAGCACATGATAAAAAGGAAGAAAAAAATGTTTATAAAATGGAAAGAGGGAGGCATATCTAAAGAAGAATATAATGCTGTCTGCAGAACCTGCAGGGCACAAATCCGATTATCTAAAGCTGAAAATGAATTGAGGCTTGCAAGAGATGTCAAAAGCAATAATAAAGGATTTGGGGGATATGTCAAAAGTAAAAGAAAAGTCAAAGATGCTATAGGATTTTTACAGGATGAAAATGATGAAATGGTAAGACAGGATGTTGAGAAGGCTGAACTTTTAAATTCCTATTTTGCATCTGTTTTCTCTCAGAAAGGAAATGTAACATCAACTGTTCTTCACTGTCCTATTAAAGGAATAGAAGAATCCAGGATATCTATAAACAGAAAGATAGTGAGGAAACACTTAGCTAACCTAAATGAATTCAAGTCTCCAGGTCCAGATGAATTACACCCCAGAGTACTGAAGGAGATAGCAGAAGAAATTTTTGAACCCCTCTCCATAATCTTTGAAAATTCTTGGAGAACAGGAGAAGTGCCAGAAGACTGGAGAAGAGCAAATGTTGTTCCTATCTTCAAAAAGGGGAAGAAGGTGGACCCTGGCAACTATAGGCCGGTGAGTCTGACTTCTATACCAGGAAAGATCTTTGAACAAATTATTAAACAACATGTATGTCAGTACCTGGATAAGAATGAAGTGATTAAACAGAGTCAGCATGGGTTTGTAACTAATAAGTCATGTCAGACTAACTTAATTTCCTTCTATGACGGAATCACTGATTGGGTGGATCAAGGAAATGCTGTAGATAAGGTATATCTTGACTTCAGCAAAGCATTTGACAAAGTCTCTCATACAATCCTTATTGAAAAAATGACTAAGTATGGAATGGACAAGGCAACTGTTAGGTGGATTCATAACTGGCTTAGTGATCGGACCCAAAGAGTGGTCGTAAATGGCTGCACATCCAGTTGGAAGAATGTCTCAAGTGGGGTACCACAGGGCTCTGTCCTGGGCCCTGTATTGTTCAACATCTTTATCAACGATTTAGATGAAGGAATTGAGGGTAAACTGATTAAATTTGCTGATGACACAAAGCTAGGAGGGATAGCTAATACTAGAGAAGAGAGAGAGGATTCAAAAAGATATAAAAACTGGAGAAGTGGGCAGCAACTAACAGAATGGTTTTTAACAGGGAGAAATGCAAAGTACTACATCTGGGCAATAAAATGAAAAAAGCATATACAGAATGGGAGGAATAGGGCTAAGTGACAGCACATGTGAAAAAGACTTGGGTATACTAATAGATCACAGACTGAATATGAGTCAACAGTGTGATGCAGCAGCAAAAAAGGCAAATGCAATTCTAGGATGTATTAACAGAAGCATACAGTCTAGATCACGTGAAGTCATTATTTCCCTCTACTCCTCTTTGGTCAGACCTCATCTGGAATATTGTGTCCAGTTTTGGGCACCACATTTTAAAAAAGACATCAACAAACTGGAGCAAGTTCAGAAAAGAGCGACCAGAATGGTGACCGGTCTGCAAACCCTGTCTTATGAGGAAAGGTTGCAGGATTTGGGAATGTTTAGTTTGCAAAAGAGAAGACTGAGAGTAGACTTAATAGCTGTCTACAAATATCTAAAGGGCTGTCACATTGTAGAAGGATCAACTTTATTCTCATTTGCACAAGGAAAGACTAGAAGCAATGTGATGAAACTGAATGGGAGGAGACACAGATTAGATATTAGAAAAAACTTTTTGACAGTTAGAGTGATCAATGAATGGAACAGGCTGCCACGAGAAGTGGTGAGTTCTCCTTCAATGGATGTCTTCAAACAGAGGCTGGACAGACATCTGACTGGGATGATTTAGCGAATCCTGCTTTGAGCAGGGGGTTGGACCAGATGGCCCAGGAGGTCCCTTCCAACTCTACGATTCTATGATTGTCCTGCATTAGGAGGAACCCAGGGCCAACCGCACCAGCATATGATCTCACAAGGGGTCTAAGGATCTCATCTCTGTACCTAATGGCAGTCAGGCTACCTCTGGCGAGCACATAGGGGGCTGTGCGGCCCTCCGAAGAAATGCCACCCCACACCATTACTGACCCATTGCCAAACCGGCCATGCTGAAGGATGTTGCAGGCAGCAGATCGCTCTGTCACGTCTGTCACAAGTGCTCAGTGTGAACCTGCTTTCATCTGTGAAGAACACAGGGAGCCAGTGGCGAATTTGCCAATCCTGGTGTTCTGTGGCAAATGCCAAGCATCCTGCATGGTGTTGGGCTGTGAGGGCAACCCCCATCTGTGGACATCAGGCACTCATACCATCCTCATGGAGTCAGTTTCTAACTGTTTGTGCAGACACATGCACATTTGTGGCCTGCTAGAGGTCATTTTACAGGGCTCTGGCAGTGCTCCTCCTGTTCCTCCTTGCACAAAGACAGAGGTAGCGGTCCTGCTGTTGGGTTGCTGCCCTCCTACGGCCCCCTCCATATCTCCTGGGGTACTGGCCTGTCTCCTGGTAGTGCCTCCAACCTCTGGACACTACGCTGACAGACACAGCAAACCTTGCCACAGCTCGCATTGATGTGCCATCCTGGATGAGCTGCACTACCTGAGCCACTTGTGTGGGTTGTAGAGTCCATCGCATGCTACCACGAGTGTTAAAGCACAACCAGCATTCAAAAGTGACCAAAACATCAGCCAGAAAGCATTGGTACTGAGATGTGGCCTGTGGTCCCCACCTGCAGAACCACTCCTTTATTGAGTGTGTCTTGATAGCTGCCAATAATTTCCATCTGTTGTCTATTCCATTTGCACAACAGCATGTTAAATTGATTGTTCCTAAGTGGACAGTTTGATTTCACAGAAGTTTGATTTACTTGGAGTTATATTTTGTTGTTTAAGTGTTCCCTTTATTTTTTTGAGCAGTCTATATATATATAGTATATCAGGTAAAAACTGATGTATTGCCCAGTGTGTATCCTTGAGGTACTCTTGCCTTTTATGCATGTATGTTAATTTGATTTTAGAAATTTTTAAATAAAAAATTAAATAAAAAGTGATTTTATTCAATTTATGGCATAGTATTTGTACCCTTGTACATGAATTAATCCGCTCATCAGAACTGGCCAAGAGACCAGAGGGAGAGGTGTGACTAGCTCATTGCAACAGTAGACCGACTTCTCCCCACCCCACTCTAGGTGATTGACATATCTGCTTATGTGCTTATAGACTTCCATAAATATTTGTTTCAACATGTAGAGTATACAGTAGATGGAATATGGCAAGCCAGATATTTCATCAGTATTATGCTGGTGTCTTCTACGCAGGAACAGAACATACATAAAACAGTTCCTTTGAGACACTGATGACATATGAGCAAATCAAATTTGTGGCAAATTCACACAATTTGTCATTTGATTTGCATGAATTGCCTAAAAGATGTCACCTTTTTACTCATTGAAGAAAATTGGATTGTGATTCCACCCACGGCTGTTAGGAGCACTTGACAGCTTATCAGATGAGGTGCGGGAAGGGGAGGCGCGGCTTTCGACATTCGGTTATGTTTGTCTAACATGTCGGCGAACATTTTCAGAACCAAACGTCAAAAGGTTTGCTCATCTTTAGTCTTAAACAAGTGGAAATGCTGCTTGATGGGGTTGAGATCTGATGATTGACTCGGCCATTGCAGAATATTCCACTTAGTTGCCTTAAAAAACACCTCCTGGGTTGATTTTGCAGTATGTTTTGGGTTATTGTCCATCTGTACGCTGAAGTACCGTCCAATCAACCATACTGCATTTGGTTGAATCTGAGCAGAAAGTATTGCCCTGTGCACTTCATAATTCATCCAGCTCCTTCTGCCTTCAGTCACATCATCAATAATTACTAGTCAGTCACCCAGTGCCAATATAAGCCATGCACGCTCGCGCCATCACACTGTCTCCACCATGTTTTACAGAGGATGTGCTGCGCTTTGGATCATGACTCGTTCCAAGTCTTCTCCTTACTTTCTTCTTCCCATCATCCTAGTACAGGTTGATCTTAGTTTGATCTATCCAAAGAATGCTTTTCCAGAATTGGATGACTTCTTTAGATTTATTTTCATCAAATTCTAATCTGGCCATACTATTTTTAAGGCGGAATAATGGTTGCACCTTGTGGTGAACCCTCTGCATGAAGTCTTTTTATGGTAGACTTCAATACGTAAACATCTACTTCCTGGAGAGTGTTCTTCAGCTTGATTTTCTTCATCATGGGAAGGATTCTTTGATTGTTCACCACTCTTGTCTTCTGCGGAAATCCAGGTCTTTTTGGACTCTCAAGCTCACATGTCTGCTTATTTTTTTGCAGAATGTACCAAATTGTTGTTTTGGCCACTCCTAACATTTCAGCTATTTCTCTGATGCATTTCATTATTTTTCAGTCTGATTGTGATCTTTTTCACTTTCGTTGAGAGCTTATTTCAGGCCCGGATTGGAATATAACCAACCGGGCATTTTCCCGCTGGGCCGCTGTCACGTGGGCCGCTTGTCAGCTGCTGCGGCCACTGTGGCTCCTGCCGCCGGCCCTCTGCGGGCACGGCGGTGATAGTTTCCAAGTTCCTCCCGCACTGCAGGGAGATAAGCCGCCACGCCCCCCCTCGCACCCCATCCTCGCCTTAGCATGAGACCCCCTCCCCCCCCGCAGCCACTCACAGCGTCGCACTCGCTTGCCTGCTCGCTCTGTTCGCAGGTCCTGTGATGAGGTCACAGGAGGGGAGGAGTCAGGGGGTCACATGATCAGGAGCCATTGTCGAGACCCCCGAACATGTCACCCCTGACTCCGCCCCTCCTGTGACCTCATCACAGGTCCTGTGCGCTCAGCCTTGCCTCTACCGTCTGCAAGACTCTGCTTTGCTGTTGTCATGGTGCTGGTTGAGGTAAGTATGTGTGGGGTCAGGATTTACAGTGTGGATGTAGCAGAGCTGTGTGTGTATGAGGTGTACGGAGCGGAGCCGTGTGTTTACGAGGTGTACAGAGCGGAGCCGTGGGTGTACGAGGTGTACGGAGCGGAGCCGCGTGTGTATGAGGTGTACGGAGCGGAGCCGCGTGTGTGCGAGGTGTACGGAGTGGAGCCGTGTGTGTACGAGGTGTACGGAGCAGAGCCGTGTGTGTATGAGGTGTATGGAGCGGTGCCGTGTGTGTACGAGGTGTATGGAGCGGTGCCGTGTGTGTACGAGGTGTACGGAGCGGAGCCGTGTGTACGAGGTGTATGGAGCGGAGCCGCGTGTGTACGAGGTGTACGGAGCGGAGCCGCGTGTGTGCGAGGTGTACGGAGCAAAGCCGCGTGTGTATGAGGTGTATGGAGCGGTGCCATGTGTGTACGAGGTGTATGGAGCGGTGCCATGTGTGTACGAGGTGTACGGAGTGGAGCCGTGTGTGTACGAGGTGTATGGAGCGGAGCCGTGTGTGTACGAGGTGTACGGAGCGGAGCCCTGTGTGTACGAGATGTACGGAGAGGAGCCACGCGTGTACGAGGTGTACGGAGAGGAGTCGTGTGTACGAGGTGTACGGAGAGGAGCCGTGTGTGTACGAGGTGGACAGAGTGGAGCCGTGTGTGTATGGAGTGGAGCCATATGTGTACGGGATGTACGGAGCGGAGCCAAGTGTGTACGAAGCATACAAATTGGGCTTTTCCCACGGACACAGGAGTACACGGCGGAGCCCCGAGGAGCATTTTAAAACACACACATGACGTTCCACCTGAAGTGATGTGCTGGAAGCTGACCGGAAATGAGATAATTTCTTGAGGAGATTGTGACGGAACCAGGAATGCTTCAGATCCATCACCGTGTCCTCCTCCGACAGCGCAGACAGCAGGATCGCCTTGGAATCGGGGATGCCGGCCATGTGAGCGGATCATGATAGGTCCTGCACCGGGAGGCTCAGGTGGGCACTACAATGGGAGCCGGGCTGCTATAGTATCTTTGTAGAATCTTTCTTTCTCTCTTTTTCTTTCTCTCTCTGTTCTTTCTTTCTCTCTCTGTTCTTTCTTCCCCTCTTTCTTTCTTTTTCTTTCCTCTCTTTCTCTCTGTTCTTTCTTTCTTTTCTTTACTTCTTTCTTTCTCTCTCTGTTCTTTCTCTGTCTCTCACTGTTCTTTCTTTCTTTCCCGCTCTCTCTGTTTTCTTTTTTCTCTCTCTCTCTGTTTTCTCTCTTCCTTAGTGCCAGTCAGTGTGCCCATAATGCCAGCCACTGTGCCCTCAGTACCAGTCAGTGTGATCAGCAGTGCTAAATGGGTGCGATTAGGTGTGGACATGGGTGTGACTATTTGTGAAATGGGTGTGGCTGGGCGTGGCAGTCTTTGTCCATCTTTCCCTTCTTCAAAAGTTGGGAGGTATGATAGGGGCGGCTATGACCAGGGGGTCTGGTTGCCCAATAGAGAGCAGTTCTGCCAGGAATTCTGTAATCATGCATACAAAAGGGGACAGAGCTTTGGGAGGAGTACTGTACCTAAAAGCAATAAATAGGACTGAGCTGAAATACTGGGCACAGCTCTGACTACATGTTATATAGTCATGTTAATCTCCTCTCACTTCTTGTAAACTACAAGTGTACAAAGATATTATATAGTCACCATGTGACTAGTGGGCCTGTGTAACTTCAAATGCCAGGGCTGAATTTTAGTCCCAGTCCGGCCCTGGCTTATTTAACCGCATGTTGTGGGTTCACAGAAACAGCTTGTAAATGCAAATACAACACCTGGAAACAAATATAGACCATTTACCTGCTTAATTAATGATGGATTAGCTAGAGAAAAGTCATACAGCCAATTAAAGAACTTTTAAAATAATTGTCTAATTACTTTTGGTCCCTTTAAAAAGAGGCAGCTACATATGAAGTAATTCCTAAACCCTTACTTCAATTAGGATGTGAATATCCTCACATTAAGGGCACAGGCAGACAGCCGCTCAGGTCAGTAGAGTCTCCGGCTAGTCCTAGCACTGCGATGCAGTCATCTTCCATGTAATAAGACAGTCTGACTGCGCCCTTAAGCTGAGAGTCTGCACTTTCAGCCCATATTGATTATATTATGGAATCTTTAAGGGTACGTTCCCAAGATCAGGAATTGCTGTGGGTTTAACACAGCGGCCAGATGTTACAGTATAGTGGATGGGATTTCTAGAAATCACATGTCCATGGCAGCATGTCGACTTCTCTTGCGGAGACGCTAATCTACGCAACATTAATTTAATTAATACAATGTATTGAATTCGGTAAATTTGCACGGTTCAATGAAAACATGCAGATTTACCTGCGTAATAGAAAGCAGTACTTTGGACTCAGCAAACATGTACTGCGTCCAAAATGCTGCTACTTCTGGATCGTGTGCACACACCCTAATATGTTCAGGTTATTTTTACTGCACAACACATGGCATAAAACCCAAAAGATAATGTCGAAAGTTTTTTTTCACCTTTTCGCCTTACTTGGAAATTTTTCATTCATTTTAGTGCATTATATGGTAAAACAAATGTCATTCAAAACTAAAACTTGTCCTACAAAAAAAGTACTCATATGGCTTTGTCGAATGAAAATTGTAAAAAGTTATGTTTTTTTGAAGAAGAGGAAATAAAGGATGAGTGAAACCGAAAATTGGCCACATCAATAAAGAACAAAATAAAGTAGATCATTCTCTGATTGGCAGCTACTTTCCCCTACAGGGTGAACGTCTCTGCAGTCCTGTGATCTCAGGAACAATAGGAACCCCAAACCTATGACGTGCCTTATGTAACACCAGTCTTTTAGTTCCCTCTATGCTCCACCGTCTGGGTGTGGTGACCGCTAAGACCATACCTTCACTGGTTGTCAACTAAACTTTGTGGAGCGTTCTACCATTGACGCCATTCCAGTGCACCAGTGTTTTACATACATTTATATATATATACACATATATACAAACATCTAATATATAAAGCTCAAAGTGTGTGTGTGTGTGTGTGTGTGTGTATGTGTGTATGTCCGGGATAGGCATCCGCACCGTCGCATCTACAGCCACAAAATTTGGCATATTCACATGTCTGAACCCCGAGAGCGTCCTAAGCTTTGTTGTGAGGCGAAATTTTAACCCCGCACGTTCCAATTCACCAAACAATTTTGCCACTATCTACATACTGGGGAAAAAGTGTGTGTGCGTCAAGCCCCGCCCTTCATTGTGATGTCATAATGCCCCTATTTGCATACTGGGGAAGCAGTGTGTGCGTATCAAGCCCCGCCCCTCATTATGATGTCACAATGGTTGCCATGGTGACGCTGATGTCATCAAAGCTTGCAAGCCCTGCCGCCGCTCATTATGATGTCATAATGGTTGACTATGGAATGGAGGATACTGGACTATGGAGGGCACTGGACTATGGGATGGAGGATATGTATGACGGGTATATGGGCACGGGACTATGGGATGGTGGATATGTATATGGGCACGGGACTATGGGATGGAGGATGTGTGATGGGTATATGGGCCCTGGACTATGGGATAGAGGATATGTTTGACGGGTATATGGGCACGGGACTATGGGATGGCGGATATGTATGATGGGTATATGGGCACAGGACTATGGGATGGAGGATATGTATGATGGGTATATGGGCACGGGACTATGGGATGGAGGATGTGTGATGGGTATATGGGCACTGGACTATAGGATGGAGGATATGTATGACGGGTATATGGGCATGGGACTATGGGATGGAGGATATGTATGATGGGTATATGGGCACGGGACTATGAGATGGCGGATATGTATGATGGGTATATGGGCATGGGACTATGGGATGGAGGATATGTATGATGGGTATATGGGCATGGGACTATGAGGTGAAGGATGTGTGATGGGTACATGGGCACTCGACTATGGGATGGCGAATATGTATGATGGGTATATGGGCATGGAACTATGGGATGGAGAATATGTATGATGGGTATATGGGCATGGGACTATGGGATGGAGAATATGTATGATGGGTATATGGGCATGGTACTATGGGATAGAAGATGTGTGATGGGTATATGGGCACTCGACTATGGGATGGAAGATATGTATGATGGGTATATGGGCACGGGCCTATGGGATCGTGGATATGTATGATGGGTATATGGGCACGGCACTATGGGATGGAGGATAATTATAATTTTCTATAACTAACCACAGTTAGTTACTATGCCCGGGCAGAGCCTGGCTCTTCAGCTAGTATATATATATATACATATATATATATATATATATATATATATATACATACAGTGAGGAAAAAAGTATTTAGTCAGCCACCAATTTTGCAAGCTCTCCCAGCTTAAAAAGATGAGAGAGGCCTGTAATTTACATCATAGGTAGAACACAACTATGAGAATCAAAATGAGAAAACATATCCAGAAAATCACCTTGCCTGATTTTGCAAATTATGGTGGAAAATAAGTATTTGGTCACCTAAAAACATGCAAGATTTCTGGCTCTCACTGACTTGTAACTTCTTCTTTAAGAGGCTCCTCTGTCCTCCACTCATTACCTGTAGTAATGGCACCTGTTTGAACTTGCTATCAGTATAAAAGACACCTGTCCACAACCTCAAACAGTCACACTCCAAACTCTACTATGGTGAAGACCAAAGAGCTGTCGAAGGACACCAGAAACAAAATTGTAGCCCTGCACCAGGCTGCGAAGACTGAATCTGCTATAGGCAAGCAGCTTGATGTGATGAAATCAACTGTGGGAGCAATAATGAGAAAGTGGAGGACATACAAGACCACTTATAAACTCCCTCGATCTGGGGCTCCACACAAGATATCACCCCATGTGTCCCCCTGCTTAAGCCAGTATATGCCCGGGCCCTTCTAAAGTTGCTAGAGAGCATTTGGATTATCCAGAAGAGTATTGGGAGAATGTCATATGGTCTGATGAAACCAAAGTAGAAAGGTTTGGTAACAACAAAACTCGTCGTGTTTAGAGGAGACAGAATGCTGAGTTGCATCCAAAGAACACCATACCTAGTGTGAAGCATGGGGGTGGCAACATCATGCTTTGGGGCTGTTTCTCTGCAAAGGGACCAGGACAACTGATCCGTGTACAACAAAGAATGAATGGGGCCATGTATCGTGAGATTTTGAGTGCAAACCTCCTTTCATCAGCAAGGGCATCGAAGATGAAATGTGGATGTGTCTTTCAGCATGATAATGATCCCAAGCACACTGCCAGGGCAATGAAGGCGTGGCTTCGTATATGAAGGTCTATATGGAGTGGCTTAGCCAGTGTCCAGATCTCATCCCCACAGAAAACCTTTGGAGGGATTTGAAAACCTGTGTTGCCCAGTGACAGGCCCAAAACATCACTGCTCTAGAGGAGATCTGCATGGAGGAATTGGGTGACACACCACCAGCAGTATGTGCCAGCTTTTTGAAGACTTACAGAAAACAATTGATCTCTGTCATTGGCAACAAAAGATATGTAACAAAATATTGAGATGAACTTTTGTTAATGACCAAATGCTTATTTTCCACCACAATTTGAAAAATAAATCTTGCTAAATCAGACAAGGCGATTTTCTGGATTTGTTTACTCATTTCGACTGTCATAGCTGTGGTCTACCTATGATGTCAATTACAGGCCTCTCTCATCTTTTTAAGTGTGAGAACTTGCACAACTGATGGCTGACTAAATACTTCCCCCCCCCCACTGTGTGTGTGTATATATATATACACATACGCGGTTGTGCTCAAAAGTTTACATACAAGGCAGAATTTTTGCTTTCTTGGCCTTTTTTCAGAGAATATGAATGATGACACCAAAACTTTTTCTCCACTCATGGTTAGTGGTTGGGTGAAGCCATTTATTGTCAAACTATTGTGTTTTCTGCTTTTAAATTATAATGACAACCCAAAACACCCAAATGTACCCTGATCAAAAGTTTACATAGCCAATTTTTTAATACCGTCTCTTGCCCCCTCTAACATCAATGACAGCTTGACGTTTTTTGTGGTAGTTTTGGATGGGGTTCTTTATTTTCTCAGATGGTAAAGCTGCCCACTCTTCTTTGAAAAAAGCCTCCAGTTCTTGTAAATTCCTGGGCTGTCTAGCATGAACTGCACACTTGAGATCTCCTTAGAGTGGCTCAATGATATTGAGGTAAGGAGACTGAGATGGCCACTCCACAACTTTCACTTTGCTCTGCTGTAGCCAATGACAGGTCAACTTTGCTTTGTGTTTTGGATCGTTGTCATGTTGGAACGTCCAAGTACGTCCCTTGTGCAGCTTCCGGGTTGATGATTGCAAATTTGCCTTCAGTATTTGCTGATACCGTGATGCATTCATTTTTCCTTCAACTTTGATCAAGTTTCCTGTGCCTTTGTAGCTCACACATCACCAAAACATCAGCGATCCACCTCCGTGCTGGACAGTAGGAATGGTGTTCCTTTCATCATAGGCCCTGTTGACCTCTCTCCAAATGTAACGTTTATGGTTGTGGCCAAAAAGTTCAATTTTGGTCTCGTCACTCCAAATTACCTTGCTCCAGAAGTTTTGAGGTTTTGAGGTTTGTCTCTGTGCTTTTTTGTGTATTGTATACGAGATACTTTGTGGCATTTGCGCAGTAATGGCTTTCTGCTGGTGACTTTACCATGCAGCTCATTTTTCTTCAAGTTCCTCCTTATTGTGCAGCTTGAAACAGCCACAACACTAGTTTTCAGAGAGTCCTGTATTTCAGCTGATGTTATTTGTGGGGTTTTCTTTGCATCCCGAACAATTTTCCTGGCAGTTGTGGACGAAATGTTTGTTGGTCTACCTGACCTTGGTTTTGTTTTTTCAGAGCCCCATATCTTCCATTTGTTAATCAGAATTTGAACGCTGCTGACTGGCATTATCAATTCCTTGGATATCTTTTTGTATCCCTTTCCTCTTTTATACAGTTCATCTAACTTTTCCCCTAGATCCATTGACAATTCTTTTGCTTTCCTCATGACTCACAATCTAAAAATGTCAGTGGCTGGATGAAAGATGCAAGAGTCTGTCTGGATCCCAGAAACTCACTCAGTTTTTATGCACATACACTGATTACAAGCAAACAGGTCACAAATGAGGATGTTACCTTTAGTAGCAATTCAAGCCGATTTGTGTCAACTTCTGTGCATATTATCACGCTAAAATCACCAGCGTATGTAAACTTTTGATCAGAGATATTTGGATGTTTTGGGTTGTCATTATGTTTTAAAACGAGAAAACACTTTAGTTTGACATTAAATGGCTTCATCCAACCACTAACCATGAGTGGAGAAAAAGTTTTGGTGTTATCATTCATATTCTCTGAAAAAAGGCCAAGAAAGCAAAAATTCTGCTGGGATATGTAAACTTTTGAGCACAACTGTATATCTATAACTATGCTTGTTAGATAATGCTATTGCTCATCTAATTCTTGGTCCGTGAGGAGTCGGACCAGACTTGTTCAGGACCATGTACGAGGTATATATCTTGTCACTGTATCATAAAATATGTTCCTAGTATTTGGGGCTGAAGCCAACTGATTGTGGGTGGTTTATGAAAGTTTTTATGTCAGACATTACGTTCGGATCTTTGGAGACTGTGTTTAATGCTTTGCATTATCTACAGATATTAAAACATCTCTGAGATGTTAGTGTGGGGCGATACATGGAGGATCACAGCAGTGGATTAATCAGTGATGCTCCTGGGCAACCATCTCTTTTCCTGAATTAGCAGCAAACTGTGAATTAGGCGGATTTTAATGTGAGAGCTCTTCCTGATTTACCAGATGCTCGTATTGCAGAGATGAATGCTTCTCATACACAAGGAAAGCCTGGATCTTAACCAGCGTCTACTATGTTTTCTTTATTAATTATTTTCTTTGTGATTCAAAAAAGCACTACAACAGAGGAAATAATAGTAGAAATAGTATTGCAGTAGTTACATTCTTGCACATAGGGGCAGTATTATAGTAGTTATATTCTTGTACATAGGAGCAGTATTATAGTAGTTATATTCCTGCACATAAGAGCAGCATTATAGTAGTTATATTCTTGTACATAGGGGCAGTATTATAGTAGTTATATTCTTGCATATAAGAGCAGCATTATAGTAGTTATATTCTTGCACAAAGGAGCAGTATTGTAGTAGTTATATTTTTGTACATAGGAGCAGTATTATAGTAGTTATATTCATGTACATAGGTGCAGTATTATAGTAGTTATATTCTTGTACATAGGGGGCAGTATTATAGTAGTTATATTCTTGTACATAGGAGCAGTATTATAGTAGTTATATTCTTGCATATAGGAGGAAGTATTATAATAGTTATATTCTTGTACATAGGGGGCAGTATTATAGTAGTTATATTCTTGTACATAGGGGGCAGTGCCCCAGAGCAGACCCCAAAGGAATAGATAGCCCCCACACATGTATTGACGGTGAAACAAGATGAAGGCACAAACACAGACAGGAATATAGGCTGAGCAAATGATGGGGCCCAAACTAACTAGACAGGAAAGGAAAGGAAAGACACTGTTTGCAACCTGCAAAAAACCCTACAAAAATCATGTCCAACACTTCTGATAGCAAAATTAACCCTGAAGTCACTAGACTTCTCCCACTATATCAGCACTCTGAAATATTCTGAGACAGAGCAAAAAGAGACCGAACTAGTAAGGGACAAAAAGCCAATTGGCAAAATACTGATAAATAAGAGTGGAAATTCAGCACAGTCCCCAGCAGGGGCTGGCTGACCACACCAAAAAAAACTGAATAGACCAACAAAATCAAGTGTGAACATTAGCAGAAAAACTTATCTTTAGATGACTGGAACAGAGCTGAAAACCAAGAGCTGACAAGCCAGAAGGAATCACCAACTGAATAGTGCGTCGGCTATCTTAAATCCAATCTGAGACTCCTGAGATACAATCGTCATCCTCATTCTCAGGTGGCAGATCTCCACCGATCAAATCAGCCTCTCTACCTCCTGTCACCACCAGAGGGAGCCTGGAAGGAGAACTCACAACTGGTAGACCAGAGAATGAACTCACAACAGAGCTAGTTCCACTAAGACCAGTCCTCTCCTGACTGACTGCCTTCCTCCGCCTTGAGCTCCTCTCAGGCTGACCTGCTGTCAGCCTGCTCTCTCTCTCAGACCCTCGTCTGACTGACCTACTATCCTCCACTTTCCCTCTCTTTTATACTAACTCCACCCACCTCCCAGCACATCTCGTGTTTCGAAGCAGGGTTCCACGAAGGGCGCTCTGCTACCCCCAGCCTGAAGCTGCTAGGCGGACCTACTGAACTATCCTGTGTGTGGGATACAGGTGTTGGAGTGTGGAAAGGAGTTTCCAACTTACCTAGTTGGTGGGGCACTACACCTTAGGAGAAGGTGCAGTACCTCTGTGGCGACTGAGCCTCAGGGGTGCCACATACCCCCCATTAAACACAGCACGTCCACGGGCTGCAAGATAACAAAGTAGACAGCAAAGAAACATGCAAAAATTTTGTAATGCATAACAACTTTTCTTATACTAATCTTCCTAGTATAGGAGGTACTCATCTTGAACGTTACAAACAATTCTATCTTAGATTCTATCTCAAATTTTTAATTCTAAGTGCAATTCTTAATTCAAAGTGCTATTCTCTGTAACACATTTTCTCGCATTTTTCTCTCTCTCTAGTACACATTTATTTTTCTACTTTCCCTGTCTCTTCTAAACGCAAGACGCTGACCACAAGTACCTGGTCCATCACCTGTCTACTTTCAATTCTTTATTCATATCACTCATCTCTATATCAGACATTACTAATTCTTCTATAAAAGCCATTTCTCAGTTACTAATATTCAATAAACACATTATCAAATACTTCACAGTAAAACATTCAACAGTTATTCTTGTAAGGTGCTGGACACCGCTCCCAGCCGGAATCTCTTGCAGTGTCCTTTGAGGTAGACATCATCTTTGAAAGTGTCCATGCAAAAACATTATCCTCGCAAAGAGTCTCTAAATGTAAAACCAAGAGAGGGCACCTAAAGAGGTGCAACTATTTACAAGTAAGAGTTTTTGGATCACTCCAAGTTCATGATCGCTAGTTCAAATTGTGAAAACGCTGCCTGTTGTGAGTTCATTTTCCCCTTCGTCACTGAGGTCTGGTGAACTCCCTATTCTGGTGAAGGAAGGTAATGAGCCTGATTATCAGGCACCTGAACCTGATGAGGATGACTGGCTGAGTGGAGTCACGGACTGGATATAAGGCTGCCGACGCCCTTCTGCCCTGCGGGTGATTTCTCTGTGGACTTCTAGGACACCAGTCTGATTCCTGCTCCTCTAAGCTAAGTTTTTCTGCTTTGCCTGTTTGCATTAGTGTTTTGTTTTTGTTTTCCTTGCTTTTCTGGATTCTGCCATTCCCTGCTGGGGTGAGCTGAATCTCCTTTTGCCTGTAGCTCTGTCTTCAGAATATTCCTGAGTACTGACATAGCTTTTTTGAAGCCTAGCGTCTTCAGGGCCCTTTTCACTGTCAGTCTGTTGGCTCTTATTTTCATAGGGTTTTTCACGGATTTCAGACAGCAGCCTTCCTGTCCTTTTCTATCTAGCTAGATTGGGCCCCAGCTTTGCTCAGTCTATCTTTCTGCCTGTGTTAATGTTTTCATCTTGCTTCACCGTCATTATATGTTGGGGTCTGCCTATTGCTTTGGGGTCTGCTCTGGGGCAGTTTAGTTTTCCCCTTTCTTTCTTTAGGCCTAGCTATTTCTCCGGCTGTGATCGAGGGGTCTAGGGCATCGTAGGAACCCCCCACGGCTACTGCTAGTTGTGTTGATAGGTTCAGGGGTCTGCAATCCGATAGCTGCCAACTTCTCTGGTTTTCTGGACTTAGCAAGCATTTCTGTTTATGCCTCCTACGGTGACTCAAACATAACAAAATCACATGCCCTACCGCAGATCCTAGGGTACTCAATAGCAGGAAAGAATTGTGTTTAAAAAAAAAAGGTGTGCGTTTATTCTTTCCTCTATATCTCTGAGGCCGTAGGGGGAATTTTTTTTTCTCTCAATGGAGATAAAGCAATTGTCTGATCGTGTGGAGCAGCTCGCTGCGGAAGTGCGGGGAATTTCCACCTACCTTGCTCGTTCGCATGCTGTTGAACCAAAGATCCCTACACCTGATGTATTTTTGGGGGATCGATCTAAATTTTTGAGTTTCAAAAATAATTGTAAATTATTTTTTGCCTTGAAGCCTAACTCGTCAGGGAGCTCCGCGCAGCAGGTTAAAATTGTCATCTCTTTGCTGCGTGGCGATCCCCAGGATTGGGCGTTTTCTTTGAAACCAGATGATCCTATTCTGACTAATGTGAAGGCATTCTTTCAAGCTTTGGGGTTGTTGTATGACGAACCTAATGCTATTGATCAGGCTGAAAAGACCCTGTTGGCATTGAACCTGGGTCGAGATTCTGCAGAGTTGTACTGTCAAAAGTTCCGAAAGTGGGCGGTCCTTACTACCTGGAATGATAATGCCTTGGCTGCTCTCTTTCGGAAGGGTTTGTCAGAAGCCGTAAAAGATACTATGGTGGGATTTCCTGTTCCCTCTGGTCTGGACGATTCTATGTCACTAGCCATTCAGGTTGATCGGCGTTTACGTGAACGCAAGATTGCACGAGAGGTGTTGCCACCGGTTGAACAGACGTCTGAACCTATGCAATGTGATAGGGTTTTGCCTAAGGCGCAACGTCAGGAGTTCAGAAGGCGTAATAAGCTGTGTTTTTTCTGTGGAGATGCCTCGCATATTATTTCTGTTTGTCCTAAATGAGAGAAACGCTTTGCACACACGTTTTCTGTTGGTGGTGTTCAACCTAAGTTTCTTCTGGCAATTACTCTGATCTGCTCCCTGTCCACATTTTCCGCCAAGGCTTTTGTGGATTCGGGAGCAGCGCTAAACCTAATGGACTTGGATTTTGCTAAACGTTGTGGATTTCCGATGACACCTCTGCAGACGCCTATCCCTTTGAGGGGGATTGATGCTACTCCTTTGGCTAAAAATAAACCTCAGTTTTGGACCCAGGTGGTCATGCGGGTCGCCCCAGACCATCAAGAAAATTGCAGATTTTTGGTGTTGCATGGCCTGCATGATGCCGTTGTTCTGGGGTTTCCCTGGTTGCAAATTCATAATCCAGTTTTGGATTGGAAATCTGTGTCTGTGGTGAGTTGGGGTTGTCGGTGTACCTTTAGTGAGGCTCCGGTTTTTTCCACCTCTCCTCAGTCGCATGATGTTCCTGACTATTTGGCGGACTTTTATGATGTATTTAGTGAGAATGAGTCTGCGTCCTTGCCTCCTCATAGGAGTTATGACTGTGCAATTGAACTAAGCCCGGGGTGTAAATTTCCCAAGGTTCGGCTCTTCAATTTATCTGTACCCGAGCACGAGGCTATGCGGTCCTATATTAAGGAGGCGTTGGAGAAGGGTCATATTAGACCATCCTCTTCACCCTTAGGTGCCGGGTTTTTTTTTGTGGCCAAAAAGGATGGTTCTTTAAGGCCTTGTATTGATTATCGTGCCCTCAATAAAATTACTATTAAATATCAGTATCCGTTACCCCTGATTTCGGATCTATTCTCTAGAGTTAGAGGTGCTTGCTGGTTTACCAAGCTTGACCTCAGGGGGGCGTATAATCTTATCCGCATTAAGCAGGGGATGAATGGAAGATGGCGTTTAATACTCTGGAGGGACATTTTGAGTACCTGGTGATGCCTTTTGGGCTCACTAATGGCCCTTCTGTCTTCCAGTGCTTCATGAACGATATTTTCCGAGACTTTGTCGATACATTTTTGATTATCTATCTGGATGATATTTTGATCTTCTCCAAGGATTGGGATTCTCATGTGGAACATATTCGGACTGTGTTCCGGATCTTGAGGGAGAATTCCCTGTATGTCAAAGGATCGAAATGCCTTTTTGGAGTACAGAGGATTTCATTTTTGGGATTTATTTTGTCTCCATCAGCTATTGAAATGGACCCGGCCAAGGTACAGGCCATTTATGATTGGGTTCAGCCCACTTCTTTGAAGGCCCTCCAGAAGTTTTTGGGTTTTGCTAATTTTTATCGGAAATTTATAGCAAAATTTTCTAGTATTGCCAAGCCATTGACTGATCTGGCTAAGAAGGGTGCTGATGTGTTGAATTGGTCTCCGGAGGCTGTTGCTTCCTTTCAGGAGCTGAAGCGAAGATTTACCTCCGCCCCGGTTTTGCGGCAACCTGATGTCTCACTCCCGTTCCAGGTAGAGGTGGATGCTTCTGAGATTGGTGCAGGAGCTGTTTTGTCCCAAAAGGATCCTGTAACAGCTAAAATGAATCCCTGTGCTTTCTTTTCCCGAAAGTTCTCTCCATCTGAACGTAACTATGATGTGGGGAATCGGGAACTGTTGGCCATGAAATGGGCATTTGAGGAGTGGAGACATTGGTTGGAGGGAGCTAAACATCAAGTTGTGGTCCTCACTGACCACAAGAATTTGATTTATCTAGAGTTGGCTAAACGCTTGAACCCTAGACAAGCTAGGTGGGCCTTGTTTTTTACACGTTTTGATTTTGTGGTCTCTTTTATTCCTGGAACTAAGAATGTCAAGGCAGACGCCCTCTCTAGGAGTTTCTTTGCTGATTCTCCTGTGGTGACCAAGCCTGCTACCATCTTAGGCGAAGGGGTAGTTCTTTCTGCCATCTCGCCCGATTTGAGACTTGCTCTGCAAGAGTTCCAGGAGGACAAACCTGAGCGTTGTCCCAGTGGAAAGTTGTATGTTCCTGACCAGTGGAAGAAGAGAGTGATGTCTGAAGTTCATTGCTCTGCATTGGCTGGTCATCCAGGTATTTTTGGTACTAGAGATCTGGTGAGTCGCTCTTTTTGGTGGCCCACCTTGTCTCATGTCAGGAATTTTGTGCAGTCCTGTGGGACTTGCTCCCGGTCTAAATCTTGTTCTCGTTCTAGTGGGTTGTTGATGCCTTTGCCTGTCCCCAGGAGGCCATGGACCCATATTTCAATGGATTTCATCTCTGATATGCCGGTCTCTCAAAGAATGACTGTTATTTGGGTGATTTGTGATAGGTTCTCTAAGATGGTTCATCTTGTACCACTCCCTAAGTTGCCATCTTCCTCTGAGTTGGTGCCCCTGTGTTTGCAACAGGTGGTTCGCTTACACGGGATTCCTGAGAACATTGTATCTGACAGAGGAGTTCAGTTTGTGTCTAGATTTTGGAGGACTTTCTGTTCCAAGCTGGGAATTCAGTTGTCCTTCTCCTCTGCTTTTCACCCTCAGACCAATGGGCAGACAGAGAGAACAAACCAGACCTTGGAGTCGTATTTGAGATGTTTTATTTCCGCTGATCAGGATGATTGGGTTTCATTTTTGCCCTTGGCCGAATTTGCTTTAAATAATAGAGCTAGTTCTGCCACTTTGATGTCACCTTTTTTTTGTAACTTTGGGTTTCATCCTCGATTTTCTTCAGGGCAGGTGGAGCCTTCTGCCTGCCCAGGTGTTGACACTGTGGTGGAGAGAATGCACCAGATCTGGGACCAAGTGGTGGATAAGTTATCTCTCTCCCAGGAAAAGGCCCAGCGGTTTTCCAATCGACATAGGACCATTGGTCCCCAGTATAAGATTGTTGATATGGTGTGGTTATCATCAAAAAATATTGCTATGAAGGTGGCTTCTCCTAAGTTTAAGCCTAAATTTATTGGACCTTACAAGATTTTGGAGATTATTAATCCGGTCTCTTTCCGTTTGGCTCTTCCTGTCACATTTAAAATCCATAATGTGTTCCATAAGTCCTTGTTGAAGAGGTTTGTTGAACCAGTTGTTCCTGGGGTGGCACCTCCGGACCCTGTATTGGTTGAAGGTAACATGGAATATGAGGTAGAGAAAATACTGGATTCCCGTCTGGCTAGACGGAGACTCCAGTATTTGGTTAAGTGGAAGGGTTATGGTCAGGAGGATAATTCCTGGGTCTCTGCCTCTGATATTCATGCCAAAAGATTGGTGCGTGCCTTTCATCGGGCTCACCCTGATCGCCCTGGTGGCGTGGTTGAGGGTTCGGTTACCCCTCCTCAAGGGGGAGGTACTGTTGTGAGTTCATTTTCCCCTTCGTCACTGAGGTCTGGTGAACTCCCTATTCTGGTGAAGGAAGGTAATGAGCCTGATTATCAGGCACCTGAACCTGATGAGGATGACTGGCTGAGTGGAGTCACGGACTGGATATAAGGCTGCCGATGCCCTTCTGCCCTGCGGGTGATTTCTCTGTGGACTTCTAGGACACCAGTCTGATTCCTGCTCCTCTAAGCTAAGTTTTTCTGCTTTGCCTGTTTGCATTAGTGTTTTGTTTTTGTTTTCCTTGCTTTTCTGGATTCTGCCATTCCCTGCTGGGGTGAGCTGAATCTCCTTTTGCCTGTAGCTCTGTCTTCAGAATATTCCTGAGTACTGACATAGCTTTTTTGAAGCCTATCGTCTTCAGGGCCCTTTTCACTGTCAGTCTGTTGGCTCTTATTTTCATAGGGTTTTTCACGGATTGCAGACAGCAGCCTTCCTGTCCTTTTCTATCTAGCTAGATTGGGCCCCGTCTTTGCTCAGTCTATCTTTCTGCCTGTGTTAGTGTTTTCATCTTGCTTCACCATCATTATATGTTGGGGGCTGCCTATTGCTTTGGGGTCTGCTCTGGGGCAGTTTAGTTTTCCCCTTTCTTTCTTTAGGCCTAGCTATTTCTCCGGCTGTGATCGAGGGGTCTAGGGCATCGTAGGAACCCCCCACGGCTACTGCTAGTTGTGTTGATAGGTTCAGGGGTCTGCAATCCGATAGCTGCCAACTTCTCTGGTTTTCTGGACTTAGCTAGCATTTCTGTTTTTGCCTCCTACGGTGACTCAATCATAACAGCTGCCATTGCAAAAACTAGGCAACAAAAGTGCTACCAGAAAAACATAATTTGATAGCAAAAACAACAAAGCACAACTGGTGCAAACAAACCCTCCTGGGTAACGAGATTTGAAAAGTATTTTAACGGCTACCAGAACAGGTCTCTTTGGCTTGTACCTTTCGATACACTCCGGAATACGGCGGATATTCAGGGCGTACCACCCCTGGAGTCCTTCATGCCAGATGAAGGTCACAAACTCCCCAGGCTGCAGGTCTCTATCAGGATGCCCCCTCCTCAGATGGGGCTCCACATCCCGCCGGTTAAAGAACAGGTCGCTGATTCTTTTGGGGTCCGCAATAAATCCGAACCCCTTCTCTCGGTTTACATTCAGCACCTGCCCCCATCCAGCTGCATCCCGGGGACCATGATGCCCAGCACGGGCCCTATCCTTCCGGGCCAGATCCGGGCCCAGAACAGCCTGCTTTCTCTGCTCTCTCTCCCGGTATTCCGCTGCCAGCTGTCGAATGGTGTCCCGACATTCTGCCCAACTCTCTTCTTTCTCCTGCTCTTCCCGGGACCTGCTCTCACCCACGGCACCAGCATCCCGGTCCCAGACCAGATCCAGGACGACCTGGCCAGCCTCTGCAACTGCGGTACACCCCAGGGCCTTCCCAGGTGGCGGAACATCCAACATACCTGGGGCCTCCTGGCGGTGCGGTCTCTGCTCCAGTGCAGGTGGTGATGGAGCGGATGGTGGCTCCGGGTCCGCAGGCGTCTCTGCGGGGACCTGCGCAGCCGTGTCGGGTCCGGGCGGGAGCTCTGCTTCCACTCCCGGGTCCTCTAGTAACTCCTTCGGGCAGGCGGCACCCAGCCGCACAGTCAGGGTAGACGTGTAGATCAGCGCTGCCCGGGGACAGTATGGTGTGGTAGCGGCAGGTACCGATGGAGGGGGTACCGCTGGTGTAGGCCCCGCCAGGGCACGCTGCCGTCTCAGCTTCTCCAAGGCTTCCTTCCTCAGCTGCAGACTGGCTGTCAATTCAGCTATTTCAGCTTCTAGTTGCTGGCGGTTCATTCCGGAGTTCGGGTTGGAGCCGTCAGCCATGGCGCCAGGGAGATTCGTTTCCCCGCGCTCCGCAGGCCTCCTTCCCTCACTCTCCAAAATGGCGTTCTCGCGTTCTTCTTCCTGCCTTGGCCCCTTTCCCAACACTGGCTTCTTCTGCCCCTCCTTCTGGGGGCAGTGTCTTCTTCCAGCGCCTCCATACTAAGCCAGGATGCGTACCCCTCGGGGGGTGGGCCATGGATCTGTCACATAGTAATTCAGGCAGGGAAGGCCCAATACTCTTCGCGGTCTTTTCTTAGGACCTCCAATCTCTTCACGCCCTTCTTCTCCGCGCCAGCGGCCATTTCTAATGTCCATTTTACAGTCTATTAAATTTGGTCTTCTGCACATTTTCAAAAGCACAAAGTCTCACAAATGTCAGGCACACAGAACCCGATGGCATCGGGTCTCGTCATCCTGTTCGTGACATCAAAATTGGGTCACCCCTCACACCCAGGGCAGCGGGGTAATCGGTACCAGGCCGGTGTCAGGGGGGATGTGTCACAGCAGCGGTGACCCGGTCCGTGGCCCTGGGTGCCCAATATCAATGGCAGTGATGTCAATAGTGTTATAGCTTAGTTGAATAGTTTGTGACGCCACCAGTGGTGTTTGGCAAGTAAGATGTTGAGCCAACGCTGCATGCAGATCCACTGGGACTGATGGTGTGGTGCAGCAAAGATGGTGTAGCTCCCCACAGGTGGAGCTGTGGACCCAGGGCAGTGTGGGTGCAATGGATGAGGAGAGGCACAGAATGGTATAGATGCTGGTACCCAGATGTAGCGGTGCTGAAGGTGTTAGCGATGAATGAATGGAGGACACCAGGGCTTGTAGTTTCAAAGCTTTACTCACAGTTCGTGGTACCCACTGGTGCCCGCCTCCATGCCGTGTCCTCCGGGGTAGAGACTCAATCAACCTCCCGGGCAAGTCAGGGTTCTCCTCTCCAACACTCCGCCAACATGTGCCTTTCCTGAACGACTCCTCTATTGCGTCTTTTAATGTGAAGACCTCCAGTACCGTAGTTCTCTGGAATTCCTCCTGTCAGATGTTCCTAGAACCTTACTTGTATGACAGACAGCTGTAGCCTCTATCGGGGACTCCTCTCAGAGTCCTGGCTCGCAAATCGGTTGCTGTTGTGTCACAAGTCTTGGATGGGAGTAGTGCATTTACAGCCAACTACTCCACCGGTGTCTGCTGCAGAACCATAAGTGTCCATGCAACCTCGGGGACCGGGCCCCGGCCTTGCGCTGAGAACCTATAGGCAGGGTTCCTCTTCCAACCCACAACTCCTCTCTGTTCTCCTACTCCTTCGTTCCGCGCTGTTCCTTCTCTCTCTTATGGAAGCTTAGGTTGCAGGTCTATGTTTTTCTCTTCTCTTTCCCGTGCCAGCTGGCTCAGATCACAGAGACAGCTGCAGCACTCCTTCCTCTCTTCCTCTCCTAGGGAGCTCGTTCCACTAAGACCAGTCCTCAGCCTCTCCTGACTGACTGCCTTCCTCCGCCTTGAGCTCCTCCCAGGCTCACCTGCTGTCAGCCTGCTCTCTCTCTCAGACCCTCGTCTGACTGACCTACTATCCTCCACTTTCCCTCTCTTTTATACTAACTCCACCCACCTCCCAGCACATCTCGTGTTACGAAGCAGGGTTCCATGAAGGATGCTGTGCTACCCCCAGCCTGAAGCTGCTAGGCGGACCTACTGAACTATCCTGCGTGTGGGATGCAGGTGTTGGAGTGTGGAAAGGAGTTCCCAACTTACCTAGTTGGTGGGGCACTACACCTTAGGAGAAGGTGCAGTACCTCTGTGGCGACTGAGCCTCAGAGGCTCCACAAATCCCTGTGCCTTTTTTTCTCCAAAGTTCTCCCCATCTGAACGCAACTATGACATGGGGAATCGGGAATTGTTGGCCATGAAATGGGAGTTTGAGGAGTGGAGACATTGGTTGGAGGGAGCTAGACATCAAGTTGTGGTCCTCACCGATCACAAGAATTTGATTTATCTGGAGTCGGCCAAACGCTTGAATCCTAGACAGGCTAGATGGGCCTTGTTTTTCACGCGTTTTAATTTTGTGGTCTCTTTTCTTCCGGGCACTAAGAATGTTAAGGCAGACGCCCTCTCTAGGAGTTTCTTTGCCGATTCTCTTAATGTGACCGAGCCTACTACCATCCTAGGTGAGGGGGTAGTTCTTTCTGCTATTTCACCCGATTTGACAGTCAAAAGTAGAAAAGAATAGGCCACAAATCGGGGATCACCCTGAATAGGAATTAGCAAAAATATTACAATTTTTATTTTATTAAATTGAGCACAGCAAACAACAACACATTAAAAACATTTAAAAATGGTCACACATGTGACACATTCAAAAGATATACATATCTCATAATAGAGAACCAAACCTGATAACCACTTCCACTTTTGGCGGAGAAAATGTCCTATACCCAAGGTCCATGTAAACTAATACTTAATTAGAAGGTTTTGTAAGCACACTAATACACTGTAGCAATCACAAATGAATCATAGATATCAGTAATGCAGATACATATTAAGTGGATGTTATCACAAGCTCAAATAATGCCTTGAAACAATGCATACAATTATATAGCTCTGGCATACTCTTATTCACAATGCGGTACATAAAAAACAAACGTTTCTGGAATGTACTGAATAAACCTCATTTGGAAATACCTCAGCCTGAAATCAGGCTCCAAGAGCAGACCAGGTCATCCAGACCAGAAATGGGCTATAAAGAGTACAAACAACCAAAGGACATCTCCATGACCACCTTCAAATAATATACACAGATGCACAGAACCCAATACATCACATGAGAAGTGAAGTGGAGTGGGGAGGCTGGACCAATGACCCGACGCGTGTCGCCATTCTAGGTGGCTTCGTCAAGCCAGAGCTATATAATTGTATGCACTGTTTCAAGGCATTATTTGAGCTTGTGATTACATCCACTTAATATATATCTGCATTACTGATATCTATGATTCATTTATGATTGCTACAGTGTATTAGTGTGCTTTCAAAACCTTCTAATTAAGTATTAGTTTACTGTCATGGTATCTGGAATTTTGGTCTGACAAGCGAAGGGTTAATGCTTGGAGCCTCTTTTCGGTCTCAGGGAGGGTATTTATGGCCACAGGCGAGCAACCTTCCCTGTCGTTTATACTCCATACCTGAGTGTGTCCGACCCTGCCTTTGCTAAGTGCCTCTCGCCTGTTTTCCGTGTTTGTTGTGTGTATGACCTGGTCTGGATTTTGGTTTCTGTCTCTTGGCTTTCTGATTTTGTACCGTGCAGCCCGACCCGTGCCTGACCTCCTGCTTCCCTGACCATTCTTGTTCTTCCTGACTCTGTACCGCATTGATTCTCCTGTGTATGACTTCTGGCTTGCCCGACCATCGCTACTGTGTAAACTCCTGGCTTTCTGAGCCCTCTGCCTGTCAACTCAGCATCCCTGCGATAAGCTCCGCCCCCTCTGATGTCACAGGTCACGTGGTGCTAGGTCCTACAGCGTCTGAGTGCTTCTGCCAGCGCTCCGCCCCCTCCACAGGTCCTGCGATATTCCAGCCTGTGCTGACCGGTCACGCTACCCTCCTGCAGATAAGTGTAAGCGTGATATTATAAACGACCTTATTACTTTTTCCTCCCCCCCACTCATCCTTCTGTTACTACCTGTGTGTGAGTGTGTGGTGGGTCTGCTGCAGTCATGGACCCGATGCAGGCATTGTCAGAGCAAGTGAAGCAGCTCTCTCAAATGTTCCAAAAGATGAGTGTTGAACAGCGCAGTATGGCTCATACCCAGCAGCAGCTGGTTAATGCTATGCAAGGGGTTATGTCTTCTGAGAGTAGGGATGTATCCCTTACGTCCCCTGAATCCCCGGTTAAACTGCCTGACTCCTTTTCTGGAGACAAAAAGGAGTTCAGAGCGTTCCGGGAGGGGTGTAAATTATTTTTCTCCCTGAGACCTCGCTCATCCGGGGGGGAATTTCAGAGGGTGGGGGTAGTTATCTCCCTGTTGCGAGGTGCCCCACAAGCCTGGGCATTTTCGCTAGCACCCACAGCACCAGAACATATGACTGTGGATGCGTTTTTTGAGGCCTTGGGCCGTATCTATGATGAGCCTGATAGAGTACGCCTGGCGGAAGACATCATGGTGATGAGCGCAAGTCAGGGTCGGCACTCTGCAGAGTGGTATTGTTCTGAGTTTCGGCGGTGGGCAGCGGAAGTCACCTGGGACGATGCGGCTCTCCGCGGTCTATTCCGTAGGGGCTTAGCAGAACGCCTTCAGGACGCCCTAGCTCTGCATCCGCCTCCTGATACCCTGGAAGATGTCATGACACAGGCAGTTCGGATGGATTGACGGTTAAGGGCCAGAGGGGTGATGCAATCTGAGTCCCCTCTGTTCACTGGGAGCAAGGAAGTTGGGGCCAGTGCAATTCCCATGGAGATTGGTGCCACATCCATCAGAGAGAAAGAGAGGAGACGCCGACGCGATAAACAGCTGTGCTTTTATTGTGGAGAAGCAGGACATTAGAGGAGAGACTGTCCATCCTGTCCCTCGTCTTCCCAGCCGTCGGGAAACTACTAGGTCTGGGTAGTGATCGAGGAGGCTGCCCAGACCCGCAGGTACCTTTTTCCTCATGCCCCAAGCTGTTGCTTGATGTTGAACTGCTGGTAGACAAATGTCGTTTTTTTTCCACAGCTTTGGTGGACTGCGGTTCCTCTCTAAACCTGGTCAGTGCCAGCACCGTCTCCAGGGCCAAGATAGGGACAGTCAGGTTAGAGACCCCGTTGAAAATTGTGGCAATTGACTCCTCCCCTCTCACCCATTCGGGGATTCGTTATGCCACCAATACCTTTGTGTTACAGGTTGGCTCCTCTCATGCGGAGGAGATGAAATGTTTCATTATGGATAATCTACCTGAAGGGCTGGTGTTGGGTATGCCGTGGCTTCAGCGGCACAACCCGGTAATTGACTGGGAAAGGGGGGTAATTGTTAAATGGGGTCTGAAATGTGATGACTGTTCCTATAAAGCTGTGTGTTGTGTTTCCCCTGCAAATACTGTCTTGGAGTCTTCTGTGTGTCTGGTGGGCATTCCGGAGTTCCTGAAAGACTTCGAGGATGTGTTCTCCGAAAGCGAGGCTGAGGCATTACCCCCACATAGGCCTTTTGATTGTAACATTGATTTAGTCCCAGGGGCCAAATTACCCAAAGCCCGTCTGTTTAATTTATCTGGGCCTGAACGCTTGGCAATGAAAGAGTATATAAAGGAAAGTCTCCGTAAAGGGCATATCAGACCGTCGGTCTCTCCAATAGCAGCAGGGTTCTTTTTTGTTAAAAAGAAAGATGGCGGCCTGCGTCCCTGCCTCGACTTTCGGGAACTCAATAAAATCACTGTTAAAAATGCTTATCCCTTACCGCTGATTCCCGATCTGTGCAATCAGCTCTCGGGAGCAAAATGGTTCTCCAAACTAGACCTTAGGGGGGCTTATAATCTTATCAGGATTAAAGAGGGGGATGAATGAAAAACGGCATTTCTAACTACTGAAGGGTTGTTTGAGAATCTGGTGATGCCGTTCGGTCTCGCCAACGCACCAGCCGTTTTTCAGAATTTTATTAATGTGATTTTTGCGGACCTGATTGGCCGCTTTGTTGTCATTTATTTAGATGATATCTTGGTTTTCTCCACAGATGAGCAGTCTCACCTATCTCATGTTAAGATTGTTCTCCAGAGACTCAGGGAGAACCAATTGTTTGTTAAATTAGAAAAGTGTACCTTTTTTGTGCAGGAGTTAACTTTTCTAGGGCTGATCATTTCCCCACAGGGGTTTCGTATGGATCCCAAAAAGGTGCAGGCCATTGCGGATTGGGTCCAACCCCAGGACCTGAAGGGCCTGCAGCGTTTTCTAGGGTTTGCAAATTATTATCGGAGGTTTATCAAGGGTTTTTCTCAGATAGTGAAACCTATTACCGATCTCACATGTAAGGGGGCCGATACAAAAAATTGGTCCCTTCCGGCCAAACAAGCTTTTGTGAGTCTGAAGAATTGCTTTATGTCCGCGCCAGTTCTGGTGCAGCCTAATCCGTCACAGCCGTTTGTGGTAGAGGTGGATGCGTCCGAAGTGGGGGTGGGGGCTGTTTTGTCTCAAGGTTCGGCTACATTAACTAATCTCAGACCCTGTGCTTTTTTTTCCAAGAAGTTCTCTCCGGCAGAGAGAAATTATGATGTGGGGAACAGAGAGCTCTTGGCTATAAAACTAGCGTTTGAAGAATGGAGGCATTTTTTGGAGGGGGCAGAACATCCAATTATGGTTATCACTGACCATAAAAATTTGGAGTACATTAACACAGCAAAGAGGTTGACTCCCAGACAGGCTCGGTGGTCACTTTTTTTTCCCCGGTTCCAGTTCTCCATAACTTTCCGGCCTGGTTCTAAGAACGTGAAGGCGGACGCATTGTCACGAAGTTTCGAACCTCTTTCTGCCCCCGATCCTCCCTCGTCCATTCTTCGACCCGTGGTGGTGATAGCCGAGCTTTCGTCAAAGTTGGAGCGGGAGATTGTGGGGGCTCAATCTTTAGCTCCAAGGGCCAAGCCGCCTAATAAATTGTTTGTACCACAGGTCTTACGGTCCAAGCTCTTACGAGAGTTTCACGATTCTAAGTTGGGGGCCCACCCAGGTATTACGGCCACTTGTGAGGCGGTAAAGAGAATGTTTTGGTGGCCATTAATGTGTTCAGAAATTAAGGGGTATGTCATGGCGTGTGGTGTGCGCCCGTTCTAAGAGCTCTCATTGCCGGCCGGCCGGGGAATTGGTACCGCTGCCAATTCCAGAAAGACCATGGACCCATTTGTCCATGGATTTCATTACCAACCTCCCCCCCTCCAAGGGTAATACCGTCATTTGGGTAGTAGTAGATAGGTTTTCAAAAATGGCACATTTCGTACCCATGTCGAAACTACCGTCTGCCGAGGTCCTTTCTAAACACTTCCTTTCCCAAATCATTCGTCTCCATGGGGTACCTATCAATATCGTTTCGGATAGGGGGGCACAATTTATAGCGAAATTTTGGCGAGCGTTCTGTAGGAAGTTGGGGATATGTTTGTCTTTTTCCTCAGCCTACCACCCGGAGAGTAATGGCCAAACGGTGCGCACCAACCAGTCTTTGGAACAAATCCTTCGATGTTTGACTTCAACACTGCAAGACGACTGGTGTGATGCATTACCATTGGTGGAGTTCGCCTTTAATAACCGAATTAACCAGTCCACCGGTAGGTCACCTTTTTTTGTTAATCTTGGATTGAACCCTCATTTTGGTGAGTTTTCGCGGTTGGACTCAAATTGTCCAGGGGTAGAGGATTCGGTTAGGCAGATCAGTGGGTTATGGTCAAGGGTTCGCGCAAGTATTGAAAAGGCTCAGGGAAGGTACAAACGTTTTGCTGATAGAAAGAGGGGTCCGGGTCAGGACTTGCAGTGTGGGGACAAGGTGTGGCTCTCAACACGGAATATAACGTTAAAATTGCCATCAGCAAAGTTGGGTCCCAAATTTATTGGTCCCTATGTCATAACGGAGGTGATTAATCCGGTAACTTATCGGCTACGTCTCCCATCCTCCCTGAAGGTGCACAACGTTTTTCATAGGTCCTTGCTTAAGCCTGTAGGTTCAGTAAGAGAGGAACGTACTCCTCTACCACCGCCGATATCGGTGGACGGCCACATGGAGTTCGAGGTGCAAAAAATTGTGCAATTTCGATGGGTTCGTGGCTCTTTGCAGTACCTCGTCCATTGGAAAGGGTATGGCCCGGAGGATCGTTCCTGGGTACCGGCCAGATCAGTACACGCAGATCGTCTGGTCAGGGCATATCATTCTCGATACCCAGGAAGACCTGGGGGTCCGGAGGCCCCCCGTTGAGGGAGGGGTACTGTCATGGTATCTGGAATTTTGGTCTGACAAGCAAAGGGTTAATGTCATGGTATCTGGAATTTTGGTCTGACAAGCGAAGGGTTAATGCTTGGAGCCTCTCTTCGGTCTCAGGGAGGGTATTTATGGCCACAGGCGAGCAACCTTCCCTGTCGTTTATACTCCATACCTGAGTGTGTCCGATCCTGCCTTTGCTAAGTGCCTCTCGCCTGTTTTCCGTGTTTGTTGTGTGTATGACCTGGTCTGGATTTTGGTTTCTGTCTCTTGGCTTTCTGATTTTGTACCGTGCAGCCCGACCTGTGCCTGACCTCCTGCTTCCCTGACCATTCTTGTTCTTCCTGACTCTGTACCGCATTGATTCTCCTGTGTATGACTTCTGGCTTGCCCGACCATCGCTACTGTGTAAACTCCTGGCTTTCTGAGCCCTCTGCCTGTCACTTCAGCATCCCTGTGATAAGCTCCGCCCCCTCTGACATCACAGGTCACGTGGTGCTAGGTCCTACAGCGTCTGAGTGCTTCTGCAAGCGCTCCGCCCCCTCCACAGGTCTTGCGATATTCCAGCCTGTGCTGCTGACAGCCCCGTGGTCCGAGTTCCTATGCCGGGACCGCTGACCGGTCACGCTACCCTCCTGCAGATAAGGGTAAGCGTGATATTTACATGGACTTTGGGTATACGACATTTTCTCCGCCAAAAGTGGAATTGGTTATCAGGTTTGGTTCTCTATTATGAGATATGTATATCTTTTGAATGTGTCACATGTGTGACCATTTTTAAATGTTTTTAATATGTTGTTGTTGTTGTTTGCTGTGCTCAATTTAATAAAATAAAAATTGTAATATTTTTGCTAATTCCTGTTCAGGGTGATCCCCGATTTGTGGCCTATTCTTTTCTGCTTTTGACTGTCATATGTAGTTTGCAGGCCAGGGTTGGATCCCCTTTTAATATTTCGGTGGTGCCCCCGTTAGCTTGCTTTACATTCGCCCGATTTGAGAGGTGCCCTGGAAGAATTTCAGGAGGACAAACCTGAGCGTTGCCCTATGGGAAAATTGTATGTTCCTGACCAGTGGAGAAAGAGAGTGATGTCTGAAATTCATTGCTCTGCATTGGCTGGTCATCCAGGTATTTTTGGTACCAGAGATTTGGTGAGTTGGTCTTTTTGGTGGCCCGCCTTATCTCATGATGTCAGGAATTTTGTACAGTCCTGTGGGACTTGTTCTCGGTCTAAACCCTGTTCTCGTTCTAGTGGGTTGATGATGCCCCTGCCGGTGCCCAAGAGGCCATGGACCCATATCTCAATGGATTTTATTTCTGATCTTCCTGTCTCTCAGAGAATGACTGTTATCTAGGTGATTTGTGATAGATTTTCGAAGATGGTCCATCTGTACCACTCCCAAAGTTGCCATCTTCCGCTGATTTGGTACCCTTGTTTTTACATGGGATTCCTGAGAACATTGTGTCTGACAGAGGAGTCCAGTTTGTTTCCAGATTCTGGAAAGCCTTTTGTTCCAATCTGGGAATTCAGTTATCCTTCTCCTCCGCGTTTCATCCCCAGACCAATGGACAGACTGAGAGAACAAACCAGACCTTGGAGTCTTATTTAAGATGTTTTATATCTGCTGATCAGGATGACTGGGTCTCATTTTTGCCCTTGGCCGAATTCGCGCTGAACAATAGAGCTAGTTCTGCCACTTTGATGTCACCCTTTTTCTGTAATTTTGGGTTTCATCCTCGATTCTCTTCAGGGCAAGTGGAATCTTCGTCCTGCCCAGGTGTGGACACCGTGGTTGAGAGAATGCAGCAGATATGGGACCAAGTGGTGGATAAGTTGTCACTCTCTCAGGAAAAGGCCCAGCGATTTTCCAACCAGCATAGGACCAGTGGGTGATATGGTTTGGTTGTCATCTAAGAATATTCCTATGAAGGTTGCATCTCCAAAATTTAAGCCAAGATTTATTGGACCTTATAAGATTTTGGAGATTCTTAATCCTGTTTCTTTTCGATTGGCTCTTCCAGTTACTTTCAAGATCCATAACGTATTTCACAAATCTCTGTTGAAGAGGTTTGTTGAGCCATTGGTTCCTATGGCCTCTTTTTGCTCTGTCTCAGAATATTTCAGAGTGCTGATATAGTGGGAGAAGTCTAGTGACTTCAGGGTTAATTTTGTTATCAGAAGTGTTGGACATTATTTTTGTAGGGTTTTTGGCAGATTGCAGACAGTGTCTTTCCTTTCCTATCCTTTCTAGTTAGTTTGGGCCCCATCGTTTGCTCAGCCTATTTTCCTGCCTGTGTTTGTGTTTTCATCTTGTTTCACCGTCAATACATGTGTGGGGGCTGTCTTTCCTTTGGGGTCTGCTCTGGGGCAGTTAGCTTTCCCCTTTACTTGCTTTAGGCTTACTTAGTCCTCCGGCTGTGACGAAACGTCTAGTTTCATCGTAGGAATGCTCCATGTCTGCTGCTAGTTGTGTGGTTAGGATCAGGAATCTGCAATCTGCATAGTTACCAACCTCTCTGGTTTTCTGTGACTTAGCTTGTTTTGTTTTTTCCTCCTCGGTGACCCATTCATAACAGAGCAGTATTATAGTAGTTATATTCCTGTACATAGGAGCAGTATTATAGTGGTAATATTATTGTACATAGGGGGCAGTATTATAGTAGTTATATTCTTGTACATAGGGGGCAATATTATAGCAGTTATATTCTTGTACAGAGGAGCAGTATTATAGTAGTTATATTCTTGTACATAGGAGCTGTATTATAGTAGTTATATTCTTGTAAATAGGAGCAGTATTATAGTAGTTATATTCTTGTACATAGGAGCTGTATTATAGTAGTTATATTCTTGCAAATAGGAGCAGTATTATAGTAGTTATATTCTTGTATATAGGGGCAGTATTATAGTAGTTATATTCTTGTATATAGGGGCAGTATTATAGTAGTTATACTCTTGTACATAGAAGCAGTATTATAGTAGTTATATTCTTATATATAGGAGCAGCATTATAGTAGTTATATTCTTGTACATGGGGCAGTATTTTAGTAGTTATATTCTTGTATATAGTAGGCATTATTATAGTAGTCATATTCTTGTACATAGGAGCAGTATTATAGTAGTTATATTCTTGTAAATAGGAGCAGTATTATAGTAGTTATATTCTTGTACATAGGAGCTGTATTATAGTAGTTATATTCTTGTAAATAGGAGCAGTATTATAGTACTTATATTTTTGTATATATGGGCAGTATTAGAGTAGTTATATTCTTGTACATAGGGGCAGTATTATAGTAGTTATATTCTTGTACATAGGGGCAGTATTATAGTAGTTATATTCTTGTACATAGAGGCAGTAGTATAGTAGTTATATTCTTGTACATAGGGGCAGTATTATAGTATTTATATTTTTGTACATAGGGGCAGTATTATAGAAGTTATATTATTGCACATAGGAGCAGTATTATAATAGTTATATTTTTGTACATAGGAGCAGTATTATAGTAGTTATATTCTTATACATAGGGGCAGTAGTATAGTAGTTATATTCTTGTACATAGGGGGCAGTATTATAGTATTTATATTCTTGTTCATATGAGCAGTATTATAGTAGTTATATTCTTGTACATAGGGGCAGTATTATAGTATTTATATTCTTGTATATAGGAGCAGTATTATAGTAGTTTTATTCTTGTACATAGGGGGTAGTATTATAGTAGTTATATTCTTGTACATAGGGAGCAGTATTATAGTAGTTATATGCTTGTACATAGGAGCAGTATTATAGTAGTTATATTCTTGTACATAGGGGGCAGTATTATAGTAGTTATATTCTTGTACATAGGAGCAGTATTATAGTAGTTATATTCTTGTAAATAGGAGCAGTATTATAGTAGTTATATTCTTGTACATAGGAGCTGTATTATAGTAGTTATATTCTTGTAAATAGGAGCAGTATTATAGTACTTATATTCTTGTATATATGGGCAGTATTAGAGTAGTTATATTCTTGTACATAGGCGCAGTATTATAGTAGTTATATTCTTGTACATAGGGGCAGTATTATAGTAGTTATATTCTTGTACATAGAGGCAGTAGTATAGTATTTATATTTTTGTACATAGGGGCAGTTTTATAGTAGTTACAGTATATTCTTGCACATAGGAGCAGTATTATAGTAGTTATATTCTTGTACATAGGAGCAGTATTATAGTAGTTATATTCTTATACATAGGGGCAGTAGTATAGTAGTTATATTCTTGTACATAGGGGGCAGTATTATAGTATTTATATTCTTGTACATAGGAGCAGTATTATAGTAGTTATATTCTTGTACATAGGGGCAGTATTATAGTATTTATATTCTTGTACATAGGGGGCAGTATTATAGTATTTATATTCTTGCACATAGGAGCAGTATTATAGTAGTTATATTTTTGTACATAGGGGCAGTATTATAGTCTTTATATTCTTGTATATAGGAGCAGTATTATAGTAGTTATATTCTTGTACATAGGGTGTAGTATTATAGTATTTATATTCTTGTATATAGGAGCAGTATTATAGTAGTCATATCTTGTACATAGGAGCAGTATTATAGTAGTTATATTCTTGTACATAGGAGCAGTATTATAGTAGTTATAATCTTGTACATAGGGGGCAGTATTATAGTAGTTATATTCATGTACATAGGAGCAGTATTATAGTAGTTATATTCTTGTACATAGGGGCAGTATTATAGTAGTTATATTCTTGTACATAGGGGCAGTAGTATAGTAGTTATAATCTTGTACATATTGGCAGTATTATGGTATTTATATTCTTGTACATAGGAGCAGTATTATAGTAGTTATATTCTTGTACATAGGGGCAGTATTATAGTATTTATATTCTTGTATATAGGAGCAGTATTATAGTAGTCATATCTTGTACATAGGAGCAGTATTATAGTACTTATATTCTTGTACATAGGGAGCAGTATTATAGTAGTTATATTCTTTTACATAGGAGCAGTATTATAGTAGTTATAATCTTGTACATAGGGGCAGTATTATGGTATTTATATTCTTGTACATAGCGGGCAGTATTATAGCAGTTATATTCTTGTAAACAAAGTGGAAAAAATTTTTTTTATTGATTTCTTTTAGTGTAAATTTGCAGTTTAATAAATTATAAATAATTAAATTTAATGCTTATTTTACATGCCATACAATATACTTTGAAAGAGAAAAAAATATAAAAAAACAGGTTTATCTTTCATAAAAAAATGAACCATTAAATCAACCACAAGCAAAATTAAAAAAAAAACAAAGGAAAAAATATTCAAATGTGTCCAGTGATTAAAAGCTAAAATGATGGTATGGGAAATTAGATAATAAGGGTGACCTCCTAAATTTGAAGGGCCCTTTTGAGTATCGTTACCTTTCTAACCCTATTGCTATTCCATGGTAAATTTGATATGTAAGGCTCAAGGTTTTGAGATAATAGGGAACGCTTTCTCGTTGCACCAAAAATATTACGACTTTTAGAAAGAAAAAAGAATCCAAGTAAATTTATATTCATACCCTAGAAAGAAAATAACAAATGTAATCCAAGCCACTAAATAATAAAAAGATCACAGAGCGGATAAAAGCAAGTACAACCCGAGCTACGGACCCTTAAGCTGCAAGGCGCCATCCAGTCATTGGAACAACATATATATTTATGTCTCATTGAAAATGGCTGGCAATATTACCGCGCGGCGTATTCCAATATACACCTCTCCCGCGTTATGTGCAGGAGTTGGCGGCGTTCTAGCTAGATAAGTAGGCATAGTCTGTTTATAGTGTTTTATGCCTCATTAGAATGATTTCCAGTCTTAGGACCCACATGTTAAGGCACTTAATCAAAGGCAATGGGTCGAAAATTATGTTCTAGCCTTCCTCATATTTGATTCATTCCTTCCAGATAGGGAGAGGTAAAAAAAAAAGAAAAAACACATTGCTTGCATCAGATGAAGACATGCATTATCTGTTAAGCAGTGGAAGTCTATGACTGTGTCTAACCCTCTGGGTACCAGCCCCAGACGGACATGTATTTCTTTAACTGGTCCATTTAGAGACAGGGGGGAGATGGCATTTTTCATTTTTTTGCTTTTTACCCGGCTGACAGACAATTAATTTATTTTTGTCCTTAAATCTCATCTTAAAGATGTCGTCTCCTCTTCATATGTCACCTATATAATTGTCAGCTTCGGGCGGTGAATTCAATGTATATCCTCAAAAAACACTCATATGATCTGGAGATACAAAGATAACGGCCGTCGGTTTTGATGAATTGCCACTCGCTCGGCTTTGAAAAAAGTGATTATATTTGCCATAAAAAATTGGTTCTAATTCAGCAGAAAGTAAAATAAGCCCCCCGCACCCAGAAGTAATGTTTATTTACTTACAAAAACCAGAATGGGTTAAAAAAAATTCTCTTTCTTCACCAATTTATTTCTATTTTCTTCTTTTTTTTTTTCTTTTCGCTATTTGTTATTTTGTTTGCTTTTATGAAAAATGTATGCAATTTTTGTGAATGTACTGCAATAGTGTGACAATTAAAGAAGCACTCCCATCAAAATTTTTAACCTCTTAATACAGTGCAGTCATCATATTAAACAGCACTGTGTACTTACAATTGCTCGTTTGCCCTTCTACCCAGATAATTCTTCTGTTTTCCATTAGGTTTATTTAGGTCTTCTGTTTTTCATTTAATCACATCACATGATTAAAACTGACTAGCTGAATCCTTCTAAGCTCTGTGTAGAAACAGGAAGTCTCTTTTCTCTGCATGAGCCATCATCGGAACTATAATACTACATCACTGCAAAGTCATTGGCAGCCCAGCTCTATATACACTTCAACTTCTGACCAAGCTGCTCTGCTTCCCAACCCCTGTCAAAGACTTTGCAGTGATGTAGTTTGGTAGTTCTAATGATGATTCATGCAGGGACTTCCTGTTTGTACATAGAGCTTAGAATGATACAGTTAGTCAGTTTTTTTTATCATGTGATGTCATAAACCTAATGGAAAAGAGAATTATTAGATGGTAGGCAAAATGAGCAACTGTAAGTACACGGTGCTATATAATACAGGTGCTTCTCACAAAATTAGAATATAATCAAAAGGTTAATTTATTTCAGTTCTTCAATACAAAAAGTGAAACTCCTATATTATATAGAGTCATTACACACAGAGTGATCTATTTCACGTGTTTATTTCTGTTAATGTTGATGATTATGGCTTACAGCCAATGAAAACCCAAAAGTCATTATCTCAGGAAATTAGAATAATTAACAAAAAACACCTGTAATGGCTTCCTAAGCGTTTAAAAAGCCCTTAGTCTGTTTCAGTAGGTGCCACAATCATGGGGAAGACTGCTGACTTGACAGATGTCCAGAAGGCATTCATTGACACACTCCACAAGGAGAGGAAGCCACAAAAGGTCATTGCTAAAGAAGCTGGCTGCTCACAGAGCGCTGTATCCAAGCATATTAATGGAAAGTTGAGTGAAAGGAAAATGTGTGGTAGAAAAAGGTGCACAAGCAACCGGGATAACCGCAACCTTGAAAGGATTGTTAAGAAAAGGCCATTCAAAAATTTGGGGAGATTCACAAGGAGTGGACTGCTGCTGGAGTCATTGCTTCAAGAGCCACCACACACAGACGTATCCAGGACATGGGCTACAAGTGTCTCATTCCTTGTGTCAGCCACTCATGACCAATAGACAACGCCAGAAGCGTCTTACCTGGGCCAAGGAGAAAAAGAACTGGATTGTTGTCAGTGGTCCAAGGTGTTGTTTTCAGATGAAAGTAAATTCTCCATTTCATTTGGAAATCAAGGTCCCAGAGTCTGGAGGAAGAGTGGAGAGGCCACAATCCAAGCTGCTGGAGGTCTAGTGTGAAGTCTCCACAATCAGTGATGGTTTGGGGAGCCTTGTCATCTGCTGGTGTAGGTCCACTGTGTTTTATCAAGACTAAAGTCAGCACAGCCGTCTACCAGGAAATTTTAGAGCACATCATGCTTCCCTCTGCCGACAAGCTTTTTGGAGATGGAAATGTCATTCTCCAGCAGGACTTGGCCCCTGTCCACACTGCCAAAAGTACCAATACCTGGTTTAACAACAACAGTATCACTGTGCTTGATTGGCAACAAACTCGCCTGACCTTAACCCCATAGAGAATCTATGGAGTATTGTCAAGATGAAGATGAGAGACACCAGACCCAACAATGCAGAGGAGCTGAAGGCTGCTATCAAAGCAACCTGGGCTTCCATAACCCCTCAGCAGCGCCACAGGCTTATCGCCTCCATGCCACGCCACATTGATGCAGTAATTGATGCCAAAGGAGCCCCGAACTAGTATTGAGTGCATTTACTGATCATACATTTCAGGAGGCCAACATTTCAGATTTTAAAATCATTTTTCAAGCTGGTGTTATAAAGTATTCTAATTTACTGAGATAATGACTTTTGGGTTTTCATTAGCTGTAAGCCATAATCATCAACATTAACAGAAATAAACACGTGAAATAGATCACTCTGTAATGACTCTATATATGAGTTTCACTTTTTGTAAAAACTTGAGGTCTGACCTGCAGGACCCCCACTGCTCCAAATCATGGGACACTGGAGCCTCTGATCTGAATGTTTAGCATGTAAAACACCGTTTCATTCAATGTTCATAGGACAAACAACATTTCCAAATGTTGCATTTATCCATCTTCATCAGTCCTAAAAACTTTAATAGGAGTGGCATTGCGCATAATAAACAAGTGTTTTTGGGATCAGTGGAGGTCCTATTTCTCGGACCTCCAGTAATGAGCAACTTATTACTCACTCTGTCCTCTCTCCGTACATGCCTGTATTAGTAAACACTTGTACTCTTTATGAAATACAAGTTCTAGATCATCTATTCTTAAACACCACATTGTGCTGCTCCTCTGTTACTCCACCTGGAAATTAAGAATTAATTAAGAACTGGGAGAAAAACACGTCTCTATAGTGTCAGACACACATAGCACTGACTGATAATGTTGGAATATGGGCACACCCCATGATTTTATCACACTACTAACTGTTATGACTCTGGACAGGATGGTTCCGCCTCCATCCTGGTCAGGTCAGGGTTAATTCTAGTTCACCTCTCTTTGGTTCTGGGGCGGCTATTTAATGTTGGCAGTTCCTGGATTTGGTGTCGGTGATACTTCCGTATACTCGGTTTGTGGTTGCTGACCCAGGTTTCTCATCTGTATTCGTTGTGCCTCTGTGCTTGTGTGCGTTGCTGTGTATGACCCAGTTTGTCCCCTGACTTTTGCCTCTGTATCCTGCTTTGCACTGTTCTGTCCCTCCTGGTTATCTGACCCCTTGACTTGTCTCCGTTTACTGTCTGTCTTATCCCTAGGTACCACGCTCTCACTCTCATCTGGCTTTTGACCCTCAGCTCTCCTTTGACTATGTTTATATTCTGTGCTCCATACTCCACATGCTCAGTTGCCTTCCCTGTCTTCATGTGCAGTGATTCAGTCCCCTGGTCATGTGACTGCCTAGTTCCGGGTCCTGTGCTCACTGCTTAGTCTCAGGTCCTTGAGCACTGTGTGACTGGCTCCTTCACTCCCTGCGCTTGTGTATGTGCCCCCTGATAGGACCCCCTAGGCTGCGCCAGTGACACTAGTGGTGTCATCATACCAACCTTGTAAAAGACATTGGTTCTGGCAATCATTGCACAAATTAAATGTTTCCATTGTAATGTGGGTGAATGTTGACCGAATATGCACCACTGACCAGTCTTACCCTAGTGGGGCATAACTAAGTGACTACCTGGTATTCACTAGAGCCTCTGTTGATGAGGATAGGCTTGACCGTAGGTAGTCACCAGATACCACTCAAGAGCAAGAGAGGGTCCCAGGTCTGCAGCAGCTGACCGGAGGATTAGAGGCATGGGTACAAAGTACATGAGGATGAAGACAAAGACATGGTCAGACAATCCAACGACAGGTCAGGCAGCACAGGTACAATATACAGTACACATCCGAGGTCAGGAGTGAAGAGATCAGGATAAATGGTAAACGAGCTGTGTCAAAAGCAGGGGAAAAAGAAGGAATATGCATAGACAAGCAACTAGGAACCTACATTCAGGCAAGGAGTGGTGGAGGGAGTTGTCTAATAAACCACCTGCTACCTCGGGATAGGCTGAAGAAGCTAAACTCTGCTGGACACAAGTGGTTAAGTTCATGCAAAATCTGGCCATGCCTTCCTTTAACTGGGTGGAGACTCAACAGCAGCAGGAGGATGCAACAGTTAGAAATTTTGACCCATTCATCTTTGCAGAATTGTTGTAATTCAGCCACATTGGAGCGTTTCCAAACATGAACCACCTTTTTAAGGTCATGCCACAACATCTCGATCGGATTAAGGTCAGGACTTTGAGTAGGCCACTACAAAGTCTTAATCTTGTTTTTCTTAAGCCATTCAGAGGTGGACTTGCTGCCATATTTTGGATCATTGTCCTGCTGCATAACATATGTGCGCATCAGCTTTAGGACATGAACAGATGGCCGGACGTTCTCGTTCAGGATTTTTTGGTAGACAGCAGAATTCATGGTTACATTTACCACAGCAAGTCTTCCAGGTACTGAAACAGCAAAGCAGCCCCAGACCATCATACTACCACCACCATATTTTACTGTTGGCATAATGTTGCTTTTCTGAAATGCTGTGTTGCTTTTACACCAGACGTAATGGGACACACATCTTCCAAAAAGTTCAACTTTTGTCTCATCAGTCCACAGAGTATTCCCCCGAAAGCCTTGGGGATTATCAAGATGTTTTCTGGAAAAACTGAGACGAGCCTTTATGTTGTTATTGCTCAGCAGTGGCTTTTGTCTTGGAACTCTACCATGCAGGCCACTTTTGCCCAGTCTTTTTCTTATGGTGCAGTCATGAACACTGACCTTAACTGAGGCAAGTTCTCAGTAGCCTGCAGTTCTTTGGATGTTGCTGTGGGGTCTTTTTTATCCTCTTGGATGAGTCGTCACTGTGCTCTTGGGGTAATTTTGGTCGGCCAGGCTCTCCTGGGAAGGTTCGCCACTGTTCCATGTTTTCAGCATTTGTGGATAATGGATCTCACTGTGGTTCAATGGAGTCCCAAAGCTTTAGAACTGTCTTTATAACTTTTTCTAGACTGATAGATCTCAATTACTTTTTTTCTAATTTGTTCCTGAATTTCTTTGGATGGCGGCATGATGTCTAGCTTTTGAGGATCTTTTTGTCTACTTCACTTTGTCAGGCTGGTCCTATTTACGTCTTTTCTTGATTGAGGACAGGTGTGGCAGTAATCAGGCCTGAGTGTGGCTAGGGAAATTGAACTCAGCTTCCCGAAAATGTAAGAAACCACAGCTAATTTATGTTTTAAGGCGGGGAGCAATCACCTTTTCACACAGGGCCCTGTGGGTTTGGATTTTTTTCCCTTTAATAATAAAGATAAAAAGATCTTCATTTATAAGCTGAATTTTGAGTTTTCTTGTGTTATCTTTGTCTAATATTTACATTTGTTTGGTGATCTGACACATTTAAGTGTGACAACCATGCAAAAGAATAGGACATCAGGAACAGGGCAAACACTTTTTCACACTACTATATGTATCAACTGGTGAGTTGGACCCTCAAAGCCCCTAATCTGTGTAAGCTACACAGATAGGTGGCAATAGGGAAGTAGGCTGTAAAGGAGATGCCGATCTGGAGTGGCAGAGCTGGAACAGCGATGACTGATGTAGCAGAGCTGAAACAGCAATGACCAGAATTACAGGTTTACAACAGCAATGGCTGATGTAGTAATGTTGGAACAACAATGAGTGAAATAGCAGAGTTGTAGCTGCAATAGCTGATGTAGCAGTCCTACAGCAGCGATGACCAAAATAGCAGAGTTTAAGTAGTGACTGATGTAGCTGATGTAGCAGTGATGGAACAATGGTGACTGGAATACACTCTATTATTCCAGTCATCATGGTTGTAGCAGTAGACTAGAAAGGAAGCAGCAAAGCTAAGTATGCAATAGTGGAACAATAGCAGGAAGACTATCTACCTGAATACTCAGGCGGCATTCTCCTACCTGAACCTGCATAAATGACCAGGCAAGATGATGACAATGGAGCACATCATGTTAGAGCGGTGGGAGAGACGGAAGGAGCATGCAGCACTTAACACTGGAGCCAATTCCCCATCAGATAAGACATTTTTCCATAGCCCAAAACATTGGTCAATGCCATACTACATATTACCCACACTGTGCTACAGTAAACGCTACTGATATAGTCCTGGTAATGTGTTCTAAATTTTAGATCCTTAATTTCTACAACTGATCCTTCCTGGGTCTAATCATTACATCTCATTAGGGACTGGACTCCATGTTGACTTCTTCCCTTGGCGCCCCGATATATAGCTTTATTGCTCCCAGCTAGTTGAAGATTTTCCTCTACTAATTCTGTCATTCATAGTAAATGGCTGCAAACAGTCGGCACTCTGTAATGTCATGTCTTGTATAAATCAAACATCCCTCGTCATGTTGATAGCTAGTGTTGGTCTAATGTATTTTATATTACGTATGCTTCACCCCGCGGCTCTATTTCATATGGGCTATTATGCTCTTATGGTGGAAAGTACATTATCGGTAATTATAGCATATGCTCACATTATATGATCAATCCGGGACCTTCTCCATTACAACAAACCAGATAAGAGTTTAGTAATCATACAAAGTCTGACAGTATACAAATGTAACAAAATGTTTAGGTATTCCATAAGGACATCCTAGTGAAACATTGTCACCCCAATAATCCGAAAAGTGATAAATGAAAGATCCAAAAGCTTTAAAATTCAGAGACAAGGCTATAAGCAGTGATCTCCAACCTAAGGCAATCCAGCTGTTGCATAACTACTACTCCCAGCAAGCTCCGACAGATGGCAGTTGGTGGCCATATCACAAAATGAATATATAACAATCAATCACCGCCAGGATGATTGGCACCTGCAGACAGGATAGCGCCTCACAGCTGACACAAATTACCTACTGATGTACTCTGAACATCGCCTTCTATCTCGTCACAGAGGTCTTCTATGGTATAAAGAACAGAGGACTGCAAAGACCAGAGAAGCAGGGAAAACTCACTGTCATGTTTCTGGAAGCAATCCATGACTATATGAACCTTTTGGCTTGGGGCATTGTTCTTTTGCCATAGGAGAAACCATGCCATGAAGGAATGAACTTGTGGAGTCTTGCCTTTCAGTTTCGCTTAGGAAGCAATGGAATTGACATTGACTGTCTTATATTAGAACCCATCTATGCTGAGGAAGGATGACTTGGACACCATTAATGCATTTGGCTGCAGTTTTTTTTGACTGTGTACTGCCTCTTTGCTGGAACAATCCTTTACATCCTCCTATGATCCTCTTGACCAGAAATATTCTTTACATTCTACTCTGATCATCTTCACCAGAATGATTCTTCACATCCTCTTCTGAACCTGTTCACCAGAAGGATTCTTCACCTCATCCTCTGATCCTCTTCACCAAAATGATCCCTCACATCCTCCTCTACTCCTCTTTACCAGATTGATTCCTCATATCCTCCTCTAATTATCTTCACCAGAATGATTCTTTTCATCCTTCTCTGATCCTCTTCACCAGATTGATTTTTAACATCCTCCTCTGGTCCTCTTCACCAGAACAATTCTTCACATCTTCCTTTGTTCCTCTTCACCAGAATGATTATTCACATCCTCCTCTAATTGCTTTTGAAGATTGCTGATTACATGCACAGGATGCCCTTTTCATGGATGGTTTTCCCCAGTCACAAAAAATAAGCTGGACAACAATTCACTAGAAAACAGCACAAGGTTTACAGTGTATGAAAGACCAATGACCAGGTCTCATTCATAGTTGCATAGATCACTTCATGTTACTGTTTTAATGTGAATTCATGCTGAAGCTGATTTTGTTAAAATACCTACAAACTTGAATATGAATGATAACACCAAAACTTTTTCTCCACTCATGGTTAGTGGTTGGCTGAAGCCATTTATTGTCAAACTACGGTGTTTTCTATTTTTAAATCATAATCATAACCTAAAACATCCAAATGACCATGATCAAAAGTTTACATACCCCATTTCTTAATACCGTGTATTGCCGACTAACATCAATGGCAGTCTTTTGTGGTAGTTGTGGATGAAGTTCTTTATTTTCTCTGATGGTAAAGCTGCCCACTCTTCTTGGAAAAAAGCCTCCAGTTCCTGTAAATTCCTGGGGAGCATAAACTGCGCACTTGAGATCTCCAGAGTGGCTCAATGATATTGAGGTCAGGAGACTGAGATGGCTACTCCAGAATCTTCACTTTGTTCTGTTGTTATCAATGACAGGTCGACTTGGTCTTGTGTTTTGGATCGTTGTCATGTTGGAACGTCCAAGTTCGTCCCATGCGCAGCTTCTGGGCTGATGATTTCAAATTTGCCTCCAGCATTTGCTGAGAATGTACTACATTCATATTTCCTTCAACTTTGACCACGTTTCCTGTGCCTTTGTAGCTCACACATCACCAAAACATCAGCGACCACCTCCATGCCTTACACTAGGAATGGTGTTCCTTTCATCATAGGCCTTGTTGACCTCTCTCCTAATGTAACGTTATTGGTTGTGGCCAAAAAGTTTGATTTTGGTCTCATCACTCCAAATTACTTTGTTCCAGAAGTTTTGAGGCTTGTCTCTGTGCTGTTTTGTGTATTGTTGGCAAAATACTTTGTGGCATTCAATGGGCTTCTTCTAGCGACTCAACCATGCAGTCCATTTTTCTTCATGGACCACCTTATTGTGCATCTTTGAAACAGCCGCACCACTAGTTTTCAGAGAGTCCAGTATTTCAGTTCATGTTATTTGCGAGTTTTTCTTTGCATCCTAAACAATTTTCCTGGCAAATGTGGATGACATTTTTGTTGGTCTACCTGACTGGGGTTTTGTTTTTACAGAGCCCCTGATTTTCCATTTGTTAATCACAGTTTGATTGCTACTGAATGGCATTATCTATTCCTTGGATATCTTTTTGCATCCCTTTACTGTTTTAGACAGTTCAACTACCTTTTCCCGTACATCCATTGACAATTCTTTTACTTTCCCCATGACTCACGGTCCAGAAAGTTCAGTGGCTGGATGAAAGATGCAAGAGTCTGTCTGGATCCCTGAAACTCATTCAGCTTTTATGCACACACACTGATTACAAGCAAACAGGTCACAGATGAGGATGTTACCTTTAGTAGCCAGTCAAACCCATTTGTGTCAACTTCTGTGCATGTTATCAGGCCCAAATCACCAGGGTATGTGAATTTTTGATCATGGTTATTTGGATGTTTTGGGTTGTCATTATGATTTAAAAAGAGAAAACACAGTAGTTTGACAATAAATGGCTTCACCCAACCACTAACCATGAGTGGAGAAAAAGTTTTCCTGTTATCATTCATATTCTCTGAAAAAAGGCCAAGAAAGCAAAAATTCTGCTGGGGTATGTAAACTTTTGAGCACATCTGTAGAGAGGGAGAAGGAATCCATGGCGCGGTGCGGTATGCCTCTTCAAGTATGTGCCCAGGTTGTTGATACTTCCTCCTGCTGGAATCAGTGGCACAACAGTGACCACCACCTGCCAGGCAGAGGTTAAACGGGTTTCCTTCGATGAAAGAGTAACCATCGTTTTAATTTTTACTTCATGACAAAATAATACACGTGAAAATCTGAAACTTTGTGATATATCTTATCAGAGAAAGTTGCTCCTTTCGCCTCCTGGACTTATCTTTCAAACTCAATTTACGGGTAAAATCTGTAAAATTCAGTGAAGACATGTTTTCCCATCACTGAGATAGTAGATGACCGTTGGTGCATATAAGATTCTATGGAGAGGAGAAGGCTCTACTGTAGAGGCCGACAGACATTCTGCTGTAAGTTCTCCTGAAACATTGACTACAGTTTTCCATAGAACTTTATGAGCACCAACAGTCATCTCTTATTTCAGTAATAGGAAAGTCTGTGTTCACTGAAGACACATTGTACTTGTGAAATGAGAATTTTGAGTATGAGTGATCAGTCCAGGAGGAGAAAGAAGCAGATTTTCTAATAAAATATATTACAAAATTCCTTATTCTCACTTACAGTACATTATTGATTTGTAAAAAAAAAAAGAAATATTATGGTTACTCCATAAAATAATATTGGTGAAGGTCTACGTCAATAGGAGCTGAGCTGCAGTACTTGAAAATGGCCACTATATAATGAATGGCGCTGTGCTGATTGGCTATCGCTGTTTACATCCGTTATCAGACCCATCAATCTTATATTGATGACCAACTATTAAGATGCTTGAACATAAGCGTATAGGTGTTGGGCAACTAAAACAATGGCAATTTTGGAATTTTGATTTATTTTTCTTTTTATTGTAGTTGCTAACTACCTGCCTGTTCTGCCCAGCGCCAATCTCTGGGGGTTCACAGTGGTCACTGAACCTCCTGCCAGCAATTCTGCATCTTCCGTCTTCCGCTGACGTCAAGTCGACAGAGCACCATCTTCTCTTCCATTCTTCTCTGCTTATGGGCGTCTCTGCCAATATCATGCTGATTGACAGCCAGCTCCCCCCTGCAATCAGCATGACATCTACAGTAACGCCCTGTTGACAAAAAAGCCTCAGAAAATTAAGAGCCGCTCAAATACAAAGCTCTTCACCCCTAACACAAAAATAATGAAAGTCGTGGATAGCCCTTTTAAGGGGTTAAATTAACAGCAGCGAATGGAGCTGGATCTTGTCACTACTTTTAGAGAAAAATGCTGGTTGTGTAACATAGCTGACACCTGCCCCATGTAAAGTGGGCTGAGCTCCTAAAACGCGCATCCAATCTAAAACATTATAATACGCCATGAAGTGGGAAGGGGTTAATTGTAAAATTCCTGTGTGGTCTCGTTTCTTCTTTGGGATCCTATGCAGACTGCATCTGATATATATCTGACCCTGCAGTCAGTGAAGACAGAAATCTTTTTATAGAGATGATCATAAAGGTGCGCTCTAGCCTGGACCAAAATCCACTTCGGTTCTCCGTTTCAGGCAGATCAGGACAGTGTAAACATCCTCGATGACACAATCCTGAGCACCTCTTCCAGTTACTAGGTCCCCTGCATCATGACATCACAGGGGGCCAAGAAATCGCAAGAGGCACCTAGGATGTCTACATTCGAGTCCTGACCAAGGACGCCCTAGCCTAGACCGACATCCACTTCAATTCTCCGTGGCAGGCGGATCAGGTCAGTGTAAACATCCTCGATGACACAATCCTGAGTGACTCTTCCACTTACTAAGCCTCCTGCGTCATGACATCACAGGGGCCAAGAAATCACAAGAGGCACCTAGGATGTCTACATTCGAGTGCTGACCAAGGACGCCCTAGCTTGGACCGACATCCACTTCAATTCTCCGTAGCAGGCGGATCAGGTCAGTGTAAACATCCTCGATGACACAATCCTGAGTGACTCTACCAGTTACTAAGCCTCCTGTGTCATGACATCACAGGGGCCAAGAAATCACAAGAGGCACCTAGGATGTCTACATTCGAGTGTGGACCAAGGACGCCCTAGCCTGGACCGACATCCACTTCAATTCTCCGTGGCAGGCGGATCAGGTCAGTGTAAACATCCTCGATGACACAATCCTGAGTGACTCTTCCAGTTCCTAAACCTCCTGCGTCATGACATCACAGGGGCCAAGAAATCACAAGAGGCACCTAGGATGTCTACATTCGAGTGCTGACCAAGGACGCCCTAGCTTGGACCGACATCCACTTCAATTCTCCGTGGCAGGCGGATCAGGTCAGTGTAAACATCCTCGATGACACAATCCTGAGTGACTCTTCCAGTTACTAAGCCTCCTGCGTCATGACATCACAGGGGCCAAGAAATCACAAGAGGCACCTAGGATGTCTACATTCGAGTGCTGACCAAGGACGTTTGCATTGACCTGGTCCGTCTGCGAAGTGAACGTCGGACCAGGTTAGTGCTAATTTTTTTTGCTCACCTCTAGTTTTTTACTGTTTCCACCTAATCTTACGGGTCTACAGTTGTCTCAGTAAACCAGGGCACTACCAAAAATCCACTAATAATACAGAGCATCACATTAATAAAGCCCCAGACGGAAAAGTTGCATTGATGGTATTCAAGGTTTAAAAAAGCAAAAATTTCTTAACTGTCGTTTCCATTCTGCCGGCACTTAATTAAGCTGTAATCGTCACATCTGTCTACTTTTAGCAGAATTTAGACGGCTTTAAAATCAGACACTTCATAAATTTGTAAAGCTTAAAATCGATGCGCATTGTCAGGCCCTCTGGCGTGGTTTCCTATGGCCGGGCCTCAAATGCATGTTTTATGGGGCCGTTCCCTCCAGCCTACACTGCAAGGCTCGCCCTAATGAATCTGTCATGGCTTCTATTGATTGACATGCCAGCGTAAGTGAGACGTGATTCCGATTGACTTCCTAATTACTGCTGCTGTGATGTCTCACCAACTGGTAAGGCCAGAGGTTAATAGTTTTGATGTTCAGCCATTGCTGCCTCTAGAAGCTCCAGTTAAATGCACTCCTTAGAAGTCAATATCTGAATCAAGTTCTCAAGGCTATTGCCAAAAAGGATCAATTAAACCCTTTTCTCTAGTCTTCGGCTCTGTCTGACAAGGGTTTGATGAGAAGGCGATTAACTTTCTCACTGCTGCAGGGGCATTATGTGCATTGCTAAGCAATAAACAGTAGGATCATCCAACATGGCCCCATCCACCAAGTACAAAGTGCTCTAAACTTCACACCCAATTTGCTAATACAGATATTCTATTGCATGAATTAAGACTGGTGAGTTGGCGCTGGTATGGAGGCACAGTTTGTAGCTTGAGAGCTATTGCAAGTGGTCCCTATCGATTATAGCATTCCTTTCTCATTATTGAACCGTTTTAATTTAATTCTAGGTTCCTCTATCTTTACAGTACGCTCCTGTGAAGACAAACAGCATTGTATCTTAATTAACAAGACAACTGATTTTAGCAAACCAAGAATAATAGAATGTTATCTGTATGTTGGCTTTAAGTGTTGATTTCTGGTTGATCAAGAAAACAGACTTTTGTATGTGTAAGTCAGTAATATTGACTTGTATTGTGCGCTTATCCTTGATCACTAGTGATGTTTGCTGATATGGTAATTATGCATTGTGTTATGGAGCCAGTTTGTTGACCTTGAAAGAAGAGCGGGAAAAACTATGCAAATAGATTAATAATCAAGTAATTCAACCTGATCTCATCACCATTAAACTTCTTATTGTCACGCTGCCTGTCACGCCGCCCTCACCTGGGGGCGGGACCCTGCGCCCAACGTCACCACTTCCGGTGCCGCGGCCGCTCCGGGGGTCCCGTCGGGTGCGCCCTCGCACCTTTCATACTTAGTTCCATGGCTGCATAATGTTGCTAGTGCGCATGTGCGCTCTTCTCGGTTCTAGGTGCAGCCTTGTCCTCTCTATGGTCCTGGAGGACCTGACCTTGAAGTCCTAGCACTCATTCCCTATATCAGGCTACCTCTTCCTATGGGAAGTGCCTGATTATTGTTGTGTTTCCTGGCTTGGTCTGCTTGGTCCTTGCCTGGCTGTGCGCTGTGTTCGGGTCCTCTGCTTAGTGCTCTGTTCTTGAACTCTGCTTTGTGCTCTGTTCCTGTACTCTACCTTATTGTGCTTCATTGCACACATTCTGCCTCGGCTCTGTGCTCTGTCATACTCCTTTGCACATGCTCAGCTCCTACCTTGTTCCTATCGTGCTTCCCAGCACACCCTCTGTCTAACCTTGCACTCAGGCGTGCTCTCTGCACACGCTCTGTCTAACTGTACTCAGGCATGCTCCTTCGCACGCGCCCTGCTTTGCTTGCACCCGGGCGTGCTTGTTTGTGGACGCCATACATGTTCTCGTGTACCCGCTTTGCACTATCCTGTATCTAGCACGCTCCCGTGTTCACGCTTTGTATTGTCCTGTACTCTCCGTGCTCCCATACACTCACCCAGTATTGTCGTATACCCTGCGTGTCCCTGTGTCCACGCCTTGCACGTTCCAGTGAGGCCGTACTGGGCCACAGGCCATAGAAGGGAGGACGTCATGACAGGGTTGAGGGGACTATAGGAAGGGTGACATGTAAGGGGTTTTGGGAAGGAAGGGGTTAAAAGGTTTTGGGAAATAGCAAGGGGATGAGGCTTTGGAGTGGTAGGAGGGGTCATAAGGGGGGAGGTGAGGGGGAACTATAAGAGGATGTCGCCATCTTAGTGGGGCAACCATTTTAGGTGCCCCATCACAGTAGGAACAAGCTCCCACCCGCCCTTCTCTATTTGGGTTTGTGGTGGAATGGTTTACAGGATCCATAGATATGGGGTGTATAGTGGGTTAAGAATTCCGGTTTACTAGGAAATGTTTGTATTTATGTACATTTGTCATGGCAGCTTGGCGTTGCGGGAGTGGTCCTCGGGGTTGGCGGTGCCAGGAAATGGCGGTTTGGATGGGGGAATCTGTAAGGTCCTGGACTCCCCCTTGGGCGGATTAATGTGGAACGGAACATAATGGTCGCACCGAGGAGCAGAAGTGGAAATAAGCGGGTATTTCGGGCGGATATTGTCCGGTTGAGTCTATTAGTGTCTCTGAGCTGGTGCTTAGTGGCTAGAGGCAGGACTCGTCCTGGGGACGAGGTTTATGGGGTCATTGACCTGTGGCAGTTACAATTCTTGGGCGTCGAGGACCGCCCCTCCTTTGGGAACATTGTTTTGTAAATGTTTTGTGAAATGTTAATAAAAGGCTGCTGTGGCCAATTTATCCAATAAAGGTGTGCGAGTCATCATTTATTGGGTTGGCAATCTTAAAGTAGATGGGGAAGAAATCTATAGGAATCGCGAATACCCATTGTCATGCAGACACACTCACTTGTGCCTCCTGTGAGCCGGCCACCTGGTTCCAGCAGTCGTGGTACCTCACCCCCTTGGGCTTGCCCCTGACACTCCCTGTATATGGGGTGGTCCTCACTAGGTCAGCTCACCCTAAGTGGGTTGGTGCCATGACCCAGAGGGTCCACTCCAGGAGTCGTCACACTTATCTGTGATGCTGGACTGAAGGACACTTGTTAAATCTAAAAATAGGTTACATGCCTCTGTATAAAGAGACTGAGAGAGAGAAACAGCAAGAGAGTTTCTGCCAAGACATCGATACATCCAAAGAACCAGAGTCAGGACAGCAGCCATTTTACATCATGGCACCATCACGAGGGACATGCATCGATCATTCTACAGGAAACAACTCAGGAGTTTTCCTCCCAGGTTAGAAGAATACAGATCTGCTCCACTGACCATCGCTGAACCATGGATACGTTTGGAGAAGCTAGGTTGTGATCCTTGGATCAACTGACCTTGTACCTTGTATGGGCTCAATGAACTCTCATCTTCCTACGCTTGTCGTTACCTCCTCTCTTTGTGCGTGCCACAGGTGGAGTAACCAACCCTGGAAGATGAAGCCAGGTTGTGATCCTCGGATCAACTGGCATTGCATGGACTGAATGGACGGTCATATTCCTACACTTGTCTTTGCCTCCTCTCTGTGTGCATGCCACAGGTGGGGTAGCAACCTTGGGAGATCTGAAGTCACAGCTGCTATTATCCTGACAAGTCAGTGGAAGGGTGAGACTCTGTAATGTGCACCATCTTGGGTACTGTGCTGGGACTGTTCTATATGTGTTATCTGCCTGTTTTTGTGGTGCAATAAAGCATAGCCACACTGGTTTACCATCACTCTGGGTTGTCTGAGTAGCGTTATGTCCACATTAAAGTTAGAGCGGACGTTCAGCGGGACCATCCCTGGTCCATGCGGATTCGGCTAGAGAACCGAGGAGCCCGCCAACCCCATGTCTCCACAGCTCCTTTCTGGTGTTGGCACTTAATCTGATCATACACATTCGATGTATGATGGCCAAGTAGAACAATGCAATTGGCAGCCCGAAATTGGACATGCGTGAAAAGACAGAAGGTTGCCAGTGCAGGGCGACTGGTAACCGCGGCACAGAGTAGGCCCTAGAAGCAAATCCAAATCCCACCAACCCCAAGAATGGCTCATGAGGTAAAACAGCTGCATCAGCACTATCTCCCCAAGTGTGTTAACCCCTCTAGTTGCTGGATGCTTTTGAAGCAACAGCAGTTAGCACTGTTTCTGCATGTCACATGTCTCCTGACCATCAGTCGGCCGGCGCCCTCATATACACTAAACTGTCGACAGCACCCGTTGATATAGGCAGGTTTTAGTCGCCAATAGTATTATGGGTATGTGGGCCTTTAGAGTTCATCCTGAGTTTCCTGCTTCATAAAGACAGTACTGGAGCTCCAGCTACACACACAGTGAGCAGGAACTCCCTGTGTTTTAACAGTGCTTTAAAGGCAATATAACACTGTTGCTGGTGACAGAAACTCATACACTATTAAACAGTATTAAATAGTAGTTGATATATATAATAATAAGCATTATTCCAAAACAAAGGGCAAAGCAACCAGTGGAATTACAGTAAATTATTATACAGTGCGAATACAACAATTTACCGTAGCTTTACTGGGTAGTAAGACAATTCTTTTAACGCACTCTTATTCTGTTATTACAAGTAAATGACTATTATCGTTAGTGGTGTCTTGGACCTAACATCTCCACATGAATTGTGTCACAGTACTCTCGGGTTATTCTGTGACCTTACCTATAAGCATGCTATATTCATTTTCAAGGTGTAGGCTTTCATCTTAGTATACTGGATGCTTCATTTTGTGATGTCACTTTGGATTAGTATTATACAACCTTTTGTAAATAATGATGTCATAAAGTGGCATCATCTGGTCACTTCTTTATCGAAAAAGTTCATATGTAACATTTATACTCACTGCATGTTCCATTTCTCATTACTGATTTGTTTTTGGAGCCATTCATTAGAACCATCCTTGGGGTATTTGCCCTATTTCTCTGCCTAAGTTCGCATTCTACAGTCATTCTTATGGTTGTATGTTATTAATGTTTTTAAATGTACTGTTGGCACTCATGTTCCTAATAAAGCCTTGTTATTTATATTATTCTGGTGTGTGAACTGTTGTTTTGCGCTGTCTTTTTTTTCTTTTCTTGCAAAGTCCTCATTTGCTTAAAAGTATTCTTTCAAATAGGCGAGGCCCTATATTCTACTGTACATTTCTCATTACTCATGGAATCTGTCAACAGTTTTTCCTATCCCATCTGGGGAAAAAGCATGATGTAAGGGCAGATACACTGATTCCAGAGATGTATCACTTGCTTTGCTGCTTCCTGCAGTTTTAAATAAAAACTATTTTATCTACGGCAGATCTACCAGTTCTCTGAATGCTGAGCATTTCTCTGAATGCTGAGCATTCTGTGCACATTGTGCAAAAGCAGAAAGCTGCCAATCAGTGATGGGGCTGAGTTGGACTTCCCGGCAGCAGATTTACTACTCTTATATTGATAATTTCCTGCTGATAAAACAGTAATTTTATAGCAACTGCAGCAGGTAGCCCAATAAGTGACACATCACTGGAATCAGGGTCTGCATCTCTACGTTATTCTGTTCATATGAGAAAAAAAAAACAGATTTCATAATGATTGTTGAAAAAGAGGACATTAAATAATGCAAAAGAAACCCCAAAATAGGGAAGATACCAACTCCATAGCAATGATAAAAGAAGGAGAAACAGGAGTATATTGGTTAAAGGAGATAATTTATTCGTAAATATACAATGACACAAGATACAAACAATACAAAAAAAACCCAAAAATGTATAGTACACAAGGAAGATGTTAAAGGGCCACCAGAGCTACAAACCCACCGGTAATAAACTGGAAGCGCTAATTGAATGAGGTTAGGTACTAACAATGCAAATCGCATAAAAGTCTCAGAGAATAAATATGTAAACTGCGCTTACCAGTAGACAAAGAAGAAGGGGAGAGCAGCACTGAACTGAATCCAGAGGACCCCGACGTACGTTTCGCTTCTTTATTGCATGCTTTCTCAAGGGGATGTAAGGTAAAAGGCAACAAGGACCTTTATATGCCATTGGTGGTCAGTGGGAAGGCTCGTCATGTGATCAAACCCAGCCAATGATATTGGCTCAAGTGGGGCATGCGCACTGGGATAATCAGGTCCTGCATCAGCTACAGGCGTCAAGCACATCCGCGCACGCGCGGGGTAAAAGATTCCCAGGTCGGGCACAGAAGGCATGAAAGACACTGCAGTGGTGAAGGAGAAGGCAGACCTAAAGTGCGCATGTGCTCCGCCGAAGGTACCGATCACTACCAGCAGACAAATTCATTGTTCAAATACAGAGAATCATATGAACACAAAAGTCCAAGTTAAAACACAGCAATTATAATAGATCCGAAGAGCAAACAGGTACTCGGGAATCATTGTAGATTGTATTTCAGCATCAATCCTACAAAGATGAAAAGGAAAAAAGGGCATCTTCTGGTTTGTTGTAAGTCAATGTGCATAAAAACTACAAAAGTAAAACAAAAGAGAAAATAAATAAAATAACAAAATAATGAAAAAACAAATACAGTATATGGATCCAGATAAAGTCTTGGGGGCTAAAAGATGGACCATGAATCGGGCCAACAACATGACCCAGGAATGATAAATATTGACATGATTCACAAAAATGAAGAGAAACTCAATAATTCATTGAGTCATCTCAGTGCTAATGTGTCAAGCTGTACAATCTAAAAAAAAGACTCCCATTGAGCCAGGAGTTTCTTATAATTTCCACCCCTAATCCCTAGGTGAACATTCTCAATCCCTCTGACCCGAATAGACCATGCGTCACAGCTGTGATATATTTTAAAGTGGCGGGGGATAGTATTTAGCTCCGAGAGGTCGGTGACTGTCCCAAACATGTTCGCGCACTCTAGTTCTAAGTTCCCTTGAAGTCAGGCCTATATAGATCAGAGAGCAGTTACACGTCGCATAATATATAATATTGGCCGTGCCACAAGTGATACGCTGTCTGATCTCATATTGTTTCAGGCCATCCGATGACTCAAAGGTGGAGCTGCGTAGGACATTTACGCAAGCCCGACAGCGACCACATTGAAAACATCCTAAAAGGGGACCTCTAGTGCCAAATATGATCTTAATAGGTCGAATATAATGACTTTTTACTAGGAGATTACCCAAATTCGGTTCTCTCCTAGATGTCTTGGAAGGGTGCTCACCCAAGGTGGGTCCCAGGGAGGGCTCGGTTCTAAGTATTGTCCAAGGTTTAGCTAAAATGTCCCTAATATTCTGCCATTCTTGATTGTATGTAGTGATAACTCTAATTTTACTAGAACCTCTTTCTCTCCCATGAGTATGTGTCGGATATAATACGTCATTATGTGGAATTTTTCTAGCCCTGTCTAAGCCACGATGATGATCCTGCGGCTATAACCATGTGACTCAAATCAGCATCTAAGATCATTGGCCTGGGCATAGAATTTTTGATTAGAAGAGCAAATTCGCCTCTTCCTCAGGAACTGTCCAACCGGGACAGCCCCTATTGTTGCAGGATTATGAGCCAGCACAAATGAGAGTGTTGACTGATGTCGATTTTCTAAAGACAACAGTTTGGATATGCCATGATTTGTCAATCTCCAGGGTGATGCTGAGGAAGTCCACTTTTTTGGAATCATACTGATATGTCAATTTAATATTATATGGATTTGAGTTAAGACAATTCATGAAAACATCGAGCTGCTGTGCTATCCCACCCCACATTAAGAAAATCATCAATAAATCAAAGCCAGCGTAGCACATGGTCAGCGGCCTGCGCTCCTGTGTTGCCTAAAAGGAATCTCTCCCAGTGGCCCAGGAAGAGATTAGCATACTGCACCTCCTCCAGAGGTGTAGTATCCCACTCTCCAGGGAAGATGGTAACACCTGACCAGACTCCAGCACCTACATCCAGCACAGACACCTTAGAACAGCAGAGAACCCTTTATGGCAGCTGCTTTGGTTCATGAAGGGTGCTGGGTGGTGGGTGGAGCTTAGATTACACTAGAGGGGAAAGCTGACAGGAAGTTAGGTCAGTTCCCCACAGGGGCAAGCAGGGAGAAGACCTTTCTGCAGTCAGAATCTCCAAAGAGGGTGAGAAAGACAGCTCCCCACTGGGGGAAGGAGGGAAAGGACGTAGTTGCAGCAGCCTCCTATGAGCTGGAGCTGCTGGCAAGGAAAGAGGAAGAAAGAAGGATCAGTTGTTCTGAAGGAAGATAGATAAGAATGGAACGTGAGGAGGAGAGAGACTGGGAGCTAGGGCTAGAGCAGAGCACTTTCCTAGGTTTAATGCGCCAAGGCCGGGTGCCGGTATCTGAGGCTGTCTGTGATACTAATGATTCTACAGCAGAAACCCAAGGAATAGAAGTTGTGACCACTTTATTCCCACCTAAGACTCGAAGACACAGCAGCAACGTGTGTGAGCTGGGACATGATTGCAAGGAGTCCCCGAAGCAGGCTACAGCTGCCTGTCATGTGAGTGGAGTTATAAGTAACATCAAGAAGGAGGAACTTGAGTGTAATTCAGAACTACAAGTACTTCAGATTAGCGCTAGAAAGGAGATGTTCAGAAAAGGCACATTTGGAAGGGAGTGCTGGAAGGGTTAATTCCATTGGCCTGGGATTTGGCTGAGCCCCTGACCTGGAGAGCACGGCACTGAAGCGGGCACCTGTCTGTGCAAGAAACGCGAGTATAGTATCGGAACTGCATTCAGCTGTGTCATTGCCTTCTTCCTGCGCCAACCCCTTCAGCACTGCTACATCTCTGGGCCTAACACTACACAATCTACCTCAACACCTACTCCCGCTGTCCTGGGACTACAGCTCTGCCTGTGGAGAGCTATTACATCTTTGCTGCACCACACCATCTGTCCCAGAGGATATGCACCACAGCTCTGGTCACCTCTCTGACCAGAAACCACAGGTGGCATCACAAATTATCTACCTATAAACTTTATTCAGCTTCAATCCACCTATTTTACATGGACTCCCAGGGCCACGGGCCGGGTCATTGCCACCGCGACACATCCCTTTACGGCACCGGCCCGGTACCGAGTAATCCCACAGCCCTGGGGGTGATCCAAAAACACTTCCTTGAAAACTAAAAAATTGCAAGAACAAAACACAGCAGCTAGAGAATGAGTTCACATAGAGGGCTGCCCAGGTTGGAGGTCCCGAGGAAGAAGTGAACTGCATCTAGACCATAATTATGATCAATACATGAATATAATGCTTGGATGTCCGCGGTGACCAGTAGGACATCTTGGTCCACAAGGACGCCATCCACCCTCGTAAGGACGTCCGTCGTGTCCTGAATATAAGATGGTAAAGTTTCCACTAGTGGTTTCAAAAAGTGATCAATGAACTTGCATATTGGATCACATAATCCTTCAGTGCATGACACGATTGGACGCCCAGAAGGGTCAACGGCGTCCTTGTGGACCTTGGGCAAGACATAAAAGGTTGGTTTCCTATCCATCCATTTATTTTGTCAATAGTACCCTCCTCAAAGGTCCTAACCAGAATCCCCTGTAACTGAGATGAGGAGGACAACGGATTATAAGGTAAATGACTATGTGTCTACATCTCTTAGCGGAAATGCCTCCTTTTCATATTTGTCACAAGGCAAAAAAACATTGGATCGTGAAAATTAAAAATTACTTTTTTTTTCTCCAAAAATGTTGTTTTAGCCCCAAATCTGTCAATTTCACAAGGGTAACAGGAAAAAATGGACTACATAATTTGTTGTGCAATTTCTCCTGAGTACAGGGATACCCCATATCTGGTCAGACATTCTTGCTTGGGCACATGGCAGGGCTCGGAAGGGAAGGAGAGCTATTTGATTTTTGGAGTGTGAAATTGTCTGGAATAGATTACGGATGCCATGTTGCTTTTGGAGACTTGCTGAGGTTCCAAAAGAGTAGAAACCCCCACACAAGTGACCTCATTTTGGAAACTGCACCTATGAAAAAATTCCTCTAGGGCTATAGTGAGCATTTTAAACCCACAGGTATTTCACAGAATTATATAACATTGGGCTGGGAAAATGAAAAATTACATTTTTTCTACTAAAATGTTGTTTTAGCTGCAAGCTTTTATTTTTCAAAAGGGCTGATAAGAGAAGTAAAATGTTGTTTTAGCCCCAGATTTTAATTTTTTTGCAAGGAGAAATAGATAAAAAAAGACCACATAACATTTGTCACACAATTTCTAGGGAACGAGGCAATGTCCCATATGTAGCTGTATAGTACTGTTTGGCCACATGGCAAAACTCGGAAGCGAAGGAGGCTGTTTGACTTTTGGAGCACAGATTTTCCTAAAAAAGTTTGCACACATTTGCAGAGCCCCTAAGTGCCAGAAGTGCAGCAACCTCCCTCAATTGACCCTAATTCGGAAATTACACACCTCTGGGAATTAATCTATGGGTGTAGTGATGATTTTGAGTCCATGGGTGTTTTCCAGAAACAATCTGCAATGGATGTTGCAGTTTGGAAAATGCAAATATGTCATTATAGTGCCCGTACATTGTAGTGCCCAATATATTATAGTGCCCGCATATTGTAGTGCCAGTTCAATGTGCTCATTAAGTGGGCTCTCCTTCATACAGTTATGCAAAACATGTAAATGCTATCTGAGGTTTAGGCACACTGTGAGGCTCAGGAGTATGGGGCATTTGGATTTGGGAGCGCAGAGTTTGCCGAATTTCTTTTGGCAGTGAACCATTTCACTTTTCCAGAGTGTTTGTATAGGGGTATGATATATTACGGTTATACCTTTGCCTTTCTCTTTGGTCCTGGTGCCGTATATTATCAGTATCCGTATATTTGTTAATACCTAATGGTACTGCTACACGATTAAGTGTATTACCATGTCTATACAATGGTACTGCTACACTGTTATGTGTATTGCCGTGTCTTGCTAAATTTATATACGGTATGTATAATGTTATACTGTTGTAATGCTATGTATAGGGTAAATGTAGTTATTGGACTGTCCACTAGATGGGGGCATTGTAATTATATGGCCGGGTGGTAGTCACATCGGTACATTCCGTACTCACTGTGCTGTCAGTTGCTTCTTCCGTGGTGCGTCCCCCATTCTTCCTGGAGTTTAAAGGACTGGAGGCAGAGCCCAGGATAACTTCAAACAATAGAGATTTATTCTCTTCAGGACACAGCACATCCAATACACCTTTAGCACACTTGATACAGTACCAGCAATACATTTTCTTAAGCTTTCACTAGCTTCTGCTTCACAGGAATAGGCCACAAAGTTACAATGGGATGAGGAGCTCGGTGAAAATGGCGCTTCAACTTATCTTTCTGGAACCGACTTCAGCCCAGACATGGAAATAATCATCTACTAGGTCGTCCACCCACTTTTGGTTATCCTGCCCGCGCACTCACTGGTGGCCCACTCTTCTACTTCTTCAGCACCCAGTCTTCTGCTGACAATTCATCAGTAACTTCTTCACTGACTTCTTCACTACATTGCTGCAGATACCATTCACTTTACTCTTCTCTTCTCTGCTCAATTCTCCCACTGTCTACTATGGAAGGCTGGGTGTTCCACTGCACATGTTGTGTGGCAGTTATGCAGCTCAGGCACAAGACCATCTGAGCAGCACCAGGGGTCTACCCCCGACTGTCTAACCTCCTGCAGCTCAGGCCCCAAGGCCACCTGAGCACACCAGGGATCTACCCCATCTGATTATGTCCGAGAAATCTGTCAAGCTTATTCTCCAGCTAACATTCCCACAATTAACCTCTAAAGTATCCTACAACTATGCTTTCCTATGCAGTGTACTCAGTGCCCCATCTAGTGGCCTTTTCCCTAACTGCACTGTCCCTAACTTACATATAATGTAATATGACAATAAAGACGTATTATACAGCTTACACATAGTGCACAGATACGGAAATGCGACACATTCAAATATGGCAATTATGTACACGTTAATAGCAATATCAACATTTAAACTGCTAAGCCTTGACCCTCTTACATACCCCCTTCCTTAAATCATTGTCATTCCCAACAATGTGAAAATAATACTAACATTTTCCTGCAAAACATACTGTAAATATACCAGGTTTTAAATTAGCATCTATATTAATATATCAGACTCTTTTATTTTACAAGGATACGCCACACAGGAAGAGCAATAATGTCCACTATTTAGTATGACAATGCACGGGTCCATATATAAAAACTTCTTACAAAAAGGTGCCTCCCCCCTTCCTTTGAGGGAGCACAGTCTTCAGCTCTTTTCTAGATCGTAGTAGGGTTTCCTTTCCCTGAGGGGACGTGGAACAGTCCCTGACATGTGCAACTGGCACTTGAAGGGAAAATCACAGTCAGTTTGTTGGTGCGCATCCTGCACGGTTTTTCCACTTGTTGCCCAGCCCTGGCACGGGCCTAAGAGGACTCTGCAGCTGCAGAGTCTCCAAACTGAGGAGAAGGGTCAGGGGCAGAGGCATCATCAGTTGCCTCTGCACGTGGGTCCGCATCGTCTCCGGAGGGTTCATTTTCTTCCGGGCATATGATGACTGCCACGGCGTAGAAGCCTCGTGGGCAGTCCTCTTTATAGAAGGAGACCCAATCCCCAACTTGTAGGGCTCTTCCATATTTGACGGAAGCGGCATTAACATAGACTGTGTAACGGATGCCAGCCTCCTCAACAAAGCCGTAGCCATGCTCAACGTTGGTGTACACAAGCTGGCCAAAGGTGCGACATGCAGACATTGCGACGTCTCCCTTCTGGTGAATGATGACGTGTCCCTGTGTTTTCCGTGGACACCTGATGGAAGTACGGGGGCGCGGTGGTGCAGGTCTTGGGCCTAGCATCGGCGCTGCCCCGGGAAAGTGATGGAGCAGGGGCTCTGTGACCCATCGCGTCCTGGGGTGAAGGCTCACTCACCGCTAGCAATCTCGCTGTCCCACTCAGGCTGGCCCTCATATCCTGTAGGTACTGCCTCATGCGGGAGGCCAGAGTTTCTTCCAGCTCTACTTCCTCCTTCTCACGGATGTCAGCAGCACTCTCGGACATGACAGCTGTGTCCTCCTCCGGTCGGGTGGGCTCCGTCAGCTCGCGATCACTGCCAGTACTTGTTTCCGGGGTGCACTTGTGTTCCATCTCCAGCGGTCCGACGGGAACAGCTTCCAGGCACGATGGTTCCGGCACGGCCTGTTCTTCCAGCCTCATCTCCTCGGAGTTGGCCTCAGCTTCCGGTCCCCGCTGTTGTGGAACTGGCTCCTACAAAGGGGAGAGTTGCTCTGGCTCCTGACATTGAGGCCCAGATCCAGTGGCCTCCTAAGTTCCTTCGACACAGGTGAGAGATTTTCCTCCTCCAGGTACTCTGTTTCTGGGCTTCTCCCATTCCAGGGTGGGGCCCTCTTTGGCCCCATCCATTCTTGTGCATTAGGAGGAAAAGGGTGAATGTCCATGTGTACATACCACTCCCTCCAGTGGCGGACCAGACATTGTTGACAGCTCTTGTTAGGCGCCATTCAGACGCTGTCATGCCCACGAAATGCATGTTGTAAACAGGGACAGTCCTTTTTGGCTCCACAGCTCTCCATCTTGGCAGTCACCAACTTGGGGTCCACAAATTCACTTTCCAGTTCTTCTTTTGTCAAATCCGGTATCTTAGTCACATTCAGTTTCACTTGCTCATTGCCACAGTCTTCAAACTGTACTCTACAGGATTCTGCCAACACTTTCACTGTTTCTTCTTTCTTCACCGCCGCTGAGGTTTCACCACCATATGGGGCAGTGAGATCCTGCAGACTACACCACTTGTAATAATATGGCCGGGTGGTAGTCACATCAACACATTCCGTACTCACTGTGCTGTCACCTGCTTCTTGCCTGGTGCGTCCCCCATTCTTCCTGGAGTTCAAAGGACCGGAGGCAGAGCCCAGGATAATGCAATATGGCAATAAACACGTATTATACAGCTAACATATAATGCACAGATATGGAAATACGACACATTCAAATATGGCAATTATGTACACGTTAATAGCAATATCAACATTTAAAGAGCTAGGCCCTGACCCTCTTACAGCATTATAGTGTACAGAGATTTCAGCTAGTGAATAGTATAGGAAAGGGTTAAATGTAGGAGGGGCTGCTGTGTGGTAAGCTAGGAATGTTCCCTTAGGTAGTCAAAAGGGCCTGGGCACCTGAATAGTCCACATGATCTCTAGGCCCAGGACACCACAGCAGTCATGTAACGTTAAAGAAGAGAAGCTTAGCCATTCAGAGTCTATAAGACAGAAGTATGGTGTCAAGCAGCAGGATTGCAGAAGTTCATAGCTGGAGAAAGGATGCGGTCCGGGAAAGTAGAGGGCACAGATTGTTCAACATATGGCAGGTAGTTGCATGGGCCGATGCTCTCAGGGCAGGGGCAAATCGGGCCAGAGAATACCCAAGCACAAGAAGTCTGAACAAGGAGAACGCTGCGGTACCGCCTAAGGCGCTATTACCCCGTAATGTACTGCAGGATGTGGAACTGAGTACAGGGAAAGAACAGAATGAGAACTGCATGGAACTTGCTGTGGATGTTGTAACTGACAAGAATGTGCTGCCAAGTTGTTCAAGTAAAGTTTCACATGTTGCATTTGAAGCGGACTGTGTCTCAATTCTTTTGAAACCAATTGCAGGAAGGCTTCAGCACCACAGTGGTGTCCCTGAAGGCGCAGTGAGAGAAAACACAGGTATGCTGGTGAAAGAATGCCGTTTTCATGTAAGAGGAGACCAGGGCACAGATGCACCGGAGTGCTCAGCTATGACTATAGTCCTGGACCTCCCTTACACTTGTGCTACCAGTAATGTGGACACCTTCTATATTTCTGTTAACAGAAGATAGACCTGAGTGGGGAATTGTATTTGTGGGTTGTGTAGAGATATTGGTGGGATTTCTGAAAAATTTTGGATTAGTTCACATTTATATTGTGCTTTACGCTGAGCACTTACATTGGATTTCCATCTAAATCTCCAAAATAGTGTGTGTGTAATGCTTTTGGATTTGAACCCTTGATTCTGAGTTCTGTGTCTCTTTCCGCTAAGTCACAACGCATACACCTTTTCTTCGGGTATTTTAGCTCTGTTGTCTTTGTTTCTGTCAGTTTTGGGAGCAGGTGTTTTTCATTTTCTCTGTCCTTTTCATATAGTACCCTGAGGATAGGGAATATAAAAGGGACAGCACCACGCAGGATCTAAGTGCAATATTAAAAATGTCCCAAATAAAAATACAAAGCTGATGCACTCACCAAGTTGAGGTTGAAGGAACAGCGTATTGGCCCTGGGGGAATGTCCCAAACCAAGGTCCCAGTTAATCGGTTTGCTGCACGGCTCCTGGTCAACGGAGCGTTCCTCAGTCGTCCGCAGGCACAAGATAAAAGAAAAAAAAATCCAGTCTGATGCCGGCGCCCCCGAAAAAAGTGAAACGTGAGAGATCGGTTTACTTAAAAAAAATTTTTTAAAGATTTTTATTCTGTAGTGTAATACTAAAAATTTTTGGTATAGATGTATATTTTACCTGATGAAGGCTTTTTTTAAGCCGAAATGCGTTGTTTGTTTTTACTGTTACACTTCACAATAAAAATCTTTAAAAAAAAATGTTTTAAGTAAACCGATCTCTCACATTTCACCTTTTTCAGGAGTGCCAGCATCAGACTGGATTTTTTTTCTTTAATTTTCTCTGTCCTATCATCTTTCGGGTGCAGCTTTCAATAGCTTCCCCTACTGGTGTTTCCTGTTGGTGATAGATTTTGTTGGATTAATTTACTTTTCCTGTAGTTTGTGCTGATTGCAATAGTTTTGTGTGCAATTCCTGTATTCCTTAGGGAACTGCCATTATGTTATTTTATGGTGCCAACCTCATTGGTCAGGCAGGGACAGACCAGGGTCATAGAAGGGTTTCTTCCTAGTATGAACAAGGACCTGTCAAGTTCAGGTATTTGTATTCCTGGTTTTTCTGTTACCTGTATGAATGTGCTTTGATAATCATAACATTATCACCAGCCCACTCCATTTTATTGTGTGCCAAGATGCCATCATGAATGCACTAACCACGCAATTACGGATTTTGTCGTTGGAAGTGGAAGACATCAAGCAGCAACAATAGCTTGCATTTTCCACCGCTCTGCAAATTCTTTTACATCATCATCAGTCATCTGAACCTAAGGTAAAATCACCGGACTGTTTCAATGAGGACCAATGTAAGTTTTTCATTTTCTTTGATTCATGTATATTTAACTTTCATCTCTGCCCTACCTCATCGGGAGGAGAGAGTCTACATGTAGGTATTGTTTTGTCGTTGCTTCCTGAAGATCTTCAGGTTCAGGTATTTTCTTTGCCTGAAGATTCTCCAGTATTTTCCTGTTGACGGTTTTTTCTCTGCTCGGGGACTAATTTTTGACGACCCAGATAAAATTGCGGCTGGTTCAGGGACCTCGTAAAGTGGAGGGCTACCTCTCTCAGTTCAGATGCTGGACACTAGAGACCTCCTGGAATGACCCAGCTCTCTGCAGTCAATTCTGCTATGGTCTCTTTGGTAAAATACATGATATAATGATTTATAGATCCTTGTCGTTGTCTCTGGCTCAGACCATGTCTCTGGCGGTGTGCCTGGACCAAAGTCTTAGGGATAAGGACAGATTTGACACTGTTTCTGTGTTTACTCCCTCTCATTCCTATTGAGACAGGTGAACCCATGCAAATTGAGACCTGCAGAGAGTCCAAAGAGGGAGTTGTACATGAAATACCTGCTCGTTTCTGTTTATACTGCGGTCAAACGGGTCATCTTATGATTCAGTGTTTCAAATTCAACAATGAATTTCGTAAAGGTAAGGAGGATATAAAAAAAACAATAACATGTAAGGACACAGATCCTTACAGTTTGAAGTTATCTTTCATGCATACTACTGATTGTTTTCTACAAGTATCTTTGTTTACAAAATCTGGAGTTCTTGTCACCTCTGCATTTGTTAACTCAGGTTCCGCCTTACATCTCATTGACAGTGTATTTGCTATCGAATGTGGGTACACAATATCAACAATCAGTCATCTTAGTCAAGTATCAGCAAATTGATAATTTTCCTCTCACCTAAAGTCACGTTACTTTTTCAACTAAGGTTGAAAATGTGTGAACGAGAGTTGGAGTGTTACACTCAGAATCTTTGTCTTTCATGGCCTTTCCTTCATTACCAGTTAAAGTTGTGTTGGGTATGCCCTGGTTGATGAAACACAATCCTTCCATCAATTGGGAAAGTCTTGAGGTTAAGTCTTGGGGAAATTTTTGTTTTTCCAATTGTTTGTTTAAATCCCTAGCATCTATGAGATCTCTTCTCTCAGATTTTACTCAGAATTTTGATGATTTTTTTTTTCTGAGACTGAATGTGAAGTTCTTCTCCCCGCACCTGCAGAGGTCATTTGATTGTGCTATCGAACTTAACCAAGGGGCCATAATGCCTAAATCCTGTTAGTTTAATATATCTCTTCCAAAAAGAAATGCTTTGAAAGAGTACATTCAAAAGAGTCTCTCCAAGAGTACCATAAGGCCTTCCACCTCATCAATTGCCATGGGGTTTTTCTTTGTCAAGAAAAAAGACGGAGGTTTGCATCCTTGTTTTTTTGATTTTAGAGAAGTTAATGAGATAACTATGTAATAACACGGTCGTCGGGGGGTAGCCTGTTATGAATGAGTCACCGTAGGAGGCAAAAGCAGAAATACAAGCTAAGTCCAGAAAACCAGAGAAGTTGGCAACTATCAGATTGCAGACCCCTGAACCTATCAACACAACTAGCAGTAGCCGTGGTGGGTTCCTAGGATGCCCTAGACCCCTCGATCACAGCCGGAGAAATACATAGGCCTGAAGAAAGAAAGGGGAAATATAAACTGCCCCAGAGCAGACCCCAAAGCAATAGGCAGCCCCCAACATATAATGACGGTGAAGCAAGATGAAAATACTAACACAGACAGAAAGATAGACTGAGCAAAGACGGGGCCCCAAAACGACCTAGATAGGAAAGGACAGGAAGGCTGCTGTCTGCAATCTGCCAAAACCCTATCAAAGACATAAGCCAACCAGCTGATATGAAAAAGGCCCTGAAGCAGCTAGGCTTCAAAAACTGAATCAGCACTCAGGTATTTTCAGAAGACAAAGCTAAATGAATTCAGCACACCCCAGCAGGGAATGGCAGAAATCCAGAAAAACAAGGCAAAAACAAAGCACAAAAGCAAAAGGCCGAGCAGCAAACTTAGCTTTGGAGGAGCAGGAATTCAGACTGGTCTCCATGGATCCCACAGAGAAATCACCCGCAGGGCAGAAGGGCGTCGGCAGCATTATATCCAGTCCGTAACTCCACTCAGCCAGTCACAATCATGAGCCTCAGGTGTTTGACAATCAGGCTCACTACCTTTCTTTACCAGAAGAGGGAGTTCCTCGAGCCTCAGTAATGAAGGGGAAAATGAACTCACAACAGTACCTCCCCCTTGAGGAGGGGTCACCGAACCCTCAACTATGCCACCAGGGCGATCAGGGTGAGCCCGATGAAAGGCACGCACCAATCGTTTGGCATGAATATCAGAGGCAGAGACCCAGGAATTATCCTCCTGACCATAACCCTTCCACTTAACCAAATACTGGAGTCTCCGTCTAGCCAGACGGGAATCCAGTACTTTCTCTACCTCATACTCCATGTTACCTTCAACCAATACAGGGTCTGGAGGTGCCACCCCCGGAACAACAGGTTCAACAAACCTCTTCAACAAAGATTTATGGAACACATTATGGATTTTAAATGTGACTGGAAGAGCCAAATGAAAAGAGACCGGATTAATAATCTCCACAATCTTGTAAGGTCCAATAAATCTAGGCTTAAACTTAGGAGAAGCCACCTTCATAGCAATATTTTTTGATGATAACCACACCATATCACCAACCTTAAACTGGGGACCAATGGTCCTATGTCGGTTAGAAAACCGCTGGGCCTTCTCCTGGGAGAGAGAAAACTTATCCACCACTTGGTCCCAGATCTGGTGCATTCTCTCCACCACAGTGTCAACACCTGGGCAGGCAGAGGGCTCCACCTGCCCTGAAGAAAATCGAAGATGAAACCCAAAGTTACAAAAAAAAGGTGACATCAAAGTGGCAGAACTAGCTCTATTACTCAAAGCAAATTCGGCCAAGGGCAAAAATGAAACCCAATCATCCTGATCAGCAGAAATAAAACATCTCAAATATGACTCCAAGGTCTGGTTTGTTCTCTCTGTCTGCCCATTGGTCTGAGGGTGAAAAGCAGAGGAGAAGGACAACTGAATTCCCAGCCTGGAACAGAAAGTTCTCCAAAATCTAGACACAAACTGCACTCCTCTGTCAGATACAATGTTCTCAGGAATCCCGTGCAAACGAACCACCTGTTGTAAAAACGGGCACCAACTCAGAGGAAGACGGCAACTTAGGGAGTGGTACAAGATGAACCATCTTAGAGAACCTATCACAAATCACCCAAATAACAGTCATCCTCTGAGAGACAGGCATATCAGAGATGAAATCCATTGAAATATGGGTCCATGGCCTCTTGGGGACAGGCAAAGGCATCAACAACCCACTAGAGCGAGAACAAGATTTAGACCGGGAGCACGTCCCACAGGACTGCACAAAATTCCTGACATCACGAGACAAGGAGGGCCACCAAAAAAACCGACTCACCAGATCTCTAGTACCAAAAATACCTGGATGACCAGCCAAAGCAGAGCAATGAACTTCAGACATCACTCTCTTCTTCCACTGGTCAGGAACATACAACTTTCCACTGGGACAACGCTCAGGTTTGTCCTCCTGGAACTCTTCCAGAGCACGTCTCAAATCGGGTGAGATGGCAGAAAGAACTACCCCTTCGCCTAAGATGGTAGCAGGCTTGGTCACCACAGGAGAATCAGCAAGGAAGCTCCTAGAGAGGGCGTCTGCCTTGACATTCTTTGTTCCAGGAAGAAAAGAAACCACAAAATCAAAACGTGTAAAAAACAAGGCCCACCTAGCCTGTCTAGGGGTCAAGCGCTTAGCAGACTCTAGGTAAATCAAATTCTTGTGGTCAGTGAGGACCATGACTTGATGCTTAGCTGCCTCCAACCAATGTCTCCACTCCTCAAATGCCCATTTCATGGCCAACAGTTCCCTATTCCCCACATCATAGTTACGTTCAGATGGAGAGAACTTTCGGGAAAAGAAAGCACAGGGATTCATTTTAGATGTTACAGGATCCTTTTGGGACAAAACAGCTCCTGCACCAATCTCAGAAGCATCCACATCTACCTGGAATGGAAGTGAGACATCAGGTTGCCGCAAAACCGGGGCGGAGGTGAATTTTCGCTTCAACTCCTGAAAGGAAGAAACAGCCTCCGGAGACCAATTTAACACATCAGCACCCTTTTTAGTCAAATCAGTCAATGGCTTGGTAATACTAGAAAATTTTGCTATAAATTTCCGATAAAAATTAGCAAAACCCAAAAACTTCTGGAGGGCCTTCAAAGAAGTGGGCTGAACCCAATCGTGAATGGCCTGTACCTTGGCCGGGTCCATTTCAATTGTTGACGGGGACAAAATAAATCCCAAAAAAGAAATCCTCTGTACTCCAAAAAGGCATTTAGATCCCTTGACATACAGGGAATTCTCCCTCAAGATCCGGAACACAGTCCGAATATGTTCCACATGAGAATCCCAATCCTTGGAGAAGATCAAAATATCATCCAGATAGATAATCAAAAATTTATCGACAAAATTTCGGAAAATATCGTTCATGAAGCACTGGAAGACAGAAGGGGCATTAGTGAGCCCAAAAGGCTTCACCAGGTACTCAAAATGTCCCTCCGGAGTATTAAACGCCGTCTTCCAGTCATCCCCATGCTTAATGCGAATAAGATTATACGCCCCCCTGAGGTCAAGCTTGGTAAACCAGCAAGCACCTTTAACTCTGGAGAATAGATCAGAAATCAGGGGTAACGGATACTGATATTTAACAGTAATTTTGTTGAGGGCACGATAATCAATACAAGGTCTTAATGATCCATCCTTTTTGGCTACAAAAAAAAAATGGCACCCAAGGGTGACGAGGATGGTCTAATATGACCCTTCTCCAACGCCTCCTTAATATAGGATCGCATAGCCTCGTGCTCGGGTACAGATAAATTGAAGAGCCGACCCATGGGAAATTTACACCCCGGGCTCAGTTCAATTGCACAGTCATAACTCCTATGAGGAGGCAGAGACGCAGACTCATTCTCACTAAATACATCATAAAAGTCCGCCAAATAATCAGGAACATCATGCGACTGAGGAGAGGTGGAAAACACCGGAGCCTCACTAAAGGCACACCGACAACCCCAACTCACCACAGACACAGATTTCCAATCCAAAACTGGATTATGAATCTGTAACCAGGGAAACCCCAGAACAACAGTATCATGCAGATTATGCAACACCAGAAATCTGCAATTTTCTTGATGGTCTTGGGCGACCCGCATTACCACCTGGGTCCAAAACTGGGGTTTATTTTTAGCCAAAGGAGTAGCATCAATTCCCCTCAAAGGGATAGGCGTCTGCAGAGGTGTCATCGGAAATCCACAACGTTTAGCAAAATCCAAGTCCATTAGGTTTAGGGCTGCTCCCGAATCCACAAACGCCTTGGAGGAAAATGTGGACAGGGAGCAGATCAGAGTAATAGCCAGAAGAAACTTAGGTTGAACACCCCCAACAGAAAACGTGTGTGCAAAGCGTTTCTCTCGTTTGGGACAGACAGAAATAATATGCGAGGCATCTCCACAGAAAAAACACAACTTATTACGCCTTCTGAACTCCTGACGCTGCTCTCTGGAAAAAACTCTATCACATTGCATAGGTTCAGACATTTGTTCAACAGGTGGCAACACCTCTCGTGCAGCTTTGCGTTCGCGCAAACGCCGATCAACCTGAATGGCTAATGACATAGAATCGTCAAGACCAGAGGGAACAGGAAATCCCACCATAGTATCTTTTACGGCTTCTGACAACCCCTTCCGAAAGAGAGCAGCCAAGGCATTATCATTCCAGGTAGTAAGTACTGCCCACTTTCGGAATTTTTGACAGTACAATTCTGCAGAATCACGACCCTGGCTCAATGCCAGCAGGGTCTTTTCAGCCTGATCAATGGTATTAGGTTCGTCATACAACAACCCCAAAGCTTGAAAGAATGCGTTCACATTAGTCAGAATAGGATCATCTGGTTTCAAAGAAAACGCCCAATCCTGGGGATCGCCACGCAGCAAAGAGATGACAATTTTAACCTGCTCGCGGAGCTCCCTGACGAGTTAGGCATCAAGGCAAAAAATAATTTAATAATTAATTTAATTAATTTTTTGAAATTCAAAAATTTAGACCGATCCCCAAAAAATACATCAGGTGTAGGAATCTTTGGTTCAGCAGCATGTGAATGAGCAAGGTAGGCGGAAATTCCCCGCACTTCCGCAGCGAGCTGCTCCACATGATCAGACAATTGCTTTATCTCCATTGAGAGAAAAAAAAATTCCCCCTACGGCCTCAGAGATATAGAGGAAAAAATATACACTTTTTTTTTTTTTTACAATTCTTTCCTGCTATTGAGTACCCTAGAATCTGCGGTATGGCGGGTGATTCTGTTATGAATGAGTCACCGTAGGAGGCAAAAGCAGAAATACAAGCTAAGTCCAGAAAACCAGAGAAGTTGGCAACTATCAGATTGCAGACCCGTGAACCTATCAACACAACTAGCAGTAGCCGTGGGGGGTTCCTACGATGCCCTAGACCCCTCGATCACAGCCGCAGAAATACATAGGCCTAAAGAAAGAAAGGGGAAATATAAACTGCCCCAGAGCAGACCCCAAAGCAATAGGCAGCCCCCAACATATAATGACGGTGAAGCAAGATGAAAATACTAACACAGACAGAAAGATAGACTGAGCAAAGACGGGGCCCCAAAACTACCTAGATAGGAAAGGACAGGAAGGCTGCTGTCTGCAATCTGCCAAAACCCTATCAAAGACATAAGCCAACCAGCTGATATGAAAAAGGCCCTGAAGCAGCTAGGCTTCAAAAACTGAATCAGCACTCAGGTATTTTCAGAAGACAAAGCTAAATGAATTCAGCACACCCCAGCAGGGAATGGCAGAAATCCAGAAAAACAAGGCAAAAACAAAGTCAAAGCACAAAAGCAAAAGGCCGAGCAGCAAACTTAGCTTTGGAGGAGCAGGAATTCACACTGGTCTCCAAGGATCCCACAGAGAAATCACCCGCAGGGCAGAAGGGCGTCGGCAGCATTATATCCAGTCCGTAACTCCACTCAGCCAGTCACAATCATCAGCCTCAGGTGTTTGACAATCAGGCTCACTACCTTTCTTTACCAGAAGAGGGAGTTCCTCGAGCCTCAGTAATGAAGGGGAAAATGAACTCACAACAGTAGCCCCATCAGCCGCTCCAGTGCTCACTGTGCTGGAGGCTGCTTCAATCCTGGTATGTAGCTCACTCCACCTGGTGCTCAAAGGACTGGCGTCAGAGGCCAGAATAAACTTAAACAGTTCAACTTTATTTTCCTCAGGACACAGCACATCCAATCTGCCTTTAGGACTCTCAACACGATACCAGCAATACATCTTCTTCAGCACTTAACTTCTTCAGTTACACTTGGGTGGACCACAAAATGACAACGGAATGAGGAGCCCGGTGAAAACAGCACTTCGACCTCTCTTCCTGCAACTGACTTCAGCCCACGAAGGTACCCGTCTACTAGGTCATTCTCCCCCTTTTGGTTATCCTGTCCGTGCACTCTCCGGTGGCCCACTTGACTACATGAACAGCTCCCACACTCTGGCTGTCGTCTCCACAGGGACTCTTCCACTGATCTCCCTGGCTCAACAGTTCCCAGATCCAGGCTGTCTTCTCCCCAGTGGCTCTCCCACTGGCTGCTGCTGTAGGCTCCAGGCACCAAACTCTTCTCCTCTACTAAGGATGGCTGAGTGACTCTGCTTTCTGACTAGTACCAGAGGCTTCCCCTGACTGAACTGACTAAACCATGAAATCTATCTCCACTCAGTTACCAGTTAACCACTCCTCTGATGTCCCCCTAGTTAACCCTCTAGTGTCCTCCTAGTGGCTCCGATATAAATAGGTTCAGTGCCCCCATCTTGTGTCCATTCTCTATAACTACTCTATCTCTACCAAATATATCTATATAATGCCATATGGCCGCAAACACATATGCAGGTTTCATATGTGTTTGCAGGTTACATATAATGCACTCAAACATGTCAATCATAACAAGGTAAACAATGACAGCAATATCTACAGGGCTAGACCCTGGCACCTCCTTACATACCCCCTTCCAAAAACCATTGCCGTCACCGGCAATGCAACAGCAACATAGACATATTAAACTCTCTATATTTTACAAGGATACTCCACACAGGGAGAGCAATAATGTCCATTTTTCTCAATGAGGTAGGAAAGAATAAAAGTAGTGTCCACATTTTTGTAACACGATGACGCATGTGTCCATATCAAAATTCTTCTGCCAGAAGGGTGCCCTTACTCCTTCCTTTGAGGGGAGCACAACTTATTTACATACTACAAACTGGTGTGCTGAAACAGTCCTTCCAGGCACATCGTCAGTCCATCTTTATAACATATCCACATTTTAGCAATTCTTAAAGGGGTACCGCCCCTTCCTTGGCATACAGCACAGTCCAGTGCTACATGTGCGGGCTACCTGGTAATAAAATGCAGTCTGTTGCTGCAGCCGCATTTGGTCCCAAAGTCCATGGACCTATGGCCCCATAAAAGGCAAGTCCTATGAGTCAGTAGTAGTCCTGCAATTTGAGTGCAACAGGCACCATAGAAAAACACACAAAATAACAGTTTTCAAAACAGGGTCCCGTAGACCGTCATAGGCCCTGGCATCTCCTTACAACTATACGTAACTCATACCCGTTACCTCTTATTCTTGAAATGTTTAATCATCTAGCGGGGGCCAAGAGGTTTTCTAAACTGAATCTGCGAGGAGTATATAACCTTATACATGTTTGTCGGGGTGATGAGTCGAACATTGCCTTCAATACTCCTAAGGGTCATTTTGAGAATTTAGTGATGCCAATTGGTTTAACCAATGCTCCTGCTGTATTTCCGAACTTCATAAATTATATTTTTCCTTCTTTGGTGGGTAGATTTGTGGTGATATACTTGGATGATATTTTTGATCTACCCAGGTTCTCGTGAGGAGCATTGGGAGCATGTTCAATATGTTCTTCAGGTTCTTTGTGACAATCATTTGTTTGGCAAACTAGAGAAGTGTTAATTTGAGGTGCAGCAGATTAATGTTTTTGGGCCATATGGTTTCTGCTGGAGGTACAGGACATCCTTGATTATGTGCAGCCTGCTACTCATAAAGCTGTAGGATAGGTGAGGGGAGTGATGATCCATCAGGAATGGGGGGTGACCCACTTCTTACCGCCGACAGACACGAGACTGAGACAGGAGTAATATTCAACAGGTCCGTTTTTATTGGCCGCCTCTCTGACGACCGATGCAATTCTTCACAGGAATTTCACAGTCCTATGGCTCACAGACCCGGGTAACTTCACTTCTTATTTTTACCGTTGTGGTGTCCTTTGTGGCTCTCCTCACTGTGGCTGCCCTAGGCACATCCACCACAGCGCTTCACCAATCAAAGTACACCGTCCACTTGGTATCCCCAGACCATCTCCGTCTGTGACTACTGTCCTTTGGGTCACCCCCGTGACCGTCTCAACCGTCAGTTACTCTCTGAAGGCTTTTACTGTCTTTCTCTCTATGGCAGATCCTCCTCTCTAGTGAGCATCCCCTGGCTGACTGGACCTTCCAGAACCTTCCCTCAGCCTTTATACTCCCAGTCCTGGTAGCTCCGCCCACTATCACCTGACAGTTACCTTGACCAATGGCAGTTACACTGTCACTCTCCAACACTCCCCACTGCCCTCTAATGGTCAAACTGCAACACAGCACCCCTTTCTCTTTATCTCAGCGTCCCTGTACCTACACTGCTCTGTCCCTCTGCCTCTCACCACAGGCAGACCTTTCTGTCAGTTCAACCTCCCCACAAAGCTTTACAGAGGTTCTTTGATTTCACTAATTATTATCATAAGCTAATTAAAACCTTCTCAGTCATAGTGAAACATCTTACATATACAGTATGACTAAGACAGATGCTGACTTTACCTCTTGGTCCTCTGTTGAAGCTTTTGCTGTTCTCAAATTAGCCTTTTCAAAAGCTCCGGTCCTCAGTCAACTCATTTTGATTTGCCTTTTGTGGTTGAGGTAGACGCCTCTTCTGTAGGGATGGGTGTTGTTCTTTCACAAAAGAAGGATGGTTAAGTTCATTCTTGTGCATTTTTTTCTCCGAAATTCTAACAAGCAGAGTCCAACTATGATATAGGTGATGGGGAACTCTTGTCGATTAAGAGAGCTTTTAAAGAATGGATACAGGTTTGATTGGGCTAGGCATAAGAGTAATGGTCATTCCTGATCACAAAAATTTACTGTATGTTGATGCTGCTAAGTGAATGAATACTAGACAAGCCAGGTGGGCTCTTTTTTTGCTCAGTTTGATTTCTCTGTGACATATCTCCCTGGTACTAAGCATGATAAGGTGGATGCCTTATCACATAGTTTTGTTCCGAAAGTTCTTAAGGCGTGGTGGGTGCTTTAGGTATCAATCTCAGACAGCGCATTATGGAGGATCATGATGAGGCAGTAGAGAGCTTGCCACCCAGCAAGTTTTTTGTGCCTTCCTCTCGTCTAACTGATCTCCTCAGTGAGGTACATGACTCAGCGTTGGCTGAACATGCTAGATCCTCTGGCACCTGGAGAGCTGTTTCCAGGTCTTTTTGATGAGTGAGGAGATGAGCAAACTTGTACAGAAAACATTCGCCAATCTCAAATTCGACATGAATGTTGCACATTCGGATTCATGTTTGGATTCTGGAGCATTTTCTTCAAAATCTGCAAAATTCAGCCAAAGTTCAGTAAATGCTGTCATCTATTCCGGTCATATACATGTTGGAGCTTAGAATAGTGTGAGGGAGGAGGTGGTGGTCCCACAGGAAGAGGAGGAAGCAGAGGAGGATGCGGAAAAGATAACAATATCTCTAAGCTCCGGACTGACGTTACAAAGGCGGGTGCCTGACAAACTGTTAGTGAAGGTGCAGAAACCAAGGAAAAAATGGAGGAGGACAAGGAGGAAGAGGTGATGGGCACTCAACAGTCAGGAGATGAAGAGGATAATAATCCCCTCTCTGTTGTCCGTGGTTGGCAGGCGGTGCCGGATGAAGCAAGCTTGAGTGTTACCCCGCCGAAAAATATCACACCATGGAATTGGACTTATTTATGTGCCCGACACCTGATTGCCTTCTTGCTGCATTATCTGCAATATGATGCCCGTATTCTTAGGATTAGAAATAATGCTGATTACTAGGTTGCCACTCTGTTAGATTCACAGTACAAGAGTTTATTTTTCCAGATGCTTTCCCCCTGGAAAGGGACGCACACATGTTGAAGTATTTGAAACAAGCTTGTAGACAATCTTAAGAGTTGTTTTCCACAAGATAGCAGTGAGGCACACAGAGTGCATTGCAGTTTTAGACTTACAACCCCAGGAACATTGAGTTGTCAATGCAAAAACAGCAGCAGCAACAGTGTAAGTGGCAGAAGCAATTTTTTTGAGTCGTTTTACACATTTTTTACAACATCCTGTGCACCAGCAGAACAGAATACAAGTCTGACACATAGTGAGTGACTGGAGAGGATGGTACAAGAGTATCTTGAGCTCAATATCGATGCTATCAGAGGTGGTTTGGACCCTTTTACATTTTGGTCTTCAAAAATGGAAGTCATGCTTTGGAGGTTTTGTCATGTCTGGCAGCCAGCATTCTTTCAGAACGTGTCTTCAGCCCTGCTGGTGGTGTCCTGACAGATAAACGCATTCGGCTGTCCCCTGAAAGTGTAGACTAGTTACCATTCATCAAGATGAAAAATTCATGCATCTCCAATGACTTTTGCACCCCAGATAGCGAAGACTAGGTCATAGTGTAGTTTTCAGTGTGCTGCATTGATCTTGCATTATTGCAGTCTGTGTGTTAGGCATCAGATTTCTGTCGCTGCACAGCGAGAATCCTGAGCCTTACTTCCAGCCGTCTCCTATTTCTCTCTCAGCAAACTCGTCGGTCCAGGCGTTCTGCCCAGACCAGCTCCGTGGGTTTGCTTGCTGCTGCCACCTCTGGCACATGTATGGCAATACATGCTGCTCAGCAGCGAGAATCTCCAGGGACTAAGTCCTCATGTCAGGCCACTGAGCATGCCCGTGGAGATCGAAGGTCACGTGCTCAAGTCCTGCTCGTGTTCGGATTGGCCCATCCGAGAAGCCAGGAAGGTCCCGGACACTCGCGGCTATAAATGGTTTGCATGGCCACTCGGCCATGCGCTAGGATAGACTGTATTTACAGACTATGTGGAGTGAGTGATGTATGCACGTATGAATGTCTCTGGTGAATGACTCATTAAGAAACCCCTACCCTTGGTACACATGTGTTGTGCAGCCTAGCCTGCTAGTGCCCAGGCTTAGGTGTACTGTAGGTAGGACAGAGGTTGAGTCAGGCATCAGTCCTCACCAGGGACTCGGCACGCCTCAGTGCATGTGCTCCACTTCATAGCCAGCGTCTATAGCGGCGCTCGTGGCAGCGACACTGCGTGCTCAGTGGGCCTAGAAGGACTCTAACCCCATGTCCTTGGGGTAGAGTTCTGTGGCCGTACACTATGGGCTCTTTGGGCCGGGCATCTACGTTCAGCGGTTGTGCGACTCTGTGCATTAACAGAGTTTGCACCTCTTCACATTGGGTGACATAACCCACGTGTGACTGTTTTTTCACCGCTCTATTCTTCCGCCATTACCTAGCAGCAGTGTACCACCTCTGCACGGTGGACCCCGGGCTGCGAACGCACCTACTATTATTTTATAATTTGGTGCATTCCGCCAGCCCTAACACTGTGACACCTGTGGTGTAATGACCCCTGTGTCTGCTAGGGAACGCTGTGTGGATGTCCCAAGAGAGAGGATGAGTGGCATAATCCTGAAGGACCGTTATGTGTCTTAAGGTGGGTGGCCTTGAGATGGAGACTGATGTGTGTGTTGATCAGCAGTGATATTGCTGAAGTGCTGTGTCAATGTGTCAGGGAGAAGTCTGCAGGTAACTGGGGAGACGGGTGGACCCAGTTACCTACAAACCCACCCAGGGGGTGTGTTTAAGGACGCTATTGCAAAGAGTGTGTGAATGGTTCAAGAACCTGTGATGAGGTCATAGCCATGTGACCTGGTGGGCGTAGCTACATACCATATATGGTGGCCAGGGAAGGTCAAATGTGGTGAATGCTGGGACCTGGTTGGTCCAGTGTGGAAGGTCCCGCTGAGATGGGGCTTCCTGGCTAACAGCCTGTGAAGTGGCTGTGAGTAATGGCGACGTGTGCCTGTTAGTTCCCTGGAGGGAATGAACGTGTGCAGCATGGTGAAGCAGCATGAGGAAACCCTGACAGAGTGAGATAACTTGGTGGCTAGAAAGCCTGCGCATTGAACAGTGCATAACTTGTATGACTATAGGATAACAGAGCTGAACTCTGTAATGGACGCTATGCTGACTATATGCTGTTTCCTGTTGCTTTGATGGTTTATGATGCTGAATAAACCGAAGGGACTATGATTGTTTTATGGAAAACCCGTGCCGGATCTGTTTTTTTGTGGCTGCAAGCGAGGGATCCCCTATGTGAATGAGAGCGCTACCTCACACACCTTTGTTGTGGCTTCTGTGGCTGCTGCTGATGTTACTTACAAGTGCCTTGGTGGCGCAACATTTAGAAGGTGTGTCCACCGCTGTTACTTTTTCAAGTTGCCTTTTTTTAAGCACCTAATATTCCTCCTATTCATCCTCCTTTTGCTAACATTCTGAGTCACGACAAGCTGCATTTTTGGTAAATGGAGACTCTGATTCAGGTCTCCATGTTGTCTCATGTAGTGGCAGGGGTATCAGAGCCCCATTACACTTTTTCTACTCTGAGGGAATTGATGCCACTTTAGGGGTGTGTGCCAATCAATTTTTGAAATGTGGAGACTCCAAGTTAGGTCATCATCTGGTGGGTTGCCTGTAGTGGAGAGAGAGGGTCTCACAGCACCAGTCCTACACCTGTCATTCATCCACCTCTTACTAATAAATTTGTGAACCAGAAATGCTAGGCCAGGCCCTATCCTATACATCCATGCTGTGTCATTATAAAATTTCTACTGAGGTTCAATGGATGCCATTTTTCCTACTGTGTGCTCCTAATTTATGGAAACGTTGTGACTCCAAGTTGGGTCTCCTTCATGTGTGTTGCCTGAATTTGACAGGGCTCCCAGCACAGTAGGCCTACACCGGTCCCTCACCCACCTCTTAATTTCAACTTAGTTTTAAAGCTGTAAATGCTAGCCCAAACCCTGTCTCATGAATGGCCCATGCCTGACTGCTGCACCATTATAACATTTCTACTGTGGGTCAATTACTGCCACTTTTCCTGGTGTCTGCCCCTAATTTTTGGAAATGTTTGCTCCAAGCTGGGTCTCCTTCATGTGTGTTGCCTGAATTTGGCAGGGCTCTCAGAGCACCAGGCCTACACCTGTCACTCATCCACCTGTAACTGATCAATATTTCAGCTAAAAAAGCTGATCCAAGCCCTGTCCCATGCATCCATGCTGAGCAGTTATAATATTTGTACTCCGAATCAATTATGTCATTTTTCCTGGTGTCTGCCTCTAATTTGAGCTGTTTTCACAACTTTTGAGCCCCCCTTATAGTGTTGTCTATGAGTTTGGTTTTGCCTCCCATTGAATTCAGTGGGGTTCGGAAATGTTCGGCATAGGTTAGCTCATCTGTTGAAGAGTGCTTGAAAAGATGTGGATCAGTATGTCTGTACATGCAGGATTTGCACAAGGTCTAAAGCCTCTCGCCAGGCCCTGGCAAGGTTTCTTTTGCCTAACGATGTTCTGCTTCAACCTTGAACCCACTTATTAATGGATTTTGTCACAAATTTACCTAATTCTGGTGGTAATACTGTGCTATGTGTGGTGGTTGACTGTTTAAGTGAGATGATTCACTTGGTTCCTCTACCAAAATTGCCTACAGCTAAAGGGTTACCTACTTTGTTTTTCTCCCACATTGTTAAACTATATGGTGTTTTATTATTTACGATAGAGGGCTTTAGTTTGTGGCTAGCTTTTGACATTGCTTTTGCTCTAGGTTGGGAATTAAGCTTTCATTCTCTTCAGGTTATCATCATCCCATGATGGTCAGATGGAGAGAATGAACCAAATGAACCAGGAACTGTAACTATACTTTACTTAAGATGTTTTGTCACATCTAATTAAGAGGATTGGGTGAGTTTTCTTTCCCTGGCTGAGTTCGCACTCAATAAACGCACCTCCACTGCTACCCGTACTTTGCTTTTTTTTGTTGGTGTCGGGGTTTCCATCCTGTTTTCGGAGATTTTTCTGGTTTGCAGTCTGCGTTTCCAGAGGAAGAAAGATAAGATTTTTGTAATTCACTTCCACAAGGACTTAGCAAAATCGCAGTCACTGGCATAGTAAAAGGCTGTCAAAAATAAAAAAATAAATCCTTACATTCAATGATCATCTTTTCTGTCTCTCCGCTCCTCATCGCTACCCGTCCGGTCCGTGTTGTATTTTATTGTATTGCCATCAGCGGCTCTGAAACCTGGGGTTGTCACATTAAAAGGAAGCTCCCAGGTTTAATAGACCAGGGAGGGTTCTGTTTATGCGTCTGCAAAGATTGTGGCCCATGTCAAGATGTCATGACTGAGCAAAGGAGAAGAGAGGTGAGAGGTGATTTTAAGATTTTTTTTTTACATTTTTTCATTCTATGTTTATTATGATCTGTTGTCTGGAGAGGCCCCAGTGTACAGTTTACACAGAGCATTATGTTCAGTGATGAAGCAAACTTTTTTAGGTGGGCCATTTATACAGTCATATGTTAAAGTTTGGGCACCCCTATTAATGTTAACCTTTTTTCTTTCTAACAATGTTGGTTTTTGCAACAGCTATTTCAGTTTCATATATCTAATAACTGATGGACTCAGCTATATTTCTGGATTCAAATAAGGTTTATTGTACTAACAGAAAATGTGCAATCTCCATTTAAACAAAATTTGACCGGTGCAAAAGTATGGGCACCTCAACATAAAAGTGACATTAATATTTCGTAGATCCTCCTTTTGCAAAAATAACAGCCTCTAGTCGCTTCCTGTAGCTATTAATGAGTTCCTGGTTCCTGGATGAAGGTATTTGTGACCATTCCTGTTTACAAAACAATTCCAGTTCAGTTAAGTTTGATGGTCGCCGAGCATGGACAGTCCGCTTCAAATCATCCCACAGATGTTCAATGATATCCAGGTCTGGGGACTGGGATGGCCATTCCAGAACATTGTAATTGTTCCTCTGCATGAATGCCTGAGTAGATTTGGAGCGGTGTTTTGGATCATTGTCTTTCTGAAATATCCATCCCCTGCGTAACTTCAACTTCGTCACTGATTCTTGCACATTATTGTCAAGAATCTGCTGATACTGAGTTGAATCCATGCGACCCTCAACTTTAACAAGATTCCCTTGTGCCGGCATTGGCCACACAGCCCCAAAGCATGATGGAACCTCCTCCAAATTTTACTGTGGGTAGCAAGTGTTTTTCTTGGAATGCTGTGTTTTTTAGCCTCCATGCATAACGCCTTTTTGTATGACCAAACAACTCAATCTTTGTTTCATCAGTCCACAGGACCTTCTTCCAAAATGTAACTGGCTTGTCCAAATGTGCTTTTGCATACCTCAGGCGACTCTGTTTGTGGCGTGCTTGCAGAAACGGCTTCTTTCGCATCACTCTCCCATACAGCTTCTCCTTGTGCAAAGTGCGCTGTATTGTTGACCGATGCACAGTGACACCATCTGCAGCAAGATGATGCTGCCGGTCTTTGGAGGTGGTCTGTGGATTGTCCTTGACTGATCTCACCATTCTTCTTCTCTGCCTTTCTGATATTTTTCTTGCCACTTCTGGGCTTAACAAGAACTGTACCTGTGTTCTCCCATTTCCTTACTATGTTCCTCACAGTGGAAACTGACAGGTTAAATCTCTGAGACAACTTTTTGTATCCTTCCCCTGAAAAGCTATGTTGAATAATCTTTGTTTTCAGATCATTTGAGAGTTGTTTTGAGGAGCCCATGATGCCACTCTTCATAGGAGAATCAAATAGGAGAACTACTTGCAAGTGGCCACCTTAAATACCTTTTCTCATGATTTTATACACCTGGCTATGAAGTTCAAAGCTCAATGAGGTTACAAAACCAATTTAGTGCTTCAGGAAGTCAGTAAAAAGTAGTTAGGAGTGTTCAAATCAAGAAAATGATAAGGGTGCCCATACTTTTGCACTGGTCAAATTTTGTTTAAGTGCAGATTGCACATTTTCTGTTAGTACAATAAACCTCATTTGAATCCAGAAATATAACTGAGTCCATCAGTTATTAGATATATGAAACTGAAATAGCTGTTGCAAAAACCAAAATTGTTATAAAGAAAAAAGGTTAAAATTAATAGAGGTGCCCAAACTTTAACATATGACTGTATATGGATACACCTAAATAATATGGGAATGGTTGGTGATATCAACTTCCTCTTTGTGGCACATTAGTATATGGGAGGGGAAAAACCTTTTTCAAGATGGGTGGTGACCATGACGGCCATTTTGAAGTCGTCCATTTTGGATCCAACTTTATTTTTTCCAATGGGAAGAGGGTCATGTGACACATCAAACTTTTTGAGAATTTCACAAGAAAAACAATGGTGTGCTTGGCTTTAACGTAACTTTATTCTATCATTAGTTATTTCCAAGTTTCTCTTTGTTTACAGCCATTGACATGTCGCAGAGGTTAACACGTGAGGAGGGGATAGAAATTGTGTTGATGTCTGGTGAACGCAGTACCCGGGTCATTGCAGCAGATTTCTATGCAAGACATCCTACGCATGAAAACTGTCACCATTCCCATTTTATTTAGGTGTATCCATATAAATGGCCCACCCAAAAAAGTTTGCTTCATCACTGAACATAATGTTCTGTGTAAACTGAGGGTCCCGTTCCAATTTTTGTTTTGCCCATTCTGCAAATTCAGCGCCAATCTGGGTCATCAACGATTCCCATTTTATTTCGGTGTATCCATATAAATGGCCCACCCTGTATAATAAAGGACATTAAATCTGTAGATAATTACTTTATTAACCTTTTAATGGCGGCTGTTAATGGTATTTAAACCACAGCGCTGATTTTGATGGTGCTAAGATTTAAGGTTATAGTGCCCCCCCGAGTCAGAATTTCTCCGGGATCTTGGCTGCCGTGGGTAGCCAAGACCCCAGAGAACATGATTCAGGTCGGTTTTTACCGACCCCGGTGTTGAGATTAAAAAATTAGGGGCGAAAAGATAATTTTTGTGGAAAAAATGTGATTTTTGATTTTCACTGCTCTATGTTATTAATTTGGGGGTTCATAGTGCTCACCACACATCTAGATAAGTTCCTTGGGGGGTCTAGTTTCCAAAATTGTGTCACTTGTGGGGGGTTTCCACTGTTTAGGCACATTAGGGGGCTCTCCAAACGCGACATAGCGTCCAATCTCAATTCCAGCCAATTCTGGATTGAAAAAGTCAAACGATGCTCCTTCCCTTCCGAGCTCTACCGTGCACCCACACCAGGTATGGAATGGGGCTGAAATTCAGCCCTGGCATTTGAAATCACACAGGCCTATGTTGTCCCCGTCCTCAAGAGCCAGATGGGATATATAGCTAATATAAGATAAGATAATCCTTTAATCGTCCCACCATGGGGAAATTCAGAGCATTACAGCAGCAAGGCAGGAACAAGTACAGATACAGATGCATAAAGGCATTACATTGACAGTAGGTAGGTACATATACGAAAAAAAAAAAATGTAACCGGACTGTCACAACTTTGGATCTATCAGTTCTCTGTTTGGGTCGTTCTCCGTTTTGGACAGTGCTGGTTATACAGCCTAACTGCAGCAGGAAGGAAGGACTTTCGATAGCGCTCCCTCTCACATTTAGGATGAAGTAGCCGGTCACTGACAGTACTGCACATCTTTGTCACGGTCTCATGCATGGGATGGGAATCATTCTGCACCATGTAGCTCACCTTGGCCAGTATTCTCCTGTCGCCTACTTCCTGAACTGGATCAAGGGGGCATCCCAGGACAGAGCTGGCCCTTCTAATCAGTTTGTCCAGCCTATTCCTGTCCCTGGTTGATATGCCACTAGCCCAGCACGCCACACCAAAGAAGATGGCTGATGCCACAGCAGAGTTGAAGAAGGATGCAAGGAGTGCCCCCCTAACTCCAAAGGCTCTCAGCCTTCTGAGCAGATAAAGCCTGCTTTGGCCCTTCCTGTACACTGCATCCAAGTGATGGGCCCAGTCAAGCTTATTATTGAGGATCACACCAAGGTACTTATAGGTGTCGACTATCTCAATGTCATTTCCCTGAATGTTCACCACTACTGGTGGATTTTTGCCCTTGCCCTGGATGTAGGAAAGCAAGATTTACTACAAGACCAATATTTCTATGATACCCGTGGCCTGCTGGTTTAAGTGACATAGTCAGCGAATTGGGGTGCTCTGTCACAACTCTAACAGTATAGGTGTCTTGAGAACACTGATTCTGTTAGCAGCGTAGCAGCCCATGACCAGAAAGGCCCTTCTGGCATTTGCAAGAATTGCCAGATGACCAGTCCGGCCCTGGCCCAAACAGTGGCATATCGGCGTATACAGGAGAAACTGCACAACAAATTTTGTGGTTCATTTTCTCTTTTTACACTTGTGAAAATAAAAAAAATTGGTTCTGAAGCTACTTTAGTTTTACACTAGCATTCGGCAGAGCTGCGGAGGGATGCGTAGTTCCTCTGTAAAGCTCCGCCCACTGCCGCCCTTCCTCCGGTCAGCTCCGCCTAGGTCTGCATGCGGCCTGTGTACCTATCTTTAAAATTGGGTACGCAGGCCATGCGGATGAATGCGGATGTGTCAGCATGCGCTGTTTTGATGCTGCGGCGACCTGCATCGAACGTAACATGGCCTTCATACCCAATGTTAAAGATAGGTCGGCAGAATGCATGCAGATGTAGGCGGAGCTGACTGGAGGAGGTGCGGCATTGGGTGGAGCTTCATAGAGGAACTACGCAGCCCTCCAGAGCTCTTCCGAACGCTAATGTGAAGCTAGCCTAAAATGTTTGTGAAAAAAAGTTAAATGTTCATTTTTTTCTTTCCATGTTGCTTCAGTTCCTGTGAAGCACGTACAGGGTTAATTAACTTTTTGAATGTGGTTTTGAGCACCTTGAGAGGTCCAGTTTTTAGAATGGTGTCACTTTTGGGTATTTTCTGTCAAATAGACCCCTCAAACTGACTTCAAATGTGAGGCGGTCCCTAAAAAAATGGTTTTGTAAATTTTGTTGTGAAAATAGGAAATCGCCCTTATAACTTTCTAACAAAAAAATATTTTGTTTCCAAAATTGTGCTGATGTAAAGTAGACATGTGGGAAATGTTACTTATTAATTATTTTTGTGACATAGTTCTCTGATTTAAGGGCATAAAAATTAAAAATGTGAAAACTGCAAAATTTTAAAAATTTTCCTCATATTTCCATTTTTTCATAAATGAACGCAAGTCATATTGAAGAAATTTTACCACTAACATGAAGTACAATATGTCATGAAAAAAACAATCTCAGAATCACTGGGCTCCATTAAAGTGTTCCAGAGTTATTACCTCATAAATTGACAGTGCTCAGAATTGTAAAAATTGGCCTGGTCATTATGTAGCAAATTGGCTCTGTCACTAAGGGGTTAATCAAATTTTATGGAAAAAGATGTGTGATCAGGGAAATTTGAATTTTGTTTGATCTGCTCATCTCTAGAACAGAAAAATTTGTGTGTTTGTGGCAGTAGCACTAAGACCAACGAAATAATACTACCAAATTGCATTCAGGCAACATTATACAGCACGTATAGACCAGTGCCATATCGCTGCCAAAAAATGAAGGGATACTGTACACAACTAGTGCCAAAATATCCAAAAAGTACCAAATAGTATCATAAGATGCCAGCACCTCCGTAAAATGATACTCATCAAACGTACAAACATTGAAGTTTGTAGCTCAGGGGCGTTTATGTGCTGCTCGGGAACACCCTAAGTCAATCTTTAGCACCCACTTTTGGGTGGAAATTACATACACCCTGCTCCATTTTGCCTCGGGTGAGTGCTGAATTTGTAGGATTGTAACTAGGGATGAGCGAGTATACTCGTTAGGATTCGGTACTCGGCGAGTAATGTGGTACTCGCGGTACTTGAATCCTGGCGAGTAAATTTCACTACTCGCCTCGCAATATTCGGCACAGCCCAGCAATGTCCCGCACAGCCCGGCACAGTCCCCACACAGCCCAGCACAGTCCCACACAGCCTGACACAGTCCCTGCACAGTCCCCGCACAGCCCAGCATAGTCCCTGCACAGTCCCGCACAGCCCGGCATAGTCCCGCACAGCCCGGCACAGTCCCAGCACAGTCCCCGCACAGTCCCGCACAGCCTGGCACAGTCCCCGCACAGTCCCCCGCAGCCCAGCACAGTCCCGCACAGTCCCACACAGTCCCACACAGTCCCTGCACAGCCTGGCACAGTCCCCGCACAGTCCCCCACAGCCCAGCACAGTCCCGCACAGTCCCGCACAGTCCCCGCACAGCCCGGCATAGTTCCGCACAGGCCGGCACAGTCCCAGCACAGTCCCCGCACAGCCCAGCACAGTCTCGCACAGCCCAGCACAGTCCCCGCACAGTCCCCGCACAGCCCGGCCAGTCCCTGCACAGCCCAGCACTGTCCCACACAGCCCAGCACAGTCCAGGACAGCACGGCACAGTCCCCGCACAGCCCAGCACAGTCCCGCACAGGCCAGCACAGCCCCGCACACACACACAGCCCAAATACTCGCATTTCCCATAGGCTTACATTGGACTCGCTACTCATTACGAGTACCCAAGTATTAGGAGGTACTCGTAACGAGTACAGCGAGTCCGAGTATTTCACTACTCGCTCATCCCTAATTGTAACTGAAAAATTAGGAAAGTCTTAGCACACTCAGGATTGTTGGGAGCTATACCTTTTTCAGCCATATACAGTATGTGAATTTGTCTCAGCTTTAGCTGTGGATTTGTCCTACATTTCAGGCTATTTCCACATGGATTTTTTTGTGCAGTAAGTGGATGAGATTTGGTAAATTTTGCCATCACTCTGTATTAGGATGTGGATTTTCATCTGAGAAAATTTAGACAAGAAATTCAGCCTTGTGTGAACGTGCTTTTCGCTACCATCTGAGCTCCCACGATGCAATGAAACAGGCAACCAGCGGAATTTTAAATTTGTCTTTAGGCAAAAATGTAGAAGAAAAGCAAAATAAGTGAAAAGTTCCTAAAGCGTAAACTATCTCCTTAATTGTGAATCTCTTTAAAAAAGAAGAAGAAGCCATATGTGGCTGTGATTTATCTGGTGTGCGCCGTTCTCTCCCTACGAGGATCGTTGTCATTCATAGCACTTGTGTCTTGACACTGAAATAACAGACCCCTGCCCTATAATTGTTAAACTCAGCTGGTTTTAAAAACCCATCATTCTGTTTGTCATGAGCCGCCTGTACACGCTGGCCCTTGTCCTTGGCTGTATAGGCAGAAAGTTGTCAAAGGCCCTTTTTTGGCCTCTAAAAAAAAAAAAAATCAATTTCAATCAACATGGAGTGTAATATTATCAAATGTCAACCAGCGCGGTCGTAGGCTTTGAAAATTATCCTTGACAGCTTCTTGTCGAGTTAATTAAGTGCTACCAAAAAAAAGGCAAAATATCTCAAATTGCAGTTCTCGTTCTCCGTTCTTCACAGGCCGTATTGACAGCTTGGAGAAAAAGATTACCTCTGGGGTTTTATTGATAGGTCTTTGCCTGATATTGGAATGATTGCTCGGCAGATAAATCACATTTAGATTTCTTAGTAATTGAAGAGGATTGATTGAATTGTTAGGACAGTCCCAGAGGGAGTTCTTCACCCTCCTGTGTTGTGCAGAGGTTAGCACGGGAGAAAGGACCTCTTCTGACAAGACTGATAAAGCTTTAATTGTTGGCATGATGGGGGCGGTGGATCGGGGGTGTCCTGTCGGTGACAAGGTGGTCATGAACACAATGAAGTGCTGATTGATAGGGGAAGGCACCGCTATGGGATAATCCATATGTTTAAAGCGGCCGTTCAGCGCACCATGGAAACTACTTTATATTAATGCTGCTTGTAGATACAGATTTTGCTAAACCTGAAAGATATCCATCAGTTCTTTGCGTGCATCTTAAAGGGAATCTGTCAGTAGAATCAACCCAAAAATGGGCATAGAAAGTTGAATAAAATGACACCCTGGTATCTGTGATCCCATTTCTTATTCCAGAGAAATCCATGCTTTTCTTAATATGTAAATGAGCTGTTAAGATCTATGGGCTGGACATAGATCTCCCCAAGAATCTGCCATTACAAGTTTGATGTCACAATCCATTTTTGGATCTGTAGCAGATTTTTGCTTGGTATATATAAACTTTTTTCCTTTCAGGCCATCGGGGGTTAACATCAGTTTTCCCCCCCGTGGCCGCTGGTGTAATTACATTGCTAGGTGATTTTGCTGATGTTGCTGGTGACCGCTCCCACCTGCCTTTAAAAGGTGAACAGGTGCAGCAGCTAGCTGTTGGTAATGTACTTCATTTTGATACCAACCGTGGTGAAGACTGGATCTACCTGGTGCAGTGGTGGTTCAGCTTATCAGGAGCAGTGGTGCTTCAGCTGAATGCTGATCGGGTGCTTTGCTTTATAGTTGATTTAACCCCATGGTGTCTGCTTTATCTTTCCTTGTGTGTTATTGGTGCAGGTCACTTTTTTCCCTGTCTCACCTCCTGGGGAGGGGGTTGGGGGTTTAGCTCAGGGCTAAACAGGAGATAGGGACAGGTTGGAGACTTGGGTCTCACTATCATCAAGTGTACCCCCAAGTTAAGGAAAGTCAGGGCACCTCCTTAGCCTGAGGGGCAGTTCAGGGGCCCAGGTTCCACGTCCCCTGTTTTCCCACTACTGCCCCGTGACATTTGAGACATGTAGATTAGGAGAGCAGACTGACAGTTCTTACATGTCTCACACTGGTAACACCTCCTTTAATTTAAAATAAGCTCTGGAGGCAGATTCTCAGGGAGATCTATGTCCAGCCCATAGATCTTAATGTTGGCATATGCAACAGAAATTGATTTATCGTTTATGTAAATTAGGACTTTACACTAGCCTGACAGCAGATGGCGATAGTGTGAAGTTAAATGTTTGCTGTATTGTGGAGAGGGAAGTTCTCTGTTGTTGATGTTTAGTTTTACTTTCGCTTTTGACTGTATTATGCCAGCAGCACGGGCTGTGTGCTTCTGAATTCTTATCTCATTTTTACCCTTAAGGCCTGTTTCACACATCAGTTTTTTATGTCAGTTGTAATCCGCCAAAATGGTGGAAAACGGATCAGCCTGTGTACGGACATCAACGTGTGCCAGCGGATCATTTTTTTGATGGATCCGGCGAAGGAAGAAATTTAAAGGAACCGCTGTCTGGGGAGGGAGGGAGGGAGAGAGAGAGAGAAAATTTTCAGCCGCCCGAACAGAGATTAGGGTTAAATTTGCGGCCGAGGCAAGTCCTCCGGAAAAACGTTGCATTGTCCATCCAGGAATGTCGGCGGACGCAAAATTTTGGTGGATCCGCAAAGAAACGGATCCAACGGATGGCCATCCATCAAGATCCGCCGGTAATGCAACTCAATGGGAAAAAAAACAGATCCGCCAAGCAAAATGGCGGATCCGTTTTTTTGGCAAAACGGCGGATTTTGACTGATGGTAAATTACGGATGTGTGAAACAGGCCTAAGAAGTAAATGCTGTTTACTCAAGATAACTTGCTCAGTGAAGTTCTCCTGTGTACCAGTGGATTCTCAAAAGATAAACTCTGCTACACTTAACAGTTAATTTACATATGAAGAAAAATGTGGCTTTCTCTGGTATAAAGGCCCCTTCACACTAAGCGATCTCGCTAGGGAGATCGCTGATTTTGTGACACACGCTGGTTTCCAAGGTAAACATCGGGTATCCAGGAGTCGTGCGGCTCCTGGATACCCTACCTTTACATTAGAAACCAGCGTCCAGCATCGCTGGTCCTGATCGCTGGGGCTGTCTATGTGACAGCTCACCAGCGATCAGCCTAACGATGTCTCAGCGATCCCATCATGTCGGATCATTGGTGTGATCGCTGGGACATCGTTTAGTGTGACAGGGCCTTAAGACGGATCTCAGATATCAAGGTATCATTTTACTCAGCTTTCTATGACCAACATGCCCATAAAAACAGCTTAAGGCTAGTTTCACACTAGCGTTTATTCGACGCAGCGCACGGCGCCGCTAAGCCCCGCCCCATCCGGTCATCGCCGCCTACTATCGCACATGGACGCTTGCGATCTGCGCACCCTATCTTTAGCACAGGGTGCACAGATCGTGCGCTGGCCGTGCGCTAGTAGGATTTTGACGTGTGCTGCGCACTTTTGAAGGTGCGCCCGTGTGCGCCGAACGCAGCATGTTGCATTTCGGCGCACACGGCGCACCTTCAAAAGTGCGCAACGCACGGCCAGCGCACGATCTGTGCATCCTATGCTAAAGATAGGGTGCGCAGATTGCAAGCGTCCATGTGCGATAGTAGGCGGCGATGACCGGATGGGGCGGGCAGGGAGCCGGCAGGGGGCGGGGCTTAGCGGCGCCGTGCGCTGCGTCGAATAAACGCTAGTGTGAAACTAGCCTAAGAGTTGAGCCTGCCAACAGATTACCTTTAGTAGGTCATGGGTAGAGAAGAACAGATAGATTTGGAGAATCTTGATCCAACGGGCATTTCAACTGTGCGAGGCTGCCATACAGGGGCCCTGCAAACCTCCTCCTGCCAGCTGGAACTCCCAGTGCCTCTTGTGATTAGGGCATCTGGGGATAAATCATGCAAAAGTCACACCACAACCATGATGTATACAGTATATATCAGAAAAGGCTCTGGAGATACCACCAGGAACGAGGCAGCTCAGTGGGATCCTGTTTGTTCCTGTTTGAAAATACACTCGCACAGTAAACATCTTAAGGAAGAAAAATCAAAATGCCAAAATTGCTGTTTGTTGTCTCTGCACTGCGTACCAGAAATGACCCCCCAAAAAGAGATTAAAAAGTTGTATGTACCCCAAATGGTAACATGAAAATCTACAGCACTGCCACCCAAAAATCATAAAAGTCCATCTACAGAAAAAAAAACAATGACGCAATTAGTTATTTTTTTAACCATTTCACAGCACTTTGAAAATGTTCCCATTTTTTTTTTCAGAACATGATATAGTAGTGAATGGAGTCGTTCAAAACTACAAACCGGAAAAATAGAGGAGGAAAAAATGAAAATCAAGCAACAATATAAATTGCCTGCATACACGAGGGGTTAAAAATTCTGCACATACAATGTGATAAAAAAGGAGCTTAATTCCAGATGGGAACATTTTCTTTTAATGTAAAAAATATATAATAAAATAAGATTAAACATTTTATGATTATTGGTTTATTGAAATTGTCTCTTCTGTAAATGCACATAATACCGGGCGGCACGGTGGCTCAGTGGTGGGCGGCACGGTGGCTCAGTGGTTAGCGCTGCAAGGCTGCAGCGCTGGGGTCCTGGGTTCAAATCCCACCAAGGACAACATCTGCAAGGAGTTTGTATGTTCTCCCCGTGTTTGCGTGGGTTTCCTCCGGGTTCTCCGGTTTCCTCCCACATTCTAAAGACATACTGATAGGGAATTTAGATTGTGAGCCCCATCAGGGACAGTGATGATAATGTGTGCAAACTGTAAAGCACTGTGGAATATGTTAGCGCTATATAAAGATTATTATTATAATAAAGTAGGGTGACCTGCAGTCCTATGTAAAAGATCAGATAACATATGAGACGTCACTTTTATTTTTTTTCCAGTTACAAACTTGCCTCTGTTACATCTGTATTAATAAACTTCATTATGAAGTCAGTCTTGTTTCTCTTTTGTCTCATTCAATAACTCTATCTCATCTATTGGCAAAGTCTCCTAAATGGTGAATTACATTTGGAAACAAAAGCAAATATTGACAAGGTAAAGACAAGTTCAGATGAGACGAGGCGGGGGAGCTGACGGCGTCCATTTACTGTTGGGTCTTTAAGTGGCTCATATATGGACACTACCCATCTGATTTACTTCTTGATGTGCCTGTAAGATTTAAAACAACGTACACGGCTCTAAGGCCATGTGCACACGCTGCGGATTCTGCTGCGGATCCGCAGCATTTCAGGCCCTGCGGGTCCGCAGCAGATTTAGCTGCGTTGTACAGTACCATTGTTTTCAATGGTAAACTGAAAAACGCTGTGCACATGCTGCAGATTTTTCCGCGAGGATTTGCTGCGGGTTCAAATCTGCAGCATGTCAATTCTTTGTGCTGAATCCTCAGCGGTTTCACACCTTCTCCATTGTACAGGTGTCAAACCGCAGGGCTAAACCGCAGGCTAATCCGCAGGTAAACCGCAGGTCTTTTGACCTGAGAATTTACCTGCGGATTTTTCCAAATCCGCGCGGAAAAATCCACAGCACCTAAAACTACGTGTGCACATGGCCTAATTAAACTCTTGTATTGGTTCAAAGAATGAAGTGAAGATCAAGAAACAGAATCTGCATCTATATCATCGGAGCAGGTGTTACTGCAAGTCCCAGTAAGGCCTCATTCAGACTTCCAATGTGCTCGTACGAGTGCTACCTTTGATTTTCACAGATAGCACTCATACCTGTGATAGTCTATCGGGCAATTACCGGTAAGTTATCCGTGAATTTTAGCTTACCAAGCAGTCCATGGAAAATCAGGTCCAATTTTGAGCCAAGCATCACATAAAAATCAGCAATGCAAGTCTTAGGGTCCTTGAGAAAGCCATTTGGGCGAAACGTACGTTGGAGTCATAGGAGCCACGGGTTACTGACTACTGGTATTTATCTATTTCTTATCCCTTTCCCTTTTGCGCTTTAAGCTATGTGCCCACGTTGCATCTTAAAACGCACACTAAAAACCGGACTCCTTCCCAGAAATCGCGGGTTTTTTTCCAGCGCAATTTCACCGCGATTTTACTGCGATTCTTTTCGCGATTTTGCCGCGATTTTCTCAAGCACTTTCCTAGCGATTTGAAGCATCGCTTGGAAAGTGATTGACAGGTTGGTCACACTCGTAAAACATAGTGTTTGACAAGTGTGAGCAACTTTTTACTATTGAGGCCGCCTATGCGGCATCAGTAGTAAAAGATAGAATGTTAAAATGCTAAAAAAAATAAAAAATCGGGGTATATTTACCTTCCGACATCCCGCGCTGCATTCCCGGCCTCAGCATTCCCAGTAATGCCTTGTGGCAAGGTCCTGTGATGACGTTGGTCTCGCGTTACTATAGCGATCTCGCGAGATCTACGTCATCACAGGACCGTGCCGCAAGGCATTACTGGGAACGCTGAGGCCGGGAATTTTTTATTCTTTTTTTACAGGGGTATGGTACCCAGGGCCTGGAGGACAGTCTCCTCTCCTCCACACCGTGGGTACCAACCGCACATGAGACGCTTAACTTCCCGCATGGTGGGCATAGCCACATGCGGGAAGTAAGCGATTCTCATGCATTCCTATGGGTGCGGAATCGTGGCAATTTTTTGCGATTCCGCACAAAAGAATGAGCATGCTGCGATTTTATTCCGCGATGCGTTTCCGCCGCGGAAAAAAACGCAGTATTAGCACAGCATGTGCGGAATGCCATAGGAATGCATGGGGGGCGTTCTGTACACGATTTTTAAACGTTTTCGCAGCGTTTTTGCGCCGAAAATCGCAGCAAAAACGCTTAAAAATCGCATCGTGGGCACACAGCCTCATCCACCTTACTTTTTGGACTATTCTTTTTGTCTGTCAAGCTCTCTTTGCACATACGGTATATATAGATTTGCTGAAGGGATTTTTTAGTTTTATATAGAATCATGATTTGTAGTCAGTTCTCCTATTAATGTCCTGCTTTGTACTGTGGTATTTCTGACATTGTCTATTTTGTGTTTCTCTGTCATTTCATGTTTTTAACTATTTTAATATTGTCATCTAATAAAATTAAATATTTTTTGTATGACTTTTTTGGTTTATTCACATTTTTTTTTGAGTCAGTTTAAATTATTGTGTTTTGTGAATATCTGAATCTCATGTTGTTTTATTTCAGTGAGTTAATCTCACATAGGTTGTGGTTTCCATGAAAATATTGGACACACCTGGATGACATCTGAGTGCAGTCCAATATTCATGGACCGTCATATAGGAGAAGATGGAGAAACCATTTTTTTAATAAATGCACAAGGACCAAACAGATCAAATAAAAAGAGATCTTTTTTTCTCATATGTGGAAAATACTGACTTGTGAATGAGGCAGTAAACCACATTCACACGTTCAGTGTTTGATCAGTATTAGACATCAGTATTTATAAGCCAAAACCAGGAGTGGAACAATCAGAGGAAAAGTATAATAGAGACATGTCACCACTTTTGTATCTATCCCCCACTCCTGGTTTTGGCTTACAAATACTGATGTTAAAATACTGACAACATACTGAATGTGTGAACGTGACCTAACACTTCAGCTATGTGAAAAGGCAATGCTTTACAACCAAAAATATCAGACTGACAAAAAATAACAAAAAAGTGACCAGCACCTCCTAACAAAATAAAGCAAGTGTGAACAGTTGCAAGCTGCTATGAGTGCATACCATACAATCAAAAGAAGAGTGTTAGTGTATAGGGGTGAGTGAACGTGCTCAGTGATATTCAGATATCACTCGAGTATCCAGGTCCTCGTTACTCAACGAACGTTAGTCGGTGCTCAATTTCAAACTTGAATCCCCGGCTCCACATATTTGGTGCGCCTGTTACACAGCCAATAAGCATGTGGGGATTGCCTGCTCGTCACTGTAGCGCCGTAGCCATATTGGTAGCGGCATTACTTTGATTGGCTGGCCGTGTGACTTCATCAGGGATTATAAAAGGACAGGCTTTGTTAGGCCGGCGTCACACATAATGTATAAAATATTGGTCCATTTTTCACGGCTGAGAATCACAGAAATGTTCCCTGAACAGTGATCCGTATGTCATCCGTGTGCAATGCGAAGATGCGATTTTCTCGCATTTAAGCATCCGTGTGACATCCGTATGGTGAGATATTCTCGCAGCCTTGCAACATGGACATTTAACTGATCCATGGCCTCAAATATTCATCAAAACATATATACAGTGTGTATATATATATATATATATATATATATATATATATATATTTTTATCAGTGAGACACATTTACACTACTCATAAAAATAAAGGGAACACTTAAACAACAGAATATAACTCCAAGTAAATCAAACGTCTGTGAAATCAAACTGTCCACTTAGGAAGCAACACTAATTGACAATCAATTTCACATGCTATTGTACAAATGGAAAAGACAACAGATGGAAATTATTGGCAATTATCAAGACACCCTCAATAAAGGAGTGGTTCTGCAGGTGGGGACCACAGACCACATCTCAGTAACAATGCTTTCTGGCTGATGTTTTGGTCACTTTTGAATGTTGGTTGTGCTTTCACACTCATGGTAGCATGAGACGGACTCTACAACCCACACAAGTGGCTCAGGTAGTGCAGCTCATCCAGGATGGCACATCAATGCGAGCTGTGGCAAGAAGGTTTGCTTTGTCTGTCAGTGTAGTGTTCAGAGGCAGGAGGCACTAACAGGAGACAGGCCAGTACACCAGGAGATATGGAGGGGGCCATAGGAGGGCAACACCCAAGCAGCAGGACCGCTACATCCGCCTTTGTGCAAGGAGGAACAGGAGGAGCACTGTCATAGTCCTGCAAAATCACCTCCAGCAGGCCACAAATGTGCATGTGTCTGCACAAACGGTTAGAAACCAACTCTGTGAGGATGGTCTGAGTGCCCGACGTCCACAGATGGGGGTTGTGCTCCCAGCCCAACACCGTGCAGGATGCTTGGCATTTGCCACAGAACACCAGGATTGGCAAATTTGCCACTTGCGCCCTGTGCTCTTCACAGAAGACTTTATTCTTAATGTGTGTGTGCTTTTTTTTAACCCTTTCATACTATTGGATTAACCCCTTCACTACCAAGGGTGGTTTGCACGTTAACTCCCAGGCCAATTTTTACAATTCTGACCACTGTCCATTTATGAGGTAATAACTCTGGAACGCTTCCATGGATCCTGGTGATTCTGACATCGTTTTCTCATGACATATTGTACTTCATGTTAGTGGTAAAATTTCATTCAAATAACTTGCGTTTATTTGTGAAAAAAATGGAAATTTGGCGAAAATTTTGAAAATTTTGCAATTTTACAACTTTGAATTTTTATGCTCTTAAATCACAGAGATATGGCACGCAAAAAACTTAATAGATAACATTTCCCACCTGTTTACTTTACATCAGCACAATTTGGGAACCAAAATGTTTTTTGTCAGAAAGTTATAAGGGTTAAAAGTTGACCAGCGATTTCTCATTTTTACAACACCATTTTATTTTTAGGGACCACATCACATTTGAAGCCACTTTGAGGGGTCTATATGATAGAAAATACCCAAAAGTGACACCATTCTAAAAACTGCACCCCTCAAGGTGCTCAAAACCACATTCAAGAAGTTTATTAACCCTTCAGGTGCTTCACAGGAATTTTTTGAATGTTCAAAAAAATGAACATTTAACTTTTTTTCACAAAAAAAATTACTTCAGGTTCAATTTTTTTATTTTACCAAGGGTAACAGGAGAAATTGGACTGCAAAAGTTATTGTGCAATTTGTCCTGAGTACGCTGATACCTGATATGTGGGGGGAACCACTGTTTGGGTGCATGGCAGAGCTCGGAAGGGAAGGAGCGCCGTTTGACTTTTTCACTGCAAAATTGGCTGGAATTCAGATTGGACGCCATGCCACGTTTGGAGAGCCCCTGATGTGCCTAAACAGTGGAAACCCAACACAAGTGACCGCATTTTGGAAACTAGACCCCCCAAGGAATTTATCTAGATATGTGGTGGGCACTTTGAACCCCCAAGGGCTTCACAGAAGTTTTTAACGTACAGCCGTACAATCATATTTTTTCCACAAAAATGATCTTTTCAAAGAGTAACAGGCCCCCAAAAGTTATTGTGCAATTTGTCCTGAGTACGCTGATACCCCATATATGGGGGTAAACCACTATTTCGGCACATGGCAGAGCTCGGAAGGGAAGCAGCGCCATTTAACTTTTTTGGCTGGAATTGAGATGGGACGCCATGTCGCGTTTGGAAAGCCCCTGATGTGCCAAAACAGTGGAAATCCCCCAATTCTAACTCAAAACCTAACCCTAGCCCTGACCCTAGCACTGACCCTAGCCCTAACCCTAGCCCTAATGGGAAAATGGAAATAAATAAAAAAAAAAATATTTTATTATTTTTCCCTAACTAAGGGGGTGATAACGGGGGGTTTGATTTACTATTTATGGCGGGTTTTTATTTTTGGCAGCTGTCATACGCTAAAAGACGCTTTTTATTGTAAAAATAGTTTATGCATCACCACATTTTGAGAGCTATAATTTTTCAATATTTTGACCCACCGAGTCATGTGAGGTCTTATTTTTTGCAGGACAAGTTGACGTTTTTATTGGTACCATTTTCGGGCACGTGCCATTTTTTGATCGCTCTTTATTCCGATTTTTGGGGGGCAGAATGAACAAAACCAGCGTTTCATGAATTTCTTTTGGGGAGTGCGTTTACACCGTTCCGCGTGCGGTAAAATTGATAAAGCGGTTTTATTCTTTGGGTCAGTGCGGTTACAGTGATACCTCATTTATGTCATTTTTTTATGTTGTGGCGGTTTTATGCAATGAAAACAATTTCTATATAAAAAATAATTATTTTTGCATCGCTTTATTCTGCGAGCTATAACTTTTTTATTTTTTTGCTGATGATGCTGTGTTGTAGCTCATTTTTTGCGGGACAAGATGACATTTTCAGCGGTACCATGGATATTTATATGCATCTTTTTGATCGTGCGTTATTGCACTTTTTGTTCGGCGGTATGATAATAAATCATTATTTTTTGCTTCGTTTTTTATTTTTATTTTTTAAGGGGTTCGCTAAAGGGGTTAATTAATGGGACAGTTTTATAGGGCGGGTCATTACGGACACGGCAATACCAAATATTTGTACTTTTATTGTTGTTTTGTTTTTTTATTTCCAAAAAATGAATTTATTAGGGAATTTTTTTTTTTTTAATTATTTTTACACTTTTTTTTTTTTTTTTACTTTATTATAATGTCCCATGGGGGACATCACTGTCCTGTGACAGATCGCTGATCAGCCATAGACTCAGTCGCTCCTCTCATTCATGGCAAAGTGTGACAAACAAATAGGCAACCCTGGCACAACAACCTCACCAAAAAACTTCAACAAGCATCCAGGGTTGCGGAGCGGCGTTGGAAGAAAACACGCCTGCCAGACAACGTCACTGCTTTCAAACAAGCTACACTTGCCTTTAAATCAGCCCTCACCTCTGCTAAACAGACCTATTTCACAAATCTTGTATCTTCATTATCCCACAACCCAAAACAACAAGGCAAACCTTTACAGTTCCACCACCCCAACCACTCCACATACCAGACATCTGCCCTTCCCTAATAACCTCCCTCTCCAACATCACTGAAGGAGAGCTTACTAATCTCCTTTTCTAATCACGCCTCACCACCTGCGCACTTGACCCCATCCCTTCCCACCTGCTCCCCAACCTCACTAACATGATCATTACAGTCCTAACCCATCTCTTCAACCTTTCCCTAACTTCTGGTACCTTCCCCTCTGCCTTCCAACATGCCACCCTAACACCCATCCTCAAAAAATCAAACCTTGACCCAACTGCTATGCCCAGCTTTCGCCCCATATCACTGCTCCCATTTGCTTCCAAACTCCTTGAACAGCATGTCTATGCTCAACTTTCCTCCCACCTCTCATATAACTCTTCGACATCCTGCAATCTGGCTTCCGCCCCCCACCACTCCACTGAAACTGCCCTGACCAAAATTACTAATGACTTACTCACGGCCAAAGCTAACAGACAGTTCTCCATCCTCGCCCTTCATGACCTGTTCTCTGCCTTTGACACAGTTGACCACTGCCTGCTGCTACAGATTCTTTCTTCCCTTGGCATCAAAGACCTTGCCCTGTCCAGGATTTCCTCATACTTTTCTGACCGCACATTCAGCATTTCCCACTCCCACACTACCTCCTCATCCCACCCCTTCTCTGTTGGAGTCTCCCAAGGCTCTGTCCTGGGGCCCCTACTTTTTTAAATCTATACTCTTGGCCTAGGACAACTCATAAAGTCCCATGGCTTCCAGTACCACCTGTATGCAGATGACACTCAGATCTACCTCTCTGGCCCAGATGTCACCTCTCTGCTGTCCATAAGTCCGGAGTGTCTATCAGCCATATCCTCCTTTTTCACCTCTCGCTTCCTAAAACTCAACGTAGACAAAACTGAACTCATTATCTTTCCTCCATCTCACGTATCTTCCCTACCCGATCTATCTAATATTGTAAACGGCATCACGCTCTCTCCAGCATGTGAAATCCTCTGCCTCGGAGTAACTCTCGACTCTGCCCTGTCCGTCAAACCACACTTCCAATCTCTTGCCACCTCCTGTCGCCTCCAACTCAAAAATATTTCCAGAATCCGTCCCTTCCTCAGTCCTCAATCAACTAAAACTCTTGTACATGCCCTGATCATCTCCCGCCTTGACTACTGCAACACTCTCCTCTGTGGCCTCCCGGCTAACTCTCTTGCACCACTCCAGTCAGTCCTCATCTAATCCACCTCTCTCCTCACTACTCCCCTGTCTCCCCCCTCTGCAAATCCCTCCATTGGCTCCCAATTCCCCAACGAATCCAGTTCAAACTACTAACACTGACCTACAAAGCCATCCACAACCTTACCCCTCCCTATATCTCTGAACTAATCTTCCAATATCTTCCCTCACATAATCTTCCATCCTCCCAAGACCTCCTTCTCTCCTCCACACTTATTCGTTCCTCACACAACTGCCTCCAAGGTTTCTCCCGAATATTTCCTATCCTCTGGAATGCCATGCCTCAACACGTCCGATTATCCATCACCCTCGGATCCTTCAAACGGAACCTGAAAACCCATCTTTTCAGGAAAGCTTACAGCCTGCAATGACCATTCTGCTGCCTTACCACCGCCTGAGCTGCCGCCTCATCACCACCAGAGCTGCTGGACCCTCGACCTTCTGTCTCTTCCCCACTATCCCGTAGAATGTAAGTCCGCAAGGACAGGGTCCCCTCCCCTCTGTACCAGTCTGTCATTGTAAATTTGTTTACTGTTAACGATATCTATAACTTTGTATGTAACCCCCCTTCTCATGTACAGCACCATGGAATTAATGGCGCTATATAAATAAGTAATAATAATAATAATAATAATAAATCGGAGCTGCCCCACAGATTAACATTGGTCCGAGTGCTATGCGATTTTTTTCTTGCATAGCACTCGTCCGTATTTCTCTCTAGTGTGACATCGGCCTTACAGTGGTTATTGGAGGGAGAGTGCTTGTCTATTCCTGTGTGTACACAGTTTAGCAAAATCCTGTAATGTTGATACTGGTGCTGAAGCTGAAACATCATACTAGTAGCCCTTCTAAGGGCTATTCTTGTGCTTTGCCGTTTGTATCAGATACAATCTGCATTTAGCTTAGGGAAGGAGGAGGGAGAGTGGCTGAATACAGTCTCTAGGCAAGGATTAGGGCTTTGCAGTCCATTGCTAAATATATAGCTGAAGCAGTTGACCACATTTTTATTTTTTGGGTGAAAAAATTGTCTGTATTGTCATTCATAGAGTATTAGGTGCTTTGTGGATCGTTTCAGTGTGAAATAGCAGTCCAAAAAAGTGTTGTAACATTTTTCTGTATTCACTTACTCATCCATACAGCATTAGTTTCTCTGGGGTACATTTGTGTAGCATATAACACTCCAAAAAAGCATTCAAAATTTTTATGCATTCAATCAGTCATCCATAGAGTGTAGCTTGCATAGTGAGCGACAAAGATGACAGAATCACGCGAGACTCGAGAGAGAGAGTGACCAGAGGAAGCGAACACAACAGTGAAGGTGGAAGGAGCCTGTGGTCCAGAACCGGACGCTTTGCCGAAACCACCAAGGCATGAACCCAGGCTACAGCCTTCATTGCTGGGATTCTTGCGGACTGCAGAGAGCCAGGATCAATGGAACTGGTGAGTGGACTGCGGGGCTTAGGCTGGTTGGAAGACACAATGAGGTGAGCAATGACCAGGGCTGGAGAAATGCTATCGGGCCCTCTAGCCATAAAGTACCGACAGTAACCGGGGGAAAACAGTCGTTACATGAGACAGGCAGCCAAGGTGGTAGTCCATAGAAGAGTTTGGAACCCGTCATCACATCTCATTCAACCAGTGTGCAGTAGAGACGGAACACTTGCCTCGAAGCCTGCAAGAGTTTGTGAGGTGACCAGGGTGGTAGTCATGGCGAGAGGCTGTTGTGTTCCCACACTCTGGCACACTGCAAAGAAAACATAATGTCCCATCTGATGTGTGGTGTGGAAGTATTGCACAAAACTCACGCTTGCTTTTGCAGATCCTGCTGATCCCATAGTCCGGTCTCCGGACGATATCACACACTCAGGAACAAACACTGCATTCCGCTTTAACAGTGTAACTTTACTTGATGACAAACAATCCTTGGCAGTTTCAGTACAGCACAAGTTCATGTTTTCAGCCTGAGCCTTCCCTCTCAATGCTGGCTCCTCTAGTCTCTGAGATGCTCGTCCTGGTTCTGCGGTCCCATATTCAGCCTGAGCTTTCCTTCTCAATGCTGGCTCCTCTAGCCTCTAAGATGCTGATCCTGGCTCTGGGGTCCCCATATTCCTGTGCCCACTTTCCCGTACTGGTTCCCACTCCAGCTCCCCTTCACTGGGAGATGAAAAAGGTTCCTCTGTCTTGATGCAAGCCATAGGCCCCAGATTCTCTAAGGGATACCATGGTACCAAGTGGTGGCCGACTGCATTCTGCTTTTCCCAAGCGTTCTGTGCCTTTCCATACTGTGTGGTCCGCTGGCCTGTTCTGCCTTCTCCTGAATCACTCTCCAGCACTTTCTTAACGTCACAACTATAATACACTACTGTACCCTGCTCCCACAGACTGACTGAGAATCAGGAAGTGTCCACTAGAAAAACTTACTCATTCACTGACCCTCCCAATTTAGAAATCCCCTATTTTAACTATTCTTATACTGGCAAACTAGATTCCTGACTCTATTGTGCCCTACTAAACTGTACCCAATCCTTATCCTAATCTATAGCTAGCCTCTTACCCTATCTTTTACTTCTTTCCCTAATCTTGTCACTGTTAGGGATGGCAGAACGCACTAAATATTAAATAATAGAAAGTGCGTTCGCCGCCCGGGGTCCAACGTGCAGTAGGTGTTAAAACCGCTGCTAGACAATGTCAGACGCGCTATATGGCGGTGTAATGCGCATGGGTTCAACGTCACCCGATGTGCGCAGAGCGTTAACTCACAGAGGCGCTGTAACATAAACATAAACACCGAGCCTGTTAGACTCACAGGTCTCAGCGAAATTGCACGCATGGTATCAGGTCACAGGACATGGGTCCAAGACACAGGACGGTGTCCCTCTAGACCTACCATGCGTGCGGCGTCACTACTGCAGACGCCGGTAAATGCTGCTGAATGAAACGCGGCGGCAGACACAGCCGCTATGCGATAGTGCCGTGAGAGACGTGACACCACCAGACGCTATTGTAGAGGTGCGGTGTGCACAGTGGCCTAAGGTTTGCCACTGACTGGCGCTGACTCTTTCTATAGTTCCCTATCCACATGCGTAATATCAGAGGGAGGGGAATCTTAATAAGTCAGTCACCAGAATCATCCATCCATCACCATTCACACATATCTAGCAAGAAGAGTCTATACTAGCGCATGGCTGAGTGGCCATGCAGGCCTTTTATAGCCGTGCGCTGCTGGGACCTTCCAGATCTCTGAGATGGACCAATCAGATCAGGAGAAGGACCTGAGCACGTGACTCCCGATCTCCAATGGGAGATTGTCTCGTGAGCATGCCCAGTAGCGGGACGAGAGGACTTAGCCTCTGGAGTGGCTTGCTGCAGGACAGCCTGCGCTGCTATTGCTGACCCAGAGGTGGCAGCAACAACCAGTCCTACAGAGCTGGTCTGAGCAGAGTGTCTGGGACACCGAGATTGCTGTGCAGGCTCCTGAGTGGTCGGCAGAGAATGGGAGACCACTGGATGCAAGGCCCTGGATTCCCGCTGTGCAGCTGCAGGAACCCGACACCTAACAGTCACAAAATCAAAACATACAAAAAAAGATGTAAAACCTATACATAATATAATAACCACATCAATATAAGTAAGGTACACGTAAGCATCATTTACATTACCACACAGATGGACATTAAGGGGACATGTTACAAGCTGACAACTGGAACAAGGATCACATTCCTCAAAATGGAGGCGCAATATTGCTGGTATGTGGTGGGTGTTAACAGAGAAGGAAGGGATCAGGATGAACCCTTCTTGATGAATGATCAGGCCTGGGAGAGGCTCCTCAAGTCAGCTAAAGATGGGGCTACTACCACCCCTGAGATCAAACTCTCCTAGGGGTTCCCCACCTTCTATGTGGGAGCAGGTGACACAGGGGGTTGTCGCCAATTTTTACTTGTTGAGGTGGAAGCAGGTGGAGGCAGTCCTACCAGCCTCACGAGGAAAGAGAAGAAGTGGACATCTGAAGATTACTGTATTACCCTACTTAAAATTTTTATCATGAGTGCAAAGCCTTTTTAACTGTAGGAGTACATAATCTACACTTTCAAAATATTTAAGTTCCAAATTTTTTCTGGATTTTATTTGTCATCCATAAAGTAATACCTGCTTTGTGTTATTTTACAGTATCTAAAAATAAAAAGAAAACCTTGAAAAATTTTTATGAATTGAATTTAATTATTCATCCATACAGTTTAACGTGGTTCTTGTTACATTATAGTGGTATACAAATCTCCAAAAATCCCTTTGCCATATTTTTATGTATTCAGCTATTCATCCATACAGTGTAACTTGGTTGTTACATTGCGGTGATTTATAAAATTCCATAAAAACATTACACATTTTTTATGGATTAAATTAGTCATCTATGTAGTTTAACGTGATTTGTGTAAAATTATGGTAGGTTAAATTATTTTTAAAAAACCGTTTGGCTTGTTACAGTTCACAAAATGTTTTTTTTTCCAAAAATTGACTATTGTCTTATATACTGTAGAACCTGGTTTGTGTGAAATTTCATTGGTTTGAAATAAAAACCAAAATTGGCCTGCTACAGGTGTAGAAATTTGGTCCCTCTGTATTCAGTCCCCAGCCGCCATGATTTCTTCCATTGTGGCCTCCCTGCCTTGTACAAGCACATGTTTAGGAATATCACCTCTGCCCTTACCAATGCGGTTACTGGGATTAACCACTTGACAACCGACACGTATATAAGTGCTTGTGGCCAGTGATGCTACATTTCCCTGATGGCAGATTGGGTGAACATTGTGGAGGCCAGGGCCGAGTCCCACCCTGGCACAGCAGATGTGCTACCAATGGTGAGGAATGCTGGCCCTACTTCTATTAAAGTTTCCTGTATATAGAGACCTACAGTGGCATGTAAATGTTTTGGCACCCATTGTCAAAATTACTTTCCACCAGAATTTGCTAAATAATTCTTGCCAAATCAGACAAGGTGATTTTCTGGATTTGTGTTCTCATTGTGACTCTCATAGTTGTGGTCTACCTACGATGTCAATTACAGGCCTCTCTCATCTTTGTAAGTGGGAGAAATTGCACAATTGGTGGCTGACTGAATACTTTTTTTCCCCACTGTACGAGAAAAACTGATGACACTCGGACCAAACTCTGATCAAACTCTGATTAAAGCCTGATCAAAATTAATTGTCTATTTTTCTTGTAAGTGAGAAAATCGGAGATCTGAGTGAGGCCTATGGCTGTGTCTTCTGTTAAAGAGCTTGCAAAGTGTTCAATATACACCTATGAGAACTCAGAGAGTAATTGGAGGTCTTGGAGGACTTCGGATGAATCAAATCCATTAGGCATAACTCATTAGACATAACTCATTTCAACGGATGGTGATCTATTGATGGCTTTCTCTAATATTTTAGGTGTCTTTTCTGTATGGTGCACCCATGATTTCAGAGCTCTATATTTCCGGTGTAGACAAAGACTAAAAAGATAACGTGCTGGCACCTGCAACAACCACTAGAGGGAGCGTACTGTATACTGAATGTATATAGACGATAATAATGACACAGTATTCAGTAAGCTCTTAGGCTCCCTCTGGTGGTGGCTGCTGATAATATTTTTCGTGTTCTATTGCATCCGAATGTGCATACTTGGATGTAGCGTCATTCATTTTTATTGAATAGGTGCAAGTTGCCCAACCTGTGCCAAGTCAAAAACCTGCATTTGAAACAGACCAACTCCATACGGGTTGAGCTCACATAACGGTTTACAAATATTCTGTGCAGCTAAATGGATTTTACCCAGTTCTCTCTCAGCAAGTAGGACGCTTTGTGCTTGCAAATGCTGAATGCATTAAGTTAATGGCGTTGCACACATGCTCTTATGGCTCTAACAGTTCATTACTCTGCTCCGCGCGCAGAGATCTACACACGGCTATGGGAGGTTATAAAGAGTTGTGGCCTGTGATGGGAGCCGTACTTCTCCTTAGAGACGCTTCTTAGTCTGTAACTTAACTTAATGGAGGATTAACCAAGTCTAAATTAACAGTTTGTTTATAGCTTTGCGGTAAATAGGCAGAAGTTCAGCCTCCGTGTAATGTGAGTACATTAGAGGTATTTGCACGATAAATTCTGATGTAGCAGAGCTGAATTCCTTCTTTGCATTTCTATTGCTTTGTATTTTGCAGAATTTAGGACAGGAGTCTGTGGGGTTGTGGATTGGAATTGAATACAGCCTTGCTTATTGCTATTGTTGTGATTTATGCCCTGTACGCACTAAATGTGGCAGGTAATGCTGCACCTTTTGACATCATGTTGTTTAAAGGTTCAAAATTCTGTGCTGATTTATTTCTTAAAATATATTTGCTGGAATACTGCTTATTATATTGTATATATTGCATCAACTCCTATTTACTGCCTGTCTCCAGCAATACTGTTGTATAACCAGTAAGGAATTGTTTAAAAAAAAGAACAGGGAGTTCCTGATCACTGTGTGTGTAGCTGGAGCACATTTCACTTTCACTTTGTAAGCTGATGGACAAGATGCTAAGATCCTAAGCTATAAGAAATATCAGTTGCAAGCTGTGTTATCTTTGTTCTTGAATAAATGTATATCCAAGGGTTAACAGCTGGACAGTGCTGAGATGAATCCACTGCCAGCAATATTGTTCTTCATTTCTGATTCAGAGCTCTACGTCTCCTGTGTAGAAAGATATTAAAAAAGATAACATGCTGACACCTGCAAACACCACTAGAAGGAGCGTACTGCATACTGAATGTACATTGACCACAATAATAACACAGTATTCTGTAAGCTCCTGGGCTCCTTCTACTGGTGGCTGCTGATAAATTTTGATTTTGACCACAGTAGACTGACATTTTCTGTTCAGTAGATATGTTATCACAAGCACAAAAATAACTAAAGATTCCACCTGTATAGGTAACAAAGGAACCACCATTTACAATAGCTGAAGTCACAGCTCACCTCCTCCTCCTCCTCCTGTACAATGACTGATAACACCTCTATATACAGTAGGTAACACAGGATCCACCATTCACAATGGATGATGCTACAGCTCATCTCCTCTTCCTGTATAATTACTGATAAATCAGGGCTCAGGGTCCACAATTTATAATAGGTTATGTCATAGCTCATTTTCTCCCCCTCCTGTACAATGATTGATAGCACCTTTATATACAGTAGATAACTCAGGATCCCACAGTCACATTAGGTTATTTCACAGCTCACCTGCTCCTCCTCCCTGCACAATTATCTCTGCGTAGTTCAAAGAGAGGTCAAAGAGCAAACCCCAACATACTCCTATAAAAGTCAGTGAGTCAACTCCAGACTACACGTTGATTACAATTATGATATAAAACCAGACTTGACAAAAATATTATTTGCATCAGTATATTGTTTTTAAGTGCATTTCTCAGTAGTTTTTCCATCTATCTCCAATTTTTAGCTGTATCTGAGCTACTGGGTGGAGAATAGCTGCTATGATGTTTCCCATTCACAGCACTCATAGACAAGAGGTGGACCTGCTGTCTGATCTCTATGTAGCTGTTACACACCTGTCAAGGTGCAACAGGCCAAATTAATCCTTGTCCACATTAAACCTGGGTATAGTTTGGACCAGGCCAGAATGTACCCCGGAGGATATACTGGCCTAGGCCAAACTATACCCGGGGGTGTAAAATAGCTTAGGCCAAAACTGTACCCCTCCAGGCAACAATCTAACCCTCTATTTTATGAGCCCTTGTAAGTGAGAGAGATTTTAGATGCCATTTTTTTAATAACGTAAAAGTGACTTCCCCATGGTGGGAAGGTATTTTTGACTGGTAACGCACAGCAGACATTACATCAGAGATTACTCTGTCGTCCAGTAAGATCAGCGCTTTTACCTTAGAATGCAATGGCAACTTGATCTTTATCACTTCACTGCTTTTCTCACCCTGTCTCTGATTGGTTGTAAAGTGTGCAGATCTCTTTCTATTATCCTCTGACACAGCTGCTGCTAATGTGCAACTACTGAGAAGTGCGGCAGGATTCTTTACCTTATTATATCTCTGTGGAAGTCTAATATTTTTACTGATTGCAGTTTTTCTTGCTCAAGTAATAAAACTCTATGGGTTTAGAGCATTAACCCCGTCACGACCTTAGACGTTTTCATACATCCAGGTCCCCTGGTACTTATTGACCTTGGACGTATGGATACGTCCAGGCGATTTTGCGCACACAGGGGCTTTGTGTGCGCGCGATCGCTGCCGGGTGTCCACTGATTAAGACAGCGGACAGGAGCAGTGTTTGCACTGTTTCCAGAACTTTAACCCCCTAAATCAGTGTTCCCAAACTCCAAGTCCTCAAAAGTCCTCATGTTTTCCGGATTTCCTTAGTATGGCACAGGTGATAATTGCAGTACCTGCACAGGCAATAATTCCATCACCTGGGCACCACTAATGAAATCCTGAAAGCATGACCTGATGGTGGCTCTTGAGGACTGGAGTTGGGAAACACTGCCCTAAGTGCTGCAATCGCTGTAATGGCAGCATGTAGCAAGCAGGCAGAGGGAAGTAAGCCCCCCTGCCCTTGGATCGGAGACCCTTACGTCATCTCGGGGGCCCGATCGTTGTCATGGTGATCCAGTATCACAATAATGACATCCCTGGACACCAGGCACTAATAAGATAGTTAGATCACTGCTTTATAAAAGCGATCAGACTGGAGAAAGTGAAAGTTTCATAGAGGGAATAAGTAAAAAAGTTGTAAAATTCTTTTTTATAGATCACTTAATAATAAAAAATAAAAAATATATTGTAGCCATAAATATTTTTATGAAAAAAAAAGTACACACATTTGGTATCACTGCGTCTAGAACGACTCAACTTATAAATCTGTCCTACCGGTTAACCCCTTAAGTGAACACCATAAAAAAAGCAAAAAACAATGCTTTATCATCATACCACCGAACAAAAAGTGGAATAAAACGCAACCAAAAAGCCAACTGTAAATATAAATGCATTGCTGAAAACATGATCTTGTCTTACAAAAAACAAGCCATCATACAGCTCAATTAATGGAAAAATAAAAAAGTTACAGCTCTCAGAATGCAGCGACACAAAAGTAATTATTTTTCTATAAAATAATTTTTATTGTGTAAAAGCGACAGCGCAAAATATATATGAATGTGGTATCGCTGTAATCGTAGGTATAGCAATATTGGGATTTTAAAACTTAACTTTGAATACGCTGTTATAGCAAGAGGTTAAAAATCAAACTGGACACACAACAAAACAACTGAATGTCCAAAATCAGGTGGTAAATTCCAGTTACTTTCCCACAAATTATTGCCAGTACAGCCAAGGAGGTATTCAGGAAAGCAAGATACTCCTGCTTCCAAAATGTCATATACACAGAAATGTATGCAACTTCCTCACCCAAGTGTTCTGATTTCTCCAATTGTCAGGTATCAACCCTTTTTTAGGCCCATGTTACTGGTAGTGCAAAGGCTCTGGAAAAGCAAAATGGCTTCTCGCACCCCAAAAGAAATCCAGTGACTTCTGCACTTCCAAATCCTAATGACTCTCTCTCTTCTGAGCCCCACAGTGTAACTAAACCACATTTAGCATCACAAGTTTGGCATTTCTGCCTAATTTACTGGTGTGTGCCTACAGAAGCGTGAGCTGAGCACAATGTATTGGTCACTACAGCGTACTGGTCACTACAACAGCAGTTTTCAATTTTAACTCGGCAATATCCACTACTGCTTGTTTCTGTAAAACATCCATGGAGTCAAAATCATCACTAGTACATCTATAGATACATTTCCAAACGGGTATAATTTCCAAAATGGGGTCACTCAACGGGGATTTCTGTTCTTCTAGCACTTAATGGCTCTGTATATGGAATCTGCAAACTATTCTATGAAAATCTGTGCTCCAGGAGGCAAATAGCGCTATGTCCCTCCTTAGTCTCGCCGTATGGCTAAGCAGCACTGTGCAGCCACATATGCGGTATTTCTACATTCAGCAGAAATTGTGGGACAAATTTTGATGTCATTTTTACCCATTTCCCAGTTTGAAAATGTAAAATCTCGGGCTAAAACAAAATTTTGGTTGTAAAAATGTAATTTTTTTTTCTTCACAGCGCAATGGTATAAAAGTCTATGACCCACCTGTGATGTCAATATAATCACTGTACCCCTAGATGAATTCATTGAAAGGTGTAGTTTATAAAATGGGGTCACTTATGGGGGATTCTGTTGTTCTGGCACCTTAAGGGCTCTGCCAATGTGACATGACACCCTCAAACCAGTTAGGCAAAAGCCGAACTCCAATATGGTGCCTCCTCCCTTCGAAGCAATGCACTGTGCCTCAAAAATAGTTTTCGACCATATATGGGGTATCGGTGTACTTAGGAGAAATTGCACAACACATTTTGTGTTCCATTTTCTCCTGTTACCTTGTGAAAATAAAAAAATTGGGGGCTAAATTAACATTTTTTTCATTTTCTCGGCTCAATATTATAAACTTCTGTGATGGTGCTCATCACACATCTACATACAAGTATTGGATCCATTGCTAATTTAGTAAGTTTGCCCACTGACAAGACATGAACAGTCTATAATTTTAAGGGTCGGTTAATTTTAATATTGAGAGATAGACTATCAAAAATAAAGTCCAGAAAATCACATTGTATAAATTATATAAATTTCTTTGCATTTTGCAGTGAGAAATAAGTATTTGATCCCCTACCAACCATTAAGAGTTCTGGCTCCTGCAGACCAGTTAGACGCTCCTAATCAACTCGTTACCTGCATTAAAGACAGCTGTCTTAGGGAACCGTTACACCTAGCGATGCACCAGCGATCCCGACTAGCGATATGACGCGTTCAGGATCGCTGGTGCATTGCTAAGTGGTCGCTAGTGAGCTGCCACACAGGCAGATCTCACCAGCAACATAGCGGTGGTCGGGGATCGCTACTTATCCTGCGTCCTCCCGCCCGGCTCCACGCGTCGCTCGTTGGCGCCACAGGAAGCCCAGCAGGAAGTGGCCGACGAGGAATAGTCCAGGAGCTTCCTGCGCGATCAGCGATAACCAGCGGGGGAGCCGGTCGGAGGTAAGTATCACATGCAGCGATATCGCTAGCAATATCGCTGCAACATCACAAAATCGGTGACTTTACAGCGATATTGCTAGCGATATCGCAGTGTGTAACGGGGGCTTTACATAGTCACCTTTATAAAAGACTCCTATCCACAGACTCAATCAGTCAGACTCCAACCTCTACAACATGGGCAAGACCAAAGATCTTTCTAAGGATGTCAGGGACAAGATCATAGACCTGCAGAAAGCTGGAATGGGCTAGAATACCATAAGTAAGACGCTGGGTGAGAATGAGACAACTGTTAGTGCAGTAGTAAGAAAATGGAAGAAATACAAAATGACTGTCAATCGTCATTGATCTGGGGCACCATGCAAAATCTCACCTCGTGGGGCATCCTTGATCATGAGGAAGGCGAGAGATCAGCCTAAAACTACACAGGGGGGATCAATGCACGTGGTAACAATATTGTATCTTACAGTTATTGTTAGGTTCTTTAGAAGGACGTAGATCTGGGGATTTATTCTGACAGAATTTTATAGGCTGAACTGGATGGACTAATGTCTTTTTTTGGTCTTACTATGTTACTATGTTACTATGTTATTAAAGGGAACCTGTCACCTCATTTTTCACATATACATTAAGCTGCGGCCACCGCCATTAAGGGCTTATCTACAGTATTCTGTAATGCTGTAGATAAGCCCCCCAATGAAACCTGAAAGATAAGAAAAACACGTTAGATTATAATCATCTGGGGGTGCAGTCTGGTCCGATGCGTGTCGCAGGTCCGGGTCCGGTGTCTCCCATCTTCATGCGATGACATCCTCTTCCTTGGTTCTGCCGCGGCTCTTGTGCAGGTGTACTGATTTGTCCTGTTGAGGGCAAAGTAAAGTACTGCAGAGTGCAGGCGCCAGACTTCTCTGACCTTTCCCGGCGCCTGCGCACTGCAGTACTCTGCTTTGCCCTCAACAGGGCAGAGAATTATGCCTGCACAGGAGCCCCGACAGAAGCAAGGAAGAGGATGTCATCGCATGAAGATGGGAGGCGCCGGACCTGGACCTGCGATACCCATCAGACCCGGACCGCCCCCCAGGAGAGTATAATCTAAGTTGTTTTTCTTCTCTTTCAGGTCATATTGGGGGCTTATCTACAGCATTACAGAATGCTGTAGATAAGCTCTTAATGGCGGTGGCCAAAGTTTATATGTGAAAAATGAAGTGACAGGTTCCCTTTAATGATCTCAAGGCAGCTGGGAACACAGTCACCAAGAAAACCATTGGTAACTAGAGTTGAGCGATACCGTCCGATACTTCAAAGTATCGGATCGGAATGGATCGGCCGATCTTAAAAAAAAGTATCGGTATCGCCGATTCCGATACCGGAAGTCCCATTCAAGTCTATGGGACTTCCGGTATCGGAATAAGAAAAATCCTGTTTTTCCCTTGTACAGCCTCTCTGGGGTCTGTACGGGCCTTTCGGGGGGCTGTGCCGGCCTGCCAGGGGGTCTGTGCAGGCTCCGGTGGGCTGTGCCGGCCTGCCGGGGGGCTGTGCCGGCCTGCCGGGGGGCTGTGCAGGCTCCGGTGGGCTGTGCCGGCCTGCCGGGGGGCTGTGCAGGCTTGCCGGGGGGCTGTGCAGGCTTCGGGGGTCTGTGCAGGCATCGTCCGATGGGACTACAAGTCCCATCGGGCGATGCCTGCTACCATGACATTGATTGACACATTAGCCAATGATGGGACAGTAGTAGTCCCATCATCCGGCTAATGTGTTGAATGTAAAAAAAAAAAAAAAAAAAAAAAATTACATGCTACATACATACAACATGCATACTACATACATGCTACATTCATACTACATGCTACATTCATACTACATATATACTACATGCAACATACATACTACATATATACTACATGCAACATACATACTACATACACTCACTGGCCACTTTATTAGGTACACCATGCTAGTAAGGGGTTGGACCCCCTTTTGCCTTCAGAACTGCCTCAATTCTTCGTGGCAGAGATTCAACAAGGTGCTGGAAGCATTCCTCAGAGATTTTGGACCATATTGACATGATGGCATCACACAGTTGGCGCAGATTTGTCGGCTGCACATCCCTGATGCGAATCTCCCGTTCCACCACATCCCAAAGATGCTCTATTGGATTGAGATCTGGTGACTGAGGAGGCCATTTGAGTACAGTAAACTCATTGTCATGTTCAAGAAACCAATCTGAGATGATTCGAGCTTTATGACATGGCGCATTATCCTGCTGAAAGTAGCCATCAGATGTTGGGTACATTGTGGTCATAAAGGGATGGACATGGTCAGCAACAATACTCAGGTAGGCTGTGGCATTGCAACGATGCTCAATTGGTACCAAGGGGCCCAAAGAGTGCCCAGAAAAAATTCCCCACACCATGACACCACCACCACCAGCCTGAACCGTTGATACAAGGCAGGATGGATCCATGCTTTCATGTTGTTTACGCCAAATTCTGACCCTACCATCCGAATGTCGCAGCAGAAATCGAGACTCATCAGACCAGGCAACGTTTTTCCAATCTTCTACTGTCCAATTTCGATGAGCTTGTGCAAATTGTAGCCTCAGTTTCCTGTTCTTAGCTGAGAGGAGTGGTACCCAGTGTGGTCTTCTGCTGCTGTAGCCCATCTGCCTCAAAGTTCGACGCACTGTGCGTTCAGAGATGCTCTTCTGCCTACCTTGGTTGTAACGGGTGGCAATTTGAGTCACTGTTGCCTTTCTATCAGCTCGAACCAGTCTGCCCATTCTCCTCTGACCTCTGGCATCAACATGGCATTTCCGGCCACAGAACTGCCGCTCACTGGATTTTTTTTCTTTTTCGGACCATTCTCTGTAAACCCTAGAGATGGTTGTGCGTGAAAATCCCAGTAGATCAGCAGTTTCTGAAATTCTCAGACCAGCCCTTCTGGCACCAACAATCATGCCACGTTCAAAGGCACTCAAATCACCTTTCTTCCCCATACTGATGCTCGGTTTGAACTGCAGGAGATTGTCTTGACCATGTCTACATGCCTAAATGCACTGAGTTGCCGCCATGTGATTGGCTGATTAGAAATTAAGTCTTAACACACAGTTGGACAGGTGTACCTAATAAAGTGGCCAGTGAGTGTATATACTACATGCATGCAACATGCATACTACATACATACTACATATATGCTACATACATACTACATGCATGCTATATACATACTACATGCTACATACATACTACATATATGCTACATACATACTACATATATACTACATGCATGCTACATACATACTACATACATACTACATATATGCTACATACATACTACATGCATGCTATATACATACTACATGCTACATACATACCACATATATACTACATACATACTACATGCATGCTACATGCTACATACATACCACATACATACTACATACATACTACATACATACTACATGCTACATACATACTACATGCAACATACATACTACATATATACTACATGCATGCAACATGCATACTACATATATACTATATGCTACATACATACTACATATATGCTACATACATACTACATATATACTACATGCATGCTACATACATACTGCATGCTACATACATACTACATACTACATATATGCTACATACATACTACATATATACTACATGCAACATACATACTGCATGCTACATACATACTACATGCTACATACATACCACATATATACTACATACATACTACATGCATGCTACATGCTACATACATACCACATACATACTACATACATACTACATGCTACATACATACTACATATATACTACATGCATGCTACATACATACTACATGCTACATACATACTACATATATACTACATGCATGCTACATACATACTACATACATACCACATATATTCTACATACATACTACATGCTACATACATACTACATATATACTACATGCATGCTACATACATACTGCATGCTACATGCATGCTACATACATACTACATGCTACATACATACCACATATATACTACATACATACTACATACAATACATTAATACAATACATACATAGACATACAGTACATATAACATAGAGTAACATACTTACCAATACTTGTCACATTGTTCCCCGAAGCCATTGTCTTTTACGGAATAAATATTAACATAACAAACCACAAAAATACTCACCCACGATCCGAAGCAGTCCACGAGTGTGTCCCACGACGATCTTGGGTAGAGAACTGCAGCATCAGCTGATGCCGCCGTTCTCTACGGGCTGCAGGAATCCAATGACGGAAGATATGTATCCTTCCGCACTGTATTCCTCCGCCACTTAAAAAAAAAAAAAGTCCCTAGTCTCACTTTATGCCATTGCTGCGTGGGAATTTCCCACACAGCAATGGCATAAAGTGAGACTAGGGACTTTTTTTTTTTTTTAAGTGGCGGAGGAATACAGTGCGGAAGGATACCTACCTTCCGTCACTGGATTCCTGCAGCCCGTAGAGAACGGCAGCAACAGCTGATGCTGCAGTTCTCTACCCAAGATCGTCGTGGGACACACTCGTGGACTGCTTCGGATCGTGGGTGAGTATTTTTGTGGTTTGTTATGTTAATATTTATTCCGTAAAAGACAATGGCTTCGGGGAACAATGTGACAAGTATTGGTAAGTATGTTACTCTATGTTATATGTACTGTATGTCTATGTATGTATTGTATTAATGTATTGTATGTAGTATGTATGTAGTATATATGTGGTATGTATGTAGCATGTAGTATGTATGTAGTATGTATGTAGCATGCATGTAGCATGCAGTATGTATGTAGCATGCATGTAGTATATATGTAGTATGTATGTAGCATGTAGTATGTATGTAGTATGTATGTAGTATGTATGTAGTATGTATGTAGCATGCATGTAGTATATATGTAGTATGTATGTAGTATGTATGTAGCATGCATGTAGTATATATGTAGTATGTATGTAGTATGTATGTGGTATGTATGTAGCATGCATGTAGTATGTATGTAGTATGTATGTAGTATGTATGTAGTATGTATGTAGTATGTATGTAGCATGCAGTATGTATGTAGCATGTATGTAGCATGTATGTAGTATGTATGTAGTATATATGTAGTATGTATGTAGCATGTAGTATGTATGTAGCATGCATGTAGTATATATGTAGTATGTATGTAGCATGTAGTATGTATGTAGTATGTATGTAGTATGTATGTAGCATGTAGTATGTATGTAGTATATATGTGTTATGTATGTAGTATGTATGTAGTATGTATGTAGTATGTATGTAGTATGTATGTGGTATATATGTGGTATGTATGTGGTATGTATGTAGTATGTATGTAGTATGTATGTAGCATGTAGTATGTATGTAGCATGCATGTAGTATGTATGTAGTATGTATGTAGTATTTTTTTTTTTTTTTTAACATTTAACACATTAGCCAGGTGATGGGACTACTACTGTCCCATCATTGGCTAATGTGTCAATCACTGTCATGGTAGCAGGCATCGCCAGATGGGACTTGTAGTCCCATCGGACGATGCTTGCACAGACCCCCGGACATCAGCACAGCCCCCCGACAGGCCGGCACAGCCCCCCGGCAGGCCGGCACAGACCCCCACAGGGTGCACAGACCACCGGCAGGCCGGCACAGCCCCCCGGCAGGCCGGTACAGACCCCCACAGGGTGCACAGACCACCGGCAGGCCGGCACAGCCCCCCGGCAGGCCGGTACAGACCCCGGGCAGTCCACACAGCCCCCCGGCAGGCCGGCACAGCCCCCCGGCAGGCCCGAAATGACGGCGCATCATGATGCGCACACACTGCGCATCATGATGACGTCAGGCTGTCAATCAACTTTGAACTTCCGATTCCGATGCCGACTTCCGATATTGAAAAAATATCGGAAGTCGGTATCGGAATTCCGATACAGCAAGTATCGGCCGATACCCGATACTTGCGGTATCGGAATGCTCAACACTATTGGTAACACATTATGCCGTAAAGGTTTAAAAACCTGCAGTGCCCACAAGGTCCCTCTGCTCAAGAAGTCACATGTGCAGGCCCGTCTGAAGTTTGCCAATGAACATCTGGATGATTCTGTGAGTGATTGGGAGAAGGTGCTGTGGTCAGATGAGACAAAAATTGAGGTCTTTGGCAATAACTCAACTCGCCATATTTGGAGGAAGAGAAATGCTACCTATGACCCAAAGAACATCATCCCCACTGTCAAGCATGGAGGTGGAAACGTTATGTTTTAGGGGTGTTTCTCTGCTAAGGGCACGGGACTACTTCACTGCATCAATGGGAGAATGGATGGAACCATGTACCGTAAAATCCTGAGTGACAACCTCCTTCTCTCTGCCAGGACATTAAAAATGGGTCGTGGCTGGGTCTTCCAGCAAGACGATGACCCAAAACATATAGCCAAGGCAACAAAGGAGTGGCTCAAAAAGAAGCACATTAAGGTCATGAAGTGGCCTAGCCAGTCTCCAGATCTTAATCCCATAGAAAACTTATGGAGGGAGTTGAGGTTCGGAGTTGCCAAGCGACAGTCTCAAAATCTTAATGATTTAGAGATGATCTGCAAAGAGGAGTGGAGCAAAATTCCTCTTGACATGTGCGCAAACCTCATCACCAGCTACAAAAAACATCTGACTGCTGTGCTTGCCAACAAGGGTTTTGCCACCAAGTATTAAGTCTTGTTTGCCAGTGGGATCAAATACTTATTTCTCACTGCAAAATGCAAATAAAAGCATAAAATTTATGCAACGTAATTTTCTGGATTTTATTTTTGATATTCTATCTCTCAATGTTAATTATAGACTGTTCATGTCTGTCAGTGGGCAAACATACAAAATCAGCAAGGGATCAAATAATTATTTCCTTCACTGTACTTACACACATAATATACAGTATATACATCGTATAGGCGCAGAACTACAAATCTATTACGTCTTACACCAGGATGTATTTGACCGGTGAACCTGATATACAGAAATGCTGCATAGTCCAGAACCAGTAAGAACTGAACAGACTGGTTTCGAGCCTCCCTGCTCATATATATTAGCCCCCCGGAATGATTTAATGAAAAGATCAGCTCTGAATCAACTGGCCAACAGGAAGGGTCATTTATCACAGTGGCAGGAGACTCCACACAAAAATGAAGTGGCTCTGCAGTTTCTGCTTTAGGCAATTTATATAACACGTGTTTATGGGATGACAAGGGGCTGAATGCAATAAAAGCGGCAAAGTCCTATAGCACATGTACATACTGTCTATATGTGTGTCTAGACTGTCAGCTTCTTTGGAACATGTCTGATATATTATATACAGGAGCTGTGGGATTATAATTGTCATTTTTCTGTATGTAATATGGGTTAAATGCATCTGTGGCGCCCCTGAGGCTCAGTTGCCACAGAGGTACTGCACCTTCTCCTAAGGTGTAGTGCCCCACCATCCAGGTAAGGTGGGAGCTCCTTTCCACGCTCCAACACTCGCACCCCACACAACAGGGTAGTTCTGCACAACCACATTGCGGCTCAGTGCTTAGAGAGTAGCAGAGCACCTCTGGTGGTTCCCTGCTTGGAACACTGGATGTGCTGGGAGGTGGGTGGAGTTGAGATACATAAAAGAGTGGGAAAGTGTAGGATTAGGGGTTCAGTCTGGCAGAAGGTCAGGCGGGTAAGAAGTCACTCAGACAGGAGTGAAGATCCCTGGAAGAAGGGATGGAGGAAGGAGTGCTGCAGCTGCCTCAGTGACCTGAGCCAGCTGGCACAGGAAAGGAACAGAAGGAGAAAGACGTAGAACTGCAACCTAAGCTTCCATAAGAGAGAGAAGGATCAGTACGGAACGAAGGAGTAGGAGAACAGAGAGGCCGTGGGTTGGAAGAGGAACCCTGCCTATAGGTTCTCAGCGCAAGGCCGGGACCCGGTCCCCGAGGTTGTATGGACACTTATGGTTCTGCAGCAGACACCGGTGGAATAGAAGGCTGTAAATGCACTACTCCCATTTAAGACTTGGGGCACAACAGCAACTGATTTAGAGAGCCGGGACTCAGGAGAAGGGAGTCCCCGAAGCAGGCTACAGCTGTCTGCCATACGAGTAGAGTTCTTGGGAACATCTGACAGGAGGAACTCCAGAGTACCACGGTACTGGAGATCTTCACACATTAAGGCGCAATAGAGGAGTTGCTCAGGAAAGGTACATGTTGGCGAAGTGTTGGAGAGGAGCTTCCCATCTGGCCTGGAGGTTGGCTGAGTCTCTGACCTGGAGGACACGGCCCGGAGGCAGGCACCCTTGTGTACCGCAGACTGTGAGTAAAGCTTTGGAACTGCAAGCCTCGGTGTCCTCCATTCATTCTTGCGCCAACCTGCTCAGCACCGCTACATCTGGGTACCATCCTTCACACTACCTGCGCCTTGCCACAACCATTACAACTACACTGCCCTGGGACATCAGCCCTGCCTGTGGAGGGCTATACCATCACTGCCGCACCATACCATCTGTCCCAGAGGATCTGTCTGCAGCGTCAGCTTAACACCTCCCTTGCCGAGCACCACAGGTGGCGTCACGAACTATTCCATTCCATTAACTACATTCCCCCATTACTTGGGCGCCCAGGGCCACGGACCGGGTCACCGCTGCTGTGACACATTCCCCTGACACTGGCCCGGTACCGAGTACCCCACGGCCCTGGGAGGGCGACCCACATCTTTACAAGGAATGGTAAAGTTAGAAAATGTTCATAAAGGTCGCAGCAAAAGTTTTCAAGGCACATTGAGCAAATTCTACAAATCAGATTTTGTTTCTTGGATTGACCGCTCTTTACTATTACAATAATGTAATATATCGCACAGAAGTCAAAAGTCGTTTTATAGTTTTATTATTATTATTTGAAGCAACAATATATGGACAAAAGTATTGGGACATCTACAGGAGCTTTTCTGACCTCCCATTCTACAGCCAGTCATTAAAATGGGGTCGGAACCTCTGCAGATAATACGGCTTCCGTTCTTCTGAGAAGGATTTTTTAAAATATTTTGGAGGCGTCTGTAGGGAATTTTCCTGAAGATCATTTATGGGGTCAGATTCTGACTCTTCACCAAAACCAGACTCCTCCATCAGACTCCAGATAGGGAAGTGCGAACCGTCACTTCACAGAACATGTCTCCTGTGCTTGGTGATGTAAGGCTGCATGCAGCTGCTCGGCCATGAAGCTCTCGGCGCGGGCGCAGTGTTTGTACTGATGTTATACTAGAGGTGGACAGAAAACTCTCAGGTATTACACATGCACTCGGCTAGAAGACCTTAGGGGCAAGTATAAGAGGGAGTTGCAGAATTTTTTAAGATCACAAATGGATCTAGGTACCCTAACAAAAGGACAAGCAGAAAAACTATCCCCAGAATTCCCTAACAAACCGCATTGGTATTTTAAACTCAAAATACATGAGTCACTGAAAACGCCACTGGGACGGCAGATAGTGTTGGGGATAGGGTCCCACACTGAACCCCTATCTCAATACATGGATTGGTTTTGTGGCCATTTTTGTTCACAATTTCATCCTACATAAAGGCACTGGTGATTTTTTGCGGGTTCTCTGGGATTTCACCTATCAGGAAGGTTTTTCATTGACGTCCATTGATGTCGAAAGCCTTTATACCAGGATACCCCAAAAGCAGGGGATAGAAGTAGGTCAGTGGCTCCTGATAAATATGGGAAAATATAGGAGTTTTGTAGGTGGTGCCTTAAATTTTATCCTTAAACACAATGCCTTTAAATTTAAGGACACATGGTAACTGCAGAACACTGGTACAGCCATTGGGACTCCGGTGGCTTGCATGTTTGCTAGTTTATTTTTTGCACATCCCAGCTCTTTCAACCTCCTGTCACCTCCAACTCAAAAATATTTCCAGAATCCGTCCTTTCCTCAACCCTCAATCTACTAAAATGCTTGTGCATGCCGTCATCATCTCCTGTCTTGACTACTGTAACATCCTTTTCTGTGGCCTCCCTGCTAACACTCTCGCACCTCTCCAGTCCATCCTTAACGCTGCTGCCTGATTAATTCATCTCTCTCCTCGCTACTCCTCCGCTTCTCCCCTCTGCAAATCTCTTCACTGGCTCCCAATTCCCCAGAATATTCAGTTCAAACTACTAACACTAATTTAAAAAACTGACCGCCACATCCAAGCAAAAACTAAGTGTGAACAAATGCTAGAGTCACAAACTCATATACACTCAAACAAATAAGGCAGCACTCTGTAGCACCACAGCATGCAAATATGAAATATGAAAATTGAATTGCATTACTGCATTAGAAATATGAAAAATTTAGAATGCTTAGCACATAAATTGGCCAATTGATGTGTACCTGGAAGCCACGTTAAGGCGATTCTCATTTTCCAGGACCTAACGTAATGCCAATCCTCACTTAGACTAAAGTCTTCATCTGTATGGGAACCTAATGTGAATCCTCTCTTAAGGCCCCTTTACATTTAGCAATGCACCAGCGATCCTGACATCGAAACGACCCGGTCAGAATCGCTGGTGCATCGCCAAATGGTCGCTAGTGAGCTGCCACACAGGCAGATCTCACAGCGATGTAGCGACGCAGCAGCGGTCATTACTTACCTTTCAGACAAGGCGATCCTGACGTCCTCCCGCCTGCGTCCACGCGTTGCTCGTCTGTGCCAGCAGGAAGCCCAGCAGGAAGCGCCCAACGAGAAATGGAGCTGCACAATCTTGCGCGATCAGCGATAATCAGTGGGGGAGCCGGTCGGAAGTAAGTATCACACAAAATCGGTGACGCTTTAGCGATATCGCTATGTGTAAAGGCCCCTTTAGACTGAAATCTATATCTCTGTGGAGGGGTAGTGGCCCTGTTGTGATTAAAAATGCCTGAGGCTAAGAGGCGGAGGAATGCTCAGTCAGAAAGCTAAAGAATACAAATTTTAAAAAAACTGACCATCACAACCAAACATAAATTAAGTGTGAACAGGTGCTTACCTAGGATCACCCACTCAAACTACTAATACTGACCTACAAAGCCATCTATAACCTGTCTCCTCCATATATCGCTAACTAATCTCCCGATATCTCCCCTTACGTAATCTCTGGTCCTTCCAAGACTTCCCTCTCTCCTCCACACTTAATCGTTCCTCACCCAATAGCCTCCAAGACTTCTCCTAAATATCCCCCATCGTCTGTAATTCTTTTCCCCAACACGTCTGATTATCCACCACATTCGGATCCTTCAGATGGAACTTGAAAACCCACCTCTTCAAGAAAGCTTACAACCTGTAATGACCTCGCTGCCTCCTCACCACCACCGGAGCTAGCGCCTCACCAACACCAGAGCTGCTGCAACCCCCCAACCTACTGTCTCCTATCCAACCATCCAGTATAATGTAAGCCCACAAGGGCAGGGTCCTCTCCCCTCTGTATCAGTCTGTCATTGTTAGTTTGCTTACTGTAAGCAATATCTGTATTTTATATGTAACCCCTTCTCATGTACAGCACCATGGAATCATGGTGCTATATAAATAGCTAATAATGGTTAGTAAATGATTGAGGAATCAAACACCACATGCATTTGTCTTTATTTTCCTTCTTGTGGTCATTCTTTTTTCCATTGTCTAAGTTGAAGTTTTCCAATAGGAGACTGGAAAAATTTGAGTTGAGCACCCAGGGAGCTCTCAAAAGAAACATAATCCTTCCCCTTCACCCTATCATTCAATCAAATCCAGTCACACTACTTCTCATTCTCTATCTACACTGTAATTGAGATACCATTATCAGCCCCAACCTCCAGGGCCAAAACTTCGGCTACAATGCCAAGATTTCCACTCGCATTCATTCAGGTTTGACCAGTGACCTACCTAAACTACTACCCTACCAGTCATAACACGACAACAACTCTCTAACACTAACTAGCAAATCTCCCAAAAAGCCCCTCTCCAAGTCCCTCATCCCCAGACAGGGTGCAGTAAAAGTAATACGTTAGCACTATGAAGTAATGTACGTAATATAGAAAAATACTCTCTAGTCTGCATAGGAGCCGTGATCACACCAGCTAAATGTCCAGCATCCTGCTGACCCTCTTGAACATCATGGTCCTTTGGCAGCCCTCCTGCTCCACAGACAACATGCCAAACAGTCCTGACCTTGAACTGGAGTTGCTGAAGAGGTGTAGAAACTGGGAGGCATCATGAATGAGAGAGGGGAAGCTGATTGCTGCACCTTGTTAAGTACTGACTTCCGGGAGCAGGCCTCAATCCACTCCCAGAGGTTTTCTTGAAGAGTACTGGAGGCCTCACTGACTGGATAATCGTTGAATAGGCCTGTAGCTATATTGGTAATCACTGGAGTGTAGGAAGAGGCAAGCCCTACCACATGGCCTGCCCAGGGCCCACTGTTTTTATAAGACTTGGCCGCCTGGATGAATTCATGTAGGCCAAATCGTCTGGAAGTGAGGACCTCAATCGGGAGGGTCCCTAGTGGGGAAAATGTGGCACGTCTGAGTCTGTGGCACCATATCGGAGTCCAGGCGCATATGAGTGAGTTCCACACCTATGATGAAGAGGCAAGCACCTCTGCTCCCATTCTTCCTCCAAGGATCTTGTGTTTCCGTGCCAGCAGCTACAAACCCTCTGTGTCAACAGCCTGCAGATACTCCAAGACTAGAGTTGAGCAACTTTGGTCGGATCAGGTTTCGTGAAACCCGAATGAAACAAAATTTGATTCGGATTAGAGTTGAGCGACTTTGGTCGGATCGGGTTTCATGAAACCCGAATGAAACAAAATTTGATTCGGATGAAACTGGTCTGACTAGGGAAAAAAAAAGTCGGAGTTTTGTCCGAAACCCGACCCCAATGCAAGTCAATAGGAAATAAAAGTCGGCATTGAGCGGATGACATTCATCCACTCGATGCCGACTTTTATTCCCCATTGACTTCCATTAGGGTCGGGTTTCGGACGAAACTCCGACTTTTTTTGCCCTAGTCGGACCAGTTTCATCCAAATCAAATTTTGTTTCATTCGGGTTTCACGAAACCCGATCCGACCAAAGTCGCTCAACTCTATCCAAGACCTCTTCCACCGACAGGAAGCTCAAGTGGTGGACATGCACAAAGACATTAGTCTGGGTTACTTTACCCCTGCCAAATAGCTTGTAGCCACTCACCCAGTTAGGCCCATCCCAACACTTCCTTTATCCACCTTCATAGCCATTATGAGTCAGAGTCATGGATTTCTCTTCACATGACTCTACCTGGACTCCAGCTTCCCTATAAAGTCAGGCTATATGAAGATGCCAGGAACACCAGTTTTTCTGTTCTAAATTTATTATTTCTGTATTTTTCTTGTTAGCTGAGGTTGAGCTCTGGTTAATCTATTCCAATCTCAAGGCAAATTTCAAAATTGGTGCAAATTAACAAAATTGTCTTGCTTTTTTTCTTAAATTTGCACACGCAGAAATTTGTTTTAAAAACTTTGCGCAGCGTGAATGTATCACGCGCCTTGATGGGTCCACATGGAGCAATTTTATTCCTAAAACTTGCAGCCAAACGATACCCAAAAATGTGCACATGTATCACTTTTTTTTTTCCAGATCTACCACTTTAGGGGTCCTGGAAATAAATAACTCTGTGATAAAACGCCAGGCCTCTGGGCTGACAGCGCCACTCATGTAACGTGAATTACAGAGCTGAGCAGCCTAATGGCACAAGATGGCGGCCACTGATGACCTCTCGAGTCTGTGACATCTCCTGCTGTTTGATAGACGAGGCAGCAGCGGAAGCTTACACATGTGGTCTCCATGGGGGTATTGCATTGTCCCGTTGTTTTAGACATGCTGTACCTGAAGCAAACCGTCAATGTATAAAGTTAATAACCTATATCGTCTCCTCAACACATTAAACACAAGCGAACTGCGCTATGGCATCATGTGACCCACGGACCTAATGAAAGAAACCAAGAGATGTATTAACGCCTGCAAGAACATTGTAAAAATTTCAAACTTGTCAACTACAGAAGATGTGATGTAGTGATGTAGCAGAGCCGAGTTTGTTACTTGACAGCAGCTTGCCGTAATAACACAGCGGGTTATGTTTGGTATTACATGGGACTGCAGGCCAAAGTGGGGTGAGAGGGAATAAGGGCTCAGTCACGGATGACGATCGCAATGCTCGGACTGGCCGGTGGCTCTCCTGACCCGGGCGTGACAGCCTGTTTTTCTATGCAGTCGTCACGCTCAGGTCATGAGAGCCACCGGCCAGTCCGAGCAAATGTGGTCATCGCTGGTGTTATACCGCCGTCTGACCGTCCTAAAATGTTATTCAAGTCTCAGTAAGTGATGGCATATCGAGCAAAACGATTCACACAACTCTCATCTGGTGGCCGCCTAACCAGAGCCTTCCGTATTTCCTCCTACCAGCCAATATCCCCAACACCATTATGTGGTGGCAAGACCCATGCATCACATGTAGGCGTCCTACTAAGCAGAAGAGATGCTAGGAATAGTAGCAGGGCACTGGTCCAGCGGCCACGGACTACCGACATCACCAGGGGACCTGCATATCTTTTTGCTCAACTCTGCCTATCTTTGGAATGTCAAGCCACCTAGGACCCCCATTGATAATGAGAATGAAGGGGCTGCAGTGCCATTTCTGCAATGCATCCCATTCATCTGTGCAGGAAATTACGCTGCCATAGACCCCTCAGGATTGTTGTGATTCCCAGAGGTCAGATACTCAGTGATCTAAAAGGGGTCGTCCACTTTTAAGCATTTTTTTTTAATTTACTTACCGTATATATGTAATTGGGTCTAAAAATAATTTTCCAATCCAAGAAAAAACGAATGGCACTCACCGGTAAAATTCACTTCTTTATTTCAACATTAAAATATGTTCGTCGGGAGAATGGGAGCAGGAGAGCAGGAGATGACAGCCGGGTAATTTTTGCAACTGGATTCCATTAAAAATTTTGCATCGTTTGCCATCTTTAGCCTCCATGCTGCACTGTCTGCTGCAGAGTGAGTCAACTGAGAATCTGTCAGTGAGCTCGTTCTGACAGTATGACTGGTAATTTGTAACTGTTTTTCTGTCTTTTTTTCTGAGCTCCTCTCAGCTGATCTATGACTGCAAGTTTAATGTGCGGGCAAACAAAGAGTCTGTAAAAAACAAACAGTGCAAAATCTTTACAGAATCCCAATAACATAAATAATGTTTTAGTCCCAAATGCATGCATTTACGTAAAAAAAATGAATATATAAATTATCTCCAAAGACGGAGAATCTTTAAAGGGGTATTCCCATTTAAAATGAATAGGAAAGCCACCACAGTTTCTAAGAACAGATCTATCACTACTCTATCCATTCTCCATGGAACTATTGGGGATAGCTGATTGCAATACTTAGCGGTCTCTGACAACTCCATAGAGAATGAATAGAAAAATGGCATGCATCCACCATGGGATCTCCAGATTCAGGAGAAGAGCAACCTTTATACTAGGAAGAGAAATTGCATATTTATGGCAAGTGACCAGCGCTCTTTATGATGACTCCTTTAGGGGTCTTTGTTACATCTGTAGTTGCTGAGTGCATGTAACTCAAGAACTCATTCGTCCCTGATGAGGCTGATGAAGTGATCAGGCGAAATATTTAAGGAAATGCTCGTGCAGACGACCATATTTTTGGTCTGCGTGCGATCCTACAAAACATCGGATCGAACTCTAGCCCAATGTTATTTTTGGGGCCAATTTTTCAAAATCTGCCCAAGTAAAAATATCACTGCATTGGATCTGATTATCGGATCGCACTTGGCCGTTAAAGTCAATGAGTCTGTGAACAACCCGGTACTGCACTCGGATGCAATCTGAGTGCAGTCCGATTTTCACGGATTGGAGAAAATGGAGAATTTTTTGCTGTCCATCTTCTCATCTAAGAGGGATCACAGTCTGATGAAACTTTGATCAGAGTGTCATTTGCATGATCGGCCCGATTCTAACCTAGGAAATTAGGTCACGTTATATTACATTTACGGATTTGTAAACTACATAAAGCTCCGCAATGTTATATTAGTAAAGAGCAAAACATATTTTTTTATACTGTAGATCCAAAATGTCAACATTTACTGCTCTTTGACACTTTCCAATGCACCCGATGAAAATATGTAAGAGATTGACGCCTTTGATCACCACTGCGGCTCCTTCTCTCCGCGCTGATTTCACCAGATGTAGCTGCTCCTTTAGTATCAGCATGGTATAGACTCCTAACACGGCGCTCTTCTAATTCCCCCATTGCACTCTCACCCATTATGTTTTATTATGATGATATTCCATAATTATTGCAGATGAATCTACCACGGTTTCCTTCCCGTAATTTCCTTCTTGATAGAATGGCGACCTCTGGAGATTCAGAAGTATTATTTATGGGAGCGCAATATTATTTTGCGGTGTTCTTAGAACTTAGTTGTAATTAAGGTTTATTAGATGTAAGATGATTAACAATTAAAGAACAAGCTGTACGTAGGTTTTCCAGGTGTGATGTTCGCCAAAATTGATTTTCCAAATGTGTCTCCGAATAATTCCTTATTATCTTTTTAATTTCATTCACAGCTTTGCATTAGAAAAATGAAATCCAAGAAGATGAGAAAATTCACACTTTACTAACTATTTTTAAATGTTTCAGACAGGAGAATTTAACTGTTTTTTTTCGGGGTTTTTTTTTTAACCTTCATTCCGTGGATACAACACAAAGCAAAGGCACTTGGATTTTAAAAGTCTAAGGAAAATGGTGGTAAAGAGGAGGAGAAAACAATGAGACCGGGCAAAGGCAAGGCTTTAGGATAAAGCCACGCATGGTGCATTTTTTCAGAGTGGATTTGTCTGCAGAGAATCTGCCATAAAATCCAGAGACACGTGCAGCCACCAAGCATGGAGAACATTAAGGACAATGAGAGGCAAGACCAATGAAGAATCTTCTCAAGAAGAACTCATACTTGACAAATGCAAATATTCATGTTGGCAGTTCCTCCTGCTGGTAATATAGTAACATAGTAACATAGTTATTAAGGTTGAAGGGAGACTTTAACTCCATCTAGTTCAACCCATATCCTTTCCTAACCTGCCCTAACATGTTGATCCAGAGGAAGGCAAAAAAAACCCATGTGGCAACAGTAAGCTTCACATTGGGGAAAAAAATTCCTTCCCGACTCCACATACGGCAATCAGACTAGCTCCCTGGATCAACGCAATATTAAGGAGACTAGTGTATATACCCTGTAATATTATACTTTCCAAGAAAGGCATCCAGTCCCTTCTTAAATTTTAGTAGTGAATCACTCATTACAACATCATATGGCAGAGAGTTCCATAGTCTCACTGCTCTTACAGTAAAGAATCTGCGTCTGTGAGTATGCTTAAACCTTCTTTCCTCCAGACGTAGAGGATGCCCCCTTGTCCCCGTCACAGGTCTAAGAGTAAAAAGATCATTAGAAAGGTCTTTGTATTGTCCCCGCATATATTTATACATTGTAATAAGATCACCCCTAAGCCTTCGATTCTCCAAACTAAATAACCCCAAGTGTAATAACCTGTCTTGGTATTGCAGACCCCCTAGTTCCCTAATAACCTTGGTCACTCTTCTCTGCACCCGCTCCAGTTCAGCTATGTCTTTCTTATACACCGGAGACCAGGACTGTACACAGTATTCTAAGTGTGGTCGCACTAGTGACTTATATAGAGGTAAAATTATGTTCTCCTCATGAGCATCTATGCCTCTTTTAATGCATCCCATTATTTTATTTGCCTTTGCAGCAGCTGCTTGACTCTGGCCACTAAATGTGAGTTTGTCGTCCACCCATACACCCAGGTCTTTTTCAGTGACTGTTTTGCCCAGTGTTTTACAATTAAGCACATAATTATACAACTTGTTCGTTCTACCCAAGTGCATGACCTTACATTTTTCCCAATTAAAGCTCATTTGCCATTTATCAGCCCAAGCTTCTAGTTTACATAAATCCTCCTGTAATATAAAATTGTCCTCCTCTGTATTAATTACCCTGCAGAGTTTAGTGTCATCTGCAAATATTGAAATTCTACTCTCTATGCCCCCTACAAGGTCATTAATAAATATGTTAAAAAGAAGCGGGCCCAAAACTGACCCCTGTGGTACCCCACTGCTAACCGTGACCCAGTCGGAGTGTGCTCCATTAATAACCACCCTTTGTTTCCTATCCCTGAGCCAGCTCTTAACCCACCTACACATATTTTCCCCTATCCCCATTGTTCTCATTTTATGTATCAACCTTTTGTGTGGCACCGTATCAAAAGCTTTTGAAAAGTCCATGTACACCACGTCCACTGCATTCCCTTGGTCCAGTCCGGAACTTACCTCTTCATAAAAGCTTATCAGATTAGTCTGACAGGAACGGTCTCTTGTAAACCCATGTTGATATTGGGTCATAAGGTTATTCTTCTCCAGATACTCCAGTATAGTATCTCTTAGAAAACCCTCCAGGATTTTACCCACAGTTGAGGTTAAACTTACTGGCCTATAATTTCCAAGTTCAGTTTTTGTCCCCTTTTTGAATATTGGCACCACATTTGCTATACGCCAGTCCTGTGGTACAGACCCTGTTATTATGGAATCTTTAAAGATTAAAAATAGTGGTCTATCTATGACTGTGCTTAATTCCTGCAGTACTCGGGGGTGTATCCCATCCGGGCCCGGGGATTTGTCAATTTTAGTGATTTGTAGACGCCGCCGTACTTCCTGCTGGGTTAAGCAGGTGACATTTAATGGAGAATTTTTATCCCTGATCATGTTATCCGTCATGGGATTTTCTTGTGTAAATACTGGTGAAAAAAAGTCATTTAGCATATTGGCTTTTTCCTCATCCTCATCCACCATTTCACCCAGACTATTTTTAAGGGGACCAACACTATCATTTTTTAGCTTCTTACTATTTATGTAGTTAAAGAATATTTTGGGATTATTTTTACTTTCTCTGGCAATGAGTCTCTCTGTCTCAATCTTTGCTGTCTTGATTTGCTTTTTACAGAATTTATTTAATCTTCTGTATTTATTTAATGCCTCATCACTACCTACTTGCTTTAATTCCCTAAATGCTTTATTTTTATCTCTTATTGCGCCCCTTACAGCTCTATTTAGCCATAGTGGTTTCCTCCTATTTCTCGCATGTTTATTCCCATACGGTATATATTGTGCACAGGTCCTATTCAGGATGCTAATAAATGTCTCCCATTTTCTTTGTGTATTTTTATGTCTCAGGATATCGTCCCAGTTAATTGGTGATCTCAGACCTTTTTTTATGGCCACACCAGGTTCCACAACTGCATGATAGAGCAGGTGGATGTCAGACCTCAGCTAAAAAGTCAGGCACTGGAGACCTTCCGGGGGTTTCTGGAGCATCTACCGTACATGACGTCCAGTAGACTTGCTAATCTCTCTGTGACGTTTCTCCTTTTACTTGGAGCTTCCCAGGAATTCCAAGAGAGTTGCCAAATATGGAGTAAGCTTAGATGACGGCCAGATGGGAAAATAACATGGGATGAGAGTCCCCGAGACTTGAACGTTGCAATTCACCATACTCAAGCTCACAAGCCTCACTGTAACAGTGGTGTACCGCATTAACCTAAGACAATAGTGGTACCTGGGTTATCACAGCCGATCACTTACAGCCTTCACTGGTCACTGGGTTAGGTGGTTGTGGGCCTGACCACTATCTCTGGGTGGGTTTCCGTGAACCTGGTCCTTGGCTCTGGGTGGGTGGACATGGACCTGTACCCAAGCTCTGGGTGGGTCAGCATGGTGCAGACCCCCAACTCTGGGTGAGTGAATGCTGGTGTTCAGCCCCACATTCACCCAATTTTGCATGGGTGTATGTGGGGCTGTACACCAGCTATAGTTGGGTCTGTGTTGGCCTAACCTCCAGCCCTGTGTAGGTTTCTGTGAACTTGACCCCCAGCTCTGGGTCGGTGGGCAAGGGCCTGAACCCTAGCTCTGGGTGGGTGGGCATGGACTTGAACCCCAGCTCTAGGTGGGAGGGCATGGACCTGAACCCTAGCTCTGGGTGGGTGGGCATGAACCTAAACCCCAGCTCTGGGTGGGTGGGCATGGACCTGAACCCTCGCTCTGGGTGGGTGGGCATGGACCTAAACCCCAGCTCTGGGTTAGTGGTTGTGGGGCTAAACCTTAGCTTTGAGTGGGTGAGCATTGGACTGAACCGCAGTGCTGGTTGGCTATGGGTGGGCCTGACCTCCTGCTTTGGGTAGGTTTCCATGAACATGACCCCCAGCTCTGGGTGGTCATGGACCTGAACCCCAGCTCTGTGTGGGTGTGTGGGCCTCACCCCCAGCTCTGGGTGTTCATGGACCTGAACCCCAGCTCTGTGTGAGTGTGTGGGCCTCAACCCCAGCTCTGGGTGGGAAGCTGTGGGCCTGAACCCCAGCTCTGGGTGGGTGTGTGTGGGCCTGAACCTCAGCTCTGGGTGGGTTTCCGTGAACCTGATCCTTGGCTCTGGGTGGGTGGACATGGACCTGTACGCAAGCTCTGGGTAGGTCAGCATGGTGCAGACCCCCAACTCTGGGTGAGTGAATGCTGGTGTTCAGCCCCACATTCACCCAATTTTGCATGGGTGTATGTGGGGCTGTACACCAGCTATAGTTGGGTCTGTGTTGGCCTAACCTCCAGCCCTGTGTAGGTTTCTGTGAACTTGACCCCCAGCTCTGGGTCGGTGGGCAAGGGCCTGAACCCTAGCTCTGGGTGGGTGGGCATGGACCTGAACCCCAGCTCTAGGTGGGAGGGCATGGACCTGAACCCTAGCTCTGGGTGGGTGGGCATGAACCTAAACCCCAGCTCTGGGTGGGTGGGCATGGACCTGAACCCTAGCTCTGGGTGGGTGGGCATGGACCTAAACCCCAGCTCTGGGTTAGTGGTTGTGGGGCTAAACCTTAGCTTTGAGTGGGTGAGCATTGGACTGAACCGCAGTGCTGGTTGGCTATGTGTGGGCCTGACCTCCTGCTTTGGGTAGGTTTCCATGAACATGACCCCCAGCTCTGGGTGGTCATGGACCTGAACCCCAGCTCTGTGTGGGTGTGTGGGCCTCAATCCCAGCTCTGTGTGGGAAGCTGTGGGCCTGAACCCCAGCTCTGGGTGGGTGTGTGGGCCTGAACCTCAGCTCTGGGTGGGTTTCCGTGAACCTGATCCTTGGCTCTGGGTGGGTGGACATGGACCTGTACCCAAGCTCTGGGTGGGTCGGCATGGGGCAGACCCCCAACTCTGGGTGAGTGAATGCTGGTGTTCAGCCCCACATTCACCCAATTTTGCATGGGTGTATGTGGGGCTGTACACCAGCTATAGTTGGGTCTGTGTTGGCCTAACCTCCAGCCCTGTGTAGGTTTCTGTGAACTTGACCCCCAGCTCTGGGTCGGTGGGCAAGGGCCTGAACCCTAGCTCTGGGTGGGTGGGCATGGACCTGAACCCTAGCTCTGGGTGGGTGGGCATGGACCTAAACCCCAGCTCTGGGTTAGTGGTTGTGGGGCTAAACCTTAGCTTTGAGTGGGTGAGCATTGGACTGAACCGCAGTGCTGGTTGGCTATGGGTGGGCCTGACCTCCTGCTTTGGGTAGGTTTCCATGAACATGACCACCAGCTCTGGGTGGTCATGGACCTGAACCCCAGCTCCGTGTGGGTGTGTGGGCCTCAACCCCAGCTCTGGGTGTGTGTGTGTGGGCCTGAACCCCAGCTCTGGGTGGGTGTGTGTGGACCTGGACCTCAGCTCTGGGTGGGTGTGTGTGGGCCTGAACCTCAGCTCTGGGTGGGTGGGCGTCTGCCTGAACCCAAACTCTGGGTGGATGTGTGTGGGCCTGAACTCCAGCTGTGTGGCTGGGTGTGTGGGCCTGAACCCCAGCTCTGGGTGGGAAGCTGTTGGCCTGAACCCCAGCTCTGGGTGGGTGTGTGTGGGCCTGAACCCCGACTCTGGGTGGGTGTGTGTGGGCCTGAACCTCAGCTCTGGGTGGGTGGGCGTCTGCCTGAACCCAAACTCTGGATGGATGTGTGTGGGACTGATCTCCAGCTCTGTGTGGCTGGGTGTGTGGGCCTCAACCCCAGCTCTGGGTGGGAAGCTGTGGGCCTGAACCCCAGCTCTGGGTGGGTGTGTGTGGGCCTGAACTCCAGCTCTGGGTGGGTGTGTGTGGGCCTGAACCTCAACTCTGGGTGGGTGGGCGTCTGCCTGAACCCAAACTCTGGGTGGATGTGTGTGGGCCTGAACTCCAGCTCTGTGTGGCTGGGCGTGGGCCTGAACCCCAGCACTGGGTGGGTATGTGTGGGCCTGATGCCCAGCTCTGGGTGGGGGACGTTGGCCTGATGCCCAGCTCAGGGTGGGTAAGCATGGGAATGGCCAACATGCATATTGGTGCTGGACTCATCACATTTTTTTTGGTTGCTCCAATGCTAATATAGATGCCACTTCAATGCTGGACTGCAGTGAACATCAGATAAAAGGGAAGAAATGCCGGAACAACCATGAGTAAATTTAAAATTGATTTTTCTATTAAAAGTTACTTGATTGCTTGATCATGAATGCCTCTTACGCGTCTCCTCATGAACCATTTACATGTAACCATATAAAAACATGTTTAAGGCTACTTTCACACATCAGTTTTTTGCCGTCAGGCAGGATCCGGCTTTTTTTAGAAAAAACGGATCTGGCATAAATTTTGGAGAACTGTAGAAACGGATCCGGTTTTTTGCTGGATCCGTCTCTGTTCCTGGCGGCTGGCCAATTGGATCTGAGCGTGCGCAGACTTAAAAAAAACGGATCCGGTAGCTGGATCCGTCTTTTTCTGGATCCGGCGCATTCCGGCGCCCATAGACTTTCATTGTAGCAAAAAGCTGGAAGCGCCGGATCCGGCGCTTCCGGCTTTTTCGCCGGAGACAAAAAACGTTACAGTAGCCGTTTTTTCCAGACGCCGGAATGAGACAAGTTGCCGGATCCGGCAAAAAACTGATGAAACGCAATGCCATCCGGCACGATCCGGCGCTAATGCAAGTCAATGGGGAAAAACCGGATCCGGCATTGCATTTTGCCGGATCCGGTTTTACAAAAAAAAGCCGGATCGCGCCTGAAGGCAAAAAACTGATGTGTGAAAGAGGCCTAACCTATCAAAATTGCTGTTATGTTTAAGAAGGTATCTAATATTACACCATTGTGGATTTAATTTTATATGTATACATAGTATTGTTCCTAAATTTCATTCCATTTGGTTGTTTCATATTTTTCAATACGATCCAATACATTTCTCTCAGTAGAAGTTTTTTTTGCCAGTTTCCCCTCTGTCAGGACGGCTCCCCATCTTAATGGCATAGCAAATACAATTCCCCATGTTGCTTTTATGCTTATCTACAAAATGTTTTGATGCATCAATGTCTCAATTTATAATCAGACAGCGGTTACCCATACAAGTTTATGGGTGCATGCAAAACATTGGGCTGCACTCAGATACCATCCGACTCACAGAATGGAGAAGATGGAGAAATTAAGTTCTCCATCTTCTCTGCATCTGGGATCTGATTCTCGCATGCAAGAGAATCGGATCACAGTAAAATAACACTCGGCTCACGCTCGCAGCAGAGATTGAACCGAGGGTCATTTGCATGTAGCTTCCGATTCCCTTAATTCGGATAATCATCGGATCTTATATACTAGTGTGAGCAAACCCTAATATTGAGGACTGTTGTTTCCTTTAAAAAAATGGAATTTTTGTGACTCCACCAGCAGAATAGTGAGTGCAGCTCTGAGGTATAATACAGGATGTAACTCAGCATCAGTAATGTAATGTATGTACACAGTGACTGCACCAGCAGAATAGTGAGTGCAGCTCTGGAGTATAAAACAGGATGTAACTCAGGATCAGTAATGTAATGTATGTACACAGTGACTGCACCAGCAGAATAGTGAGTGCAGCTCTGGAGTATAATACAGGATGTAACTCAGATCAGTAATGTAATGTATGTACACAGTGACTGCACCAGCAGAATAGCGAGTGCAGCTCTGGGGTATAATACAGGATGTAACTCAGGATCAGTACAGGATCAGTAATGTAATGTATGTACACAGTGACTGCACCAGCAGAATAGTGAGTGCAGCTCTGGAGTATAAAACAGGATGTAACTCAGGATCAGTAATGTAATGTATGTACACAGTGACTGCACCAGCAGAAAAGTGAGTGCAGCTCTGGGGTATAATACAGGATGTAACTCAGGATCAGTAATGTAATGTATGTACACAGTGACTACACCAGCAGAATAGTGAGTGCAGCTCTGGGGTATAATATAGGATGTAACTCAGGATCAGTAATGTAATGTATGTACACAGTGACTCCACCAGCAGAATAGTGAGTGCAGCTCTGGGGTATAATATAGGATGTAACTCAGGATCAGTAATGTAATGTATGTACACAGTGACTGCACCAGCAGAATAGTGAGTGCAGCTCTGGGGTATAATACAGGATGCAACATAGGATCAGTATACAATGAGTAATTAAATATTTTTACAAAGGTACTCAACATTTTATGCAGATTAATCCTAAACCATATAATGGTGTTCTGAAATGGACATATCTTGCCAGTGATATTTTATCAAGGTTTTTAGGAAATTAATGTCACCATGATATCTTACGCACATATTTTTTATGAGCAATTTAGGTGCATCAGTTTACAAATAATATGTGAACGTACATCTTCACTAAGGACTTATAGAATATAGATGCAGGGCTGGCCGCCTCTTTCTGCATAGACAAACCTGATAAATGTAATTGCAGATTTCACAGCCACTTTTATTGAAAGTAAATCTTTACCCCATTATACTGTACATTTATTTTACTGTGACCTTTTTCGGTGCCGGCTCATCAGCAGCGCACATTAGTAGCAGCACGCTTTAATAGTCTCATATTATGCATGTGTTGAATAAAGCGGCATTGACTCTGCTGCTGGATTCACAATATGGAATTTTTAAAAAGTTATTGTGAACTTTAGGAGCAATATTTCTCCATTGATTATATGTATGGAAGAAATTATGAAAAAGGGGAGGGGTGATAATAACAATGAGAAAAAAAAAGTTTAGCAGCAAAATGTCTAGATTTCTCAGAAAAATTGGAATTCTAGTAAAAAGAAATAACATTTTAACACCTTAATGACCAAATAGATTTGGTTCCTTATTATTAGTCAATTCATAGAAATACTTGATGCTTTCATCATTCTTTGATATGTTCAAATTAAAAATGCTTGTTTTTAATTTGTGAAAAAGTAACAAATTATTTAGCGCTAAAATAAAGTCTGAAAATGGATTTGCCATATTATTTTGGATGTGTAGAATAATGTTTTAATTCAAGAGTAGGGTATATATGTGATTTTGGGTAAGGACTAGTGCTAATGCTTTGTTTTTTACTTTATTTAATTTTTATAAATTTGTATGTTGAGACCTTGAGACTGTGGCTTCAATTCATCATTGCTGTTTCTCCACTTTTTTGGAGTAATTTGTTAATTTCTAGTGACTTTAGTATTCAATCCTTACTCTCTGCTCCACTTTTTATGTCTTTTTCTTTCTATTTTAAGTCTTTTTTAATTTGTTCCTCATCAAATTTGCTTATCCAGATGTTTTAGACAGATTCATGAAATGCAACTGAAGGATGGGGGATTTAATAGCAGCTTACAGTCCTCCTGAAAACATGTGTTGCTGTAACAGGGCACCCAGCTTAGCTAGTATCCAAACTCTTGCAGGAAGACCTCCTGCGGAGCCACGAATCCACATGTTTGTGTTCTGGGCTGAACTTTCTATGCTACCGGGGCTGGTTTCTGGCTCGATATAATCCGTTACCGGACCAGGCTTATATCTAGGGAGGAACTGGTGGCAGTCCTACCGGGCTGGCAGCACTCTGTCAGGATTGTGAGCGAGTGTGGTGCCACGTCAGTGGCTGCATGGCCCAAGCTGATCTTACATGTCCTCAGGGTGTACAGAATGTCATATTGTTGCAAGTAAGGAGACCAAAATCATGTAATCCTGACAGAAAAGTGATGTCAGGCGGGGTGGTGAGGTGAGTGTTCCTCACATCTGGTGGCATCAGTGGGAATCTCTCCTGTATCATCCTTCATGTGTGATGGTAGAGCGGTGAGATCAAGATAATAGTGTGTGTGAGTGTGGGACCTATACTCCCAGACACCAAGTACAAACAGCAGTAGCTTTTTTCCACTGGGGTCTTAAGATCAGCTCAGCACTAGACAGTCTGAGTGCAAATACTCTAAGGTGTGTGGGTGCATCAGATTGCAGCTCTGTGTCAGTAACCAAAGATTGCAATGATGGCCAGTGGTACCAGGGGCAGAGCCAGGGAGATGACAATGCTACATATAGTGGGGAGGAGGTGGAAAACTACAAAACTATGTTGCTCAAGCAGATGGGGGAGTCCAGCCCAGGCTCCCCAAGAAGCCAGTGGCCGGCGGTCAGTTCTGCAGTTTGCTGCTCACCACCTGCCCGTTTCCCCCAGCTAGATAGGCTTGGATACACTACTGCAAGCTGCTTGGCCAGGCTTGAGGCAGGAGACAATGCCTCCTACAAGACACTGATGGCAGCAGCTGAACATTGTGAGGTAACAGCAGCAGAGCATTGCAAGGAAGCGAAGCATGAACACCAGTGACAAATGCTCAGCTCCAGCCATAGAGCCCAGCCAGTCAAGAGTCCCCTGAGATCCTGGTCCCGAAGTTATGGGCGTAGGATTTACCCCTGCTGGACAGGGAAGGGAACTTGTACACTTTCTTGCTGGCATTTGAAAAGAACTGCCATCAATGCCATCTGCCTGAGGACCAATGGATTCAGTCCTTAACACCTCACCTGAGGGGTAAAGCCCTGGAAATCTTTAGGTACCTGCCAGTGAGACCACCCTGAGCTATGTAGATATCAAGCAGGCTCTGATCCGGAAATATAACTTGACCCCTGAGATGTACCGTAAGAAGTTCCAGAGTATGCAGCGAGGTCCTGCAGACAACTGGGCCTATCAGAAGTGGGCCTTACTGACAGCAGTTGACCAATGGACCATGGGATTTGAGCTCACCACCATCTAGCAGCTGAAGAAGCTCATTGCAACTGTGCAATTTTTGTGGAACTGCCTGGAGAACTTCCAGCAGTATCTCTTTAGCTGTAAGCCTAAGGGGGCCTCTGCAAAAGCAACACTTGTTGACAAGTACTCCAACAACAGGGCTCGAGGCCAAGAAACCTGCCCGGCTGCCAGCTGGAGATGGAGTAAGATGAACGTAGTGCCTGCTGTCGCTGTCCCCAAGCCCAAGGGGGCACCTGCTCAAGCTTCTCTCTCCACGTCAGTGGGGAAACTCCAACTTTGTCATCTATGCAAACATCCAGGACCCTTCAAAGCCATGTATCCCCAGTGCGAGAAGAGCCCATTCCTGTCTCAGAAACTGTCCACTGTTTTGTGTGTTCGGTCCCTTGACAGCTTTCAGCCCATCACCATAGTCCAGGCCTGGCCATTTGACTATGATACACCGGCGCTGAGATGATTCTTGTGTGGCCTGAGCTGGTGTTCCCACAGGATTTTGTACCTGAGAAAACCCTTAATATCTCCGGGATCTGAGGAGTCATACCGTCGCTTCAAGTCGCCAAGGTATATTTGGATGTGGGGCACCGGGAAGATAGCTAGGGGTAAACTCGAACATTACCATCAGTGTTTTGCTTAAGATAGACTTGAGGTGGCTAGTGTCCCAGTATGTGGCCACCCCGAGGTCCGATTCTCCAGACAACCATGTAATGTCCACCCCTTTTGTCAATGTGAATAATATGCCTACTGATGGGGATATGTTGGTGGGTGATGTACTGTGACCCTTTCTGTTATGAATGAGTCACCGGAGGAGGAAAAAACAAAAATGCAAGCTAAGTCCAGAAAACCGGAGAGGATGGTAGCTAGCGGATTGCAGACCCCTGATCCTATTCACAACAACTAACAGTAGCCGTGGAGCGTTCCTACGGTGGTCCTAGATGCCTCTTCACAGCCGGAGAACTAAATAAGCCTAAAGAAAGAAAGGGGAAATCTAAACTGCCCCAGAGCAGACCCCAAAGCAATAGACAGCCCCCAACATGTATTGTCGGTGAAAACAGATGAAAACACAAACACAGACAGAAAGACCGGCAGAGCAAACGATGGGGCCCAACTAACTAGATAGGAAAGGACAGAAAAGATGCTGGCTGCAATCCGCAAAAACCCTACCAAAAATGTCCCAACACGTCTGATAGGAAAAACAGCCCTGAAGTCGCTAGACTTCAAAATCCCTATATCAGCACTCCAATAAATTCTGAAAACAGAGCAAAAGAGATTTAACCGATCAGGGACAAAATTGGAAATTCAGCAGAGCCCCAGCCGGGGCTGGCAGAACACAAAACTAAGCAAATCAGACAAAATCTCATGGAACAATAACAGAGCAAAACTTAGCTTTAGAAGACAGGAACTGAACTGGAGGCCAGAGCTCAGAGCAGAGAAATCACCAGCAACCCTACAGGGCGTCGGCTGCCTGATATCCACTCAGAGATTCCGGATGTCCAATCGCAATCCACCTGTTCAGGTGACAGGCTTCTCCCATCCAAATCAGTTTCACCACCTCCTTTCACCAGCAGAGGGAGTTCATCGGACATCAAAGGTGAACGAGAAAATGAGCTCACAACACCTTTCATTTCGGGGGGAGGAGATCAATCAAGCAAGATGTAATAATATCTAATATTGTGGCCAGCAGGCTGGCTGGAATTAGTTGTCCTGTGAGGTTGTCACAGAGGGGACAGACAGGTGACAGGCAATTGAGGGCGGGCTATCCAAGGATAGGTAGGGCTCCCAGGTAAGGCCTCATAGTAGGTTTCCTCTACAATCGGAATGTCAGAGGGCCAGGTTAGTCAGTCTGGACTAGCAACTTGGTCGGAAGCAGAGGAGAAATGGGCACTACCCACGGTTCCAACAGCTGTGGACGGTGTTACGCGCAGTGTTAGTGCCGGAGGGCCTCTCAGGGTTCTGACATCTTCCCCTCTTCTGACCAAATGGCTAGTGGATCAGACAGAAGCCAGGAAACAGGTCTCAGGAAACTGTCAGAAGATGTGGCAGTCTCGTCTATTCTGACCATGTCCATTCAGGGGTTGCAGACGGCGTTGGAAACTGACGACAGCCTGAAAACTTTTAAAGAGCAGGTGGCAAAGCCAACCTCAGACTCAGGCCTCGAGCAGGTGGTCTGAGACAAAGAACGACTGTTCCGGGTAATGGTCCCGCAGATTTCACCAGAGGCATGGCATAGGGACCGACGGTTGATGATATCCTATCCATTCGGGCTGAAGTTTTTTCGGATTGCACATGAGATTCCGATTACTTTTAGGGATCAGTAAGACAAAGATCAGGCTAGCCCAGCATTTCTCCTGGAAAAGGATGGGGTTGATGTGGCTGCCTACTGCTGTTCATGCGACATGTGTCAGAGCGTGAGAAAGGCGGAGTGGTGCCCCAAAGCCCCACTAGTAACTTTCCAGTAACTCTGTCCATTATTGAAGAGCCTTTCAGGAGGGTGGCTGTGGATCTGGTTGGACTGATGGCCAATCCCAGGAGCTCCAGGAAATGCTTTATACTGACTGTAGTAGACTATTTCACCCGGTACCTGGAAACAGTAGCCTTGTCATCCATTTGGGCCAACAAGGTGGCTACCACCTTGCTGGAGTTTTTCTGTCTAGTGGGTTTTGCCCAGGAATTGCTCACCAACAGGGGGACCCAGTTTATCTTGCAGCTGATGGAGTCCCTCTGTAAGCAGCTACAGGTGCAACATCTGGTAACCAGCGCATACCACCCACAGAGTAATGGCCTGTGCAAACTCTTCAATGTCACCCTGAGGCAGATGCTTGAAATGTTGGTCAACTCCCATGGGTGTGACTGGGAGTGGTATCGCCCACACCTGCTATTTGTCTACCGAGAGGATCCAAAGGCCTCAACAGGCTTCTCCCCTTTTGAGCTCTTGTACGGGTGCCTTGTGTGAGGGCCCCTGGCTCTGGTGAAAGAGGTCTGGGAAGGAGACTTGGTGTCACGGGCAGGTCACGTCTTTCTGGGGGATCTGGACGTAGAAAATCACTACGCATTGTGAATCGCAGATCCTCCATTTAGTCGGTGTGTTTGTGTTTTTGATTCAATGGATTTCATTTCCTTTGGTGCTGAAGAGGTTAACAACCCTTTCTATGCTGGCTAGAAATTTGCAGCTCCATTTCACAGCTTTTCCTGACCTGGTCATTTCCTCTCCCTATAAAATCTGGTCAGACTTTCTCTTCCTTGCCAGGTAAAGCTTTGCTTCCTAGTTCCTTAGAGACGCTGTGTTGAATTAGAGATTGTTGTTGATGCTGGAGATTGTTGTGTGCTGTTTTTGGTCGTATGCTTTCCTCATTGTCCTATTCCCATTTCATTGGTACATTCCTATCCTTCCCTATATAACTCTCTACCTGGGTGAGTGCTTGTATGTTTGTTGCTTTATGTTATCTCTCTCTGTCTTAAGTGCTGATACACTAGCATTTCTGTCCTAGGTCTCCTGGAAGAGAGGACAGCTTATGGAATAAGAAGAGAACAGTAAGGCTGGTGTCCCATACCTCCTCACTTTTAGACGTACTTTTGGGAGCAGGGATAGTTAGGGCCCCAGTGCTAGGGACGGGTCAAGGCCCCTTTCTCTAATCATGAACAATCAGAGCGTGACACTTGGCCACTCTTAGAGTGTCTGTTATCAAGTATGTCATGCGGTTCCGTGACAAGATGCAGGCCTTGGCGCAGCTGGTGCACTATAATATGACACAAGCCCAGGCTGAGAAAAAGCAATGGTACAATCAGAATGCTTGTGAGAGGACCTACTAGGTGGATCAAAAGGTGTTGGTACTGGTCCCTGTACCCCAGGACAAGCTTTAGGCAGCCTGGGAAGGCCCATACCCCATGCACCAGCAACTTAACTGCGTAACGTACCTGGCCACCCTAGACCACACCCAGGGAAGGCGGAAGGCCTTCCACATGACCATGATACCATGAGCGGGAGACCTTCGCCCTCCCCGTATGCAACCTGCCAGAAGAGGGAGAGGAGGAGACCCTCCTGGATATGCTCACCCAGGCTAGGGCGGGTGGGACCATCAAGGATGTGGAGGGTTGTCACCAGCTCTTGTCAGACCAATGGTCCCAGTTGTGGGCAATCCTACACCCCTTCTGGGATTTGTTAAGCAACAAGCCCTGCAGGAGCAAATGTTGTTCCTAACTTCAAAAAGGGGAAGAAGGTGGACCCAGGCAACTATAGGCCAGTGAGTTTGACTTCTATACAAGGAAAGATCTTTGAACAAATTATTAAACAACATGTATGTAAGTACCTGGACAAGAATGAAGTGATTAAACAGAGTCAGCATGGGTTTGTAACCAAGTCATGTCAGACTAACTTAATTTCCTTCTATGACAGAATCATTGATTGGGTGGATCAGGGAAATGCTGTAGATATAGTATATCTTGACTTCAGCAAAGCATTTGACAAAGTATCTCACACAATCCTTATTAAAAAAATGGCTAAGTATGGAATGGACAAGGCAACTGTTAGGTGGATTCATAACTGGCTTAGTGATCGGACCCAAAGAGTGGTCGTAAATGGCTGCACATCCAGTTGGAAGAATGTCTCAAGTGGGGTACCACAGGGCTCTGTCCTGGGTCCTGTATTGTTCAACATCTTTATCAATGATTTAGATGAAGGAATTGAGGGTAAACTGTTTAAATTTGCTGATGACACAAAGCTAGGAGGGATAGCTAATACTAGAGAAGAGAGAGAGGATTCAAAAAGATATAAATAAACTGGAGCAGAGGGCAGCAACTAACAGAATGGTTTTTAACAGGGAAAAATGCAAAGTACTACATCCACATCTGGGCAATAAAAATGAAAAAAGCATATACAGAATGGGAGGAATAGGGCTAAGCAACAGCACATGTGAAAAAGACTTGGGTATAATAATAGATCACAGACTGAATATGAGTCAACAGTGTGATGCAGCAGCAAAAAAGGCAAATGCAATTCTAGAATGTATTAACAGAAGCATACAGTCTAGATCACGTGAAGTCATTAGAGTTGAGCGACTTTTGCTTTTTTAGGGTCGCGTTTCGTTTCGTGAAACCCGACTTTTCCAAAAGTCGGGTCGAGCAAGATCGTCCGATTATAGGGAAAAGTCGGGGTCGTCCCGAAACACGAAACCCAATGTAAGTCAATGGGGAATAAAAGTCGGCAGTGAGAGGAGGACAGGAAACACACCTACAGTGCCCATTTGAATGCCAAAAGCATCAATTCTTCTTACTTAAGCTTGTCAACCTTAATTAACTTCATAATACAAGTTACGCACTGAAAAATGGGGGTTATTTGGCTAAATTTGTGGGGGGGGGGGCTGGCTGCAGGTTTTCATGTGCCCTGGGCGAAAGAGCGCCCCTTTAACACATACCACAACTCATCATGCTCCGATACGGCAGAGAAATAGCGGTATAGTACAATGAAAAATACCTCACTTTTTACATCTCATGACGAGGCCCATCTATTTCTCCATACAAAATCATTGGTCCCATATAATGTTTGAAACAGTATATGATGAGCTCCACATAATGCTACAGTATATGTTGGTCCCCATGGATGAAGCTCCACTGTCTTATGGGCCCAAATAATGCTCCAAACATAATGGGCCCCATTTCTACTGCTCTAGTGTATAATGTGCCCTGTAAATGCTGCTCCAGTGTCTGATGTCCACCTTTGGAATGTTCCAGTGTATGGTGGGCCCCATCTATCATTCTCCAGAGTATAGTGCTCCCCAAAAATTGCTGTCCCAACATAGAAAACAATCAAATAAGTCTCCTCGCTAGGGAATCCCTGTACTTGTCTGGACAGGTGCTGTAGCTTGCTTAACAGCTCGCCAGCCGTTCTCACGCCCAGTATGGATTGCACGTGATTGCACAAAGGTTAGAAAGGGTACCGTATCCCTGGATAACATGTATGGATAGCGTACACATTCAAAATATATGTCTATACAGCATGAGGCAGGCTCAGACGGTGTTAGGCCCAGTATGGATTGCACGTCATTGCACAAAGGTTAGAAGAGGTACCGTATCCCCGGATAACATGTATGGATAGCGTACACATTCAAAATATATGTCTATACAGCATGAAGCAGGCTCAGACGGTGTTAGGCCCAGTATGGATTGCACGTCATTGCACAAAGGTTAGAAGGGGTACCGTATCCCCGGATAACATGTATGGATAGCGTACACATTCAAAATATATGTCTATACAGCATGAGGCAGGCTCAGACGGTGTTAGGCCCAGTATGGATTGCACGTCATTGCACAAAGGTTAGAAGGGTACCGTATCCCCGGATAACATGTATGGATAGCGTACACATTCAAAATATATGTCTATACAGCATGAGGCAGGCTCAGACGGTGTTAGGCCCAGTATGGATTGCACGTCATTGCACAAAGGTTAGAAGGGGTACCGTATCCCCGGATAACATGTATGGATAGCGTACACATTCAAAATATATGTCTATACAGCATGAGGCAGGCTCAGACGGTGTTAGGCCCAGTATGGATTGCATGTCATTGCACAAAGGTTAGAAGGGGTACCGTATCCCCGGATAACATGTATGGATAGAGTACACATTCAAAATATATGTCTATACAGCATGAGGCAGGCTCAGACGGTGTTAGGCCCAGTATGGATTGCACGTCATTGCACAAAGGTTAGAAGGGGTACCGTATCCCCGGATAACATGTATGGATAGCGTACACATTCAAAATATATGTCTATACAGCATGAGGCAGGCTCAGACGGTGTTAGGCCCAGTATGGATTGCACGTCATTGCACAAAGGTTAGAAGGGGTACCGTATCCCCGGATAACATGTATGGATAGCGTACACATTCAAAATATATGTCTATACAGCATGAGGCAGGCTCAGACGGTGTTAGGCCTAGTATGGATTGCACGTCATTGCACAAAGGTTAGAAAGGGTACCGTATCCACGGATAACATGTATGGATAGCGTACACATTCAAAATATATGTCTCAGGAGGCAGGCTCAGACGGTGTCAGGCACAGTATGGATTTGACGGCCCAGATTACACAGCGGAGGAGCAGGGCGAGGTAAAGATTGCAAATGCTGGGGCCCTGGCCAAGCAAGGGGGGCCCACTCGTGGGCGTCGGTACTGGCACTGGGCCCCTCATAGTACAGCGGTGTGTCTGACGGCGGGTGTGCACCACCACCGTCAGAGACACTTGATTGCACTATGAGGGACCCTGTGCCAGTGCCCGCGCCCAAGAGTCGGCCTACCCACCTGTCCAGGGCAACGGCACTCGCACGGTGTCGTGCGCTAGGTGGTGACCCCGGCCATGGGGGGGGAGGCAGCACAGTTAGGGAGTTTTAGAAAGTGGCATATGTTGATGTTGGACATTCAACTGATGCAAAAGGCGAAATAGGTGAAATACCAGGAAGAGGTGGACCAAAGCAAGCCATTTTTCTGTCACCCTATGTGTCATCAGGGGAAGGTGGGACAAAATCCTTGGAAACCCATGCGTGGTTCATTTTAATGAAGGTTAGATCATCCACATTTTGGGTTGACAGACGGGTCCTTTTTTCTGTCAGGATTGATCCAGCTGCACTGAAGACTCTTTCCGATAGCACACTTGCAGCTGGGCAAGCGAGCTCCTGTAAGGCATATTGGGCCAATTCAGGCCAGGTGTCCAGTTTAGCGGCCCAATAGTCAAAGGGGAATGACCTGTGTGGGAGAACATCGATATGGGAGGAAAAGTAGTTTGTAACCATAGTTGACAACTGCTGTCTCCTGTCACTTTCCATCGATGCAGTATTACCAGTTGTGTGAGCGGTATTTGAAAAATCAGTCCACAACATTGTCATGAAACCCCTGTCTCCAACGCCACTTCTGCTGTGTGCACCACGAACACCTCTGCCAAGCTGCCCCCGGCCCGTACGGCTCGTGTGAGAACCATCACCGCTGCTGTGTGCTGGGAATGCCTCAAGCAACCGATTTACCAGAGTTGCTTGTTTATTAGCCAATATTAAGTCAAGGTTCTCCTGTGGCATGATGTTTTGTAATTTGCCTTTATAGCGTGGATCCAGGATGCTGGCCAACCAGTAGTCGTCATCATTCATCATTTTGGCAATGCGGGGGTCCCTTTTTAGGATCCGCAAGGCATAATCTGACATGTGGGTCAATGTTCCCGGTGTCAATGATGCACTGCGAGTGCTGGGTGGAGGAGCACTTTCTGGCAAATCCACATCCCTCCAGTCACGCACAAACCCTGTACCAGACCTTGCCACGCCAACATTTTCACTTGCCCCACGAGATGCATCCTCCTCCCCTAAGTAATCATCCCCATCATCCTCCTCCTCCTCCTCCTCTTCTTCCTCCACCTCGTCTAGGAGAGGTCCCTGAGCAGACAATGGCTGAATGTCATCAAGGATTCCCTCCTCCTCTTCCTCCTCATCAACATTGGCTGCAGACGCCTGCTCCTTAAGGTGCGTCAAAGTTTGCATGAGCAGACGCATAAGTGGGATGCTCATGCTTAGGATGGCGTCGTCTGCGCTTACCAGCCGTGTGCATTCCTCAAAACACTGAAGGACTTTACAAAGGTCTTTCAGCTTCGACCACTGCACGCCTGTCAACTCCATGTCTGCTCTCAAAGTAACTGGCCGTGTATCCTCCCACAAATGCATTATGGCCTGCCTCTGCTCGCACAGCCGCTCCACCATGTGCAGGGTGGAGTTCCACCTTGTTGCAATGTCGATAATGAGGCAGTGGTTGGGAAGGTGGAGCAATCGCTGCAGCTTCTGCATACGAACGGAGTGTACAGGCGACCGGCGGATGTGCGCGCACAGTCTTCGCACCTTCTGGAGCAGGGCTGTTAACTCCGGATAATTTTTGAGGAAGCACTGCACCACCAGGTTCAAGGTGTGAGCCAAGCAAGGTATGTGGCTGAGTTTTGAAAGGGCTATGGCTGCCACAAAATTACGGCCGTTATCACTAACTACCTTGCCTGCCTCAAGATGTACACTGCCCAGCCATGACTCAGTTTGTCGCTTCAAGTACTCGGCCAGCACCTCGGCGGTGTGTCTGTCGCCCAAACACATCATCTGCAACACAGCCTGCTGACGCTTTCCACTAGCTGCTCGATAGGGGGACACATCGTGTGCAACAGTGGCAGCTGCAGATGGAGTGCTCGTACGACTGCGCTCTGTGGACGAGCTGTCGCTTCTGGAGGAGGAGGAGGAGGAGGAGGGTCGAACGCCTACAGCCAACTGTTTCCTATACCGTGGGCTAGGCAGCACTGTCCCACCACCGCTGTCCCCTGTGGACCCTGCATCCACCACATTAACCCAGTGCGCAGTGATGGACACGTAACGGCCCTGGCCATGCCGACTGGACCATGCATCAGTTGTGAGGTGCACCTTTCCGCTCACTGACCGCTTGAGTGGATGGACAATGCGGTCTTTCACATGATGGTGGAGGGCTGGGATGGCTTTGCGAGAGAAGAAGTGGCAACTGGGTAGGTCATAGCGTGGTACTGCATAGGCCATGAGTTCGCGGAAAGCTGTGCTTTCCACCAACCGAAAGGGCATCATCTCAAACGAGATTAGTTTGGCAATGTGGGCGTTCAAACCCAGTGTACGCGGATGAGAGACTGAGTACTTTCTTGACCTACTCATAGTGTCTGGGAGGGTGAGCTGGACTTGAGAGCTGCATATGGTGGAAGTAGCGGTGGACAGGGCGGACTGAGAGAGGGTTGATGATGGTGATGGAGTTGGTGTTCTTTCTGATGGCCTAGAATCAGTCTTTCGTTGATATAACAGTGGGATTCCCTGACTGCTGTGGCCTTGCAACGACACCTCAACATTTGCTGCTGTGCTAACCGGTGGGCTTACAGTGGGGGAAACAATGTAGCGTTGCTGACTACCTTCGTTGTGATCAGTTGCACATGTGGCACTTGAGGTTTGGTGTTGTGTCCACGCTTGCAAGTGCATGCTGGTTAAATGTCTAAGCATGCAACTGGTATTCAAATTTTTCAGATTTTTCCCTCGGCTAAAGGTCTTTGCGCACTTCTTACAGATAACCTTGGCCTGATCATGAGGATTTTGTTCAAAAAAGTGCCACACTGCACTCTTCCTACTTTGGCAGACATTTTGCGGCCTAGCACGCTGTGATCTTTTGACCCTCTGGACAAGCTGTCCAGCAACTCTTTTGATGTTTGGAACCTGTCTTTGGAGTGCTCCGGGCCTGCCAGATAACAGCTGTTGCGATGTCGATGTCTGCTGTGGATGCTCCTCATCTGAGCTATTGGAAGCAGCACCCTCTTCCCCCAATGGATGCCAATCTGGGTCAACAACTGGGTCATCCATCACCTCCTCTTCTATGTCATGTGCACCTTTCTCTGTGTCACCGTGTATGGTGGTATAGTGTGCGGGAAGGGGCACCTGAGTCTCATCAGGGTCAAAATCTGGCTCTGTACACTGCGAGGACAATGTAGTGCTCTGAGTGAATGTACCAGCAGAATCATCCATCAGCGGCTGTGCATCAGTGCACTCCATGTCAGATTCATCTTGGCCTGGGTAATTCACCATTTGACTTGATAATCCAGGCATGGTATGTGAAAACAGCTCCATGGAGTAATCAGTAGTATGGCCTGCGTCATCCTTCAATCTTGGTTGGGGTGAAGGACACAAGGAAAGGTGTGGTTCATGAACATGAGCCTCCAATGACGACTCAGTGCTTTTACTTTTTACAACTGAAGAAGAGGAGGCGATAGAGCTGGAGGCTGAGTCAGCAATGTAAGACAAAACTTTTTCCTGATGCTCTGCCTTTAAAAGCGGTTTGCCAACTCCTAGAAAACTAAGCGTTCGAGTCCTTATGTAGCCAGACGATGACGCAGGGTCAGCACCTCCTGCATTCGGTCCTATTTTGCTCTTGCCACTACCATCAGATCCACCACCAACACCATCATTACCAGCTGCCAACCCCCGCCCAATTCCACGGCCTCTTCCACCAGCCTTCCTCATTTTTGGTAGAAATGTAGACAAAATCCAACAAACTATATAGTAATGTAAAACAAGGTACAAGGTGTCTATAGGACAGGGGAGTTTTAGAATTTCTGCACACACTTGTGGACAGTGGACACTTGTGGATTGTGTGCGGCCCACTGATATCTGAGCGCTATGTGACACGCTCGATGGCACAGCTGCCTGTGACCAAAGTGACGAGAGGATAATGGAGATTTTGAATCTCTGCGTACACTTGTGGACAGTGGACACTTGTGGATTGTGTGCGGCCCACTGATATCTGAGCGCTATGTGACACGCTCGATGGCACAGCTGCCTGTGACCAAAGTGACGAGAGGATAATGGAGATTTTGAATCTCTGCGTACACTTTTGGACACTGGACACTTGTGGATTGTGTGCGGCCCACTGATATCTGAGCGCTATGTGACACGCTCGATGGCACAGCTGCCTGTGACCAAAGTGACGAGAGGATAATGGAGATTTTGAATCTCTGCGTACACTTTTGGACACTGGACACTTGTGGATTGTGTGCGGCCCACTGATATCTGAGCGCTATGTGACACGCTCGATGGCACAGCTGCCTGTGACCAAAGTGACGAGAGGATAATGGAGATTTTGAATCTCTGCGTACACTTGTGGACACTGGACACTTGTGGATTGTGTGCGGCCCACTGATATCTGAGCGCTATGTGACACGCTCGATGGCACAGCTGCCTGTGACCAAAGTGACGAGAGGATAATGGAGATTTTGAATCTCTGCGTACACTTTTGGACACTGGACACTTGTGGATTGTGTGCGGCCCACTGATATCTGAGCGCTATGTGACACGCTCGATGGCACAGCTGCCTGTGACCAAAGTGACGAGAGGATAATGGAGATTTTGAATCTCTGCGTACACTTGTGGACAGTGGACACTTGTGGATTGTGTGCGGCCCACTGATATCTGAGCGCTATGTGACACGCTCGATGGCACAGCTGCCTGTGACCAAAGTGACGAGAGGATAATGGAGATTTTGAATCTCTGCGTACACTTTTGGACACTGGACACTTGTGGATTGTGTGCGGCCCACTGATATCTGAGCGCTATATAACACGCTCGATGGCACAGCTGCCTGTGACCAAAGTGACGAGAGGATAATGGAGATTTTGAATCTCTGCGTACACTTTTGGACACTGGACACTTGTGGATTGTGTGCGGCCCACTGATATCTGAGCGCTATGTGACACGCTCGATGGCACAGCTGCCTGTGACCAAAGTGACGAGAGGATAATGGAGATTTTGAATCTCTGCGTACACTTGTGGACAGTGGACACTTGTGGATTGTGTGCGGCCCACTGATATCTGAGCGCTATGTGACACGCTCGATGGCACAGCTGCCTGTGACCAAAGTGACGAGAGGATAATGGAGATTTTGAATCTCTGCGTACACTTGTGGACAGTGGACACTTGTGGATTGTGTGCGGCCCACTGATATCTGAGCGCTATGTGACACGCTCGATGGCACAGCTGCCTGTGACCAAAGTGACGAGAGGATAATGGAGATTTTGAATCTCTGTGTACACTTTTGGACACTGGAAACTTGTGGATTGTGTGCGGCCCACTGATATCTGAGCGCTATGTGACACGCTCGATGGCACAGCTGCCTGTGACCAAAGTGACGAGAGGATAATGGAGATTTTGAATCTCTGCGTACACTTGTGGACACTGGACACTTGTGGATTGTGTGTGGCCCACTGATATCTGAGCGCTATGTGACACGCTTGATGGCACAGCTGCCTGTGACCAAAGTGACGAGAGGATAATGGAGATTTTGAATCTCTGCGTACACTTGTGGACACTGGACACTTGTGGATTGTGTGCGGCCCACTGATATCTGAGCGCTATGTGACACGCTCGATGGCACAGCTGCCTGTGACCAAAGTGACGAGAGGATAATGGAGATTTTGAATCTCTGCGTACACTTTTGGACACTGGACACTTGTGGATTGTGTGCGACCCACTGATATCTGAGCGCTATGTGACACGCTCGATGGCACAGCTGCCTGTGACCAAAGTGACGAGAGGATAATGGAGATTTTGAATCTCTGCGTACACTTGTGGACAGTGGACACTTGTGGATTGTGTGCGGCCCACTGATATCTGAGCGCTATGTGACACGCTCGATGGCACAGCTGCCTGTGACCAAAGTGACGAGAGGATAATGGAGATTTTGAATCTCTGCGTACACTTGTGGACACTGGACACTTGTGGATTGTGTGCGGCCCACTGATATCTGAGCGCTATGTGACACGCTCGATGGCACAGCTGCCTGTGACCAAAGTGACGAGAGGATAATGGAGATTTTGAATCTCTGCGTACACTTTTGGACACTGGACACTTGTGGATTGTGTGCGGCCCACTGATATCTGAGCGCTATGTGACACGCTCGATGGCACAGCTGCCTGTGACCAAAGTGACGAGAGGATAATGGAGATTTTGAATCTCTGCGTACACTTTTGGACACTGGACACTTGTGGATTGTGTGCGGCCCACTGATATCTGAGCGCTATGTGACACGCTCGATGGCACAGCTGCCTGTGACCAAAGTGACGAGAGGATAATGGAGATTTTGAATCTCTGCGTACACTTGTGGACACTGGACACTTGTGGATTGTGTGCGGCCCACTGATATCTGAGCGCTATGTGACACGCTCGATGGCACAGCTGCCTGTGACCAAAGTGACGAGAGGATAATGGAGATTTTGAATCTCTGCGTACACTGTTGGACACTGGACACTTGTGGATTGTGTGCGGCCCACTGATATCTGAGCGCTATGTGACACGCTCGATGGCACAGCTGCCTGTGACCAAAGTGATGAGAGGATAATGGAGATTTTGAATCTCTGCGTACACTTGTGGACAGTGGACACTTGTGGATTGTGTACGGCCCACTGATATCTGAGCGCTATGTGACACGCTCAATGGCACAGCTGCCTGTGACCAAAGTGACGAGAGGATAATGGAGATATTGAATCTCTGCGTACACTTTTGGACACTGGACACTTGTGGATTGTGTGCGGCCCACTGATATCTGAGCGCTATGTGACACGCTCGATGGCACAGCTGCCTGTGACCAAAGTGACGAGAGGATAAGGGAGATTGGATTGCTTTTAAAAAAGCAGTTTGCGGAGCAGTGGGTAAACAGCAATGCCAGCGTGTCAGGAAGCCTTAAAAGGCAGCCCAACAACCAACACCACTGATACACCACAATATAGCCTCCCCTTGCACTGCACACACAGTGACTTGTGTGTTGTGCAGGCCAAATCGCTAGCAGCAGAAGCAGTTTTTTTGTCTTCTTCCCTGCCTAACGCTCTCCCTACAGAATCAGCAGCAACCTCTCCCTATACTAAGATCGGCAGAAGTAAGATGGTGGTCGGCGTGCACGCCCTTTTATACCCCCTGTGACGCCCACCAAAGCAAGCCAATCACTTGCATGCCCTTCTGAAAGATGGTGGTGACCCGTGCCTATGTCATCACGTTGCCCACAGTGTCCGTGGATCCTGATTGGCTGAAAAAGAGCGCAAAACAAACTTTTGAAACGCGACTTTGGCGCGTAAGTCGCCGACCTCGTGGCCGACCTCATCCTAGGGTCGGGTTTCGTTTCATGAAACCCGACTTTGCCAAAAGTCGGCGACTTTTGAATTTTTTCGACCCGTTTCGCTCAACTCTAGAAGTCATTATTGCCCTTTACTCCTCTTTGGTCAGACCACATCTGGAATACTGTGTCCAGTTTTGGGCGCCACATTTTAAAAAAGGCATCAGCTAACTTGAGCAAGTTCAAAAAAGAGCGACCAGAATGGTGACCGGTCTGCAAACCCTGTCTTATGATGAAAGGTTGCAGGATTTTGGAATGTTTAGCTTGCAGAAGAGAAGACTGAGAGGAGACTTAATAGCTGTCTACAAATATCTCAAGGGCTGTCACATTGTAGAAGGATCATCTTTATTCTCATTTGCACAAGGAAAGACTAGAAGCAATGGGATGAAACTGAATGGAAGGAGACACAAATTAGATATTAGAAAAATCTTTTTGACAGTTAGAGTGATCAATGAGTGGAACAGGCTGCCACGAGAGGTGGTGAGTTCTCCTTCAATAGAAGTCTTCAAACAGAGGTTGGACAGACATCTGTCTGGGATGATTTAGCGAATCCTGCTTTGAGCAGGGGGTTGGACCAGATGGCCCAGGAGGTCCCTTCCAACACTACGATTCTATGATTCTATGACTAAGTCAGTCATCCACCACGGTGACACCGAGGATCACCCCACAATCCGGAGTTCAGTATATTGGGTATCCCTGGAGGTGCAGAAGCACATGCGCCAGGAGACTGACGAGATGCTGAAGCTGGGAGTCATGCAAACATCCAGCAGTGCTTGAGCCTCGCCCGTAGTCCTCATCCCAAAGAAGGACCTGACAACGCGGTTCTGCATGTACTACAGGAGGATCAACGCTGTCACGGTCAATTATGTGTACCCAATGCCACGCATTAATGACCTGCTCGATCAGTTGGCTGGGACCAAGTACCTGACCATCATAGATCTGTACAAGTTCACAGTGATGCCATTCAGCATGAAGAATGCCCCTGACACTTTTTAGTGGATGGTCAACACTCTGCTCAAGGGACTTGAAGAGTATTTGGCTGCATACGTAGATGACATTGCCATCTTCAGTCCCACCTGGGAGGATCACTTAGAGCATCTGGCGCAGGTGCTCTGGCGGATCCGCCTGGCAGGCTTGACCATTAAGTCAGAAAAGTGCCAGCTGGGTATGAGTGAGGTCTACTACCTGGAACAGTGGTTAGGCAGGGGGTCTCTGAAATCCAGAGCCCAGGAAGGTGGATGCCATCACATCCTGGGCCACTCCTAGGACCAAGAAACAGGTGATGTACTTCCTGAGCACCGTTGGGCACTGAGCACTTGCCCCCTACTATGGTAGCCTGGTGAAGCACCTGACAGACCTTACCAAGAAGAAGCTGCACTATGCAGTTGATTGGACAAACAACTGTGAGACGGCCTTCCAGGCTTTGAAAATCACCCTTTCCAGCTTCTCGGTACTACAAGCATTGACTTTACATGGGCGTTTGTAATAAAGACCGATGCCATTGCTCAGTCAGATCTAATCTCCGGGCCAAGCACACCCCCTTTTGTGCCTGAGACGGAAGGTCCTGCCGAGGGAGGTGGCCTACTCATGACGAAGGGAGGCTGCGAACAGGGGTACGGGGGGAACACGGGAAAGTGCTGCTCCCCTAATAAAGAGGAGGTTTGAAGGATGTGGGATTTAATGTCAACTTATAATCCTCCTGAAAACATGTGTAGATGCAGCAGGACACCTGGCTAAGCAGGTGACGCAGCCTTCTCAACTTCAAAGAAGAAATTCACACCCCCATCAGCTTAGGCTAGTTTCACATTTTAGTCTTTGTGCGCAGCGCATCGTGCACAAGTTGTCAGGAACACCGCACTACACTTGCTCACTGAGCCAGAGCACGTGTCCTGAGTACAAAGACTGTGCACAAAGATACCTGCGGAGCGGGCAGCAGTGGTGACAATGCATGCTCCAGGACCTGAATCATGTGACTGCTGGGGGTGTGGCCTAAGCTCCACAGAGCTAGGAGCTGCAGGGAAACTCCTTGAAAGGTAACTACAGGACAATGTTACCAAGGGGCATAGATAGAGACAGAAACCAGATCAAGCCAAGGTCAAAGCATGAGATAGCAATACAGTACCAAAGGGTTTAGACAGAATGGATAGTCAGGATGTAGCAATAGATCAGAAAACCAGAACGGGCATAAGACGGTACAATAGGGGTAAACTGTAATGGAGTAACGATAGCCAAGCCAGGAGGTCAGAACCAGAAAAGACAATGGTACCAAAACGAGAGACGGAGTACAGAGTGAAGGAACAAGCCGGGTCATACACGGGAAGCAAACAAACAACGTAGAATACACGCACACCAGGGGTCAGACACACCAGAACAACAGTATAACTGACAGAGAATGCTAGTTTGGAGTGAGTATAAATACCCCTCCCAGATCCAAAGAGAGGCCGGCAAAAGTTAACCCTATGAGATCAGGACATTAACCATGTCCTAACCATGACACAAGTAAAAACGCGCATGCGTTTGCGTTTTTTATGTCCAGCGTTCTCTAGATGTCACATTTCACAGGAGGAAAATCCTTGAAAAATCCTTGAAACAGACTCCACCAGTGGGACATCAAACAATGATTCTTTGTGTAGGGGTGGTTTAAACCAGTGTCTAGACATGTTTATGCAAAAAAACGCATGCAGACGAACGCATGTCCATGCGCACGCCTGCGTTCCCATACACTGTAATGCGTTATTTTGTTGCATTCAGTGCGCAAGCGTGCACATGCGTTTTTTTTTACACCTTTGGACTGACCCAAAAATGCAACAGGTTGCGTCCGGCGTGTCTAGACGCACACCTGGAAAAACGCATGCTCACGAAAACGCAGACTAACGCATGCAAACGCAAGACCATGCATACACCATGGTAAACATAGGTGGGCATGACGCATGCGCATGGATGCGCACGATGCACTGCGCACAAAAACGCTAATGTGAAACCAGCCTTAGCTTGTATCCAAACTCCTACAGGAATTCCTGTGCTGAGATAATCTTTTAAATGTGCCCCTGCTGTGTACTGTGTAATGGCTGTGTCTGACCGTACAGGGACATGGTCTTATCATACCACATCTCTTGGGCAGGGGATAAAGCAAAAGAGTATACAGTCATTTTAGCATGAGATCACGGCTGATTCTTTTTGTGTAGCAAAACATTTCACTGCCTGTTTTTAAGCAAAGTTTTACTTGAAAGAAATACTCGTCTGTGATCCCGTGCTGTAATGTCTGTATATTCTTTTGCGTCCTCCTTCCCAGGAGCTGTGGTATGATCAGACAATGCTCCTGCATAGTCAGACATGGCCATTACACAGTACACAGCAGGGGAACATTTCTAAGATTATCTCAGCACAGGAACACATCCAATTGTGGAAGTTATTATTATTCAAAGAGATATTTATTAAAATGCAGATTAAAACAAACTTTACTCATGGGAAAACCCTTTTAAGTTAATTAGTACATATAATACTTCGCAAAAAACATTTTTGAAGGAAAAAGGAATAAATAATCTGTCCAGTGGCATACACGAAAATCACAGTGCCCCATAACAAAAGTCCTAATTGCCCCCTCCCTGCTACTCCTTATGACGCTATGCCCGACACAGCTCCCTATGCGCAGTACAATGGTCCCCACAGCCCCCTGTATACAGTATGGTGTCCCACAAAGCCCCTATACACAGCCTCCACACCATTGTAATGTCCCCCCACAGCTACTCAGATAATATGAGGGCCTCATAGCCTTCCTAGACAGTATGAAGGCCATACAGACACATTATAAGGACCTCCACATACAATATATCCTCCCCATCCCAAACAGGTGATATGAGGGCCTTAAAATAATATAAGGTCCTCCACAGGCAGTATGAGGGACTTCACAGGCCCAGGCCCTCACACAGTATGGAGGCACCCACACACAATATGGTGTCCTGAATGTTCCCCCACAGGCCATGTGAGCTCTCCCATGGCCCTCCACACAGTATGAGTACCCCAACACACTTCATAATGTCCCTTACAGTCCCTAAGAAAATATAAGGGACCCACAGCCTTGACACATTCTGAGGGCCCCCTCACATACAATAAATCTCCCACAGCCCAAACAGGCAGTATAAGGGCATTAAAACAATATGTTGTCCCCTGCAGGCAATATGAAGGGCGACACAGCCCCTAACACAGTATGACGGCCCTTTCACACATTATAATTTTCCCAACAACCCATAACAGGCAGTATGAGGGCCTGCACACACAATCGACAATCAAATTACCCCACAGCCCCCACAGGCCGTATGCAGGCCCTCGCAGTGCTCCACACAGTAGGAGGGCCCCCCGCACACAATATAATGTCACCAACAGACAGGTAGCATGATGGGCCCCCACACCTCTTCACTCAGTACAAGTGAAATGACCAGGCCGAACGTTCCCTGCCATCCACCCCCACACGGTGTCCGCAGCCGAAGGAATTATGACACACACCGGTCTCGGGGATAACAGTTGCTTTTACTTCAGCAGGAACAAGAATTATAACTTGGATCAAATAAGGAGCAATCTCTCATGAGTAGTCCACGGCAATTACAGTTCACACTTAGATGCTGAGATGTGATTGGGGTCTGGAGCTTTAACAGTACTGGACAGTGTCTTTTGGTATTTTACAGGAGGTAGATGCAGAAATTAGAGGTTACAGACCTGTACTTGGGGTTATCTCCACAGTGTGTCACAGCACGTGCACTAGTACTTAGGCTACTTTCACACCTGCGCTTTTTTGCGCTGTGTTTTTGCACATATATGCGCATGTGTTTTTTTCCTATACATAACATGGGTGCGCATTGTCATGCGTTTGTACGCGTTTGTATGCGCATGCGCTTTTTGTAGTGTGCGCCCGGGCGCACAAAATGCATCCTGCTGCATTTTTTGTGCGTCTGACCTGTCTCAAAAAAACGCATGCGCACGCAAAGCGCTCGGAATTCACCCAAAAACACAGTAAAGTCTATGGGAGCGCAGACGTGCACATGGTAATGCACACGTCGGCGCAAAAAAAATGCGTCTTTTTGCAAAAACCATGCACAAAAAACAAGAAAATGCATAAAAACGCATGATGCATTTTTTATGCGCGTTTGCACTGCGCACGCAGCGCAAAAAAGCACAAGTGTGAAAGTAGCCTTATAGGTGAATGTAGAAACTGTGGTGAATCCTGCCATAAAGACTTTAGATGTGGTGAATGATGTCTGCAATACTTTACATGTGGTGAATCCTGTCAGCAATACTTTACATGTGGAGAATCCTGTCAGAAATAGAATGATGTCTGTACAGGATAGAGGGAACTCAGGCTTTTACGCCTGCAGGAGATCTTGAGGTAAAAACCTCCTTCACGTGTGTTGTGCTCTCCCTGAAGGCATCCCTCAGACTAAGGAACATTCTAGACTTGCCTGGAAAAACAGCTCCTTCAATTGACCATGTGACTAGGAGCTGACCAATAGGAGACCGAATTAACATCTCAGATCCTTACAAAACAATAATTCAGTCATTATGCACTTTCACCATTAGATGGCGACAGAACACAGCAAACGAGAAATGCATTGTATCTTAAATGAAGGTGACTAGAAATGGAGAATTACAGCTCACAAATAATGTAGAGAGCCAGTTAGAGAGTGAGTAGTAGTGTATAGAAGCTACTCATAATTTCAGTATTACTTAAAGGGACAGACACACTCTGGATTGGGTCACTACACTAGGACCTCCACACAGTTTGATGACCGTCCACACACACATTTTAATGTCGCACAAGGCATCGTGTTTCCCACAAATACTGACTATAAAAAAATACTCAGCTTCCACCATTTACCCAATGTCTGTTCAAGTCAGTGCACTGGGCAGACTGGGGCTCCATATACACATAAGGCTCGATCTAATGATGTCATTGCGCCTGGGGTAGTTGAGGAAGGATTTGGTGGCACTTGGGATGGCTGTGTGATCTTCTGGTATGGATGGTATACCCCAGGAACTGGCATATGTAACATAACAGTGTACACAATCTTAGAGATATCTGAGCAATACTTGGACCCTGATTCATCATATGTGGGGCCTTTTTTCCCTTTTAAAGTCCCTTTTATGTCTTCTGGTATTTTTTGCTGTTTTTTCACCACTCGTGGCGCCCCTGACGGTCCAGTCGCCAGAGAGGTACTGCACCTCAACCATAGGTGTAGTATCCCACCTTTAAGGTAAGATGGAGAAACCTGACCTGGCTCTGACCCAACACTACATCCACCACACACTATAGCAGCAGGTGCTTCACTATCCCTGCTGGCTAGGAAAGGGTGTTAGAAGGTGGGTGGAGTTGGAGAGTGAAAGCGGGAGAATAGAAGGGAAGTGATGAGAGTCTTCTCCTATGGGAAGAAGGGGAAAGATGGGCATAGGCAACCTTCCCGTAGGGGAAGGAGGGAAGAGATAGAATTGCACAGCAGACCCCTGGTCTGAAGGACTGAAGGAAAGCACCCTGAAGTGGGAAAGGGATTTGCAGAGGCACGGGTGAGCGAGTGCTGCCCGTGGGGCTTGTTCCATGCTGACAGATATCAGGTGGGTGAAATCCAGGTCGCAGAAGGGACTCAGCCCCTAGCCTAGTGGAGTGGACAACAGGACTCAGCTAGCAAGTTGATAGCTGTGGCCACTTTAGGGGCCACAGTCAACTAACACAGTTATCTTCTCCAGAAAGTCAACCAGAAAGGAGCAAGGAAACGCATTGGGCACGTTATCCGACAGGGTCCACGGTTGCTGGCCTGGGACACTGACTGTGAGGTGCTGGGAAGGAAGTGGAGTGGAAATCAGCACTGTGAGATGGCCAGGGAAGGCATACACTGACAGGGAGTTCTGGAAAGGTGTTCTCTATCTGCCTGGAGGTTGGCTGGATCCCTCACCTGGAGGACGTAGCACCAAGCGGACATCTGTGCGCACCAGAATTGTGAGTAAAGCCTTGGAACTGCATTCAGCTGTGTCTTCTGCATTCTTCCCGCATCACCTACTCAGTACTGCTACATCCCTTACTTCACATTACATCATCATCTTCCTCAACATCTTTCATCTGCCCTGGGACTAAGCTCTGCCTGTGGAGAGCTATACCCACTCCTCTGCATCCCACTATCAGTCCCAGAGGATCTGCACTGTTGCGTTGGTCACTTCTGAACAGATACCACAGGTGGCGTCACGATTACTCTCTACAAAACTCTTTATTTTTCATCCCTTGTAAACATTTCCCTTTTTAATTGGACGCCAAGAGCCACGGACCGGGTCACCGCTGCTGCAACACTGGCCCTTTAAGAAGCGGCCAGATACCGAGTACCCCACGGCCCTGGCGGGCGCTCCACACACAGTTCATGCATTTTGGCCATAGTCCAAAGTTATCTTTATTTTTGTCTGCAACCCATTTTTGTGATGTTTTTGATACAAAAAGTCTCACATTTTGCAAAATTTCACAAAATTTGAGCCAAAATATCTGCAAGTCTATACTAAAATCACTGAGGGACTGGAGTAAATTTGCGATGAATTTAGGGTTTGTTTTTAAAAAAAAAAAGTCACAAAAGATGAATCAGGCGAAAATATCTGCAAACCTAAACTCACCCACAGTGGCAAACTTACAGAAAAACACAGGCTAACATGTACAAAATAGACTTAAAAAGAGGCTCAAATGCAATAATGAATATGGAGCAAGCAAAAAAAAATTGGAAAACACTAAAACTTGACAAAAATACAGAGACAAATACAATGAATCAGGACCTTAGTTTCTACTTCGCTGATGGACTTCTGGCAATAATTTGTATATTTTTCTTCTATGAAGACCTGTAATGGTTTCTACGGCAGATCTGAGGTTAAAAGGAAAGTTTTCCTATTACCAAGCTTGGGAAATAGGGATAATACTATAATATAAATCTGAAAAATTAAAGGCAGTGTTCTAGAAGTTGTATTCTTGTATATAGTGCAGTATTAAAATAGTTATATACTTATACATAGGGGGCAGTATTATAGTAGTTATATTCCTGTACATACAGTTGTGCTCAAAAGTTTATATACACCAGCAAAATTTTTGCTTTCTTGGCCTTTTTTCAGAGAATATGAATGATAACACCAAAACTTTTTCTCCACTCACAGTTAGTGGATGGGTGAAGCCATTTATTGTCAAACTACTGTGTTTTCTCTTTTTAAATCATAATGAGAATCCAAAACATCCAAATGACCCTGATCAAAAGTTTACATACCCTGTTGATTTTGGCCTCATAACTACTAAAGGTAGCATCCTCACCTGAGATCTGTTTGCTTGTAATCAGTGTGTTTACATAAAAGCTGAGTCAGCTTCATAGAATCATAGAATCGTAGAGTTGGAAGGGACCTCCTGGGCCATCTGGTCCAACCCCCTGCTCAAAGCAGGATTCGCTAAATCATCCCAGACAGATGTCATTCCAGTCTCTGTTTGAAGACTTCTATTGAAGGAGAACTCACCACCTCTCGTGGCAGTCTGCTCCACTCATTGATCACTCTAACTGTCAAAAAGTTTTTTCTAATATCTAATCTGTGTCTCCTCCCATTCAGTTTTATCCCATTGCTTCTAGTCTTTCCTTGTGCAAAGGAGAATAAAGATGATCCTTCTACAATGTGACAGCCCTTGAGATATTTGTAGACAGCTATTAAGTCTCCTCTCGGTCTTCTCTTCTGCAAGCTAAACATTCCCAAATCCTGCAACCTTTCCTCATAAGACAGGGTTTGCAGACTGGTCACCATTCTGGTCGCTCTTTTCTGAACTTGCTCCAGTTTGTTGATGTCTTTTTTAAAATGTGGCGCCCAAAACTGGACACAATATTCCAGATGAGGTCTGACCAAAGAGGAGAAGAGGGCAATAATGACTTCACGTGATCTAGACTGTATGCTTCTGTTAATACATCCTAGAATTGCATTTGCCTTTTTTGCTGCTGCATCACACTGTTGACTCATATTCAGTCTGTGATCTATTAGTATACCCAAGTCTTTTTCACATGTGCTGTTGCTTAGCCCTATTCCTCCCATTCTATATATGCTTTTTTCATTTTTATTGCCCAGATGTAGTACTTTGCATTTCTCCCTGTTAAAAACCATTCTGTTAGTTGCTGCCCACTTCTCCAGTTTATTTAAATCTTTTTAAATCCTCTCTCTCTCTTCTCTAGTATTAGCTATCCCTCCTAGCTTTGTGTCATCAGCAAATTTAATCAGTTTACCCTCAATTCCTTCATCTAAATCGTTGATAAAGATGTTGAACAATACAGGGCCCAGGACAGAGCCCTGTGGTACCCCACTTGAGACATTCTTCCAACTGGATGTGCAGCCATTTACGACCACTCTTTGGGTCCGATCACTAAGCCAGTTATGAATCCACCTAACAGTTGCCTTGTCCATTCCATACTTAGTCATTTTTTCAATAAGGATTGTATGAGAGACTTTGTCAAATGCTTTGCTGAAGTCAAGATATACTATATCTACAGCATTTCCTTGATCCACCCAATCAGTGATACCGTCATAGAAGGAAATTAAGTTAGTCTGACATGACTTATTAGCTACAAACCCATGCTGACTCTGTTTAATCACTTCATTCTTATCCAGGTATTGACATACATGTTGTTTAATAATTTGTTCAAAGATCTTTCCTGGTATAGAAGTCAGACTCACCGGCCTATAGTTGCCTGGGTCCACCTTCTTCCCCTTTTTGAAGATAGGAACAACATTTGCTCTTCTCCAGTCTTCTGGCACTTCTCCTGTTCTCCAAGAATTTTCAAAGATTATGGAGAGGGGTTCAAAAATTTCTTCTGCTATCTCCTTCAGTACTCTGGGGTGTAATTCATCTTGACCTGGAGACTTGAATTCATTTAGGTTAGCTAAGTGTTTCCTCACTGTCTTTCTGTTTATAGATATCCTGGATTCTTCTATTCCCTTAATAGGACAGTGAATAACAGTTGATGTTACATTTCCTTTCTGAGAGAAAACAGATGCAAAATAGGAATTTAAAAGTTCAGCCTTCTCAACATCCTGTCTTACCATTTCATCATTTTCATCCTGTAAAAATCCTATAGCATCTTTGACTTTTCTTTTACTTTTGACATATCCCCAAAATCCTTTATTATTGCTTTTGACATCTCTTGCAAGCCTCAATTCATTTTCAGCTTTAGATAATCTGATTTGTGCCCTGCAGGTTCTGCAGACAGCATTATATTCTTCTTTAGATATGCCTCCCTCTTTCCATTTTATAAACATTTTTTTCTTCCTTTTTAGCATGTGCTTAAGTTCTGTGTTCATCCATCCTGGTTTCCTTAAATGCTTCCTATTCTTCCCTCTTTTTGGAATTGTTAACAACTGTGCTTTGAGAATTTCATTTTTCAAGATTTCCCATCCTTCCTGGACATTTTTGTCTTTAAGGATATTCAGCCATTGGATCCCTCCAATTCTCTTTCTGAATCCCTTAAAATCTGCCTTTCTGAAATCTAATCTTGATGTCTGAGTCTTCACAGGTCTTCCGCCTCTAGTTATCCAAAATTCTAAAATAGCATGGTCGCTACCTCCTAGGGTCCCAGCCACTTTTACCTCCTCAACCATTTCCTCCCTGTTTATAAGGATTAGATCCAAGGTAGCAGTTCCCCTTGTTTTCTCCCTTACCTTTTGGAAGATAAAGTTGTCAGCAAGAGAGGATAAGAATTTCCTTGACCTGTTAGTTTTGCCTGAGAGAGATTCCCAACAAATGTCTGGATAGTTGAAATCTCCCATGACAACTATGTCATATTTTTTGGAGAACTTGGCCATTTGATGCATAAAGAGTTCATCCATATCTTCAGCTTGCACAGGCGGCCTGTAGTAAATGCCTACAATGGTGTCCTTTCCATTGTTCTTTCAAATCATAATGAGAATCCAAAACATCCAAATGACCCTGATCAAAAGTTTACATACCCTGTTGATTTTGGCCTCATAACTACTAAAGGTAGCATCCTCACCTGAGATCTGTTTGCTTGTAATCAGTGTGTTTACATAAAAGCTGAGTCAGCTTCATAGAATCATAGAATCGTAGAGTTGGAAGGGACCTCCTGGGCCATCTGGTCCAACCCCCTGCTCAAAGCAGGATTCGCTAAATCATCCCAGACAGATGTCATTCCAGTCTCTGTTTGAAGACTTCTATTGAAGGAGAACTCACCACCTCTCGTGGCAGTCTGCTCCACTCATTGATCACTCTAACTGTCAAAAAGTTTTTTCTAATATCTAATCTGTGTCTCCTCCCATTCAGTTTTATCCCATTGCTTCTAGTCTTTCCTTGTGCAAAGGAGAATAAAGATGATCCTTCTACAATGTGACAGCCCTTGAGATATTTGTAGACAGCTATTAAGTCTCCTCTCGGTCTTCTCTTCTGCAAGCTAAACATTCCCAAATCCTGCAACCTTACCTCATAAGACAGGGTTTGCAGACTGGTCACCATTCTGGTCGCTCTTTTCTGAACTTGCTCCAGTTTGTTGATGTCTTTTTTAAAATGTGGCGCCCAAAACTGGACACAATATTCCAGATGAGGTCTGACCAAAGAGGAGAAGAGGGCAATAATGACTTCACGTGATCTAGACTGTATGCTTCTGTTAATACATCCTAGAATTGCATTTGCATTTTTTGCTGCTGCATCACACTGTTGACTCATATTCAGTCTGTGATCTATTAGTATACCCAAGTCTTTTTCACATGTGCTGTTGCTTAGCCCTATTCCTCCCATTCTGTATATGCTTTCTTCATTTTTATTGCCCAGATGTAGTACTTTGCATTTTTCCCTGTTAAAAACCATTCTGTTAGTTGCTGCCCACTGCTCCAGTTTGCTTATATCTTTTTGAATCCTCTCTCTCTCTCTTCTCTAGTATTAGCTGTCCCTCCTAGCTTTGTGTCATCAGCAAATTTAATCAGTTTACCCTCAATTCCTTCATCTAAATCATTGATAAAGATGTTGAACAATACAGGGCCCAGGACAGAGCCCTGTGGTACCCCACTTGAGACATTCTTCCAACTGGATGTGCAGCCATTTATGACCACTCTTAGGGTCCGATCACTAAGCCAGTTATGAATCCACCTAACAGTTGCCTTGTCCATTCCATACCTAGTCATTTTTCCCAATAAGGATTGTGTGAGATACTTTGTCAAATGCTTTGCTGAAGTCAAGATATACTATATCTACAGCATTTCCCTGATCCACCCAATCAGTGATTCTGTCATAGAAGGAAATTAAGTTAGTCTGACATGACTTATTAGTTACAAACCCATGCTGACTCTGTTTAATCACCGCATTCTTATCTAGGTACGCACATACATGTTTAATAATTTGTTCAAAGATCTTTCCTGGTATAGAAGTCAGACTCACCGGCCTATAGTTGCCTGGGTCCACCTTCTTCCCCTTTTTGAAGATAGGAACAACATTTGCTCTTCTCCAGTCTTCTGGCACTTCTCCTGATCTCCAAGAATTTTCAAAGATTATGGAGAGGGGTTCAAAAATTTCTTCTGCTATCTCCTTCAGTACTCTGGGGTGTAATTCATCTGGACCTGAAGACTTGAATTCATTTAAGTTAGCTAAGTGTTTCCTCACTATCTTTCTGTTTATATCCTGGATTCTTCTATTCCCTTAATAGGACAGTGAAGAACAGTTGATGTTACATTTCCTTTCTGAGAGAAAACAGATGCAAAATAGGAATTTAAAAGTTCGTCCTTCTCAACATCCTGGCTTACCATTTCATCATTTTCATCATGTAAAAATCCTATAGTATCTTTGACTTTTCTTTTACTTTTGACATATCCCCAAAATCCTTTATTATTGCTTTTGGCGTCTCTTGCAAGCCTCAATTCATTGTCAGCTTTGGATAATCTGATTTGTGCCCTGCAGGTTCTGCAGACAGCATTATATTCTTCTTTAGATATGCCTCCCTCTTTTCATTTTATAAACATTTCTTTCTTCCTTTTTAGCATGTGCTCAAGTTTCTGAGATCCAGACAGACTCTTGCATTCTTTCATCCAGCCACTGATGTTTCTGAATTGTGAGTCATGGGGAAAGCAAAAGAAATGTCAACGGATCTATGAAAAAAGGTAGTTGAACTGTATAAAACAGGAAAGTGATGCAAAAAGATATCCAAGAAATTGATAATGCCAGTCAGCAGAATTCAAACTGTGATTAACAAATGGAAAGTCAGGGGCTCTGTAAAAACAAAACCACGGTCAACAAAAATTGTGGCCAACAAAAATTTCTTCCACAACTGCCAGGAAAATTGTACGGGATGCAAAGAAAAACCCACAAATAACATCAGCTGAAATGCAGGACTCTCTGAAAACTAGCGGTGTGGCTGTTTCAAGATGCACAATAAGGAGGCACTTGAAGAAAAATGGGCTGCATGGTCGAGTCGCCAGAAGAAAGCCATTACTGTGCAAATGTCACAAAGTATCTCGTCTACAATACGCAAAACAGCAGTTATGAGACCAAAATTGAACTGTTTGGCCACAACCATAAATGTTACATCAACAAGGCCTATGATGAAAGGGACATCAATTCTACTGTAAAGCACAGAGGTGGATAGATGATGTTTTGGGGATGTGTGAGCTACAAAGGCACATGAAACTTGGTCAAAGTTGAAGGAAAGATGAATGCAGCATGATATCAGCAAATACTGGAGGCAAATTTGCAATCATTCGCCCAGAAGCTGCGCATGGGACATACTTGGACGTTCCAACATGACAACGATCCAAAACACAAGGCCAAGTTGACCTATCATTGGCTACTGCAAAACAAAGTGAAGGTTCTGGAGTGGCCATCTCAGTCTCCTGACCTCAATATCATTGAGCCACTTTGGGGAGATCTCTAGCGCACAGTTCATTCTACACAGCCCAGGAATTTACAGGAACTGAAGGCTTTTTGCCAGGAACAGTGGGCAGCTTGACCATCTGAGAAAATAAAGAACCTCATCCACTACTACCACAAAACACTTCAAGCTGTCATTGATGTTAGAGGGGGAAATACATGGTATTAAAAAATGGGGTATGTGAACTTTTGATGAGGGTCATTTGGATGTTTTGGGTTGTCATTATGATTAAAAGGAGAAAACACCCAACCACTAACCATGAATGGAGAAAAAGGTTTGGTGTTATCATTCATATTCTCTGAAAAAAGGCCAAGAAAGCAAAAATTCTGCCGTGGTTATGTAAACTTTTGAGCACAACTGTAGGGGGCGGTATTATAGTAGTTATATTCTTGTACATAGGGGGCAGTATTATAGTAGTTATATTCTTGTACATAGGGGGCAGTATTATAGTAGTTATATTCTTGTACATAGGGGCAGTATTATAGTAGTTATATTCTTGTACATAGGGAGCAGAATTATAGTAATTATATTCTTGTACATAGGAGCAGTATTATAGTAGTTATATTCTTGCACATAGGAGCAGTATTATAGTAGTTATATTCTTGTACATAGAAGCAGTATTATAGTAGTTATATTCTTGTACATAGGGAGCAGTATTATAGTAATTATATTCTTATACATAGGAGCAGTATTATAGTAGTTATATTCTTGCACATAGGAGCAGTATTATAGTAGTTATATTCTTGTACATAGGAGCAGTATTATAGTAGTTATATTCTTGTACATAGAAGCAGTATTATAGTAGTTATATTCTTGTACATAGGAGCAGTATTATAGTAATTATATTCTTATACATAGGAGCAGTACTATAGTAGTTATATTCTTGTACATAGGGGGCAGTATTATAGTAGTTATAATCTTGTACATAGGGGCAGTTTTATAGTAGTTATATTCTTGTACATAGGGGCAGTATTATAGTAGTTATATTCTTGTACATAGGGAGCAGTATTATAGTAGTTATATTCTTGTACATAGGGGGCAATATTATAGTAGTTATATTCTTGTACATAGGGAGCAGTATTATAGTAATTATATTCTTATACATAGGAGCAGTATTATAGTAGTTATATTCTTGTACATAGGAGCAGTATTATAGTAGTTATATTCTTGTACATAGGGAGCAGTATTATAGTAGTTATATTCTTATGCATAGGAGCAGTATTATAGTAGTTATATTCTTGTACATAGGGAGCAGTATTATAGTAGTTATATTCTTGTACATAGAGGGCAATATTATAGTAGTTATATTCTTGTACATAGGGGGCAGTATTATAGTAGTTATATTCTTGTACATAGGGGGCAGTATTATTGTAGTTATATTCTTGTACATAGGAGGCAGTATTATAGTAGTTACAGTGGGGAAAAAAAGTATTTAGTCAGTCAGCAATAGTGCAAGTTCCACCACTTAAAAAGATGAGAGGCGTCTGTAATTTATATCATAGGTAGACCTCAACTATGGGAGACAAACTGAGAAAAAAAAATCCAGAAAATCACATTGTCTGTTTTTTTTTCATTTTATTTGCATATTATGGTGGAAAATAAGTATTTGGTCAGAAACAAGCAATCAAGGTTTCTGGCTCTCACAGACCTGTAACTTCTTCTTTAAGAGTCTCCTCTTTCCTCCACTCATTACCTGTAGTAATGGCACCTGTTTAAACTTGTTATCAGTATAAAAAGACACCTGTGCACACCCTCAAACAGTCTGACTCCAAACTCCACTATGGTGAAGACCAAAGAGCTGTCAAAGGACACCAGAAACAAAATTGTAGCCCTGCACCAGGCTGGGAAGACTGAATCTGCAATAGCCAACCAGCTTGGAGTGAAGAAATCAACTGTGGGAGCAATAATTAGAAAATGGAAGACATACAAGACCACTGATAATCTCCCTCGATCTGGTGCTCCACGCAAAATCCCACCCCGTGGGGTCAGAATGATCACAAGAACGGTGAGCAAAAATCCCAGAACCACGCGGGGGGACCTAGTGAATGAACTGCAGAGAGCTGGGACCAATGTAACAAGGCCTACCATAAGTAACACACTACGCCACCATGGACTCAGATCCTGCAGTGCCAGACGTGTCCCACTGCTTAAGCCTGTACATGTCCGGGCCCGTCTGAAGTTTGCTAGAGAGCATTTGGATGATCCAGAGGAGTTTTGGGAGAATGTCCTATGGTCTGATGAAAACAAACTGGAACTGTTTGGTAGAAACACAACTTGTCGTGTTTGGAGGAAAAAGAATATTGAGTTGCATCCATCAAACACCATACCTACTGTAAAGCATGGTGGTGGAAACATCATGCTTTGGGGCTGTTTCTCTGCAAAGGGGCCAGGACGACTGATCCGGGTACATGAAAGAATGAATGGGGCCATGTATCGTGAGATTTTGAGTGCAAACCTCCTTCCATCAGCAAGGGCATTGAAGATGAAACGTGGCTGGGTCTTTCAACATGACAATGATCCAAAGCACACCGCCAGGGCAACGAAGGAGTGGCTTCGTAAGAAGCATTTCAAGGTCCTGGAGTGGCCTAGCCAGTCTCCAGATCTCAACCCTATAGAAAACCTTTGGAGGGAGTTGAAAGTCCGTGTTGCCAAGCGAAAAGCCAAAAAGATCACTGCTCTAGAGGAGATCTGCATGGAGTAATGGGCCAACATACCAACAACAGTGTGTGGCAACCTTGTGAAGACTTACAGAAAACGTTTGACCTCTGTCATTGCCAACAAAGGATATATCACAAAGTATTGAGATGAAATTTTGTTTCTGACCAAATACTTATTTTCCACCATAATATGCAAATAAAATGAAAAAAAAACAGACAATGTGATTTTCTGGATTTTTTTTTCTCAGTTTGTCTCCCATAGTTGAGGTCTACCTATGATGTAAATTACAGACGCCTCTCATCTTTTTAAGTGGTGGAACTTGCACTATTGCTGACTGACTAAATACTTTTTTTCCCCACTGTATATTCTTGTACATAGGGGGCAGTAATATAGTAGTTATATTCTTGTACATAGTGGCAGTATTATAGTAGTTATATTCTTGTACATAGGGGGCAGTATTCTAGTAGTTATATTCTTGTACATAGGGGGCAGTATTATAGTAGTTATATTTTTGTACATAGGGAGCAGTATTATAGTGGTTATATTCCTATCCATTATTGTAATTGTATTCCTGTACATAGAAACCAGTACTATAGTACTCAATTTAGCACTGATATATTAAAGGTAATGATCTTAATTTTTCTGCCCAACCACTAAATGGGCTTTAAAAGTGGTCATTTACCTTCCCCCACCCTCCTTGGTAGATCATACAAAGTGCATTACTCAGCAGGTGAATTCCTAATGAATCCTTGCTTCATCTTCACACATGTTGAGCTTTTCTTTTAGAACGGTAAAAAGACTTTAAATTAAAGCCATATTTAAATTGCTCTTAAATGGATCCCTATGACTTAGAATATAGTATAAAAAATTATTACTATCTCATCGAAAACCAGCTGAGATCGCCCTAACTTCACCCCAACTTCACAAACATATGGTTGATAGTCCCACATTTTCCCACTTTTCTATCAGATAAATATGGAATTATCCAGTCGCCCCCCAATAAAGTCATCGGGACTTGCATGAACACACCAATCTCATTAGGACGAGGTGATAAATTTAAGTCAACCCCCGTTCCCGCTGCGCTCCCTCCGCCGTCACATCGCTTTTCCTTCTCTTTCCTATTGAGCTAAGGGTGTTTTGATTTAAATATTCAGACCGGCCCGTGGAGCATAAAATGATATTGGCAACCTGCTGACAAAATCCGACACAGCGAAATCGCCAGTCACGGTACGCTCGGTGCTTCTCGCCGGCTGTAAGTCAAAAACAAATAACACAGATGATCATTTGGAAATATCCCAATAATGTTAAGTGAGAACTGGAAGCAAAGAGGCTTGTCTACGGCGAGAATGACCCAATGCAAGGGGAAGGGAATGGAGGCATCGCAGCATTACATGATTTAAATGCAATCACGGATTGCTGGCTTGCTTTGCTTTTGGTTTTTTTTTGGGCCATTTTGTTGCGTACCAACAAAGTATTACCTGCCGCGGGATTAGTGAACCTGCGGCTGGTTTTAAAGCTAAATCCCTATAGTGGTCAGCAAGCCTTCTGTTCAGTCTGGGATTTTATCACTTACTACATCCATTTTAGCACCATGTATTTTCTCTAGCGGGAGAACACAACACTAATGGATTACAGTGCATTATCCTCTTGATTACTGCTTAAATATTTATCAGACTATTATACGTTTAGTGGCTTGGGAAACAGAATCCAACGTTTTCGATGAAAGGAAGGGTTAATTACAGAAAGGATAAATATCCTTTATTTAAACAAACAAAAACAATAATAAAATGTGGATCTAAGAGATTAGACGGATGCGTTACTTACATGAAATGTTACATAAAGCGCTCGTGATCCAACACTGATCCCTTCGAGACTCAAATGCATTAAATTCTACCTAAACAACATTTATTTCTGTAGTTTAAATATGGTTCAGAGAAAATCCTGACGGTAATGCCGACAATTCCACTGATATAATGTATCATAGTGATGGAGCGCATCCGTTGGATCCACCTGATATTCATTACTATTTTTTAAAGGAACCTGTCACCAGGTTTTTCCCCATGTAAAGTACGGTCACCACCAATAGGACCTTTCTTACAGCATTCGGAATTCTCTATGTCCCCAATCCCATCTGTAGATACCAAAAATGACTTTTATTATACTTACAGATGGGGCGGTCCAGTCCAATGGGCGTTTCTAGTCTTGATCCGATACCTCCTCTCTTCTTGCGTACGCCGTCCTCCTTCTTGCTTCAAGTGAATGTATTGTCCTACGACAGGGTCCCCCATTGCACTCCCGCTTAGGCGCACTTCTATCTGCACCATCGAGGGCAGAGCAAAGTATTGTAGTGTGAATGCACCAGCTTTACTTCCGAGCCATCGGTGCTCTTTAGCCTTTCCCCACGCATGCGCATAAGAATACTTTTCTCTCGGCAATGTAGATAGACGTGCGCCTGCGCAGGAGCGCAATAAAGGACTCTTTATGGGTGACGGGACGCGTCATCCACATGATGCAAGAGGGAGGATGGTAATTGCAAGAAGAGAGGAGGTTCTAGATCAAGACCAGACACCCCCGTCGGACTGGACCGCACCGTCTGTGGGTTTAATGAAAGTTATTTTTGGGGGATCTGCAGACTGGATTGGGAACTTTTTTTTTACAGCCTTTCAATATGCTCTAAAAGAAAAGGCCCTAATGGTGGAGGCCGTACTTTACATGGGGAAAAACTGGTGACAGGTTCTTTTTATTTATATAACTCCAGTATATTCTGCCCACTTTACAGACATCATCAGTGTCCCCATTAGGGCTCACAATCTAAATTCCCACAGTATGTGTTTGGAGTGTGGGAGGAAACAGGCACAAACATGGGGAGAACATTCAAGCTCCATGCAGATGTTGTCTTTGATGAGATTTGAACCTCCAATGCTGCAAGTCAACAATGCTAACTCTGAGCCACCATGTTGCTGATGTATTAGAGGGTCAATAAAGGAGATACTTTTGGGTAACTGAATGGAGCGTCCCATTGGAAGAATATTAGATGGACCCCTTATGCCAACAAAATCAAAAATTGCATCTCCAGAACTACTGTTTTAATGGAACTTTACTTTAGCTGTATAGTAGAGTCAGTATTTAAAAATGTGGATTTGAAAACCTCAGAACTAGAGATGTGCAATTTGTTCAAGCCAAATTGTATTCTACTCAAATTCTACAAAAATGTTTGTAATTTGCTTCACGCAAATTCAGCTAAATGTTTTCAGGCTGGCCGCCATTTTAGTAAACAATAAAGGATCGGCACAATGTCAAAAAAAAACAAAATACTCACCTTATCATTCAACTGTCTGCCACTTCCACTGCACACTTTCCCCGTACAGCTCTTGTCACTTTTCCTTAACCACCACCTATGCTGCACTCTCTCAGCGCACTGAAACCCTGGGCTTTATTTCTCTAGATTGGGACTTATTTCCATGACTAGGCGCAGGATGCCTCTGTGATGTCATGATTTCAGGATGTGCACAGGGACCTTATGATGGGTAATCTATGCAGGACTTCCACTGTGACAAGTTACAGAGACATTCCGGTATTAGTTGCAGCCATAATTCCTAGCCTTTTGTGAAGATGCCCAAAGGTTCAGCACATGGTGGTGGTAAGTCGTTGAAAATGGTGCTGGAGACAGCAGCCAGAAGTCCCAGCCTTGCCTGAAGATGTCCAAAGTTTCAGCGCATGGCGGCAATAAGAAGAGTCACTGAGGATGGTGCGGGGGACAGCAGCCAGAAGTCACAGCCTTGCCTGAAGATGCCCAAAGTTTCAGCGCATGGCGGTGGTAAGAAGAGTCACTGAGGATGGTGCGGTGTACAGCAGCCAAAAGCGCCAGCCTTGCCTGAAGAACCCCAAAGTTTCAGCGCATGGCGGCGATAATAAGAGTCAATGAGGATGGTGCGGTGGACAGCAGTCAAAAGCCCCAGCATTGCCGGAAGATGCCCAAATTTTCAGTATATGGTGGCAGTAAGAAGAGTTGTTGAGGACAGTGCGAGAGACAGACGGCAGTAGAGGTAAGCAATCAGATGAGTATTGGTTGCTTTTTTTTATCCTACATCTTATGTTTATTATGCTTTGGGGTCTCTCCAGATTCAATTCGATGAGAATAAAATTTGCTGCTAAACGAATTTTCCAGTAAAATCTGTCGAATTTGGCGAAATCAAATTTCATCAGATCCGCTCAGCATGGATTTAATAGCTTGAAATGCATTTTTTGTCACTGCAGATTGAGCTGCAGACTTTCCTATGTGCACATAAAGTGCCATGCTAACAATAGACTATATACAGTATTTTCCATAATATATCCCATACCTGGTGGCTGAATCAAATTCTATTACCAAATTACAGAAATGTTTCAGAAACATTCTGGAGCATAGCATGTATCTTTCGCAGGGTGGATTATACTTCTCTGCCATGAAAGTTGTCAGGCCTCCAGACGTGGCTGTGATCTAATACTCCAGTGTATTACGCGCCCCTCGTCCCCCCGTGGATTGTGTAATGCACGCTTGGAGCAACGCGTGTTGTCTAATGCTCATAATCAAATGTCACTCTCTTCTGTCAGTAATTACATGATGCAATTTACTCAACAAAGGCAGCTCATTTGTTCACTTGTCACAGATAGACTGGCATGGCTCCAGCAGCAATCTGAGCACCTTATTCTACGTGAACTCCAGGCGAGGGCTTAGTGCCATGATACATTTGGCTAAAAATCAACAGTAACAATTAAAGTGGAGCATTCAACTGATTGAAACACATAATAAATGTGTCACGAGTGACGCCGAGACCTTATAGACCTCATATCAGGTTATCCTGTACCATCAGTTTATACACGGGTCAGAAACCACCTCGTTGTACATAGGAGCCGTCTGGTTTTGAAGTCCTCATTTTTATGTGCATGTTAAAGTTATGTTCACACTGAGCATACACGCAGCAGATTTTAAGTCCAGATTTGCGGGCGGAAAAGCCACGCAGGATCTAGCAAAGTGGACGAGATTTTAGTAAATTTCCTCCATTAGCCGCAGAAAAAAAAATCTGAATTATGTGGATTTTAGGATACGTCCAAACGGGACATAGCCACTGCTGAAATTTCTGAAAATCTCATTCTTAACGCTGCTATTGCCAATTATTTTACTAATTTTCGTGCAGTTTTTACCTTTTGCATAGAATTAAATCCACATAGAAATCTGTGACATAACACCTGCATATTTTGTTTTGGATTTTCATGCAGATTTGCTGCCGATCTGCCAGGAAATTGTTTAGACTCACATGGTGAGGTGGATCCTCTAAGCCTCAAGTCCGGGTAGGCACAAGGATCCTGAGCTTTGGTAAGCAGGAAGGCACGTCGGAAGCGAAGACTTGGCACTCTCAGGAATCTTGGGAGCAGCAGGATAGATGAAGTGGAACCCAGCAATGATGGAAGCTTGGTGTATGGAGATGGTAGAGCACAGCAAACGGAAGTCTTGGGTCTCACTCGTAAGACACAGGTGTCTGTCCTATTGGGCCTAAGTAGGATTAGGGAGATGAAGTCACTGTGCCACTCCAGGTAACCTACAAAATCTGGTGTGGAGGACAACAGAGGGCTGCGGACTGAGGTGAAGAAAGTAGAGTTCTGGATACATGGGACAGATGTGTAATAGAAATATGAAGGCTTTTATACACATTAGATGAAAATTGGCTGAACTCACCAATTATGGTGGGACCGGCTAGCCATCTGATGAGTACAGATCCTGCCAACTCTCTCTCTCAACAGATGATGTCAGGTGAAGAAAAGGATTGGGCAGCTTGGAATTTCAACAACCGATACTTTTGATTTCAGGGAAGAGTAGCCGCTGAAAGAAACACCGTTAGCTTTCTGCTCTTCTCCTCTCTTGAAAGCAAATGAACACTTGACTAAGCCGAGTGCTGATGTTTTTCGGTTGGAGTCGGGAGAGTTTTGTGTCGAACGGATTGGTTATGTCTTTTAGATACTTTTTGCTCCTTATTAGACCATTTTTACACATGTTTACTAAGCAAGGCATAGTTAAGGAAGACCTACTACCAGGTCAAAATTGGTTAGTTCTTACTCTTTTTTGAAATCTTGTGGCTCCATTGAATAGATATAGGCGCTTTTTATATAGTGCTAATTTTAATTATTTTTAGTCATTACCAAGGGGTGCCATGGCTTACAGGATTCTCTGGGGGGGTTATGTCTTTAGGATGCTCTGCACTAAAACAAAACAAAAGACAAATACTCAGTGGAGCATTAGGAATAAAATAAAGCAAAAACTGGCCAAATTTTACCAGTCAAAAGTCCTCTTTTAAAAAAAAAAAGTTTTATAATTTACCACATTTGTTCATGAAGGGCCTCATAATGAAGTAAGCCAGCCATAACGAAGACAAAAACATCTAACATTTCTAGCACGATACCCCGCGTCTATCATACAGAATTCTCAGCTGGGATTAATTTGTCACAACTTCTACTTGGTTTTTGTCTAAGTTTTACAAAGTTGAGACAGTCTAGTGTCTGAGGAGGTGCCGGATCTTGACACAAGGTTTTAGGGAACACAAAAGAGAGAACCTCTGCAATGAGCATCATGCAATGTACTACCCTAAGCATAACACAGTGTATATAATTTGAGTTTTTAAGTTGACAGAGGAAACTTTCCACTTATTTCATTTGCTGCACCAAATCTCCTGGTCATCAAGAAATATATAAAAAAGATAGAATATATGCTGGGAATTATTATTCTTTTACTGTTCAGTGTGTAATGTCCTATTATAGGTACTTATGCTCCCGTATTCTTCCCCATATAACTGGGTCTAGGAAATCTGTAAATTATAGTCTGTTTAACAGACAATAAGCATATGGGGAGTGTCTGTCAGTCACTGTTATGCCGTTACCATCTTGATAGTGGCATTACTGTGATTGGCTGGCTGCATTACCTCATCAGAGGTTATAAAAGGACTGGCGCCACAATGCTCGGCAGACTGACACCATTGCACAGCTCAGGTACAGTTCTTATTGGAGGGAGAGAGCAGTTGTCAAGGTCTGTGTGTACAGTTTTTGGAATCAGAGTCCTCTAAATGGCTGAATACAGCTTCTAGGCAGGGCTTAGGGCTTTGCTTGCCATTGCTAAATATATAGTTGCTGCAGGTGACCACATTTTATTGTTCCAAAAATTGACTATAGTCATCCATACAGTTTAACCTGCTTTTTTGTGAAATTACAATGGTTTGAAATATTTAAAAACTGCTACAAGTGACCAAATTTTTTGTTCCAAAATTTGACTATTGTCATCCATACAGTTTAAACTGCTTTGTGTGAAACTACGGTGTTTTGAAATTATTAAAAACCGCTTGCCCTGCTACAGCTGACCAAATTTTTTTGTTCCAAAAATTAAATACTGTTATCCAAACAGTTTAACGTGCTTTGTGTGAAATTACGGTGGTTTGAGATTTTTAAAAACCACTTGGCCTTCTACAGGTGACCAATTTTTCTTTTAGAAGATTTTTAGCTTACATTAATCAAGGAAACTTGGTTTCCAGAGACCTAGGAATTAGAATATGAGTAAAGTTAGCTGAAGGGAACAGGGAAGTGGAAGTGCTGTTGATGGTGCATGCATGCGGCAAGGATATGGGATGGGTGACAAAGCTCCTGTTGCTGGAGCACAAACAACATGCCCATCCATGACACATAGCTTCCCATCCCACTTTGCAGAGAGGCTTCTTTGCAGGGAGACACAACTTCTGAAGCCACACCAGTGCAAACAGCTGATCGGTTGGATAGCAGATAATGCTTTAAAAATGCTTTCCTGCACCACCCAGCCTTCCACAATGTCCAGTCTCACCAGCAAAGAGCCTGGATCACTTAATCGTAACTCTGATCCTCCTTCCTCTCACCATGTTGAGTCCAAAGAGACCAGTGAACTCACACTAGACCACTTTTAGGAGCTCATTACTTCATCATTTCTTGATTGTCGCTTCTCACCCTAAATGTTCCAAGAGGGACAGGAGGACTTGCTGTTTAGTAATGCAGAAAAAATTTTGTCTAACGAGGTAGATGATGATGAGACACTGGGCCTGGATTAGCACCGGCAATTTCCCCAACACCAGATGACAGCAGCCCATAAATTGTTTTTAATCTTCTGAATGAGGACCTCCAGTTGTTGTCGTCAAGCGACTATGGATGACCCTTGTTATAATTTGTTTTCACTGTGTGCAGAGACTTTATGAGTGTAGAAGTACCACAACTACACTTTCCTATTTTTTTAACGAGGCACTCTAGTTGGTGCCTTAATGGGTGTATAGATGATCCTCCTTATAATATTTTTTTTCTGGCTTTGCACTGTGTACATTGCCTTTATGAGTGTAGAAGTACTACAACTTTACTTTCTTAAAATTATAATGAGGCCCTTTAATTGTTGCCCTTAAGGGTCTATGGATGACCCTCCTTATTTTTTTTCTGGCTTTACACTGGGTGCAAAGCATTTGTCACAGTTCCACAGCTCAGGGTGTCTGGGATGCAGTTAATTACAGCTCCGCCATCCAGTCTGATTCGGGGGTGTGCTGAGCTGTTGGTGTGTTTATTGACAGCTCAGCTAGTCAATCTGTGACTGTGGGACATCGGCTGTCTCGTGTTCATTATTCCAATTAATGGCCATGCTTCTTAACTGAGCTGAGTTTCCCAGAACACTGCCAGACGTACATTCATCTTTTGAGGTTTGTGCTTTGTGTTCTCCTGTGCCTTGAGTTCTATATGCTTGATCTGTTGCCTGACTTTGGACTTGGTAATGACAATCCGCCTGTTTAACCCCTTCAGCTCTGATCCGTTATCCTCACGGTACTCTGACCTTGGAATGTTACGTGACTACGCTTTTGTCTCTTCCTTCTGTTTATGACATACCCTCCTGGCTTCTGTCCTTGGTCTCCTTGACCACTCTGACTCACGGCTTGGCTGTGAGAAGTGACTAGCGTCACAGCTTTTATAAGTTGAGAAGTACCACAACTACACTTTCTTAATATTTGAATGAGGCACTCCAGTTGGTGTATTCAAGGGTGTATGGATGGCCCTGCTTGTTATTTTTGGCAGGCTTTGCAATGTGTGCAGAGCTTTTATGAGTGTAGGAGTGCTACAACTGCACCTTGTTCACAATATTTCAATTATGCACTACAGTTGGTGCCTTCAAGGGTGTATGAATGACCTTGTTTCAAATTTTTGTCAGGCTTGGCACTTAGTGCCAATCCTTTATAAGTATAGGAGTAACACTTCATGACAATTTGAACAGAATGTGCACGGGGCCCTGCTTTTTTGTCTAATCCAGGGTGTATTTGAATCCCTTTTCCATCAAATTTTTGGCGGTTCTTGCTTCCTTCATAAATTACACTGAAATTTCTAATTTTTTAATTCAAATTTCAATTTTGGTTTATTTAAATTATTATTATTGTTTTAAACCCTGTTTACATTTTGCATTATATACAAATCATTATACAAGAAAGAATGTTTCTTTTTTTTTCCTGTAAGCTCTAATTTCTCATTGATTGTGAATGTTTTATGGAAGGTGCTTAAAGTGGGGTAAAAGTGTGACACAATTGTTCTCAGCAGTGATCTGAAAGTCAGAGATGCTACCAGGGAGTCATCCATACAGTTTAACCTGCTTTTTTGTGAAATTACAATGGTTTGAAATATTTAAAAACTGCTACAAGTGACCAAATTTTTTGTTCCAAAATTTGACTATTGTCATCCATACAGTTTAAACTGCTTTGTGTGAAACTACGGTGTTTTGAAATTATTAAAAACCGCTTGCCCTGCTACAGCTGACCAAATTTTTTTGTTCCAAAAATTAAATACTGTTATCCAAACAGTTTAACGTGCTTTGTGTGAAATTACGGTGGTTTGAGATTTTTAAAAACCACTTGGCCTTCTACAGGTGACCAATTTTTCTTTTAGAAGATTTTTAGCTTACATTAATCAAGGAAACTTGGTTTCCAGAGACCTAGGAATTAGAATATGAGTAAAGTTAGCTGAAGGGAACAGGGAAGTGGAAGTGCTGTTCATGGTGCATGCAGACGGCAAGGATATGGGATGGGTGACAAAGCTCCTGTTGCTGGAGCACAAACAACATGCCCATCCATGACACATAGCTTCCCATCCCACTTTGCAGAGAGGCTTCTTTGCAGGGAGACACAACTTCTGAAGCCACACCAGTGCAAACAGCTGATCGGTTGGATAGCAGATAATGCTTTAAAAATGCTTTCCTGCACCACCCAGCCTTCCACAATGTCCAGTCTCACCAGCTAAGAGCCTGGATCACTTAATCGTAACTCTGATCCTCCTTCCTCTCACCATGTTGAGTCCAAAGAGACCAGTGAACTCACACTAGACCACTTTTAGGAGCTCATTACTTTATCATTTCTTGATTGTCGCTTCTCACCCTAAATGTTCCAAGAGGGACAGGAGGACTTGCTGTTTAGTAATGCAGAAAAAATTTTGTCTAACGAGGTAGATGATGATGAGACACTGGGCCTGGATTAGCACCGGCAATTTCCCCAACACCAGATGACAGCAGCCCATAAATTGTTTTTAATTGTTTTTAATCTTCTGAATGAGGACCTCCAGTTGTTGTCGTCAAGCGACTATGGATGACCCTTGTTATAATTTGTTTTCACTGTGTGCAGAGACTTTATGAGTGTAGAAGTACCACAACTACACTTTCCTATTTTTTTAACGAGGCACTCTAGTTGGTGCCTTAATGGGTGTATAGATGATCCTCCTTATAATATTTTTTTTCTGGCTTTGCACTGTGTACATTGCCTTTATGAGTGTAGAAGTACTACAACTTTACTTTCTTAAAATTATAATGAGGCCCTTTAATTGTTGCCCTTAGGGTCTATGGATGACCCTCCTTATTTTTTTTCTGGCTTTACACTGGGTGCAAAGCATTTGTCACAGTTCCACAGCTCAGGGTGTCTGGGATGCAGTTACTTACAGCTCCGCCATCCAGTCTGATTCGGGGGCGTGCTGAGCTGTTGGTGTGTTTATTGACAGCTCAGCTAGTCAATCTGTGACTGTGGGACATCGGCTGTCTCGTGTTCATTATTCCAATTAATGGCCATGCTTCTTAACTGAGCTGAGTTTCCCAGAACACTGCCAGACGTACATTCATCTTTTGAGGTTTGTGCTTTGTGCTCTCCTGTGCCTTGAGTTCTATATGCTTGATCTGTTGCCTGACTTTGGACTTGGTAATGACAATCCGCCTGTTTAACCCCTTCAGCTCTGATCCGTTATCCTCACGGTACTCTGACCTTGGAATGTTACGTGACTACGCTTTTGTCTCTTCCTTCTGTTTATGACATACCCTCCTGGCTTCTGTCCTTGGTCTCCTTGACCACTCTGACTCACGGCTTGGCTGTGAGAAGTGACTAGCGTCACAGCTTTTATAAGTTGAGAAGTACCACAACTACACTTTCTTAATATTTGAATGAGGCACTCCAGTTGGTGTATTCAAGGGTGTATGGATGGCCCTGCTTGTTATTTTTGGCAGGCTTTGCACTGTGTGCAGAGCTTTTATGAGTGTAGGAGTGCTACAACTGCACCTTGTTCACAATATTTCAATTATGCACTACAGTTGGTGCCTTCAAGGGTGTATGAATGACCTTGTTTCAAATTTTTGTCAGGCTTGGCACTTAGTGCCAATCCTTTATAAGTATAGGAGTAACACTTCATGACAATTTGAACAGAATGTGCACGGGGCCCTGCTTTTTTGTCTAATCCAGGGTGTATTTGAATCCCTTTTCCATCAAATTTTTGGCGGTTCTTGCTTCCTTCATAAATTACACTGAAATTTCTAATTTTTTAATTCAAATTTCAATTTTGGTTTATTTAAATTATTATTATTGTTTTAAACCCTGTTTACATTTTGCATTATATACAAATCATTATACAGGAAAGAATGTTTCTTTTTTTTTCCTGTAAGCTCTAATTTCTCATTGATTGTGAATGTTTTATGGAAGGTGCTTAAAGTGGGGTAAAAGTGTGACACAATTGTTCTCAGCAGTGATCTGAAAGTCAGAGATGCTACCAGGGAGCAACCTTATACGGTTATCCTTCACATTTAGCACTTTTTCCATCCATTTCAACATTTTCACTCTCCCCAAGAACCTCTTGTAGGGTCTGCCGGAAAAATGCTTGGATTTCCCATTGACTCCAGTTATACTTGTTACTTGAAACAAGCATCGGAGCATTTAGCGCTCCCTCATTACTAGCAAATTATACTTGACATTATAGCAATTATGCACCTATTGTTTAGTCACAAAGTCACTCATGTTTTCTAGAAATGCATAGTCTTGTTGTTTCCTCCCCGTTCTGACTCCTGCTCTCAGGGTTTTCAATGAATTCACTCTAGTAGATAACAACCAGCTCTGCTCTAACCTTATGTATCCTCACCCATCAATTGTAGATTGCGAGCCCTCGCTGGCAGGGTCATAGAATCATAGAATCGTAGAGTTGTAAGGGACCTCCTGGGCCATCTAGTCCAACCCCCTGCTCAAAGCAGGATTTGCTAAATCATTCCAGACAGATGTCTGTCCAGCCTCTGTTTGAAGACTTCAATTGAAGGAGAACTCACCACTTCTCGTGGCAGCTTGTTCCACTCATTGATCACTCTAACTGTCAAAAAGTTTTTTCTAACATCTAATCTGTGTCTCCTCCCATTCAGTTTCATCCCATTGCTTCTAGTCTGTTATGATGAGTCACCGAAGGAGGAAAAAACAAAATACCAGCTAAGTCCAGAAAAACCAGAGAGCTTGGCAGCTATCAGATTGCAGACCCCTGAACCTATCCACAACAACTAGCAGTAGCCGTGGGGGGTTCCTACGGTGCCCTAGACCCCTCGATCACAGACGGAGAACTATATAGCCTAAAGACAGAAAGGGGAAAAACTAAACTGCCCCAGAGCAGACCCCAAAGCAATAGGCAGCCCCCAACATATAATGACGGTGAAGCAAGATGAAAACACTAACACAGATAGAAAGATAGTTTGAGCAAATGATGGGGCCCAAGCTAACTACATAGGACAGGATAGGAAAGCTGCTGTCTGCCATCCGCAAAAACCCTAGCAAAATGAGCCAACCGACTGATTGGAAAAACAGGCCCTGAAGTCGCTAGGCTTCAAAAGACTATATCAGCACTCAGGTATATTCTGAAGACAGAGCAAAATATCAACAGATCAGAAACAAAAATGGAATTCAGCTCACCCCCGGCCGGGGATGGCAGACCTCCCAAAAAACAAGGCAAAACAAAAACAAAACTGAAGAGTGCAAAGCAGAGCAGAAAAACTTAGCTTTGAGATGCAGGAATCAGACTGGTCTCCAAGAATCCAGCAGGAAAATCACCAGCCAGGAAGAAGGGCGTCAGCAGCCTTATATCCAGTCCTCAATTCCAGCCACCCAGTCATCATCTAGCTGCCCAGGTGTTTGGTAATCAGTCTCACTACCTTCCTTCACTAGAGGAGGGAGTTCATCAGACCTCAATGGTGAAGGGAAAAATGAACTCACAACAGTACCTCCCCCTTGAGGAGGGGTCACCGAACCCTCATCCATGCCACCAGGGCGATCCGGATGAGCCCGATGAAAGGCACGCACCAATCTTTCGGCATGAATATCAGAGGCAGAGACCCAGAAATTATCCTCCTGACCATAAGCCTTCCACTTAACCAAATACTGGAGTCTCCGTCTAGCCAGACGGGAATCCAGTATCTTCTCTACCTCATATTCCATGTTACCTTCAACCAATATAGGGTCAGGAGGTGCCACCACAGGAACTACTGGTTCAACAAACCTCTTCAACAAGGACTTATGAAACACATTATGAATTTTAAATGTGACAGGAAGAGCCAACCGAAAGGAGACCGGATTAATAATCTCCAAAATCTTGTAAGGTCCAATAAATCTAGGCTTAAACTTAGGAGAAGCCACCTTCATAGCGATATTTTTTGATGACAACCAAACCATATCACCCACCTTAAACTGGGGACCAACAGTCCTACGCCGGTTGGAAAACCGCTGGGCCTTTTCCTGGGAGAGAGACAACTTATCCACTACTTGGTCCCAGATCTGGTGCATTCTCTCCACCACAGTGTCAACACCTGGGCAGGCAGAAGGCTCCACCTGCCCTGAAGAAAATCGAGGGTGAAAACCAAAGTTACAAAAAAAAGGTGACATCAAAGTGGCAGAACTAGCTCTATTATTTAAAGCAAATTCGGCCAAGGGCAAAAATGAAACCCAATCATCCTGATCGGCAGAAATAAAACATCTCAAATACGACTCCAAAGTCTGGTTTGTTCTCTCCGTCTGCCCATTGGTCTGAGGGTGAAACGCAGAGGAGAAGGACAACTGAATTCCCAGCTTGGAACAGAAAGTCCTCCAAAATCTAGACACAAACTGAACTCCTCTGTCAGATACAATGTTCTCAGGAATCCCGTGCAAGCGAACCACCTGTTGCAAAAACAAGGGCACCAACTCAGAGGAAGATGGCAACTTAGGGAGTGGTACAAGATGGACCATCTTAGAGAATCTATCACAAATCACCCAAATAACAGTCATTCTCTGAGAGACAGGCATATCAGAGATAAAATCCATTGAAATATGGGTCCATGGCCTCCTGGGGACCGGCAAAGGCATCAACAAGCCACTAGAGCGAGAAGAAGGTTTAGACCGGGAGCAAGTCCCACAGGACTGCACAAAATTCCTGACATCACGAGACAAGGCGGGCCACCAAAAAGATCGACTCACCAGATCTCTAGTACCAAAAATACCTGGATGACCAGCCAATGCAGAGCAATGAACTTCAGACATCACTCTCTTCCTCCACTGGTCAGGAACATACAACTTTCCACTGGGACAACGCTCAGGTTTGTCCTCCTGAAACTCTTCCAGAGCACGTCTCAAATCGGGCGAGATGGCAGAAAGAACTACCCCCTTGCCAAAGATGGTAGCAGGCTTAGTCACAGCAGAAGAATCAGCCAGGAAACTCCTAGAGAGGGCGTCTGCCTTGACATTCTTAGTGCCCGGAAGAAAAGAGACCACAAAATCAAAACGTGTGAAAAACAAGGCCCACCTAGCCTGTCTAGGATTCAAGCGCTTGGCCGACTCCAGGTAAATCAAATTCTTGTGGTCAGTAAGGACCACGACTTGGTGTTTGGCTCCCTCCAACCAATGTCTCCACTCCTCAAATGCCCATTTCATGGCCAACAGTTCCCGATTCCCCACATCATAGTTACGTTCGGATGGGGAGAACTTTCGGGAAAAGAAAGCACAAGGATTCATTTTAGATGTCACAGGATCTTTTTGGGACAACACCGCTCCTGCACCAATCTCAGAAGCGTCCACCTCCACCAGAAACGGGAGTGAGACATCAGGTTGCCGCAAAACCGGAGCAGAAGTGAATGTTCGCTTCAGCTCCTGAAAGGAAGAAACAGCCTCCGGAGACCAATTCAGCACATCAGCACCCTTCCTAGTCTAATCCGTCAATGGCTTGGCAATACCAGAAAAATTAGCTATAAATTTCCGATAAAAACTAGCAAAACCCAAAAACTTCTGGAGGGCCTTCAAAGAAGTGGGCTGAACCCAATCATAAATGGCCTGTACCTTGGCCGGGTCCATTTCAATAGTTGACGGAGACAAAATAAATCCCAAAAATGAAATCCTCTGTACCCCAAAAAGGCATTTCGATCCCTTGACATACAGGGAATTCTCCCTCAAAATCCGGAACACAGTCCGAACATGTTCCACATGAGAGTCCCAATTCTTGGAGAAGATCAAAATATCATCCAGATAGATAATCAAAAATTTATCCACAAGGTCTCGGAATATATCGTTCATGAAGCACTGGAAGACAGAAGGGGCATTAGTGAGCCCAAAAGGCATCACCAGGTACTCAAAATGTCCCTCCGGAGTATTAAACGCCGTCTTCCATTCATCCCCATGCTTAATGCGAATAAGATTATACGCCCCCCTGAGGTCAAGTTTGGTAAACCAGCAAGCATCTTTAACTCTGGAGAATAGATCAGAAATCAGGGGTAACGGATACTGATATTTAACAGTAATTTTGTTGAGGGCACGATAGTCAATACAAGGCCTTAATGAACCATCCTTTTTAGCCACGAAAAAAAACCCAGCACCTAAGGGTGAAGAGGATGGTCTAATATGACCCTTCTCCAATGCCTCCTTAATATAGGATCGCATAGCCTCGTGCTCGGGTGCAGATAAATTGAAAAGCCGACCCTTGGGGAATTTACACCCCGGGTTCAGCTCAATAGCACAGTCATAACTCCTATGAGGAGGCAAAGACGCAGACTCATTCTCACTAAATACATCATAAAAGTCAGCCAAATAGTCAGGAACATCATATGACTGGGGAGAGGTGGAGAAAACAGGAGCATCACTAAGGGCACACCAACAACCCCAACTCACCACAGACAAAGATTTCCAATCCAGAACTGGATTATGGATTTGCAACCAGGGAAACCCCAGAACAATGGTATCATGCAAATTATGCAACACCAAAAATCTGCAACTTTCTTGATGGTCTGGGGCGACCCGCATTACCACCTGGGTCCAAAACTGAGGTTTATTCTTCGCCAAAGGAGTAGCATCAATACCCCTCAAAGGGATAGGCGTCCGCAGAGGTTTCATAGGAAATCCACAACGTTTAGCAAAATCCAAGTCCATCAGGTTCAGAGCTGCTCCTGAATCCACAAAAGCCTTGGCGGAAAATGTGGACAGGGAGCAGATCAGAGTAATTGCCAGAAGAAACTTAGGTTGAACACCACCCACAGAAAACGTGTGTGCACAACGTTTCTCTCGTTTAGGGCAGATAGAAATAATATGCGAGGCATCTCCACAAAAAAAACACAGCTTATTGCACTTTCTGAATTCCTGACGTTGCGCCCTAGACAAAACTCTATCACATTGCATAGGTTCAGACATTTGTTCAACAGGTGGTAACATCTCTCGTGTAGTTTTGCGTTCACGTAAACGCCGATCCACCTGAATGGCTAATGACATAGAATCTTCAAGACCAGAGGGAACAGGAAATCCCACCATAGTATCTTTTACAGTTTCTGACAAACCCTTCCGAAAGAGGGCTGCCAAGGCACCATCATTCCAGGTAGTAAGGACCGCCCACTTTCGGAATTTTTGACAGTACAACTCTGCCGAATCCCGACCCTAGCTTAATGCCAACAGGGTCTTTTCAGCCTGATCAATAGCATTAGGTTCATCATACAACAACCCCAAGACTTGAAAAAATGCGTTCACATTATTCAGAATAGGATCATCAGGTTTCAAAGAAAACGCCCAATCCTGGGGATCGCCGCGCAGCAAAGAGATGACAATTTTAACCTGCTGCGCGGAGTTCCCCGACGAGTTAGGCTTCAAGGCAAAAAATAATTTACAATTATTCTTGAAATTCAAGAATTTAGACCGATCCCCCAAAAATACCTCAGGAGTAGGAATCTTTGGTTCAGCAGCATGTGAATGAGCAAGATAGGCGGAAATTCCCCGCACTTCAGCAGCGAGCTGCTCCACACGATCAGACAATTGCTTCATCTCCATTGAGAGAAAAATTCCCCCTACGGCCTCAGAGATATAGAGGAAAAAATATGCACACAAAAAAAAAAAAAATTCTGACACTTTTTTTTTTTTTTTTTTACTTTTTTTTTTTTTTACAATTCTCTCCTGCTATTGAGTACCCTAGGATCTGTGGTATGGCTGGTGATTCTGTTATGATGAGTCACCAAAGGAGGAAAAAACAAAATACCAGCTAAGTCCAGAAAAACCAGAGAGGTTGGCAGCTATCGGATTGCAGACCCCTGAACCTATCCACAACAACTAGCAGTAGCCGTGGGGGGTTCCTACGGTGCCCTAGACCCCTCGATCACAGCCGGAGAACTATAAAGCCTAAAGACAGAAAGGGGAAAAACTAAACTGCCCCAGAGCAGACCCCAAAGCAATAGGCAGCCCCCAACATATAATGACGGTGAAGCAAGATGAAAACACTAACACAGATAGAAAGATAGTTTGAGCAAATGATGGGTCCCAAGCTAACTACATAGGACAGGATAGGAAAGCTGCTGTCTGCCATCCGCAAAAACCCTATCAAAATGAGCCAACCGACTGATAGGAAAAACAGGCCCTGAAGTCGCTAGGCTTCAAAAGACTATATCAGCACTCAGGTATATTCTGAAGACAGAGCAAAATATCAACAGATCAGAGACAAAAATGGAATTCAGCTCACCCCCGGCGGGGGATGGCGGAACTCTCAAAAAACAAGGCAAAACAAAAACAAAACTGAAGAGTACAAAGCAGAGCAGAAAAACTTAGCTTTGAGATGCAGGAATCAGACTGGTCTCCAAGAATCCAGCAGGAAAATCACCAGCCAGGAAGAAGGGCGTCGGCAGCCTTATATCCAGTCCTCAATTTCAGCCACCCAGTCATCATCTAGCTCCCAGGTGTTTGGTAATCAGTCTCACTACCTTCCTTCACTAGAGGAGGGAGTTCATCTGACCTCAATGGTGAAGGGAAAAATGAACTCACAACACTAGTCTTTCCTTGTGCAAATGAGAATAAAGATGATCCTTCTACAATGTGACAGCCCTTGAGATATTTGTAGACAGCTATTAAGTCTCCTCTCAGTCTTCTCTTTTGCAAGCTAAACATTCCCAAATCCTGCAACCTTTCCTCATAAGACAGGGTTTACAGACCGGTCACCATTCTTTTTGCTCTTTTCTGAACTTGCTCCAGTTTGTTGATGTCTTTTTTAAAATGTGGTGCCCAAAACTGGACACAGTATTCCAGATGAGGTCTGACCAAAGAGGAGTAGAGGGCAATAATGACTTTACGTGATCTAGACTGTATGCTTCTGTTAATACATCCTAGAATTGCATTTGCCTTTTTTGCTGCTGCATCACACTGTTGACTCATATTCAGTCTGTGATCTATTCGTATACCCAAGTCTTTTTCACATGTGCTGTTGCTTAGCCCTATTCCTCCCATTCTGTATATGCTTTCTTTATTTTTTTTGCCCAGATGTAGTACTTTGCATTTTTCCCTGTTAAAAACCATTTTGTTAGTTGCTGCCCACTGCTCCAGTTTATTTATATCTCTTTGAATCCTCTCTCTCTCTTCTCTAGTATTAGCTATCCCTCCTAGCTTTATGTCATCAGAAAATTTAATCAGTTTACCCTCAATTCCTTCATCTAAATCATTGATAAAGATGTGGAACAATACAGGGCCCAGGACGGAGCCCTGTGGTACCCCACTTGAGACATTCTTCCAACTGGATGTGCCGCCATTTACGACCACTCTTTGGGTCCGATCACTAAGCCAGTTATGAATCCACCTAACAGTTGCCTTGTCCATTCCATACTTAATCATTTTTTCAATAAGAATTGTATGATATACTTTGTCAAATGCTTTGCTGAAGTCAAGATATACTATATCTACAGCATTTCCCTGATCCACTCAATCAGTGATTCCATCATAGAAGGAAATTAAGTTAGTCTGACATGACTTTTTAGTTACAAACCCATGCTGACTCTGTTTAATCACTTCATTCTTATCCAGGTACTGACATACATGTTGTTTAATAATTTGTTCAAAGATCTTTTCTGGTATAGAAGTCAGACTCATCGGCCTATAGTTGCCTGGGTCCACCTTCTTCCCCTTTTTGAAGATAGGAACATCATATGCTCTTCTCCAGTCTTCTGGGACTTCTCCTGCTCTCCAAGAATTTTCAAAGATTATGGAGAGGGGTTTAAAAATCCTCTCTCTTCTTGTACCAGTTGGTGACTCTTTTTGTTCAAGATTATTTTGCTTGTTTTTTATTATGTATACTCCCTTTTTACACGTAAATTCCTATGGAAAAAATGGCTCTATAATAATCATAATAATAATAATAATAATAATAACCTGCTGGAGCCTGAGAGTGAAAAAATCTCAGCTCATAAGACAAAAATATTTTAATTTTGATAATTTGGATGTATAGGGCATGACACATGTCATTGACATCAACAACAAGTGTTTTGTTGCGTCCCATGTAACTGTGTGCAGTGCCATGTTGGCATTGTGAAGATCTGTAGCACTGGAAGACTGTAAAGAGAAGATAAAAGACAGAAGAGGGAAAACAGAGGAGCCAATCAGAGGACTGACAGTATCAACGGAGTTCCTATCCTTTACAGGAGACTTTTCAGCAGGCTCATTATTATTAGAGATGAGCGAATATTTCAATGTTCGGTTGGGATTACGTTCGCCGAATTTGCAATATTCTACTATTAATTCATCGAATATTCACCGAACACCATTCACCTTAATGGAAGACAAAAACAAACGCATGCACAACACCTTAGAACGGCCCCAAATGCTGCCAAAACACATCAAATTAGGGGCAGACACCAGGAAAGTGGCCTTAATTCACCCACAGTACTAATTGTAGCATGGCACTGCATTAATCAGCCAGGCATGAGGCATCGGGGTCTGGACAGCATTTACAGCTTTCAATTGAACTTCACAGTAATACGAGGTGGGTGAGGGATCGGTGTAGGGCCCCTTTGCTGGGAGCCCTGATACCACATGAAACACCTCTACCTGCTTTCATACTGAGCCACACTCAGGTGGCATAAATATCAGTTTTATAGACTACAATTGTCAGAAAAATTTAAGGATAGTAACACGGATAGTTGAGTCCAAGGATATGGAGGCCTAAAGGTCTCGGAGGCCTCCTGCTACAGGTAACATGCATGAAGGAGACCCAACCAGGAGTGTTCACATTTCCAAAAATTATTGGCAGACACCACCAAAGTGGAATCAATTTCATCACACTAGAAATAGTATAATAGAGACTGACAGGTCTTCCAGTACACTCAATCCAGTGGAAGAACACACTACAAGGAGTGTTCACATTTAAAGAAATGAGGGCCTTACACCACAGAAGTGGCATCAATTTCACCACACTAGAAATAGTATAATAGGGACCAACAGTTCTTCCACCACACCCAATCCAGCAGATGAACACCAAACCAGGAGTGTTCACATTTCCAAAAATTATTGGTATACACCACCAAAGTGGCATCAATTTAACCACAGTAGAATAGGGACCGATAGGTCTTTCACTACACCCAATCCAGCAGATGGACATCCTACAAGGAGTGTTCACATTTAAAGAAATGAGGGCCTTATACCACAGAAGTGGCATCAATTTCACCACAGTAGAAATAGTATAATAGGGACCAACAGGTCTTCCACTACACCCAATCCAGCAGAAGGACACCAAACCAGGAGTGTTCACATTTCCAAAAATTATTGGCAGACACCACCAAAGTGGCATCAATTTCACCATAGTAGAAATAATATAATAGGGACCGACACGTAATTCACTACACCCAATCCAGCAGATGGACACCTAACCAGGAGTGTTCACATTTAAAGAAATGAGGGCCTTACACCACAGAAGTGGCATCAATTTCACCACAGTAGAAATAGTATAATAGGGACCAACATGTCATCCACTACAGCTAACCCAGCAGGTGTAGACCAACCATGGCGGTTCACATTTGCACAAATTTGTGTTGTGGCCTATGGATCAGGCCTCCATAACACACAAGATGCTACAAACTATTTTTAAAGTCGGGTCCCTTACTGTATGATGTTAATTTTTTGTGGCCTCTGGATCAGGCCTCTACAGCTTAATTTCAATACAACCAAATGACAAAGTGTGATACGGCGAGTTGTCTAACTTTTTGCAACTGAAAAATTATAATTTTTTTTAATGTGCCTTAGGTCTGCAGTCAGATTTATATCACCACAGCACTAAATGACAAGGTGGGATACAGCAGGCTGTTTAATGTTTTTTCACTAGCTACATGTGAATTAGAATGCTATACTTGTGCATGGATCACAATAGAAGCCGTGCACAACACGTACCCTGCTGGCTTTCTTTTTGAACCTCAGTATGGCCAACAAAAGAAAAAAAAAAGTGCTGGAAGGTAAATTTAACAGCCACACTGGACACTATCTACCTACAGTATCTGACTGATATACAACTACCTATTTAAGTAGCTGAAATGTGGGATACACATTTACCTAGTGAAAAAAATATTATTTTGAATGCTATACTTGTGCATGGAGCACAATAGAAACAGTGAACAATACACTTGTAGGACATGTGCCCTGCTGGCTTTGTCTGTCCACCTCAGTAATGGCCCAAAAAATAAAAAAATTCCGGAAGGTAAATTTTACAGCCACTCTGGACACTATCTAGCTACATTATCTGACTGATATACAACCACCTAACTAACTAGCTAAAATCTTGCTGTTAACAGTGCCAGTGTCAGGAGCAGCCTTTCTGCATTGTTACAGTGTCAAAATGGCACTAAAACAAGATGTCCGCTATTTATATGGAGACTGACATGTGATTTCAGCAGCCAATGACACAAGCCGTTGTGTCAGGAGTCAGGACATTGTGGGTTTTTCCTGCTCCCTGATTGGCTAGCCGCAATGTGCACACATAAAGTTAAGGAAAAAAAAAAAATGATTGCTGTGCTGTGCTTACAAGAACGCCGCGCCTCTGGGCTCTGAAAACCCCTCCTCTAATGAAACACGTGCCAAACGCTCATGATACACCACTATTATCGCTGCTAAAGTGCTGAAAATACTTTTGTGGCAATGCAAATATTTTCTTAGAAAAAACCTCGGCACACAGTATAATATGAATCTATTTTTTATTCATCCAAAAAAAGCATGATATGTTGTTATGAGACCAATAATATACAGACAAACAATCAACGTTTCGGCTGTTAAGCCTTCCTCAAGATTTTATCTAAAAGACAGAAAACAACAAGACAGCCAATATAAGGTTCCTTTACAGAAATTGATATCACATAATGGTCTCATACACGTATAAAACAAAAACAATAAAAGGAAAATATTATTTAATCCTGTGACAACCTTTATTGCATTTATTTTATTCAGTAAGGGATAGGCACAGATAAAAAATAGAAAAAATAATTCCATAAAGAAAAAACAATTAATATTAATTATCCTTCACAATGCTCAATTACATATCATGTAAAAATCCGACAGGAAGATACCACAGAAATATACATGGAAAAGATTCCCATACCTGTATGGAAAATGGTCCACATATATTGCCATTTGGATTCTCATTAACTCAGCCCATATAGGAAATGTGTAAAAAAACTTTCTACAAAGGAAAAACACCACATGTAAATATCCCCAAAAAAAGTGTAAATCATATCCAGTGAAGGGTTAAAAACCCGATATAGCCTACCACCAAGAATGAACGTCAGAGAGGCGCACCCGCGGATGCCAAGGAGAGTTGCGGTAACCACTGTGAAAGGGAGCGCTCCTTATATGTCATGGAGGAGGAACACTTCCGGGTCTATGCCGGTGTCACGGGCAGTGTAGCGCGCATGCGCTAACGAAGTCTGACTGAAAAAGCTGAGTCACCTCACACTGAATAGGCGCTGAATGCCCGAAGAGAAACAGAAAGTCCCGAGACTGAAGAACCACTGCCGGTATCCGAAAAGATGGAGTGCGCTATTAACTAACGTTGTGACAATCATGTGGTTGGTTTATCACGGGTGGTGTCAGGATATAACTAAAAAGGAAAATAAAGAAAAATTGTTTTATTAAAGATAAGATATAATTCTCAACACAGTATCAAATCCTATCGATATCATATGATCCAGGTATAATAATTCAGGTATAATAATTCACTTTAACAAGGAAAGCACTGTACATTAGTGTTGGCATAATACAATAATGATAAAGTCTAAACATTGATATAATTATTACATAGCCTTAAGAGATACAGGGAACAATATTCCTTATATATACACAAAACAGGGGGAGAGAAAGGGAAGAGAAAAAAAGGGACAACCAGGTCCCATAAATCCAACCAAGTTATATTCAATAACATATATCAAGTTATAGATCATGTACCAGTAGCAAGGAGAGGGGGGGATAGGGTTAAAAAATTGAAAATTGAAAGAACGAGAGTCGTATTGGATACATATATTACAGACCCTTACTCCATTGGGACTGAACAGAGAATATGAAGTAATTTACTGAGCTATATTTTTTACGTATACTACAGATCCTAACATTGTTGGGATTTAGTAGAGAGTATGAAATATTTTATTGAATATAACTTGGTTGGATTTATGGGACCTGGTTGTCCCTTTTTTGTGTAAATACCTTGATCCTTGGTTTTGAGGTGTGTGTATAGGTGGTATAGGTTTGCCTTTGTAGTCCAGCTGCTGGAGCGGTACCTATAGTGACCACTGAGAAAAGGTATAGGTTAAGGAATAGCAAGGTATGTTGAAAGAAAGAATATAAAAGAAAGTTTTAGGGGTCACATACCGATGTGTAGGGTCAGCACGTGACTCCCGTCCTAAGGACAAATAAGCAGGTCAATAAGCCGAGATGGAGAAAGGAAACCCAGTCTGTAAAGACTGTAGGGCACCATTACCTTATGTGCTAAGTCTAGTCAGGTGTCATATCCCTGATGAAAGCTCGAGATGTAGAGCTGAAACGTTGGATTGTAACACCATCTTTTTCACATAAAATAAAATCACAACGAAAAAGACTGTCGTTGCGAAGACTCTACTTTCATGTCATTAATGTGCCGGGGCTACTCCTATACTTTACCTCTGCTTCCCCTGACTGCCCTCTTTCATTCTGATTTTGAACTGCGTTGCCCAATCCGTGTCTAACCCTCTGCTTCACCCGACTATTCTCTGCCACTCTGATTCTGTACGGCATTGCTAGATCTGTGTATGAACCCCTGCTTTGTTTGACTATCGCTTATTCTCAGCCCCAGCGTGGTCTAGTCCCCTGACTATCACCACTGCGTCCCGTGGGCTAAGCTCCGGCCCCGCCTCTGACGTGCAGTCACATGGTGGAAGGTCCTGCGGGCACTGAGGGTCTCTCAATCGCTCCTCCTCTCCCACAGGTCCTGTGTCTGGACTTCTGATCGCAGATACAGCGCCTCTGCCCGTTCACCAAGAGTACCCTCCCCTGGAGTCTCAGCAGCTTCGCGGCCCGCTGACGCTCGCCTTTCACGCTACTCCCGACAACAACCACTGGTGAGCGTGACATGTAGTAGTTAGTAAGGAGCCGGCCGTCAGACTGTTGGGCGTGGAGTCCAAGCTGTCTCGTGACTGGACACATCACCAAAAGGTCCTGCAGATCTCCTAGTAATGATGCCTATGCTGCTGCATCCACAGCCCTCAAGGAGGGGTATTGTTAAATGAAAAGAAAAGTGCGGTCAGGCGGAGAGCTGGGCATACAGAAGAGGGCAAAAGGGTAATGTAAATATACATACCTTTATTTACACAACGCATTTTGGCAGCTGAATATCACCTTCATCAGGTGTTGGGGGAATATTACAAGCAAATGGCTTATATATAGCAAATGAACGGGAAGTGATCTACAACCCATTAACCCCTACTTTACCAGGTCTGGCCCCGACAGGGCTCACAGTCTAAATTCCCTATCAGTATGTCTTTGGAGTGTGGGAGGAAACTCACACAAACATAGAGAGAACATACAAACACCTTGCAGATGTTGTCCTTGGTGGGATTTGAACCCAGGACCCCAGTGCTGCAGTGCTAACTACCGAGCCGCCGTGCTGCGATACAACCCCTGTCATCCAGCAGACTGTTTGCTGCAGAACACTGACTTAAACTGACGGTGTTGCTGTCAGAGGTAACATCATCCTGCTGTGACTTAGATGATTGATGTATATACAGTATATTGCATAATGCCCTTTGTAATTCTCCCCAAACACATGCTTAACGAAAGCAAAGGAGATCAATTGTGACCCTCATTTTGTAGTACCTCTGGTCAAATGGCTGGTGCCAGTGGTGGTGATGTTGTTTCACACTATAATTAAAAAAGTTGTTCATTCTTTTCATGACCCCTTTTTAAATACTATACTCCTAAACATTCAATAAAAATAAAAGGATACTTACAGTACCTCCCACACTGACGCTGTTCCACTGTTATACAATCAGTACACTGACTACTTTACATTGTATCAAAGTGTCATATCTTCAGTGCTGTCACATGAAAAGATATAAAATATTTACAGAAATGTGAGGGGTGTACTCACTTTTGTGATACACTGTATGAAAATGAAGAAAACTGCAATTTTACCTTGTTAAAAGTCCTGTGTTAAATTATCACCAAAACATTTACAGCAATGCCAAGATATTAAGAAGATTTTCTAGAGTGAGATCAAATTGCGCCCACCACAAGTCTCTCCATTTCATTTAATACATTCCCATTTACAAATAATATTATCTGTATCAATTACTCATCCGATGCAAATGCTCAACATCTTTCCTTCCTGTGAGCACGATGCAACATTTACCAATTTATTAAGACCGGTAGCATCCGAAAAGTAAATTGAATAACCAAAATATATGCAATAAAAGATAATAAGCTCATTATAGCACAAGGATAAATGACTTTTCTTAGAGAAGCAATGGAGAACGCATGAAAATAAACTTCAGAATGAAATGCACCACAAGCAAGAACTCCTATAGGAGGCTAAGAGAACGGAACCAAAATCTGAAAAATAAATAAAAATATTTGTTATTAAGAAGATATGTTAAAGTTGGGAGACAACCAACGTCAAAGCCAGAAAAGAAACCCTATTGACTGTCACTACAGATGAGCGGATCAATTTTCTGGACTCCGGTCAAGTTACATGGTTGTGAGGCACAAATAAAGTTACCAAAGCACCGATAAATCAAATGCCGTGGCGGGAACATCTGAAGATGAGATATTCGCGGGCCTCCCATCCAGTGACCTGGGCACCAGATCTGAGTCCCGCAAATCGATCTGTTCTTCTCTAGTTGTCACTTCTTATATAATATACATCCTTGAATCATTTGAGAAGTTGTTCAAAAACATATTGTTTTAGTCCTAGATGACAACCAATATGGCTGCTCCCAAATCCATCTATCAGGAATCTATGCAACCTAATCTAATGGCAGATATTTTCCCAAAAACACCCAACTATTCCACCAAATGTATGAAACTATATAAAAGAAACCTAAAAGGGGTGTTGATAGAGACGATTGAATACATATTAGTAATTTAAGTAAACTCGAAATGTACAAAAATCTTCATTCACCAAAATGCATATTTCTTAGTAATTCACCAGTCGCCATTTTTCTGAACTGTAAAGGGTCATCCAAAGGTTAAAAAAGATTTTAAAATACTTATACTCACCTTACTAATGCTCACACTGAAATCTCTGCACATCTCAGTCTGAGCCGGGACTTCTGGCTCTAATGGGGTCCAGGGTGCTTCTGAGCATGCATGTGCAAGGTCATGGCACACGTCTTGCCATAGTGACCTTTTGCACGCTTGCACATAACCCTCCCTTCAGGGTAAGAGCCAAGGATCCAAAAATGAAGTGAGGACCAGACAAGTGACAGCGAGGAGCAGAGGAGTCAGAGAGGTGAGCAGTGATGTGACTATGAAGATTCTTTAACCTTTACATCTTAAGTTTATTGTGATTTGGGGTGAATACATTCTCCATATATCAAATTTCTGGGGAAAGTGCAATCAAGCAGACAAATTTGCCTTTTGCCTAATCTGCTCATCTCTAGTTGTCAAACTATGGAAAGCTCATTTTTGTTTCGTCTCCCTTGAAACTTTGGCAGATTACAGGAAATCTGGCTTCTTAAAGGGAATCTGCCACCCTTTTTTGGACTATGAGCTGCCGGCATCGACATCAGGGGCTTATCTACTGCATTCTGTAATGCTGCAGATAAGCCACCGATGTAACCTGAAAGAGAAGAAAAAGGAGTTATATTATACTCACCGGGGGGCAGTCCGTTCTTGGTCTGATGGGTGTTGTGGTCCGGCGCCTCCCATCTTCATATGATGCCATCCTCTTCTTCCCTTCCTGTCGTGGCTCCGGCGCAGCGCACTGCTCTGCCCTGTTGAGGGCAGAGCAGAAAACTGCAGTGCGCAGGCGCCAGACCTCTCCCGGCACCTGCGCACTTCAGGACTCTGCTTCTGCCCTCAACAGGGCAGAGCAGTGCGCTGGAGCCGGAGCCACGACAGGAAGGGAAGAAGAGGACGGCATCATATGAAGATGGATGCCGGGGTGAGTATAATCTAACTCTTTTTTCTTATCTTTCAGGTTACATCGGGGGGCTTATCTACAGCATTACAGAATGCTGTAGATAAGCCCCTGATGTCGGTGGCCCAGCTCATTGTCCAAAAAAGGGTGACAGATTTTCTTTAACACCTTGATGTAGTTCATAGACCCATCAAATCCTCCTGAACAGGAGCAGGTTTGCTAGTCAAGTTTCTAAAGGTGCCAATATATATTACAGCAAACTTTGGAAAAGTTCAGCCCGCGGGCCACTTGCAACCCCTTGTCTATTACTATGCAGCCTGCAGATTAGGACATCCAGAGGGCTGGAAAAAGTGGTGTTCTGCACCGTGCAGCATCGCGATTTCACCAACATCTGCATCATCAGGATGCATTGCAGATACTGGAAAATGCAATGATGGGACAGGACGACATCAGTACCCTCTTCCACAATTGATACTGTGCATCTGAGAGCGCAGCAGGTGCAGTTATCTATTGCAGTTATGTCAATAGTTTGCGACTGCATGGGGGACTTTGTGGGTGCATATCAACATGTCAGAAGTTGTGTGAGAACTAGAGTTGAGCAAACCTATCAAGGTTCAGCAAACGTCTCGAAGTTCGCCGAACATGTTCGGCTAATGGTTCACCGAGCATACCCAAACCACATTGAATTAAATGAGAGGGAAAACCAAACGCATAAACAGCACATTCAGGGGGGCCAAAAAGCTGCCAAAACAGCTCAAATTAAGGTCAGACACCAGGAAAAGTGGCATCAATGGACCCAGAGTACAAATAGTATAATTGCGCAGCATGGACAGGGCTTGGACCAGCCTTTCTAACTTAAACATTGATCAATAACAGGTGGATGAGTGACAGGTGTAAACCTGGTGGACTGAGAGCTCTGCCAAATTCAGGCAACACACTTGAAGGAGACGGTACTTGGAGTCCAAACATTTCCAAAAATTAGGGGCACACAACAGAAAAAGTGACATCAATTGACCCACAGTAGAAATTTGATAATGGCGCAGCAGCAGGCAGGCATGGGCGCCCTACTGCAACAGGCACCACACATGAAGGAGACCTAACTTGGAGTCCAAACATTTCCAAAAATTATTGTAAAACACCACTAAAGTGGCATCAATTTTCCCAGAGTAGACATAGGATAATGGTGCTCTGATACCCCTTCCACCACAGGCAACCCACTAGACCGAGACCCAACTTGGAGCCTCCACATTTCCAAAAATTATTGTCACACACCAATAAAGTAACATCAATTTCCCCAGAGTAGGGCAGCGACCAAGTTCGCACCGTTATCTTACATGGCCTAACTATCTGACAACTTGCAGCAGTAGCAGCCTCTCTGTGCTGTTACACTGAGAAAATGGCACCACCAAAACAACATACCCAACTTATCTCAAGCACTTCTGTGCACCCCGCGCATTATTACATTATCTGACAGTCTCCTGGTCAGCATCATCTGACCTGCTGTGTGGTCTCTTCAAACGGAAGATTATTTCTGATGAAGGCCTGTTGTTGGCCGAAACGTCAAAATTATACATAGTGGATGTACCTCAGTTAATAAATCGCATCTTTACTTCTTTGCATCAATACTGGAGTGCCAAACTTATTTGTTTGTATTATTTTGAGTAGTATCCTATTCGGGCACCCGCCTATTTCTTCAGAGTGCCGCACAGCCTTTTTGACAAAGTCCTAACAAAAGCATTAGTGGAAATGCAATAATTTACCGAACTGTGGCCGAATTGTTGCTGAACTTGAGTAAAAATGCTTCTGAAAGCGAAAACAAATCCGAATGTGATACATTCGTGCCGAGTTTGAGATTGGTGAACGTTTTCCTAACAAGTTCGCTCATCTCTAGTGAGACATCATACTGTGTGGGGACATCATACTGCGTGGGTGATGTTGGGGGACATCATAGTGTCTCCCCCACAGTACATGTTTAACTTTATTAAACACTAGCTGAAGAGCCCGGCGTTGCCCGGGCATAATAAGTAACTGTGGTTAGTTATAACAAATTATAATGATTATATTGCACATGAAAACATTTCACATCATATATTCAGCACTACAGATTTGCAACACAAATTAACTAAATGTTTACCCAAGTATTGATAGCATTTTATTTTTATTTTGTCAGTATTTTTACCTCATTAAATACGTCACCACTTTTGCATTTTTCTCCCACTCGTGGTTTGGGCTTATAAATACTGAGGTAAAATACTGACCAAATACTGAACGTGTGAATGTGGCCTTATACACAGCCTCCATCTGCAGCGCATCATTCTTCTCTATACACAGCCTCATACTGCAGCAGCACCTCACGTCTCTCATTTTCCCCTCACTCCTCTCATTTTCTCCATCACACCTCTCATTTTCCCCTCACTCTTCTCATTTTTCCCCCTTACACCTGTCATTTTCTGATCACTCCACTATTTTCCCCTCACTCCTCTCATTTTCCCCTCACTCCTCTCATTTTCACATCGCACCTCTCATTTACCCCTCACTCTCATTTTCACCTCACACCTCTTCATTTTCACCTCACACCTCTCATTTTCACCTCACACCTCTCATTTTCACCTCACTCCTCTTCATTTTCCCCTCACTCCTCTCATTTTCCCCTCACTCCTCTCATTTTCCCCTCACTCCTCTCATTTTCCCCTCACTCCTCTCATTTTCCCCTCACTCCTCTCATTTTCACCTCACACCTCTCATTTTCACCTCACTCCTCTTCATTTTCCCCTCACTCCTCTCATTTTCCCCTCACTCCTCTCATTTTCCCCTCACTCCTCTCATTTTCACCTCACACCTCTCATTTACCCCTCACTCTCATTTTCACCTCACACCTCTTCATTTTCCCCTCACTCCTCTCATTTTCACCTCACACCTCTTCATTTTCCCCTCACTCCTCTTCATTTTCCCCTCACTCCTCTCATTTTCCCCTCACTCCTCTCATTTTCCCTTCACTCCTCTCATTTACCCCTCACTCTCATTTTCACCTCACACCTCTTCATTTTCACCTCACACCTCTCATTTTCACCTCACTCCTCTCATTTTCCCCTCACTCCTCTCATTTTCCCCTCACACCTCTCATTTTCACCTCACACCTCTCATTTACCCCTCACTCCTCTCATTTTCCCCTCACTCCTCTCATTTTCACCTCACACCTCTCATTTACCCCTCACTCTCATTTTCACCTCACACCTCTTTATTTTCACCTCACACCTCTCATTTACCCCTCACTCTCATTTTCACCTCTCATTTTCACCTCACACCTCTCATTTTCACCTCACTCCTCTCATTTTCCCCTCACTCCTCTCATTTTCCCCTCACTCCTCTCATTTTCCCCTCACTCCTCTCATTTTCCCCTCACTCTTCTCATTTTCCCCTCACTCTTCTCATTTTCACCTCACACCTCTCATTTTCCCCTTACTCCTCTCATTTTCACCTCACACCTCTCATTTTCCCCTTACTCCTCTCATTTTCCCCTCACTCCTCTCATTTTCACCTCCTCTCTTCCCCTCACACATGCACAGCAAATTCCTGTTATGAGCATAGCAGTGTAATCCATGAGGCTCCGCCCCTTCCCTTGATGTCATGCCTCACAGGATCAACTCCATTCTAGACATGATGGCTCTAGATGTGGCCTGTTCCTGCCGCGCACTGATATTCTGAAGCTGGCGGCCCTGACTGTAGCTCGCTGTGGCTGGGACGTCGCACTCGGTGAGTTTAGCAGGGTGGCTTTCGAGGTGAATCTGTCTCCGCCTGTGTGCGCTAACAACGTGGGCCGTGTGAACAAGGCTTTGTGTGTGGAGTGAGTGTGGCTATTCGGAGTGGGTGGGGCTATGTGTAGTGGGCACGGCTTGATATATACACACACACATACATACACTCACCTTTATATATATATATGTATATATATATATAGATATATGTTATCTAGACAAATCACACATGCATTCCACACAAAATAGGATCAAATAAGCAGCAAAATATGTCTTTTTAAGCAGTGTTTTTACTGCCAATAGAGAAGGTTTTTGTTTCAGAAAAAAATACTGCAAAAATATTACTTGTGAACATAGCTGTACATAACTGTAGCTCAGCTGCCCACGGTTGTTTCCATTGCTCCACATGTGGTGGTTGGAACTGGACAGAATTATTGCTTTGATGGGTGTAAACTTCTAAAATAAACAATATGTGATGTCACACCTCACCTCTCTTTCCTGTACAATGAAAGATAACACCTCTTTATACGTTAGATAACACAGGATACACACCCTCACTGAACAATAATTGGTAACACATTTATATGCAGTTGATAAAACAGGAACCACCATCTTCAATTGGTGATGACACAGCTCACCTCCTCCCCCTCCTGTAGAATGACAGATAACACCTCTATATACAGTATATAACACAGGATCCATCATTCACAGTAGGTGATGTCACAGTTCACCTCCTCTCCCTCCTGAACAATGACTGATAACACCTCTATATACAGTCGATAACACAGGATCCACCATTCACAATAGGTGATATCACAGCTCACCACATCCTCCTCCTGCACAATGACTGTAAAGAACCTCTATATACAGTAGATATGGCAGGATCCGATATTCAGAATATGTGATGTTGCAGCTCACACCCTCCCCCTTCCTTCACAATCACTTTTAGACAGATCAGAGCATGCTTAGAACAAAAGATTAGAAGGCTTCTATTCAAAAGATTTGGTCTGAGTAAGTCTATTGCTGCTAATGTCCATGGAGTCCTAAATGAAGTCATCATAGACAGGGAGAAATAAAAATGTGTTATATAAAATGTAAAAAAAATACAATAAACATAAAAACCTCATTGAAACAACAGCTTATTTTCTGATGACACTTTCTTTTTAAGAAAAGGACAGGTGTGCAAAATATATTGAGGGAAATTATCATCTTCCAGAATTTCTCCCTTTCAAATACCATACACAGGAATTCACTTACCCAACACATCAGGCTCCACTATCCAAACTTTCAAAAATAACCAGGTTTCCGCTTTTGGAAGTGCCTATACCCTGTAATAACCTGGTGTTGGCTAAAAAGTAATGCAAGCAGCTTCTATCTTCACTTAATTTCTCTTCCCTTCAAGATTATGAGCCCATGTCACTCATTAAGCTCATGTTTATTGTACTTGTAGCTTTTATGGTCCCATGTTAGGTATATAAACCCCTCAATGTTTCATATATATAGTGCACTGGAAAGTAATGGCAATGGTAAGTGGTAATTGCTTAAATTATTTTAATTTCCATAGGGGCTAAATATATAAGCAAATAGTAAATGGTAGAAAAAAAAAAAGCACAACTTTTTTTTAGGCAGTCTCAATGGAAACAACTCATGTCATAAAGAAGTGGTGAAGCTTTTTGTTATACAGTAACTATATATTTCAGGGTAAATAAAATCTTCAGTAGGTAAAATAATATACTGTACTGCTTAATATTTAAAGTAAAACAGTAAAAAACAGACCAAATTAGCCCCCTTTGTGCCAGAAGTTTAGAAGAAACCATAAATCATGTGAATCATAGGCATAAATAGGTTAAAAACATGAGGAGTGTGTAGTTATATTAAAATGCGTTGTTATTGATTAATGCAACGCATTACTATTTAGATTTACTTGACAAAACTTTCTCCAATCTCTCCTGATTACTGCAGCCAAGTTCATAGTTCTGTCCAGCCACTACACCGATGCCTGTGCCCTGTGCCAGTCATTGCACTGGTTGCCCAATCGCTACACTGTACAACATAAAGCTATCACACAGCCAAAAAGCTCTCCACAATGCTTGATTACCCTACTTCTCCTCTCTCATCTCTGTCTTCCACCCTACCTGTCTTTTTCACATTGCTGCACCGCCCAACATCTCTTCCCTCATTTCTATTACCCTACCTGTCCCATTTACAGTGCTACACCACCCTAAAGCTTCTCCTTCATCTCTATCAGGGGCGTTCATTAAAGATTTCCCCTGACCCACTTCTTTATATCACTGGACGTTGAAACTATATCTCTATAGGATAAGTGCCAACTTGCAACTCAGAACAGATAACGGTCTTGATTCTACAGGTGCTGAAGTGGTGTGAGGTTTGATAATGGACACTGTGGAATGCAGAGCAGTCATCAAGTTCCTTTACTTGGAAAGCCGCACACCAAAGGAGACGTTCGATGAGCTGAAAGAGGTTTATGGTGATGATTCTCCATCATATGAGTCAAGAACTGTCATCGTCAATTCAAATGTGGTTGAACCTCGGTGCAAACAGCTCCAATTCCAGAGCGACCCCACTCGGGTATTGATAAACTCACCATTCAGCAAGTGGAGGTCACCATTTTGGAAAATCGCTGCGTAACAATTCGCCACCTAGCCCAAAATGTCAAGATTAGTGTGGGGTCCATGGAAAAAATCATCCAAGACTATCTTCACATGCATAAGGTATCCACTTGCTGGATTCCCTGGCTGCTCACACCTTTCCAGAAGCAGGAACGAGTCAAATGCTCTCAGGGTCTATATTGACGATATGCCAGGAGGACCTTTTCAACAGACTGTTTACACAGGATGAAAGCTGAGTCCATCACTCTGATCCTGAGACTAAAGTCTAGTCAATGCAATGGAAGCATCATGACTCACCGCCTCCAAAGAAGGCACATGCCCAACCCTCGGCAGGCAAGGTCATGCTCACAGTGTTTAGGGACCAGCACAGAGTAGTTTTAATGGATTTCCTAGCAAAGGGTATCATGATCACTGGGGCATACAATGCTTCACTGCAGTGGAAATCGCGGGAGGCCATCAAAACCAAAAGACTTGGCTTGCTCACCAAAGGTGTCCGCCTTTTGCAAGACAATGCACCAGTTTACAACTCATATTTTGCCCAAATGGAAGCAAGCTCCTGTGGCTTTGAAATTCTACCGCATTCCCCTTATTTACCCGACCTCGCACCATCGGACTTCCACCCGTTTCCAACAATATTTTTGAAGGGCAAGGATTTTCGAGATGAAGAAACTCTGATTTCCGAAGTCACAATGTGGCTTTTGGAGTAACCTGTCAATTTCTACAAGCGAGGTGTTTACAGTTGCTTAAAGAGATGTGACAATTCTGTGTCCCTTGGTAGCACCTATGTAGAGGACATATAGCTGTGCCAAGTTTCATTGCTCTCAGTCCACAGGAAGTGGGTCAAGGGAAATCTTTAATGAACGTCCCTCGTATTTACCACCCCACCCATGTTATCCAAACTGTTAACATTCTGAGAATAACATCTTTCAATGTCTATTCTTGTGCTGCACGATTTCTTTGGGATGCATTACCCAAGAAATCAAGTTAATTCCCAGAGTCTACAATTTTATGTATGCTCTAAAAACATTTTTTTTTAGGCTGGCTTATTACCATTTCTCTTCAATTTATATGCAGAAGTGATTTTCAGGAATGCTGGACTTGCCAAAAAAGAAGAAGGAATCAAAATTGTTGAACGAATCATCAACAATCTCAAATATTGCAAACTAGATTATGGCCCGATGCTATCGCATCAGGAGGATGCGATAGCATCACACCTCTTGCCATGTTAACCCTCAACACACACACTCCTCTCACCTTTCACCATCTCCACTCACTCTTTCACTCCACATACGACCCTTTCTCTCACTCCGTCTCTCATACTCATGCCGTCATCGCCGCTGCTCCACGATCCCCAACATCTTCCGCCGGCGCCATCCTGGATCCAGACGTTGTCCACGCCGGCGACATGTTCTTGCAGCGACGCCATCTTGAGTATCGTGAAATCCCGCGATACTCAAGATGGCGTCGCCGGAAGAACATGTCGCCGGCGTGGACGACGTCGGGATCCAAAATGGAAAATCTCGCGAGTTTTCGCCGACGCCATTTTGGATCCCGACGTTGTCCTCGCCGGCGACATGTTCTTGCGGCGACGCCATCTTGAGTATCGCGGGATTTCGCCGATCCAAAATAGCGTCGCCGCAGGAACATGTCGCCGGCGTGGATGCCGTCAGGATCGAGGATGGCGCCGGCGGAAGAAGATGTCGGGGATCGTGGATCAGCAGCGATGACGGCGTGAGTATGAGAGACGGAGTGAGAGAAAGGGTCTTATGTGGAGTGAAAGAGTGAGTGGAGATGGTGAAAGGTGAGAGGAGTGTGCGTGTTGAGGGTTCATGAATCCAAAGGGAGTTTGTAGCTATATTCCACGCTGCCGCTTTAGACAAATTCCAGGAGAATGCTGTATGATTGCAGTGGTTTTATTCTACGCGTTTCAGGGGTCTCATGCCCCCTTCATCAGGAAATACCAATGTTGAGGGTTAACATGGAAAGAGGTGTGCGGTGACGTCACCGGTTACAACTGGACGGAAGTTGTTACAACCGGAAGCTGCTTAGGGCATTTATTATTATAGACGATACAACATTGATAGGAAACAGGTGCAGACTGAGTGTCAAGAAGTAAAACTCGAACATGAGACTGCCACTCAACACAAAGAAGACAAAGATATTGACTACTGCCAGGTACAACAATGACACATTTGAGATGGATGGCGACCAACTGGAAGTTGTAAAGGACTTCAACCTACTCAGATCAATGATCAGTCAAGATGTGGCGACGACACCAGAAGTCAATAGGAGAATAGCTATGGGCAAATCAATGATGGAGTCACTGGACAAGGTCTTCAAATCAAGGAACATTTCATTAGCAACAAAGACTCGGCTCGTCTGGTCTTTAGTGTGGTAATTTACAGATTTGAAATTTGGATTAACCAGCACCTTCGAAATGTGTGGCTGGAGAAGGATGCTATCAATACCATGGATGGCAAGTAGAAAAACAAATCAATTTTGGAACAAATCAAGCCACACATGTTACTTAAAGCAAGGATCACCATGCAACGTCTTGCCTACTGTGGACACATCATATAAAGTGAGCAGTCACTGGAGAAGGACATCATGGTCGGAAGAATAGAAGAAACAAGGTGAAGGGGAAGACCAGCAACCTGATGGCAGGATGCTATCAAAATAATGGCGGAGAAGACCACGGTGGACCTATCTAGGATTGCACAAGTTCAATTTTCCTACAGATCATTCATCCATCGAGTTGCCAAAAGCCGATAAAAAAAATATAAATATTTTATGCATGGCCTGAACACTTTTTAGGCAGGGCTATCACATCCCCTCTTTAATCCAATATTTCTCTGTTTCCTCCTTTCTACATTTTTCCTCTTAATCATTTGTTTCCTACACCCTCCATGAGCTCAGTAACACCTGGCATCTGTATATATACAGATAATGGATGGTGAGTGACCTGTTCATGCAGATTTTTCATGACTACCCTTACTCATTACAAAGATGGCTGGACCATACACTACAATCACTTTTTACCTTTTGCAAAGTGCTATGGAATATGTTGACTCTCTACAAATATAAATTATTTTTATTCCTATTACTATGCATTTTATAACTTCATGACAACTTCATCTGTCCCTATTATGACTATCTTAGAAGGGTCCTGCCGAATCTGAACATTTCACCATTTCTTATTTGCACTACTGATGATGACTATTTGGATATTAGCAAAGTCCTGAGAAAACGTTGATGCCATCTGCTTTATCATATCTGTGATTATACATGTACATGTATGTTCTGATTGTTGCTATGTCTGCCACACACCATAATAAGTGACCAAGGCTCCACCTAAGCTGCATACAGTGGTCATTAGGACCCCCTTATTACAGGAACTTGCCATGTACAATGCTTATCACGGTGCCAGTAGACTCTGCATTACAGCGATCAGTGAGTAACACCATCACACTTACAGCAATTTGTAGGAATTAATCCCCAGCTCGGGAGCAGCTCAGCTGTTCGCCACCAGTAGCCCGGCCTCCAGGGTGTCATTAGCTGCTAATTATCGTCATGTATTAGCCATTAAACATATTTAGAAGGAAACTGGCTTTTTTTACATTAGCATTGTTAACATAAAGTGTAAGTGTAAAACCACTGTCCCTAGGAGATTATTATGCATCTACATTGCACTAAAACCCTCCCTGATGATGTGTGCAGAGCAGATATATTAAATGTACTATTACATGACCATATGCACTATAAAATTGCTTATCTGTAGAAAAGACAAGGAAGAAATGCTAATGATGCTTCAATGGTGCTCAACACTGTTATAACTATATGGAGAAGCTGTAATAAGCAGGTTCTGGTACAGGCGTGGGGCTAAAGACCAACCCTGCCACCCAAGAACAGGCTTCAAGCTTTTTCAGCATGGCCTATAGGTCTCCTTACACTGGCATTCCAGGTATGTCACTCTCTGTAAGGAGAAATGTTACCCCTTAAATCCCAGTTGGAGGCCTTTCATAGAGCCAAATCAGATCTCATGTCTTGCACTGAGTAGAGCCATAACCCCGAAACCTGTGTCTGCATATTGAGATTCTGGTTTGACTTTCATCCTAAGTCATGTGGTAAGGCTTGTTGGAGGATCAATATTGCCTTTTAGGATCGTAGGTAGCACCAGAGGTCATTTCTTTGGAGGGCCGCACGTTGTTGGGCTGTGAGCACAACCCCCATCTGTTTACGTCGGGCCCTCAGACCATCCTCATGAAGTCAGTTTCTAACTGTTTGTGCAGACACATGCACATTTGTGGTCTGCTAGAGGTCATTTTGCAGGGCTCTGGCAGTGCTCCTCCTGTTCTTCCTTGCACAAAGGCGGAGGTAGCGGTCCTGCTGCTGGGTTGTTGCCCTCCAACGGCCCCCTCCACGTCTTCTAGTGTACTGGCCTGCCTCCTGGTAGCGCCTCCATCCTCTGGACACTACGCTGACAGACACAGCAAACATTCTTGCCACAGCTCGCATTGATGTGCCATCCTGGATGAGCTGCACTACCTGAGCCACTTGTGTGGTTGTAGAGTCCGTCTCATGCTACCACGAGTGTGAAAGCACAACCAACATTCAAAAGTGACCAAAACATCAGCCAGAAAGCATTGGTACTGAGATGTGGTCTGTGGTCCCCACCTGCAGAACCACTCCTTTATTCAGGGTGTCTTGATAATTGCCAATAATTTCCTTCTGTTGCCTATTCCATTTGCAAAACAGCATGTGAAATTGATTGTCAATCAGTGTTGCTTCCTAAGTGGACAGTTTGATTTCACAGAAGTTTGATCTACTTGGAGTTGTATTCTGTTTAAGTGTTCCCTTTATTTTTTTGAGCAGCGTATATCATTTATCACCTTTTCTGTTGTGTACCTCAATATTATCCTATAATTTACAACCTAATTTTCAGTATCGGTGACCACATTATCGATGTCACGCCAAGGCAGGCGGAACGAGGTTAGTGAATCCACTTGACCACAGAGGACACTGTGGAAACTGATCCCTAGAAACCAGCTGGACAAGGACGTCAGATAAATTACAAGGATTTATTTAGACTTTTAAACAGGAGAACCCACAAGGGAGAACCCCCTGGGCCGAAACACAGAATTTCTCTGAGGGAGCTCCAGCGAGCAAACTCCTTAACAGGGATTGACCCAGCACAACCGAGGAGGCTCAAGTGCAACAGCTCCAAGACCAGAGGGTCACACCCAAGAAGAACAGTGAAACTGAGGGGAGGAGAGCTAGAGGTCCAGGGAACTGGAGAAGGTGAACCAGAAGGTCCAGAGGGTACCGTCAGAGTCCGCAGGTAGATGGTAGGTAGGCAGGACCCCGGCACTAGAGGAAAACACTGAGTATTAGTACAATGCAAGACAAGGCTGAACAAGCAGGCGCTGGTCTGGGACCTGAGAACAGCAACCTAGTACAATGTACAAAGTTGCCAAGGCACCTCCCAAAGGAAGTGAGGGCCTTAAGTATAGACAGGTCTCTCAGCGATTGGTTGAGAGGTGATTACAGGAAAAGGGTGCACTGGCCCTTTAAATAATTTGATAGCAGGGCACGTGTGCCCTATGCTTGCTCCCCCGCAACCTGGAAGTGAGGAGGCAGAGGAGACACGTCGGGAAGATCATGCAGCCTGGGGGAACATCGTGGGAGTGCGGACAGGGAAAGTAAGATTGCGGGGAACAGGGGAAACCCTGCGGCCAGACGGAGCACGATCTCCCAGTATCCTGAAGGCGAGTCGTTAAAATCGGTTCAAGACCAAAAAAAAGAAGAAGGTTCAAATTTTAAAAAAAGATTGGATAGACCTACATAAAAATTTAAAAATTAACCCTTGATATTTGATCAATTTCTACTATTTAACCTTCACTATTTTTTATCCTTCATGCAATGTTCTACTTAATGGTTTAAAGGGTTAATCCATTGCTTTCAACGCTAAATGAATACCTTCCCACAAAAACATAACTAACCGGTCCCCACAAGCCTTGTAAATGTGCACCCCCCCATAGCGAGATGGTGTTTAAATCTGTCAGGGAGGCTGGATATTGCCTTCTTAAGTGGACTCTACTGTATTACAAGCTTCTGTGGTAATACTGACCTGAATGCATCTCCATTTTATGTACTTAAATATTCATAAGGAGCTTTGCAACATTAATATCTTAGATGGCTTACAAGAACACTTAAATAATGTGTCCTGCTCCCTCTCACCGGCAAAAAAAAAAAGTCCCAGCCGTTTCCAATTTGTGTAATGCATTGGGCCATTTTAATAATTGTTTAGGGATTTAAACCACTGGTTTCACTGGTTGACGGCACATGGTGTAATTATTTTGCCAGCCGCTCTTATCTTGTGTTAATCCTGCTTGTTTTAGAAGCAAAAAGTGAAAGATTAGTTAAGGAGAACGCCAGGGGGAGCAAACCCTGGGGCGGAGGACTGGCCAACCTTGGTATTTGTGCACAATGACCGCACAGTGGGGAGGTCGTGTCCTGCTCTTGTCTGTATCATCACTACACCTATATTTCTATTCTCATTAAAATATTCATGCACTGCTGTGAAAAAAAGTTTCTGCCCCCCATTCCAGATTTTACTTAATTGATATTGTTTTTTTAAACAATTTTGGCAAACAAAAATTCAACATCATCTTTGTTAAACATTAAAATTAGTACTCCTTCTTCTGTCTTTTAAGGAAAAGTTTTCAGCAGGGTTATAATGACTAATAACACTTCTATACATAGCAAATAACACATTATCAGCTGTGTATTCAGGATAGGTGATGTCACAGCTCTCCTCTCCCTTCTGTGTAATGACTGCTAACACCTCTATATACACTAGAAAAAACAGGATTCACCATTCACACTAGATAATGTCACAGCCCACCTCCTCCTACTGTATAATGACTGATAACACCTCTATACACAGTAGATAACACAGGATCCACCATTCACAATAGGTTATGTCACAGCTCCCCTCCTCCTCCTGTACAGTGACTGATAACCTCCTAAATACAGTAGAAAACACAGGATCCACCATTCACAATAGGTGATGTCACATCTCACCTCCTCCTACTATATAATGACTGATAATCTCCTATATACAGTAGATAACACAGGATCCATCATTCACAATAGGTGATATCACAGCTCACCACCTCCTCCTGTACAATGACTGATAATCTATATACAGTAGATGACACAGGATCCACCATTCACAATAGGTGATGTCACAGCCCACCTCCTCCTGTACAATGACTGATAACCTCCTATATACAGTAGATAACACAGGATCCATCATTCACAATAGGTGATATCACAGCTCACCACCTCCTCCTCCTGTACAATTACTGATAATCTCCTATATACAGTAGTTACACAGGATCCACCATTCACAATAGGTGATGTCACAGCTCACCTCCTCTTTTTGGAATGAATTTTGCACACTCTTATTAAATGCTTCTATACAAAAAATAGAGTCGGGGTCTGTTCATTGCAGCTAATAAACTGTACATGTAGAGTTAGAGTCTAAAAAATCCCCCATGTCAAAATGATATGAGAAAAAAGAATTAAAAAAATACATTTAAGGAGAGCCTGTTTGTTCATCCTTCCTCCCTGACTGCTCAGAGGTCTTGTTCTCTGGCTGCAGACGGAGGAGCAGATGACCACCAAACCTGTCCATCAGCTTCCTCCATTTGTCTGGTCACCTGCTCCTCCATCAGCCGTCATGGTGTCATCAATAATAGTAAGCCATATGTGTATTCCACCAGACTTAATAAAAATCTTCTCCTTATCTGACATGCTCATTGATACGACCTTTCTATAGCAGTTCCTTTATTATGGAAGTGCTTAAACAAATTTTAGTCACAAGTCATGTGAATTATCATGACAGGTATCAGTAACATCTCACTAGTAGATTATTTATTAGGTAATTTGCCCCAATAAAATCTCTGAACTGAAGAATAAATATTGAAGAAAAGGTCCCAATAGATTTACCACTGGTAGGATATATAATGAAGCAGCTATAGGGGAGGCAGAGGTGGAAATCCCAACGGAAACCATAACCCATCTTCCACATAAGACTCCAGTATTACTCATGTAGGTACGTGCGCCGACTGGGGGGTGGTCCCTTTTTCGCCGCGAACAGACTGGAGACAGAAACCAACGTGCGTTCAAACAGATCCTTTTTATTGGCCGTCCTCCCAGTGACCACAGCACCATGACAGCTTCTATGCACAGGCCCGGGTACCTTTCACCTCCTGCTTTCCCCTAAAGTGATGTCCCTCACGGTTCTTTCACTGTGGCTGCCTTAGGCCCACCACCACAGCACTTCCCCTGGCCGAGTCTGTCCGCCTGGTACCCCGGGCGTCCTCTGTCCTGCGGCTATCCTGTCAGGGACATCCCCCCCGACTGTCGCTCCTTCCAGTCCCTTCCAGAGCTCGTCCTTCTTCCGTCTCCTCCTGAGCTGTGCTGAACTCCTCCTAGACTGGATTTTGGATTCTCCCCTGGGTTCTCTCCCTCTCTTTTTATTCCCCTCTCTGGGAATTCCCCTCCTGAGCCCCCGTAACTCCGCCCACCATGACTTTGCGGTTTCCTAATCATTAGCTGCTGTTAAGTCCTTTCCCTGCTTTCTTTAGTCTCCCTCTAGTGGCCAAACCTCAGTACTGCACCGTCTACTTCTCCTGCTATTCTTTGCCTCCCCCTAGTGGCCAAAAACCGGTCCTTCACAATCTTTTCCTAATTCTAGCTGTTTTCCCATACTTATATACAAATTCACATCAAGTTTATTTACTGCCCGTCTTACATTCACTGTTCCTCTTCAGACAGGTCCATGGGTCAGTCCTCTTCCCTACACTCATACCTCCCAACCATCCTAGATCCAGTGGGAAAGTCTTCCATATGGGGAGCTGTTCCAGTTTATCAGGAAATATCCCGACTTTAGCTATATACGAGTATCTGTTTCCTCAGGACACAAATACAGTTGAATGTAATGGTGGAGCAGGAAACCCACAAATCCCTATTTCACCATTCAATCTGGGCAGAATCTGAATGTGGTGTTACTACCAGATGAGACCTGCTCAGCAAAGAAGCAGGAGAAAAACAAGTAGGATTCTTGTGTGGGCACACTGTATGTGGTATCATACTCTGCTGGTGGACTGTGAGGGCATCATACTCTGCTGGTGGACTGTGAGGGCATCATACTCTGCTGGTGGACTGTGAGGGCATCATACTCTGATGGTGGACTGTGTGGGCATCATACTCTGCTGGTGGACTGTGAGGGCATCATACTCTGCTGGTGGACTGTGTGGGCATCATACTCTGCTGGTGGACTGTGAGGGCATCATACTCTGCTGGTGGACTGTGAGGGCATCATACTCTGCTGGTGGACAGCGAGGGCATCATACTCTGATGGTGGACTGTGTGGGCATCATACTCTGCTGGTGGACTGTGAGGGCATCATACTCTGTTGGTGGACTGTGTGGGCATCATACTCTGCTGGTGGACTGTGAGGGCATCATACTCTGCTGGTGGACTGTGAGGGCATCATACTCTGCTGGTGGACTGTGTGGGCATCATACTCTGCTGGTGGACTGTGAGGGCATCATACTCTGCTGGTGGACTTTGAGGGCATCATACTCTGCTGGTGGACTGTGAGGGCATCATACTCTGCTGGTGGACTGTGAGGGCATCATACTCTGCTGGTGGACTGTGAGGGCATCATACTCTGCTGGTGGACTGTGTGGGCATCATACTCTGCTGGTGGACTGTGAGGGCATCATACTCTGCTGGTGGACTGTGAGGGCATCATACTCTGCTGGTGGACTGTGAGGGCATCATACTCTGCTGGTGGACTGTATGGGCATCATACTCTTTGGGGGGCTGTGGAGGCATCACACGGTATTGGGCATCATACTCTCTGGGGGGACTGTGGGGGGTGCACACTGGGATCAAAATCATACTGTGCGGGTGACAGTAAGGGGCTTCATGCTGGGTGTAGTGAAACTAAGTGGGGCATCATACTGAGTGTAGGTGACTGTGGGGGCCATCATACTGTGTGTGTGGATGGGTGTGGGCAGATCATACTGTGTGTGGGTGCATGTGGAAACATCATATTGTTTAGGGGGGTTAGGGTATCACACTGTTTGTGCAGGGTATCATACTGTGTGTGAGGGGGCATTGTGGGAAGCATTATACTGTGTTAGGGTGCATGCAGGACATCAAATTGTGTGTGGGGTGATCTAATGAGATCATACTGTGTCTGAGATAGCTGTGGTATATGGTATGGTGGGAGGTATGTTGTACATGGGAGCACTGTATGTGGGGGACACTGTGGGGATCATATCATGTGCAGGGGCATCATGATGTGAGTGGGTGGCAGATGGTGCATCATATTGTGTGGGGGGACTGTGGAGGAATGAACGGTGGAATGCTTCATACTATGGGGTGGACAATGGGTGCATCATACAGCATGTGGGGGCACTGGAGTAAATACATTGGGAGTGGGTGACTATGAGGCCATTATACTGTGTGGCTGTGGGAGCATCACACTCTGTATGCTGGGCACTGCAAAGTCCATAAAGGGAGTATTGTATGGGAAAACTAATGGAGCAATATTTCTTTGTGGGCACATATAATGTACTGGGTAAGGTTAAGAAAGGGGTTTAGTGGAAATTAAAAATTGCCACTGCGCACTACACTGCCGCACTATGTCTCCCTCTTTTAATTCTTTCAAAGTTGGGACATACAGTATGGTACTCCAGAAGATTTGTGTCCGTGAGTAAAAAGGAGACGAGCGGGGAAATCGCTTTAGTGCTAGAAATTCCCAAGGGAGCACTACAGTTGTATCAATGTCCTCAGGTTGCTGAAACACAGATGAAAATTACAGACTGTTGGCTCTGTGACATTTTCATGGCAACAGGACACATAAGGCAGATTTGCTCCCTGACATCAGTGTCCTGGTGCAATGGACAAAATGTCATCACTGTGCTCTGAAAAGTGATCGGCCAATGCCACAGTATTATCTTGTATTTGGCACACAAGGTCTATAATTACTTTGCAAGGTGCATAAGATTGGGCATTATTGCTATGTAGGGGGAGAAAAGGACCTTGTTACTGTTTAGAGAGGCAAAAAATCTTCAGCATTACTTTAAGAGGCCTAAAAGGTGCAGTATTGCTGTGTGCCGGCTCGTGCACACCACCGATTATTCTAGCATGATACCATTCATACCTTTGATATTCTATGGGGTTGTGCACATGTCCGATTCTACCAAAAGGTTCGTGGAAAACATCGGAGGCACGTTCGATTTTGATCGGTTCAAAAATCAGCAACGGAAGTCTACGGGTCCGTGAATACAATTTTCATATGTGAGAGAATAGAGAATACGGAGACTTTTTTTTCCCCTCCATGTCCGAGAAAAACTGTAGCCACACTCGTCCAAATCGATCAGAATAATTGGACCGTTTATCTCGGATGTGGAGACATCGGCGGACGATATTACTGTGTGGGGTACAATGTTGTAGTCTCTAGGATGTATTGGATAGCAGATGTAAAAATGCAACAGCCTTAGGTTTACCCTGGAGTATCGAGGGACAATCTCCTTTATTCGCTGATTCCTTGGTGTCCTATCCAAGTGGTCTGCAGTCGCTTCTCTCTGCATTTTCTTTCTAAGCTCTTCACAACGAGAAGTTAAAAAGCCTAAGTGATAGTCAAGCGGTGTCCGTGCACTTCCACTGAGTAGCGTGCATGTCTAATGAATGTACTGCTTTACATCGCTAAACACTAATTACACAGCTGGTTAAGTCGGTAATGGACAGAAATATCGCTTCTCATTTCCTCTTCGTAACGTCCATGTTCCTCTCAGAAATTAATGAGGTTCAAAAAGCAAATTTGCAATCCAGGGTTTTTTTTTTTGTAGGCAGTATGACATCTACGGATCTTGTTTTACTCACAGTATTGTATGTTCTGAAATATCTTCGGAGGAGCAAAGGTTGAATATCATGGGCGGTAATAATGGGTAAAATTAGAGAAGAGAGACCTAGGATGATTCAAGGAAGTAATTCTTCTCAAGCCTGGATTGATCACCGCTCGGCCTTATTGCCCCTTCTCATGCTTGAGCTGAAGACATAAGTGGTCTTACGATGTTCTGACTGATGACTCATCAAAAACTGCATTGCTGGCATCCAGTCTATCCGAAATCACTCAGCTATTTAGATAAAGCCAAAATTAGCATTGGGTAGGCAGCAAAGAGGAGCAAGATCAGCTGGGCAGCAGTCCCATGAGATGGTGCCTATGGAAGAAATGAGTACAGTGTCAGACTGAAGAACATTGGGCCCACCGGAGGATTTGATTCCGAGGGCCCACCTTTATCCCCCACTGAAGAGCCCCTTAGCAACTGAAAAGTTTGCACTATGAATTCTGAAGGAGAAGTCAGGGCCCACCAGAGAATTCTCCGGTTCTCTGGTGGACCAGTCCAATCCAGAGTGTATATGGGCCTCATACACTGCAGTAGGTTATTTTCGAAACCTTCCAAATTAGCTCAATCCTTTTCATGCTGCATATTCAGCATGTCCACCCTTAGGTATATAGCACTTAATTTGGGTCCAAAGGAAAATCTATATTAAAGGGGTTATCCTGGACTATTTTTCCCTATGGGTCTAACCACTTACCAGCAGGTAGTTGCCATTTATCTGCCTGTTCTGCACGGCGCCAATAGAGGTAATGGCCCACTTACCCCAGCGATTCACCTGCTTCCTGTGACATCACATCGGCAGAGCAGTTCCTTCTCTTCCACTTTGCGCTCTCGACGGGGTATCACTACCGACATCATGTTAATCGACAGATGTTTTGTTTTGTATTTTTCTGGTGAATTTTGTGGTGCCAAAATTATAACTTGACCCACAAAAAATTCAAGCCCTCCCATGGCTATGTTAAAAAAATATATGATTCTTAGAAGAAGGGGAGAGAAAAACTGAAAGTGCAAGAATGCAAAAAAAATTCTACATTCTAATAAAAGTAAACAATAGAATAATAAATATGTTATAGATGTAACGATGCATTTGTCACGTTGAGTATATTGCTTTTGCAGTCATCATTTGCACTGGATACTTTTTAGATGTCTATTACCTTCCCAAACTTTTTTATAGTTTCATTATCTTCTAGGTCCTGTGCCACAGAAGAGCTATAGATCATGTCTGTAATATTGTGGCATTCATTACCTCCTAATGCTGTTTTCTTTTTAGATCATTAGACCAAATTGTGACCTGACCTGTGAACTGTGAAATTGATTGTTGCCTTTAATGGTCAACGACCCATTTTCTAATCGATGCGAGAAACTTTTTTTATTTATTTATTTATTTTATATATATATATATATATATATATATATATATATATATTTAAATTATACATAGGTATAATGCTTGTTAAATGTATCTACCACTTTGTTTCTGTAGTTATTCTACATCAATCTAAAATATGGATGTGGCTTTCATCATCCGAGGATGATGAAGGATGAACATAAATTCCTCGGCTTTCAAGAGTTTAGGAAACACTGAGTAATACATTAGTGGTTAGGGATAAGGTTAGATAAAGCTGATTGCTGTGAGGAACAGGGCTCCCCGGGAAAGAGCTGGTCTATTCTCCCATCCATTAGTCAACACTGAATGAATAGTTTTACAAGTAAGTAAATATTGCAGATGTCATTTATATACAGGATGCTTCACATCCCTGAAAGAAGTCTAAATGAAAAAAAGATTTTTATGTTTTTTTTCTGGGACCATTTTTTAATTCATTGATATTTATATTTCTGCCCCAGATGAGTCTGTAATTTTAAATTGTAGGGGATGCTTTCATTATAGTGTCTTCTTCCTTAGCTACAGCCTGTAGTTCTACTTTATAAAGCATTCATGTTGGTACCTCTCTCGTCTGTTTCCACTGTTTCCACTTCCGTCCCTGGACAGTGCCGTACCTTTGTTGCTGGCAAAACATGGTGGCAACATGACAGTGTTATATCATTTTCTGGGGGTTAATTCCTTTGTTATTATTACCCTCTTCCATGCTGCTAACTATATAAACCCCTGAGTCCCGGTATCTAATGCCAGTTATAAGTTTCGCCTAACCTGGTCCACATCCAAGCTCTTGACTCCTGTTGCTCTAGTGAATATTCCTGTTTCAGATACCGGCTGGTTTACTGACTATTCTTCTGCCTGACGATTTTGCCCTTGATCCGTACCACCTAGTTCTTACCTTGCTATATGGAGCATTCCTGCCAACGAGTTCCACCGGCCAGCAGCTACTGTCTGCACTTAGCCCAGGACCCCTACATAAGTTGAAATTTCTGTGCAGGTGTTATAGGGTGAGGGCCAAGGCTTTCCTGGGACCTTATAGATGGAGTAGCTACTGCAAAACCTGTCCAAGTAAGCCCTTTTTAGAGCTGCCAGGTGACCACTGACAAAGCCATTTGGCATCACTGAAAAGTTTATTTTTGATAACTGAAGACAGATGAGTGGTGAGGTAGGAGTGGAGGGTTATGTAGCTTAAGCCTTAGCTTGTCTGTAAAGTTTATGATGTCATAGGGAAACAGCATGGAGGGAGATATCCTATTGGTGAGAGCACACAATAAAGCTCTGAGATGACATCAGGAAGAAACGCCTACTCTGCACAGTTATAGAGAGAAAATTAACATTACAGGGATATTCCCATTTCATATATTTTTGACATATCTACCAATGTGAACTTCATATATCTCAAGAATGGGACCATGCCACACTCCAATGTCAGTGGAGATTCATGGCCACTTTTATAAGTGTTGTGAAAATTGCTGAGGAAGCGCAATTGAAAATTTTCAGAACTCCCATAGAAATGAATAGAGAAAAGCACAAATGCGCAACCATCTGTGGATGTGAGAAGGTCCTGTTCTTCAGGTTCTTTTTTTCTGTACTTAGAGCCTCATTTATGAAGGCTGGCATTTTGAAACCCAGTTTTAATGATGGGCTGAATCGTCTATTACAGTTCATCAAGAGGAGTGATTCATCATGGTCATGGTAAAGTTCATCAAGATGTGCCCACCACCTTATGAATTGGCATATCTTACAACAGTAGAATGCCTCCACCAGAAATGCTACCCCAGTAAGTGACTGAAGTAAGTTTTTGACATAATTTATGCCACCAAGGTGGCGTAAATTTTCATCAATTTTCCTGTCGGGCTTGCCCACGCGCTATCCCGCCTAATTTCTGGCCGAATGAATTGGGCGCTTCCTGACTGCAGCAGTTTTTCCTGGTGGTGGTGGTGGTTCCAATAATGAAAGCTCCATCAGTGGGAAGGCAAATCACAAAAAGAGGTTCTCTTAGCCCAAATTTTAGAAATTGTACTCTAAAATTTCTGTATTTATCACAAGAATAATACGGCTAGTCTCATCGTACTGCCCAACGCACCCAACCCCGCATCCATCCAGTAAAGTCAGTGTTACACCAAAATCACTCTGCAGGGTGAGAGCTTTCTAAATGCTGTCATACTTTATGTAATTCTTTTTCGAGTTAGGTTATGAGCCTCTTTACCACACATATTAATAATTAATTATATATTGATTTTTGAAAAATATTCAGGCAAATATTCACTGTACAATTCTGAGGGATAAATGCAGATTCAGCATTCCTGCAAGGCTATAAGAGTCCCACCAAATGTTTCTATGAGAATTGGTTTGCTGGGAACATTTGTCTAATTTATAAAGGCTTTACTCTCTGCCAGTGTATTTTAGCAATCACATACAAAGCTACCCTGTCAAGGACAATAAAGTGAATGTATGATCAGAAAACAACACACGTAGATCAAGTTTTCATTATTAATATTCTTTTAAAAAAATTATGTTCATCATGTTTTTTTTTCTTTTTTGGTTAAAATACATATAATAAAAAATCTTAAAATATTGTCGTTTTCACACTGACCATTAGGAAAGTCACAATAAGCTGACAATTTGTATTGTCTGTAGCTTTGCTAAATAGACTGAGACAAATTGATCAGATCCATCTCATTATGATAGAGAAAGGGTAATGTAAAGAGGCTGGACCATAAACAAGATATTAACTTAATCGCAGGATCTCATCTGCTCCTTGGTATCAATGTTAAAGAGGACAGTTCACCAAATTTTACATGTTGTGTTGAGCACATGATGAATTAGTGCCTAGAGAGGGAAATAAAACATTTTTTATTGTTTGCAATTTCGCCTCTCCACTGTGGAGATATTAGCAATCAAAGTATTTGGCACCTAATTTAAATTTAGTTAAGTCCAAGTGGGTGTTATCAGATATTTTTCACTGGAGGTGTGTACTTCTTCATCCCTGTATGAGTTGCTGTCACTGGGGGCATGTACTTCTTCATCCCTGAATGAGTTGCTGTCACTGGGGGGTGTACTTCTTCATCCCTGAATGAGTTGCTGTCACTGGAGGTCTGTACTTCATCATCCCTGTATGAGTTGCAGTCCCTGGGGGCGTGTACTTCTTCATCCCTGAATGAGTTGCTGTCACTGGGGGGGTGTACTTCTTCTCCCTGTATGAGTTGCTGTCACTGGGGGGGTGTACTTCTCGCTGTATGAGTTGCTATCACTGGGGGCGTGTACTTCTTCTCCCTGTGTGAGTTGCTATCGCTGGGGGTGTGTACTTCTTCTTCCTGTATGAGTTGCTATCACTGGGAGCGTGTACTTATCCCTATACAAGTTGCTGTCACTGGGGGGTGTGTACTTCTTCTTGCTGTAAGAGTTGCTATCACTGGAGGCATGTACTTCTTCTCCCTGTATGAGTTTCTGTCACTGGGAGCATGTACTTCCTCTCCCTGTATGAGTTGCTATCACTGGGAGCGTGTACTTCTCCCTGTATGAGTTGCTGTCACTGGGGGTGTGTACTTCTCCCTGTATGAGTTGCTATCACTGGGGGGGAGTACATCTCCCTGTATGAGCTGCTATCACTTGGGGTGTGTTCATCTTCTCCCTGTATGAGTTGCTATCACTGGGGGGGTGTACTTCTTCTCCCTGTATGAGTTGCTATCACTGGGGGTGTGTACTTCTTCTCCCTGTATGAGTTGCTATCACTGGGGGTGTGTACTTCTATTCCCTATATGAGTTGCTATCACTGGGATCGTGAACTTCTTCTCCCTGTATGAGTTGGCATCACTGGAAACGTGTACTTCTCCCTGTATGAGTTGCTATCACTGGGGGTGTGTACTTCTTCTCCCTGTATGAGTTGCTGTCACTGGGGGGGTGTACTTCTCGCTGTATGAGTTGCTATCACTGGGGGCGTGTACTTCTTCTCCCTGTATGAGTTGCTATCACTGGGGGGTGTACTTCTTCTTCCTGTATGAGTTGCTATCGCTGGGGGTGTGTACTTCTTCTTCCTGTATGAGTTGCTATCACTGGGAGCGTGTACTTATCCCTATACAAGTTGCTGTCACTGGGGGGTGTGTACTTCTTCTTGCTGTAAGAGTTGCTATCACTGGAGGCATGTACTTCTTCTCCCTGTATGAGTTTCTGTCACTGGGAGCATGTACTTCCTCTCCCTGTATGAGTTGCTATCACTGGGAGCGTGTACTTCTCCCTGTATGAGTTGCTGTCACTGGGGGTGTGTACATCTTCTCCCTGTATGAGCTGCTATCACTTGGGGTGTTTTCATCTTCTCCGTGTATGAGTTGCTATCACTGGGGGGTGTACTTCTTCTCCCTGTATGAGTTGCTATCACTGGGGGTGTGTACTTCTTCTCCCTGTATGAGTTGCTATCACTGGGGGTGTGTACTTCTATTCCCTATATGAGTTGCTATCACTGGGATCGTGAACTTCTCCCTGTATGAGTTGGCATCACTGGAAACGTGTACTTCTCCCTGTATGAGTTGCTGTCACTGGGGGTGTGTACTTCTTCACCCTGTATGAGTTGCTATCACTGGAGGTGTGTACTTCTTCTCTCTGTATGAGTTGCTATCACTGAAGGTATGTACTTCTTCTCCCTGTATGAGTTGCTATCACTGGAGATGTGTACTTCTTCTCTCTGTATGAGTTGCTATCACTGGAGGTGTGTCCTTCTTTTCCCTGTATGAGTTGCTATCACTGGGGGTGTGTACTTCTTCTCCCTGTATGAGTTGCTATCACTGGATGTGTGTACTTTTTCTCCCAGTATGAGTTGCTATCACTGGGGTCATGTTCTTCTCCCTGTATGAGTTGCTATCACTGGGGGTGTTTACTTCTTCTCCCTGTGTGAGTTGCTATCACTGGAGGTGTGTTCTCCCTGTATGAGTTGCTATCACTGGAGGTATGTACTTCTTCACCCTGTATGAGTTGCTATCACTGGAGGTGTGTACTTCTTCTCTCTGTATGAGTTGCTATCACTGAAGGTATGTACTTCTTCTCCCTGTATGAGTTGCTATCACTGGAGATGTGTACTTCTTCTCTCTGTATGAGTTGCTATCACTGGGGGTGTGTACTTCTTCTCTCTGTATGAGTTGCTATCACTGAAGGTATGTACTTCTTCACCCTGTATGAGTTGCTATCACTGGAGGTGTGTACTTCTTCTCTCTGTATGAGTTGCTATCACTGAAGGTATGTACTTCTTCTCCCTGTATGAGTTGCTATCACTGGAGATGTGTACTTCTTCTCTCTGTATGAGTTGCTATCACTGGAGGTGTGTCCTTCTTTTCCCTGTATGAGTTGCTATCACTGAAGGTGTGTCCTTCTTTTCCCTGTATGAGTTGCTATCACTGGATGTGTGTACTTTTTCTCCCAGTATGAGTTGCTATCACTGGGGTCATGTTCTTCTCCCTGTATGAGTTGCTATCACTGGGGGTGTTTACTTCTTCTCCCTGTGTGAGTTGCTATCACTGGAGGTGTGTACTTCTTCTCCCTGTATGAGTTGCTATCACTGGAGGTGTGTACTTCTTCTCCCTGTATGAGTTGCTATCACTTGGGTCATGTCCTTATCCCTGTATGAGTTGCTGATAACACCCACTTGGACTTAATAAAAGTTAACTCATTAGGTGCCAATACTTTGATTACTAATATCTCCGCAATGAAAAGGCAAAATTTAAAAAAAAGAAAAAAGAAAATCAAAAGAACATTTTATTCCACTCTGCAGCCACTATTACTTTGTGTGTTCAGTTCAACATTTAAAATTTGATGAAAGGTCTAATCTATTTTACGGTAAGTTAATCTAAAGGTGTTACATCATTTTCATAATTGGGCTACACAGAAAATGTAAAATCAGCAGAAAAATTCTGAGAGATTTTTTATTATTATTATTATTATTATTATTATTATTATTATTTTATTGTTGGAGGCTATGCTTATTCACTACTAACCAAATTAAAATTTTTTGAATCATATCCACTCTAGGGAAAGGATATAATGTCACGATAAAAATACCAGAATTTAGTATTATTTTACAATCCCATGCCATTTAAGTGTAGACATAGATTCCTAAAAATCAGTGATTTTTTAAGTATGCAAAAACCTGACTGATTTTCATCATTGATTTGGATCAGATTTTCATCAGAAATTTATCAAAGTGGCAGTTTTTTACCGATCAGAGTTTCATCAACTTTTCTTTTATGCAAAGAAAAAATAATGGCGGTTTCTCAAGCTTTTCCCATTAAACAGTAAGTGAAAAATGGATGACATCCATGCGCTGTCTGATTTTTCACAGACCCTTTGACTCGCATTGATTGACCCGGATCAAAATCGAACATATCTCTGTGTTTTGATGCAGGAGACTTAGTCCACAAAAATACACGGAGGTGTGAGCAGTGCCAAATACTATAATAAATATGAGTTCTATCTGTGAAAAACACTGATAGAACTCACATGTGAAAACGTCTGAATGAGCCCTAAACACAATGGCTTAAATATTGCAAACAACTTAGAGAAAATTATGTAAAAAGATTAATACAAAAATAAACACTAAATTGTGTAAAAAGATTAACAAAAAAATAAGCACTATCAAATATATTTTCATTGTAATAAAATGCTATAGACAAAAATAATAAATGTACGAATGATATATTATTTATTTGTGACATATATTTTAGAAAATCTATTTTGATAAAACAAAGATTAGTTTAAGGACGAAAAGTACATTTGTTATTATTTAGGAAAACCCTTAACCAATTTAATTGAAACAAAAAATTAAAAACTAATAAAGGTATAATAAGTAAACAAAGAATGCTGAAAAAATGCAACTTATGTACGTAAAAAAAAACCCATTAAATTATATATAGGATACAAACTGATAATTGAATCATAAAAACATGTAAAACAAATATAGGTGTACAAAAGTCAAAAATATAGAATATACCAATGGCGCTAGTGTGCAGGGTTGATTCAGCAGCGAGTAAGAAACCCCCACACCACCAGGGTTGAAAATAAACAATTTAAACAAAATGATACTCGCGCTGTGAATCAATGGAGAATAAAAAAAAAATATATATATAGTTACCTGTAGGATCAAGACAATAAACTCATAAGCATTAAATGCTAGAAGACACTGAGTATTGATGGATCAAACTACAAAAAAGACAGAACAAAACATAGGTTTTCATTTAAAAAAAAAAAAAAAAAAAAAGAGAAGTGTCCGGGTTAGGCTCTAGTGACTAAGAACATGGTCGGTATTGCGTTCTAAGGCTGAGTTCACACATGGCGTTTTTTTCACGTTTCCGCGGCGGTTTTAACCGTGCGATTTTGCCGTGAAAACGCGAAAAATAAGCATCCCATGCATTCCTATGGGATTCCGCAATGCTGTGCTAATGCTTGCGGTTTTTACCACGGTGGAATCGCTTCGCGGTAAAAACCGCAGCATGCTCATTAATTTTGCGGAATCGCGGCGATCCCGCACCCATAGGAATGCATTGTTATGTGCACACCATGCGGAAAGTAAGCAGAACATTTACGGATGGTACCCACGGTCCGGAGGAGAGGAGACTGTCCTCCGGGCTCTGGGTACCATATCCCTGTAAAAAAATAGAATTTAAAATAAAAAATATTGTTATTCTTACCTTCCGGCGTCCCGCGCAGCCTTCCCGCTTCTCTCCACGCTCTTGTTCCCAGTAATCCTTTGCGAAAATGCCCGCGATGGCGTCCGTTCTCGTGGGATCGCGAAGTCTCGCGGTCATTCGCGCGACGTCATCGCACTATGTTTGACGAGTGTGACCAACCTGTCAATCAGTTCTCCAAGCGATGCTACAGATCACTTGGAAAACCCTAGCATTTTGCAAGCTAAATACGCTTGCAAAATGCTAGTTTTTCCGCGGGAAAATCACGGGAATTTAAAATTCCATTTTCCCGCTGAATGGAATTCCGGAATTCTCGCGGTAATTTCCGCAAGAGTTCCGGTACGTGTGAACTTAGCCTAATAGTTAATTAAAAACACCTACCATATAACTATGCAGACATAAATAAAAACAGAAAAGAACACACTGGGGAAACCATAAAGTGCTATAAATGTAACTTGCACCTACCCCCACTGTGACTATTACCTCTGAATAGGAGTGCAGTGGGTAACGCCCGGTGGTTCACTAATGTGAACAGACTTTTAAGGCTTGTTTTACACTTCAGTTTTTTGTGTCAGTTAAAATCCGCCAAACAGGCGGAAAGCGGATCCGTTACTAACTGATGTAAACAGATGCCACCGGATCCGTTTTTTTGACGGATGCGTCGAATGAAGAATTTTAAAGGAACCGCTGGGTGTCTACAATCTATAATGCGGCTGGTATGCTGACCGCCGTTGGACTGTGCCTACTTTGGTGAGCGATCATTTATGCTCTTTTCCCTGCTCTCACGCCATTCAAGCGGGATCTATCACTATCCGAGGATTATCGGACGTTTGTCTGCACCTGGAGCCTGTTACCGGCCGGAACAGAGCTCGGTGATTTATTTGGTTTTTTATCTACTGATTGAGAGACTTCCTAAACGATTAGCAAGTATATGCCGCCGGCTTCTACCGCTTAAAAGTCCGCTCTCAGTGGTGAATCTACTGCTTAAAAGTCTGTTCACATTAGTGAACCATCGGGCGTTTCCCACTGCACTCCTATTCAGGGGTAATAGTCACAGTGGGGGTAGGTGCAAGTTACATTTATAGCACTTTATGGTTTCCCCAGTGTGTTCTTTTCTGTTTTTATTCATGTCTGCATAGTTATATGGTAGGTGTTTTTAATTAACTATTAGAACGCAATACCGACCATGTTCTAAGGCTACGTGCACACGCTGCGGATTGTGGTGCGGATTCATCCGCGTGGATTTTGTAAAATCCGCAGGTGAAACCGCAGGTCAAAAGACCTGCGGTTTTACCTGCGGATTGCTCTGCGGGTTTGCCCTGCGGTTTTTCATCTCTTCAAAGGAGGAGATGGCAAACCGCAGGGGAATCCGCAGAAAGAATTGACATGTCAATTCTTTCTGCGGATTGAAAACTGCAGATAATCCGCGCGGAAAAATCCGCACCGTCTGCACTGCGGTTTTTGATTCCCATAGGGAATCATTGTACTGTACACCGCAGCAAAAACTGCTGCAGGTCCGCAGCGGCCAAAACCGCTGCGGAACTGCAGCAAAATCCGCAGTGTGTGCACACAGCCTTAGTCACTAGAGCCTAACCCGGACACTTCTCTTTTTTTTTTTTTTTAAAAAAAACCTATGTTTTGTTCTGTCTTTTTTGTAGTTTGATCCATCAATATTCAGTGTCTTCTAGCATTTAATGCTTATGAGTTTATTGTCTTGTTCCTACAGGTAACTATATATATATATATATATTTATTCTCCATTGATTCACAGCGCGAGTATCATTTTGTTTAAAAGTCAAAAAATACTTTAAACTTTGCAGCGGTTAAAAAAATGGAAAAAAGAAAAAGCAAGAAAGATAGCATAAATCTGAAAAAAATATTGAATATCAGATATAATATAAAAAGCAAAGTCAAATAAAAATGTTGCATGAATTAGAAGGGATTTACCGCAGAATATATTATGCTACAAATGTTTTGAACAAGGCGACATGATGTCAACATGATACAACCGTAACATAAAACAGATCGATATGTTTCATACCTTGGACTAAACCATAGCGGGCAGACAAGTAATAATGTGTGAATATATTAATTAACTACAGCAGACTGATAAACAGAAACAGGTTGTTACATGGATAACTTCATCATTGATCTGCACATTTAACGTATGGAGAACAATAGCTTATCAATTATTAATCAATACATAATCACTATTTCCAGTGGTTGAGGAAGGCTTTTAATGGAATGACATTTGCAATATGTATTCACTCTGGATCTATAATTTTGCACTAATACAGCCTTTAAAAAACACCAAACAGTATTGGAGGCTAATTAATGATTTACAGCGCAGAGTTCCATCTCTTACCTCAGACTTTCATTACTTAGTCAGAGCATTATTCATACCGTTATGCCGGTACAATAAATACAGAGCAGTGGAAGTTAGGGTGAGAGCAGCAGACATGTTCCAGGGAATGTGGTACTTGGCGAGTATAATGTCCACAGAATCATATCATAGCCTGTGGTCTCTTTATTAAAGGTTAAGAGAATGTTTATGCAGTAAGTAAAGCATTAAAAAGGATGTTAATTTCAAATGTTACAAATTAACACGACTATCCACCAAGACCAAATGGGGCAGTATTATAGCAGCTATATTCTTATACATAGGGAGCAGTATTATAGTAGTTATATTCTTGTTCATAGGGAGCAGTATTATAGTAGTTATATTCTTGTACATAGGGGGCAGTATTATAGTAGTTATATTCTTGTACATAGGAGCAGTATTATAGTAGTTATATTCTTGTACATAGGGGCAGTATTATAGTAGTTATATTCTTGTACATAGGGGGAGTATTATAGTAGTTATATTCTTGTACATAGGGGGCAGTATTATAGTAGTTATATTCTTGTACATAGGGGTCAGTATTATAGTAGATATATTTTTGTACATAGGAGCAGTATTATAATAGTTGTATTCTTGTACATAAAAGCAGTATTATAGTAGTTATATTCTTGTACATAGGAGCAGTATTATAGTACATATATTTTTGTACATAGGAGCAGTATTATAGTAGTTATATTCTTGTACATAGGAGCAGTATTATAGCAACTATATTCTTGTACATAAAAGCAGTATTATAGTAGTTATATTCTTGTACATAGGGGAAGTATTATAGTAGTTGTATTCTTGTACATAAAAGCAGTATTATAGTAGTTATATTCTTGTACATAGGGGTAGTATTATAGTAGTTATATTCTTGTACATAGGGGCAGTATTATAGTAGTTATATTGTTGTATATAGGGGCAGTATTATAGTAGTTATATTCCTGTACATCAGAGCAGTATTATAGCAGTTATATTCTTGTACATAGGAGCAGTATTATAGAACTTATATTCTTGTACATAGGGGGCAGTATTATAGTAGCTATATTCTTGTACATAGGGGTAGTATTATAGTAGTTATATTCTTGTACATAGGGGCAGTATTATAGTAGTTATATTGTTGTATATAGGGGCAGCATTATAGTAGTTATATTCCTGTACATCGGAGCAGTATTATAGTAGTTATATTCTTGTACATAGGAGCAGTATTATAGAACTTATATTCTTGTACATAGGGGGCAGTATTATAGTAGTTATATTCTTGTACATAGGGGCAGTATTATAGTAGTTGTATTCTTGTGCATAAAAGCAGTATTATAGTAGTTATATTCTTGTACATAGGAGCAGTATTATAGTAGATATATTCTTGTACATAGGAGCAGTATTATAGTAGTTATATTCTTGTACATAGGAGCAGTATTATAGCAACTATATTCTTGTACATAAAAGCAGTATTATAGTAGTTATATTCTTGTACATAGGGGCAGTATTATAGTAGTTGTATTCTTGTACATAAAAGCAGTATTATAGTAGTTATACTCTTGTACATAGGGGTAGTATTATAGTAGTTATATTCTTGTACATAGGGGCAGTATTATAGTAGTTATATTGTTGTATATAGGGGCAGTATTATAGTAGTTATATTCCTGTACATCGGAGCAGTATTATAGCAGTTATATTCTTGTACATAGGAGCAGTATTATAAAACTTATATTCTTGTACATAGGGGGCAGTATTATAGTAGTTATATTCTTGTACATAGGGGTAGTATTATAGTAGTTATATTCTTGTACATAGGGGCAGTATTATAGTAGTTATATTGTTGTATATAGGGGCAGCATTATAGTAGTTATATTCCTGTACATCGGAGCAGTATTATAGTAGTTATATTCTTGTACATAGGAGCAGTATTATAGAACTTATATTCTTGTACATAGGGGGCAGTATTATAGTAGTTATATTCTTGTACATAGGGGCAGTATTATAGTAGTTGTATTCTTGTGCATAAAAGCAGTATTATAGTAGTTATATTCTTGTACATAGGAGCAGTATTATAGTAGATATATTCTTGTACATAGGAGCAGTATTATAGTAGTTATATTCTTGTACATAGGAGCAGTATTATAGCAACTATATTCTTGTACATAAAAGCAGTATTATAGTAGTTATATTCTTGTACATAGGGGCAGTATTATAGTAGTTGTATTCTTGTACATAAAAGCAGTATTATAGTAGTTATACTCTTGTACATAGGGGTAGTATTATAGTAGTTATATTCTTGTACATAGGGGCAGTATTATAGTAGTTATATTGTTGTATATAGGGGCAGCATTATAGTAGTTATATTCCTGTACATCGGAGCAGTATTATAGTAGTTATATTCTTGTACATAGGAGCAGTATTATAGAACTTATATTCTTGTACATAGGGGGCAGTATTATAGTAGTTATATTCTTGTACATAGGGGCAGTATTATAGTAGTTGTATTCTTGTGCATAAAAGCAGTATTATAGTAGTTATATTCTTGTACATAGGAGCAGTATTATAGTAGATATATTCTTGTACATAGGAGCAGTATTATAGTAGTTATATTCTTGTACATAGGAGCAGTATTATAGCAACTATATTCTTGTACATAAAAGCAGTATTATAGTAGTTATATTCTTGTACATAGTGGCAGTATTATAGTAGTTGTATTCTTGTACATAAAAGCAGTATTATAGTAGTTATACTCTTGTACATAGGGGTAGTATTATAGTAGTTATATTCTTGTACATAGGGAGCAGTATTATAGTAGCTATATTCTTGTTCATAGGGAGCAGTATTATAGTAGTTATATTCTTGTACATAGGGGGCAGTATTATAGCAGTTATATTCTTGTACATAGGAGCAGTATTATAGAACTTATATTCTTGTACATAGGGGGCAGTATTATAGTAGTTATATTCTTGTACATAGGGGTAGTATTATAGTAGTTATATTCTTATACATAGGGAGCAGTATTATAGTAGTTATATTCTTGTTCATAGGGAGCAGTATTATAGTAGTTATATTCTTGTACATAGGGGGCAGTATTATAGTAGTTATATTCTTGTACATAGGAGCAGTATTATAGTAGTTATATTCTTGTACATAGGGGCAGTATTATAGTAGTTATATTCTTGTACATAGGGGGAGTATTATAGTAGTTATATTCTTGTACATAGGGGGCAGTATTATAGTAGTTATATTCTTGTACATAGGGGTCAGTATTATAGTAGATATATTTTTGTACATAGGAGCAGTATTATAATAGTTGTATTCTTGTACATAAAAGCAGTATTATAGTAGTTATATTCTTGTACATAGGAGCAGTATTATAGTACATATATTTTTGTACATAGGAGCAGTATTATAGTAGATATATTCTTGTACATAGGAGCAGTATTATAGCAACTATATTCTTGTACATAAAAGCAGTATTATAGTAGTTATATTCTTGTACATAGGGGCAGTATTATAGTAGTTGTATTCTTGTACATAAAAGCAGAATTATAGTAGTTATATTCTTGTACATAGGGGTAGTATTATAGTAGTTATATTCTTGTACATAGGGGCAGTATTATAGTAGTTATATTGTTGTATATAGGGGCAGTATTATAGTAGTTATATTCCTGTACATCAGAGCAGTATTATAGCAGTTATATTCTTGTACATAGGAGCAGTATTATAGAACTTATATTCTTGTACATAGGGGGCAGTATTATAGTAGTTATATTCTTGTACATAGGGGTAGTATTATAGTAGTTATATTCTTGTACATAGGGGCAGTATTATAGTAGTTATATTGTTGTATATAGGGGCAGCATTATAGTAGTTATATTCCTGTACATCGGAGCAGTATTATAGTAGTTATATTCTTGTACATAGGAGCAGTATTATAGAACTTATATTCTTGTACATAGGGGGCAGTATTATAGTAGTTATATTCTTGTACATAGGGGCAGTATTATAGTAGTTGTATTCTTGTGCATAAAAGCAGTATTATAGTAGTTATATTCTTGTACATAGGAGCAGTATTATAGTAGATATATTCTTGTACATAGGAGCAGTATTATAGTAGTTATATTCTTGTACATAGGAGCAGTATTATAGCAACTATATTCTTGTACATAAAAGCAGTATTATAGTAGTTATATTCTTGTACATAGGGGCAGTATTATAGTAGTTGTATTCTTGTACATAAAAGCAGTATTATAGTAGTTATACTCTTGTACATAGGGGTAGTATTATAGTAGTTATATTCTTGTACATAGGGGCAGTATTATAGTAGTTATATTGTTGTATATAGGGGCAGTATTATAGTAGTTATATTCCTGTACATCGGAGCAGTATTATAGCAGTTATATTCTTGTACATAGGAGCAGTATTATAGAACTTATATTCTTGTACATAGGGGGCAGTATTATAGTAGTTATATTCTTGTACATAGGGGTAGTATTATAGTAGTTATATTCTTGTACATAGGGGCAGTATTATAGTAGTTATATTGTTGTATATAGGGGCAGCATTATAGTAGTTATATTCCTGTACATCGGAGCAGTATTATAGTAGTTATATTCTTGTACATAGGAGCAGTATTATAGAACTTATATTCTTGTACATAGGGGGCAGTATTATAGTAGTTATATTCTTGTACATAGGGGCAGTATTATAGTAGTTGTATTCTTGTGCATAAAAGCAGTATTATAGTAGTTATATTCTTGTACATAGGAGCAGTATTATAGTAGATATATTCTTGTACATAGGAGCAGTATTATAGTAGTTATATTCTTGTACATAGGAGCAGTATTATAGCAACTATATTCTTGTACATAAAAGCAGTATTATAGTAGTTATATTCTTGTACATAGGGGCAGTATTATAGTAGTTGTATTCTTGTACATAAAAGCAGTATTATAGTAGTTATACTCTTGTACTTAGGGGTAGTATTATAGTAGTTATATTCTTGTACATAGGGGCAGTATTATAGTAGTTATATTGTTGTATATAGGGGCAGCATTATAGTAGTTATATTCCTGTACATCGGAGCAGTATTATAGTAGTTATATTCTTGTACATAGGAGCAGTATTATAGAACTTATATTCTTGTACATAGGGGGCAGTATTATAGTAGTTATATTCTTGTACATAGGGGCAGTATTATAGTAGTTGTATTCTTGTGCATAAAAGCAGTATTATAGTAGTTATATTCTTGTACATAGGAGCAGTATTATAGTAGATATATTCTTGTACATAGGAGCAGTATTATAGTAGTTATATTCTTGTACATAGGAGCAGTATTATAGCAACTATATTCTTGTACATAAAAGCAGTATTATAGTAGTTATATTCTTGTACATAGGGGCAGTATTATAGTAGTTGTATTCTTGTACATAAAAGCAGTATTATAGTAGTTATACTCTTGTACATAGGGGTAGTATTATAGTAGTTATATTCTTGTACATAGGGGCAGTATTATAGTAGTTATATTGTTGTATATAGGGGCAGTATTATAGTAGTTATATTCCTGTACAACAGAGCAGTATTGTAGTAGTTATATTCTTGTATATAGGGGCAGTATTATAGTAGTTATATTCTTGTACATAGGGGCAGTATTATAGTAGTTATATTCTTGTACATGGGGCAGTATTGTAGTAGTTATATTCTTATGCATAGGGGCAGTATTATAGTAGTTATATTCTTGTACATAGGGGCAGTATTATAGTAGTTATATTCTTGTACATAGGGACAGAATTATAGTAGTTATATTCTTGTACATAGGGGCAGTATTATAATAATTATATTTTTGTAAATAGGCACAGTATTACAATAGTAAAAATTATCTTACATAAAGGGCAGTATTATAATAGTTATATTCTTGTACATATGGGCGGTATTTTAGCAGTTAAATTCTTGTACTTAGGGGGAAGCATTACAGTAGTTATATTTTTGTACATAGGGAACAGTATTATACACTGCTCAAAAAAATAAAGGGAACACTTAAGCAACAGAATATAACTCCAAGTAAATCAAACTTCTGTGAAATCAAACTGTCTATTTAGAAAGCAGCACAGAATGACAATCAATTTCACATGCTGTTGTGCAAATGGAATAGACAACAGATGGAAATTATTGGCAATTATCAAGACACCCTCAATAAAGGAGTGGTTCTGCAGGTGGGGACCACAGACCACATCTCAGTACCAATGCTTTCTGGCTGATGTTTTGGTCACTTTTGAATGTTGGTTGTGCTTTCACACTCGTGGTAGCATGAGGCGGACTCTACAACCCACACAAGTGGCTCAGGTAGTGCAGCTCATCCAGGATGGCACATCAATGCGAGCTGTGGCAAGAATGTTTGCTGTGTCTGTCAGCGTAGTGTCCAGAGGCTGGAGGCGCTACCAGGAGACAGACCAGTACGCCAGGAGATGTAAAGGGGGCCATAGGAGGGCAACAACCCAGCAGCGGAACCGCTACCTCAGCCTTTGTGCAAGGAGAAACAGGAGGAGCACTGCCAGAGCCCTGCAAAATGACCTCCAGCAGGCCACAAATGTGCATGTGTCTGCACAAATGGTTAGAAACCGACTCCATGAGGATGGTATGAGGGCCTGATGTCCACAGATGGGGGTTGTGCTCACAGCCCTACACCATAAAGGACACTTGACATTTGCCACAGAACACAAAGATTGGCAAATTCGCCACTGGCGCCTTGTGCTCTTCACAGATGAAGCAGGTTCACAATGAGCACATGTGACAGACGTGACAGAGTCTGGAGATGCCGTGGAGAGCGATATGCTAACCTGCAACATCCTTCAGCATGACCGGTTTGGCAGTGGGTCAGTAATGGTTTGGGGTGGCATTTCTATGGAGGGCCACACAGCCCTCCATGTGCTCGCCAGAGGTAGCCTGACTGCCATTAGGTACCGAGATGAGATCCTCAGACCCCTTGTGAGACCATATGCTGGTGTGGTTGGCCCTAGGTTCCCCTTAATGCAGGACAATGCCAGACCTCATGTGGCTGGAGTGTGTCAGCAGTTCCTGCAAGATGAAGGCATTGAAGCTATGGACTGGCCCGCCCATCCCCCAGACCTGAATCCGATTGAGCACATCTGGGACATCATGTCTCACTTCATCCACCAACATCACTTTGCATCACAGACTGTCCAGAAGTTGGTGGATGCTTTAGTCCAGGTCTGGGAGAATATCCCTCAGGAGACCATCCGCCGCCTCATCAGGAGCATGCCCAGGCGTTATACAGAAGGGAGGTCATACAGCCACGTGGAGGCCACACACAATACTGAGCATCTTTTCCTTGTCATGATACATTTCCACTGAAGTTGGATCAGCCTGTAATTTGATTTTTCACTTTGATTTTGAGTATCATTCCAAATCCAGACCTCCATGAGATATTCATTTTCATTTACATTGATAATTGTTATGTTTTATTTGTTCTGAACACATTCCACTATGCAATGAATAAAAATTTGCAACTGGAATAATTCATTCAGAGATATCTAGGATGTGGTATTTTAGTGTTCCCTTTATTTATTTTTTTGAGCAGTGTAGTAGTTATGTTCTTGTACATAGGGGCAGTATTATAGTAGTTATATTTTTGCAGATAGGGGCAGTATTATAGTAATTCTATTCTTGTACATAGAAGAAGTATTATAGTAGTTATGTTCTTGTACATAGGAGCAGTATTATAGTTGTTATATTCTTGTAGATAGGAACAGTATTATAGTAATTATATTCTTGTAGATAGGAGCAGTATTATAGTAGTTATATTCTTGTACATAGTGGCAATATTACAGTAGTTATATTCTTGTACATAGGGGGCAGTATTATAGTAGTTATATTCCTGTACATAGGGAGCAGTATTATAGCAGTTATATTCTTGTACATAGGGGCAGTATTATAGTAGTTATATTCTTGTATATAGGAACAGTATTATAATAGTTACTTTCTTGTACATAGGAGCAGTATTATAGTAGTTATATTCCTGTACATAGGGGGCAGTATTATAGTAGTTATATTCTTTACATAGAGGACAGTATTATAGTAGTTATATTCTTGTACATAGGGGCAGTATTATAGTAGTTATATTCTTGTACATAAGAGCAGTATTATAGTAGTTATATTCTTCAACATAGGGGCAATATTATAGTAGTTATATTCTTGTACATAGGAGGCAGTATTATAGTAGTTATATTCTTGTACATAGGGGTCTGCATTATAGTAGTTATATTCTTGTACATAGTGAGCAGTATTATTGTAAGGTTTGCATAACGTTTGCTGAAAAATCTATCTGCTACATTTGACCACATTTTTTTGTGTTGGTGAAAAAAATGAATATATTTTCCTCCATAGAGTATTACAAGCTTTGTGGTACATTTCGGGGGTATATAACACTCAAAAAAGGAGTTGAAAACTTTTTTTGGATTCAATTACTCACCCATAGACTATTATATATTCTTTGGCACATTTTGGTGGTATATAACATTCCAAAAAAGCATTGAAAAATTTGTTTGGATTCAGTTAGTCATCCATAGAGTATTAGGTGTTTTCTGTTACTTTTCGGTGATATATAACACTCCAAAAAAAGTCCCAAAATTTTTTATGCATTCAATTAGTCATCCATACAGTTTAACGGGGTTGCTGTTACATGATGGTGGTATATAAAAACTAAAAAAATTCAAAACAATTTTATGGATTCAATTATTCATCCATACAGTCAGTTTAATGTGTATCTTGATACAAAACGGTGGTATATAAAACTTTAAAAAGAGTTACAACATTTTTTATGGATTCAATTTGTCATCCATGCAGTTTCAAGTGTGGTTCTTTTTACATTGCGGTGGCATATAAAACGCCAAAAAACTCTTCCAAGAATTTTCATGGTTTCAATTATTCATCTAACCATTTTTCGCAGTTATTGTTACATTATGGTGGTATATAAAACTCCCAAAAAGTCCTCCAAAAATGTTTCTGGATTCAATTAGTCATCTATACAGTTTAACATGCTTTGTGCAAAAACTGGGGGGGCCTGAAACAGTTCACAAAATAATTTTGATCAATAGATTGACTATTGTCATTTATACTGTAGAACTTGGTTTGTGTGCAATTTTGTTTTTATTGAAATAAAAACCAAAATTGGCCAGCTACAGCTATACAAATTTGGTGCCTCAGTACTATGTACCCAGCCTCCACTATTTCTCCAGGTGTGTCATCCCCACTTTGTACCAGCACCTGTCCAAGAACATCACCCGTGTCTTTATCAGCACATTTACTGGTCGTCCACTTAACGACCGACATGTGGACATGCGCTTTTGGCCAGGGATTCTACATTTCACTGACGGCACACTGGATGAATATTGTGGAGGCCGGGGCTGAGTCCCTCCCTGGCATGGCACATGTGCTTCCGACTCCAAGGATTGCTGACCCTACTTCTATCAGAGTTTCTTCCACCTCCTACACCAGTTCCTGCACCCCCTCCTGCTGCTCCTCATCTTCCATCTCAGATGTGCTATCTCAGAGCACACACATCAGCTGGAAGTTCGACAGCACTGCTTTTTATATAAGCCATTATACAGGAAAGAACGTTTCTAAATGTTTTTTTTACCGGTAAACTGCAATTTCTTGAAATGAGCATCCGAGAATTAGGATTTGCTCAGTTCGATTATCAAACATCCGAGCATTTTAGAAAATAGGAAAGGGGTGAAGAAAGGGAAATGGATGTGTAATATAATATAACCTTTATTCATAATTGAGTAAAATAAATTAAGAAGGTAGACGTCACGTACATCCATATAGGATGTGTATTAGATCACAAATAATCTGTAATTACATTGTGATCCACTAATACCTGATGGATCACAGTGCAGGATATTAAATGGTTGGAGAGTTAATGATAATCATTCCTGACTATTGTCCCTTATAGAATTAGAAGTCAGAGAAGTAAAGCAAGCAATAACAATATTAAGAGGAAGATCTGTTTTCGTTGTCTTCATATTATTGTTGTTATTATTTTTTGATGAATAATTTTGTTCTGACACTGGAACTTCGGACTCTTAAGAGTCATAATCAGAGGGATGTGTCTCAGCCCAATAAACAGGAGATGACACAAACTTCTAGCAGGATACTTGCATCTAGCAGGATACTTGCATCTAGCAGGATACTTGCTGGCTTTAGATGTAGAGGGCATCATCTCAGTATTTAGTCAGACAGACTTTTTTGTTTAAAGCCTAGGGATAGGTGGTACAAACAGGACATAATCACAAGGAGAGCCTGTATACATACTGTATCTCTTATATACGTGATGGGTATTCTAATATGGCACCTGCTGGTGGTACCTGGCCCTTGCGCAGTACCACCAGCGGGACACCCACGCCGGACCCCACCACCACCGCTGGACCCCCGCCAGGACCCACCACCGGACCCCCACCATGACCTGCTGCCGGACCCCTGCCAGATCTGTAGAAGTGAGTAATCGCGAAATGGCCATTGTCCGGCACCTCCCTCCCCTAGCATTCCTCTAACATCCTGCATGTCCACATATCTGTTGATGGAATTCATGTGAAACAAAGATGCACAGTTTTTCAGCTATATTGGTGAGTGCTGCATATTTCTTCTTTTTTCATTTCACATTGAAATATTCATGTTTTTTCATGCAAGCACCTCCGTTTATTGACTGAAATATATACCACAATACTTCAGATAAATAGCTCCATCTGTTAATGTGGTGATTTGTGTGCCCTAGTTTGCCGTTCATCTGTTTGCTCTTTGCTCGGACCCCCGCCAGGACTCGCCGCCGGATCACCTCCAGGACCCGCTGCCAGATCACCATCAGGATATAATTTAGATTTTGATCTGCCCAGTTCCATATTTTCTATAAGAAAAGTAACTTTGAAGTGTGAAACGCACAGCACACAAGTAGATGCTGGGCTGCAGGATAGTTAGGAAGAAACTGCTACAGGTGATACAGTCAGAGCTTTAGGATAATAAGGAAGAAACTGCTACAGGTGAGACACAACTTCAGGATAATTGTAACGGTTTCAAATCTGACTATGGCCTAGGGACACTGTGAGTGACAGCTCAGCTGCCCTATGGGATCTGTGGTGTGCTGGACTGTCGGTTTTGTGAGTGAAAGTCCAGTCATCCAATCTGATCCTGTGGCATGTTGGGCTGTCAGCATTTTGATTGACAGCCCTGCTGTTCAATCTGGTTTAGCCTGCAGACGTTTCCTCAGTCATCTCGTCCTCAAATGATTTTCCAGGGTATTTAACTGGCTTGCTGTGAGCAGCATATTGTCGGTTGTAGATTTGTTATAGTTAGGCGCTTATGCTTGCTCTGTGTCTGACTTCTGATCTATCTGATGACCCTGGATTTTGTTGTGACTACTCTCATAGAATCATAGAATCATAGAATCGTAGAGTTGGAAGGGACCTCCTGGGCCATCTGGTCCAACCCCCTGCTCAAAGCAGGATTCGCTAAATCATCCCAGTCAGATGTCTGTCCAGCCTCTGTTTGAAGACTTCCATTGAAGGAGAACTCACCACTTCTCGTGGCAGCCTGTTCCACTCATTGATCACTCTAACTGTCAAAAAGTTTTTTCTAATATCTAATCTGTGTCTCCTCCCATTCAGTTTCATCCCATTGCTTCTAGTCTTTCCTTGTGCAAATGAGAATAAAGTTGATCCTTCTACAATGTGACAGCCCTTTAGATATTTGTAGACAGCTATTAAGTCTCCTCTCAGTCTTCTCTTTTGCAAACTAAACATTCCCAAATCCTGCAACCTTTCCTCATAAGACAGGGTTTGCAGACCGGTCACCATTCTGGTCGCTCTTTTCTGAACTTGCTCCAGTTTGTTGATGTCTTTTTTAAAATGTGGTGCCCAAAACTGGACACAATATTCCAGATGAGGTCTGACCAAAGAGGAGTAGAGGGAAATAATGACTTCACGTGATCTAGACTGTATGCTTCTGTTAATACATCCTAGAATTGCATTTGCCTTTTTTGCTGCTGCATCACACTGTTGACTCATATTCAGTCTGTGATCTATTAGTATACCCAAGTCTTTTTCACATGTGCTGTCACTTAGCCCTATTCCTCCCATTCTATATATGCTTTTTCCATTTTTATTGCCCAGATGTAGTACTTTGCATTTCTCCCTGTTAAAAACCATTCTGTTTGTTGCTGCCCACTTCTCCAGTTTATTTAAATCTTTTTGAATCCTCTCTCTCTCTTCTCTAGTATTAGCTATCCCTCCTAGCTTTGTGTCATCAGCAAATTTAATCAGTTTACCCTCAATGCCTTCATCTAAATCGTTGATAAAGATGTTGAACAATACAGGGCCCAGGACAGAGCCCTGTGGTTCCCCACTTGAGACATTCTTCCAACTGGATGTGCAGCCATTTATGACCACTCTTTGGGTCCGATCACTAAGCCAGTTATGAATCCACCTAACAGTTGCCTTGTCCATTCCATACTTAATCATTTTTTCAATAAGGATTGTATGAGAGACTTTGTCAAATGCTTTGCTGAAGTCAAGATATACTATATCTACAGCATTTCCTTGATCCACCCAATCAGTGATACCGTCATAGAAGGAAATTAAGTTAGTCTGACATGACTTATTAGTTACAAACCCATGCTGACTCTGTTTAATCACTTCATTCTTATCCAGGTTTTGACATACATGTTGTTTAATAATTTGTTCAAAGATCTTTCCTGGTATAGAAGTCAGACTCACCGGCCTATAGTTACCTGGGTCCACCTTCTTCCCCTTTTTGAAGATAGGAACAACATTTGCTCTTCTCCAGTCTTCTGGCACTTCTCCTGTTCTCCAAGAATTTTCAAAGATTATAGAGAGGGGTTCAAAAATTTCTTCTGCTATCTCCTTCAGTACTCTGGGGTGTAATTCATCTGGACCTGGAGACTTGAATTCATTTAGGTTAGCTAAGTGTTTCCTCACTATCTTTCTGTTTATAGATATCCTGGATTCTTCTATTCCCTTAATAGGACAGTGAATAACAGTTGATGTTACATTTCCTTTCTGAGAGAAAACAGATGCAAAATAGGAATACTCTTATGAATATCAGTTTGTTGCACTCCCTGGTTTTGACGTACCCGCCTGGCATTTGACCCCGGATTGTCACACGACCAAGCCTTTGTCTCACCCCTTTTATACGTTGTCCCAATTGGTATCTGACCTTAGACTTCCTGACTGCTCTGTTTCACGGCTTGCCCGTGAACAGTGACTCAGTATCACAATAATGAAGACGAAACTGCTACAGGTGATACAGTCAGACCTTCAGGATAATAAGGAAGAAACTGCTACAGGTGATACAGACTGAACTTCAGGATAAAGCCCCCGTTACACACTGCGATATCGCTAGCAATATCGCTGTAAAGTCACCGATTTTGTGACGTTGCAGCGATATTGCTAGCGATATCGCTGCATATGATACTTACCTCCGACTGGCTCCCCCGCTGGTTATCGCTGATCGCGCGAGAAGCTGCTGGACCATTCCTCATTGGTCACTTCCTGCTGGGCTTCCTGTGGCGCCGACGAGCGACGCGTGGAGCCGGGCGGGAGGACACAGGATCGCCACGTCTGACAGGTAAGTAGCGATCCCCGTCCCCAGCGATGTGGCTAGTGAGATCTGCCTGTGTGGCAGCTCACTAGCGACCACCTAGCGATGCACCAGCGATCCTGAACGCGTCATATCGCTGGTCGGGATGGCTGGTGCATCGCTAGGTGTAACGGTACCCTAAGGCTAGTTTCACACTAGCGTTTATTCCACGCAGCGCACGGCGCCGCTAAACCCCGCCCCCTGCCGGCTCCCTGCCCGCCCCATCTGGTCATCGCCGCCTACTATCACACATGGACGCTTGCGATCTACGCACCCTATCTTTAGCATAGGGTGCGCAGATCGTGCGCTGGCCGTGTGCTAGTAGGATTTTGGCGTGCGCTGCGCACTTTTGAAGGTGCGCCCGTGTGCGCCGAACGTAGCATGTTGCATTTCGGCGCGCCCGGCGCACCTTCAAAAACGTGCAGCGCACACCAAAATCCTACTAGCGCACGGCCAGCTCACGATCTGCGCACCCTATGCTAAAGATAGGGTGTGCAGATCACAAGCGTCCATGTGCGATAGTAGGCGGCGATGACCGGATGGGGCAGGCAGGGAGCCGGCAGGGGGTGGGGCTTAGCGGCACCGTGTGCTGCGTGGAATAAACGCTAGTGTGAAACTAGCCTAATATGGAAGAAACTGCTACAGATGATACAGACTGAACATCAGCATGATAAGGAAGAAACTTCTACAAGTGATACATGCTAAGCTTCTTACATGATAACCATGAAGTGAATACAGTCTCTGTTAGATCTCTGCCTCTTTTCAGAAATCTCCTACTATAGCAGCTTGGCATCTGAAAAAAAAAGAAAGCATTAAGAGTAAGAAGCGTAAGTAGAGCAGATATAAAAAAAACAACAATTCAGATTACTAATAGATCCTTTATAAAATAATGCACCCTAGAGAGCATCATTCTTGCTACCAGACATATAGTCAGCTCAAAAAGCCTGCAAAAGCAAGTTCATCTTCCAGTTAGCATTACACAAACAATGGAAAGCAAAAAATGTATTACTGGATTTATGGAGGAAGGACTTCTGAAAGTGTCACCAACTAGGATACAGTAGTGAAACGCTATGATAAATTATACACCTGAATGTGACATCAAGATGGAGCCAAACACTCAGCAACCTCAGGGCATCTGAAAAAGACACATGCTAATTAGTAATGGGCGATTTGGCTCTCATTGATGGGCTTGATCATTTGACTCCACCCATCAAAAACAGCTAGCTCTTTTAGATCCCAAATGGATCCCTTTTAAATATTTACTTTAAAGTTAAAAAAACCATAGTCAAAACTCCACCCACATTCTAAACTCAATCCACCTGCAGCAAGCCAAGCATAGAGCATTTTCAGGCTCAATAATAATTAGAAACAGCACAGTGCCATATATCTTGGTGAGGAAGGAAGGCGGACATATTTTTGGGTATAAATACCACCATATCAATAAATATTCCACTCCAAATACATGTCGAGAAACAGGAGAAAAAAAGGAGTATTGGATCCAAGGTATAGTAAAAATATAACAATTTTATTCAGTCACAATCACATATACAGTGGGGCAAAAAAGTATTTAGTCAGTCAGCAATAGTGCAAGTTCCACCACTTAAAAAGATGAGAGGCGTCTGTAATTTACATCATAGGTAGACCTCAACTATGGGAGACAAACTGAGAAAAAAAAATCCAGAAAATCACATTGTCTGTTTTTTTTTCCTTTTATTTGCATATTATGGTGGAAAATAAGTATTTGGTCAGAAACAAAATTTCATCTCAATACTTTGTGATATATCCTTTGTTGGCAATGACAGAGGTCAAACGTTTTCTGTAAGTCTTCACAAGGTTGCCACACACTGTTGTTGGTATGTTGGCCCATTCCTCCATGCAGATCTCCTCTAGAGCAGTGATGTTTTTGGCTTTTCGCTTGGCAACACGGACTTTCAACTCCCTCCAAAGGTTTTCTATAGGGTTGAGATCTGGAGACTGGCTAGGCCACTCCAGGACCTTGAAATGCTTCTTACGAAGCCACTCCTTCGTTGCCCTGGCGGTGTGCTTTGGATCATTGTCATGTTGAAAGACCCAGCCATGTTTCATCATCAATGCCCTTGCTGATGGAAGGAGGTTTGCACTCAAAATCTCACGATACATGGCCCCATTCATTCTTTCATGTACCCGGATCAGTCATCCTGGCCCCATTGCAGAGAAACAGCCCCAAAGCGTGATGTTTCCACCACCATGCTTTACAGTAGGTATGGTGTTTGATGGATGCAACTCAGTATTCTTTTTCCTCCAAACACGACAAGTTGTGTTTCTACCAAACAGTTCCCGTTTGGTTTCATCAGACCATAGGACATTCTCCCAAAACTCCTCTGGATCATCCAAATGCTCTCTAGCAAACTTCAGACGGGCCCGGACATGTACAGGCTTAAGCAGTGGGACACGTGCAGGATCTGAGTCCATGGTGGCGTAGTGTGTTACTTATGGTAGGCCTTGTTACATTGGTCCCAGCTCTCTGCAGTTCATTCACTAGGTCCCCCCGCGTGGTTCTGGGATTTTTGCTCACCGTTCTTGTGATCATTCTGACCCCACGGGGTGGGATTTTGCGTGGAGCACCAGATCGAGGGAGATTATCAGTGGTCTTGTATGTCTTCCATTTTCTAATTATTGCTCCCACAGTTGATTTCTTCACTCCAAGCTGGTTGGCTATTGCAGATTCAGTCTTCCCAGCCTGGTGCAGGGCTACAATTTTGTTTCTGGTGTCCTTTGACAGCTCTTTGGTCTTCACCATAGTGGAGTTTGGAGTCAGACTGTTTGAGGGTGTGCACAGGTGTCTTTTTATACTGATAACAAGTTTAAACAGGTGCCATTACTACAGGTAATGAGTGGAGGAGAGCGGAGACTCTTAAAGAAGAAGTTACAGGTCTGTGAGAGCCAGAAATCTTGATTGCTTGTTTCTGACCAAATACTTATTTTCCACCATAATATGCAAATAAAAGGAAAAAAAAACAGACAATGTGATTTTCTGGATTTTTTTTTCTCAGTTTGTCTCCCATAGTTGAGGTCTACCTATGATGTAAATTACAGACGCCTCTCATCTTTTTAAGTGGTGGAACTTGCACTATTGCTGACTGACTAAATACTTTTTTGCCCCACTGTAAATACATATACCGCATAATAGCAATAGAATATACAAAACAGACAGAGGATGGGGAAGTAAAAGAAACCCAAGCATGATTAGTCCATGTCCAGAAAATATAGCCACAATAAATATCCCCCAAATAGGGTTGACTATCTGGATATGGTAAGCCAGAGGTAAGATGTCCTATAAACAATGCTTATATGGAGCATACCGCATAACCAAGTGGCAGTAATAGGCTTACCAAAGATGGATTAGACATGCAGAAGCACCAGGGAGGAGCACCAGGGAGGGAGGGTGGAGAGCCCCGACGCGCATTTTGCATCTGTACTGGTCGCTTTCATAAGGGGAGTGAGGTATGAACATCTACAAGGACCTTTTGTATCCCTAGTAATGTATCACGTGATTAGTCACGTGACTATAATCGACCAATCCGTTCGGCATATGGTGGCACATGCACATTGCAACCGCCAGGTCCTCTGTAAGCCTGAGGGAGAACTGTTGTGAATTCCCTGGCTCAGACTTCTGAGCCGAAGCTCCCTCTGCTCCCTCCGGTGGTAGTAGAGGGGTTACAAGGACACTAAACTTCAGGAAGGCAAATTTCCAACGGATCAGAGATGATCTTGGTGCAATTAACTGTGACAATATCCTGAGACATAAAAATACACAAAGAAAATGGGAGACATTTATTAGCATCCTGAATAGGACCTGTGCACAATATATACCGTATGGGAATAAACATGCGAGAAATAGGAGGAAACCACTATGGCTAAATAGAGCTGTAAGGGGGGCAATAAGAGATAAAAATAAAGCATTTAGGGAATTAAAGCAAGTAGGTAGTGATGAGGCATTAACTAAATACAGAAGATTAAATAAATTCTGTAAAAAGCAAATCAAGACAGCAAAGATTGAGACAGAGAGACTCATTGCCAGAGAAAGTAAAAATAATCCCAAAATATTCTTTAACTACATAAATAGTAAGAAACTAAAAAATGATAGTGTTGGTCCCCTTAAAAATAGTCTGGGTGAAATGGTGGATGAGGATGAAGAAAAAGCCAATATGCTGAATGAATTTTTTTCAACAGTATTTACACAAGAAAATCCCATGACGGATAACATGATCAGGGATAAAAATTCTCCATTAAATGTCACCTGCTTAACCCAGCAGGAAGTACGGCGGCGTCTAAAAATCACTAAAATTGACAAATCCCCGTGCCCGGATGGGATACACCCCCGAGCACTGCAGGAATTAAGCACCATCATAGATAGACCATTATTTTTAATCTTTAAAGATTCCATAATAACAGGGTCTGTACCACAGGACTGGCGTATAGCAAATGTGGTGTCAATATTCAAAAAGGGGACAAAAACTGAACTCGGAAATTATAGGCCAGTAAGTTTAACCTCAACTGTGGGTAAAATCCTGGAGGGTTTTCTAAGAGATACTATACTCGAGTATCTGGAGAAGAATAACCTCATGACCCAATATCAACATGGGTTTACAAGGGACGGTACCTGTCAGACTAATCTGATAAGCTTTTATGAAGAGGTAAGTTCCGGACTGGACCAAGGGAAGGCAGTGGACGTGGTGTACATGGACTTTTCAAAAGCTTTTGATATGGTGCCACACAAAAGGTTGATACATAAAATGAGAACAATGGGTATAGGGGAAAATATGTGTAAGTGGGTTAAGAGCTGGCTCAGGGATAGGAAACAAAGGGTGGTTATTAATGGAGCACACTCGGACTGGGTCACGGTTAGCAGTGGGGTACCACAGGGGTCAGTTTTGGGCCCGCTTCTTTTTAACATATTTATTAATGACCTTGTAGGGGGCATAGAGAGTAGAATTTCAATATTTGCAGATGACACTAAACTCTGCAGGGAAATCAATACAGAGGAGGACAATTTTATATTACAGGAGGATTTATGTAAACTAGAAGCTTGGGCTGATAAATGGCAAATGAGATTTAATGGGGATAAATGTAAGGTCATGCACTTGGGTAGAACGAATAAGATGTATAATTATGTGCTTAATTGTAAAACACTGGGCAAAACTGTCACTGAAAAAGACCTGGGTGTATGGGTGGACGACAAACTCACATTTAGTGGCCAGTGTCAGGCAGCTGCTGCAAAGGCAAATAAAATAATGGGATGCATTAAAAGAGGCATAGATGCTCATGAGAAGAACATAATTTTACCTCTATATAAGTCACTGGTGCAACCACACTTAGAATCCTGTGTACAGTTCTGGTCTCTGGTGTATAAGAAAGACATAGCTGAACTGGAGCGGGTGCAGAGAAGAGCGACCAAGGTTATTAGGGAACTAGGGGGTCTGCAATACCAAGACAGGTTATTACACTTGGGGTTATTTAGTTTGTAGAATCGAAGGCTTAGGGGTGATCTTATTACAATGTATAAATATAAGCGGGGACCATACCAAGACCTTTCTAATGATCTTTTTACTCTTAGACCTGTGATGGGGACAAGGGGGCATCCTCTATGTATGGAGGAAAGAAGGTTTAAGCATACTCACAGACGCGGATTCTTTACTGTAAGAGCAGTGAGACTATGGAACTCTCTGCCATATGATTTTGTAATGAGTGATTCCCTACTAAAATTTAAGAAGGGGCTGGATGCCTTTCTTGAAAAGTATAATATTACAGGGTATATACACTAGTTTCCTTAATATTGCGTTGATCCAGGGAGCTAGTCTGATTGCCGTATGTGGAGTCGGGAAGGAATTTTTTTCCCCAATGTGAAGCTTACTGTTGCCACATGGGTTTTTTTTGCCTTCCTCTGGATCAACATGTTAGGGCAGGTTAGGACAGGATATGGGTTGAACTAGATGGACTTAAAGTCTCCCTTCAACCTTAATAACTATGTTACTATGTTACTGGAGGTAGTTGAGCTGGCCAGATTGACAGTGGTCTGCCACCTGATGATGATGGGAAAAGAGGGGGTGGAGGGCACCATCAGATCCATATAAACAATGGGATACAAGCCTGATGATGATGACGATTGGAGATCTGGGGTTACTGACTGGAGTATTTAAGTCTGCAGACTTCCTGCAATCCCTGCTGGTGATTGCTTTCCTGTGCATTCAGAGGTCTGCTGTCTTCTGCCCCGATCCTGCATTGTTCAGCTAAGTGGTTCATTTGCTAATCCTTTGCATCTGATCTGGTTTTGTCTCTATCTGCTTGTTGTGCGGGTTCAGCTTGCTCCTCTGGGGGCTGTGCTGGACCACTGCTCCATATGTTACAGCCTGTGTCAATTTGTTCCTTCCCCTGTTATATTGGTCTCTTTTGCTTTGCTCCCAGTTCATACCTGAGTGCTGATATAGTGGGGGCGAAGTCGTGTGACTTCAGTGTTTTTTTGTACATCAGACGTGTTGGATTTTTCAGGGTATTTGTGTGATTGCAGACAGTGTCTTTCCTTTCCTGTCCTGTCTAGTCCGTTTGGGCCCCATCGTTTGCTCAGTCTATTTTTCTGCCTGCATTTGTGTTTCACCTTGTCTTACCGACAATATATGTTTGGGGGCTAGCTATTCCTTTTGGGGTCTGCTCCAGGGCAGTTTAGATTTCACCTTTCTTGCTTTAGGCTTAGTTAGCTCTCCGGCTGTGCCGAGGCGTCTAGGGCATCGTAGGTACGCTCCACAGCTACTGCTAGTTGTGTGAACAGGATCAGGGGTCTGCAATCCGCTTAGTTACCAACCTCTCTGTTTTTCTGGTGGCTTAGCCTGTTCCTGCCATCCTCCTTGGTGACGCATTCATAACAGAGAACCGCGCGCGCACGATGGGACAGAAACACCCGGACCCACAGAAGGAGACGAGCAGGACACCGTGCATGTGCACTGCCAGGAGGAGTCAATGTGCTAAACAATGCATATAGTCAAAGTACATATATAAAGGCACAGTGCAATATTATTAAATAGAATAAGAATATAACAAAGTCATACATGCAATTGGGAAAAGAGCATACAAATAACGCATAACACCAATGACATGCTAACATAATAATTTCTATAATGCTCAAAAGGTCACCCTCATTTTATAATTTCAAAAGTAAACAAAAACACCGATCAGGAGGCCGTAGATGATGACAGAGTATTGAGAACTTCTTTAAAGGTGCTTGGTTGATGAAATACCTCACAAGGTAGGAAAATATAAAAAACCTGAAGGAAAAAATTAAAAATGTTAAAAACAATGAAAGACCCCCCCGACCAACGGGCATAGAATATGATGGGTGCAGACAGGAAGCAAAAGGAAATAGAATAGTCAAATCATAAAAACGAGGCAAAATTTAAGGACTCATTCAAGCCATTGGGAACCATAGTCCCCAAAGAAAAAATCCATTTCTCCTCCCGTTGGGCAAATAGTTTCTTATAATTCCTTCCTCTAATCCCCAGATGAACACTATCTATTCCTCTTACCATGAAAGTTTAGGGTCACTATCATGAAAAGCCCTAAAGTGGCAGGGGAAAGTTTTCAAAGAAGAGGGATCAGTCAGCGCCTTGGCTGCGCAGATGTCCCGCACATGCTCACGCACCCTCACTCCTAACTCTCTTGATGCCAGTCCAACGTATATCATGGGGCATCTGCAGGTAGCATAGTGAATCACATTACTGCTCCCACATGATATACGTTGCCTAATGTGGAAAATTCTAGAGCCATCAGAGGAGTTGACATTCAGGCAGGCAACACAGTGACCGCATGGTATAGATCCTGGGGTTGGACCCCTTGAACCAAAGGGATTAATATAATCTGGGACATAATGGCTCTTGACCAATAGGTCGGTCAGGTTTTTTGACCTTCTAGAAGTCGCGAAATGCACATCGGGGCTCTCCACCCTCCCTCCCTGGTGCTCCTGCATGACTAATCCGTCTTTGGTAAGCCTCTTACTGCCACTTGGTTATGCGGTATGCTCCATATAAGCATTGCTTAAAGGACATCTTACCTCTGGCTTACCATATTCAGATAGTCAAACCTATTTGGGGGATATTTATTGTGGCTATATTTTCTGGACATGGACTAATCATGCTTGGGTTTCTTTTACTTCCCCATCCTCTGTCTGTTTTGTATATTCTATTGCTATTATGCGGTATATGTATTTATATGTGATAGTGACTAAATACAATTGTTATATTTTTAAGATACCTTGGATCCAATAGTCTTTTTTTCTCCTGTTACTTGTCAATAATAATAATTTTGATAATGGCTTTAACAAATCCTTGTTTTTTTCACTGATACCGAAGTATTATAGTAGTTATATTCTTCTCCACATGGGAGGGTATTATAGTAGTTATATTCTTGTACATAGGAGCAGTATTATAGTAGTTATATTCTTGTACATAGGGAGCAGTATTATAGTAGTTATATTCTTGTACATAGGACCAGTATTATAGTAGTTATATTCTTATACATAGGGAGCAGTATTATAGTAGTTATATTCTTGTACATAGGGGGCAGTATTATAGTAGTTATATTCTTGTACATAGGGGGCAGTATTATAGTAGTTATATTCTTGTACATAGGTGCAGTATTATAGTAGTTATATTCTTGTACATAGGACCAGTATTATAGTAGTTATATTCTTGTATATAGGAGCAGTATTATAGTAGTTATATTCTTGTACATAGGGAGCAGTATTATAGTAGTTATATTCTTGTACATAGGGAGCAGTATTATAGTAGTTATATTCTTGTACATAGGGGGCAGTATTACAGTAGTTATATTCTTGTACATAAGGGGCAGTATTATAGTAGTTATATTCTTGTATATAGGAGCAGTATTATAGTAGTTATATTCTTGTACATAGGAGCAGTATTATAGCAGTTATATTCTTGTACATAGGGGACAGTATTATAGTAGTTATATTCTTGTATATAGGGGCAGTATTATAGTAGTTATATTCTTGTACATAGGGGCAGTATTATAGTAGTTATATTCTTGTACATAAGAGCACTATTATAGTAGTTATATTCTTGTACATAGGAGCAGTATTATAGTAGTTATATTCTTGTACATAGGGGCAGTATTATTGTAGTTATATTCTTGTACATAGGGGACAGTATTATAGTAGTTATAGTCTTGTACATAGGGAGCAGTATTATAGTAGTTATATTCTTGTACATAGGGGGCAGTATTATAGTAGTTATATTCTTGTACATAGGAAGCAGTATTATAGTAGTTATATTCTTGTACATAGGAAGCAGTATTATAGTAGTTATATTCTTGTACATAGGAAGCAGTATTATAGTATTTATATTCTGGTACATAGGAGCAGTATTATAGTAGTTATATTCTTGTACATAGGGGTCAGCATTATAGTAGTTATATTCTTGTACATAGTGAGCAGTATTGATATATAACACCCCAAAAAAGTCCCAAAAATTTTTAAGCATTCAATTAGTCATCCATACAGTTTAACGGGGTTGCTGTTACTTGATGATGGAATAAAAAACTAAAATAAATCAAAACAATTTTATGGATTCAATAATTCATCCATACAGTCAGTTTAACGATACAATATGGTGGTATATAAAACTTTAAAAAGAGTTACAACATTTTTTATGGATTCAATTTGTCATCCATACAGTTTAAAGTGTGGAAGATAGATACAAAAATGAAGGCAGCACTCCCTAAAAAGAAAATTAGAAAAATGTAATAGTCCATAGTGACAGATATGACAGAGAGATAGATGATAGATAATAGGTAGATGATAGATAATAGATAGATAGATAATAGATAAATAGATGATAGTAAATAATGATAGATAATAGATGATAACAGATATGGTAATAGATAGATAATAGATAGGTATATAATAGATTGATAGATAATAGATACAGTGGGACAAATAATTATTGGATCCCTTGCTGATTTTGTAAGTTTGCCCACTGACAAAGACATGAACAGTCTATAATTTTAAGGGTAGGTTAATTTTAACATTGAGAGGTAGAATATCAAAAATAAAATCCAGAAAATCAAATTGTATAAATTATATAAATTTATTTGCATTTTGCAGTGAGAAATAAGTATTTGATCCCTATGGCAAATAAGACAATACTTGGTGGCAATACCCTTGTTGGCAAGCACAGCAGTCAGACATTTTTTGTAGTTAATGATGAGGTTTGCACACATGTCAGGAAGAATTTTGATCCACTCCTCTTTGCAGATCATCTCTAATTCATTAAGATTTTGAAGCTGTCGCTTGGCAACTCGGAGCTTCAACTCCCTCCATAAGTTTTCTATGGGATTATGGTCTGAAGACGTGCTTCTTTTTGAGCCATTTCTTTGTTGCCTTGGCTATATGTTTTGGGTCATTGTCTTGCTGGGAGACCCAGCCACGACCCATTTTTAACGTCCTGGCGGAGAGAAGGAGGTTGTCATTCATGATTTTACAATACATGGCTCTATCCATTCTCCCATTGATGCAGTGAAGTAGTCCTGTGCCCTTAGCAGAGAAACACCCCAAAGCATAATGTTTACACCTCCATGCTTGACAGTGGGGACGGTGTTCCTTGGGTCATAGGCAGCATCAGGGGTGGACACAGACTGTAGTGGGCCCCTGTGCAAGAAATATTTCGGGCCCCCCCTGTCCTTCATAGGGCAACAAAGTTATGTAAACATATAGATAGGTAATATATATAGGCACCCCCGTTTCCCTTTGTTTCATAATGCTCTCCCCATATGCGGTCTACTTTTCGCATAATGCTTCTCGCCCTATGTGGCCCCCCAGTTTATGCTGCTTCTCCCCATGTGGCCCCCCCAGTTTATGCCGCTTCTCCCCCTATGTGGGCCACCCGATTCATGTTTCTTCTCCATCCCATGAGCCGTCCCATACAAGAGCAGCCAAGCATCTCCCCCAGGGACCCCCCCATTCATGAGCAGTCATGCTTCTCCCCAGAGGCCCCCCCATTCATGAGCAGCCATGCTTCTCCCCAGGAGCCCCCATTCATGAGCAGCCAAGGCCATGCTTCCCTTCTCTCCAGGCCAGGGCCCCCCATTCATGAGCAGCTAGGCCATCATGCTTCAGTTCTCCCCCAGGACGGAGCCCCCCAAAATCATGCCTGCCATGTTCAGTTCTCCCCCACCTCAGGAGCCCCCCCAAATCATGCCTGCGCCTTGGTCCCAGTCCCTCAGTCCTGCTCAGCTCTGGTAGTACTCTTACCTGGAGCAGGCAGGCCAGGCCAGACCAAGAGGATCCATCCATTCCACATTGTCCAGTGTCCGCACTCCGCACATTCCTGAACTGCTGCAACATATGGGCAGGGGCAGGGCTGCCACTAGGAATTTCGGGGCCCCATACTGGGAAAATTTTCGGGGCCCCCGTAACACTCTGCTAAGGCTCCACCCCAGCCCCGCCTCCACCCTTCAAACTGTTCACAGTCCCACCGCCCTCTCTTGGAAAACTCCACTTCTCACCAATCACACATTAACAGTTCCCATCACCAGATCACACATATAGCCGGCAGATTTTTTTTTCCGCCAAAATATTTTTTAAGCCGCCATCACAACACTGTAGCCTATTAAATATTTGTTAAAATATGCAATACAATTTAGGTACATTTGTATTTATTTTTCAATATTTAAAATGACCATTAATATCACATACAATGGACAAATACCACCGCACCATGACCAGACACAATATTACCACCACATAGTGACCTATAATTAATACCACATACAAGGAACAAATACCGCCACACCAGGACCAAGTTATATATTGCTACCACAGTGACCGAATAATATCACATACAAGGAACAAATACCACCGCACCATGACCAGACCACATATTACCACCACAAAGTGACCAAATAATAGCACATACAAGGGACAAATACCGTAACACCATGTCCAGACCACATATTACTACCACATAGTGACTGAATACTACAATACTGATCAGTAATAAAAAAAACAATACTATCGCTATAAGTGCCATTATACACAGGGGATCTGTATATGGTATACAGTGTATAGTGTCAGTTTATAGGTAACACACTAACTTACCAGTGACGTCTCTAGGTAAAATCCTTCATCCTTGCTTTTCATCTTTCATCCAGCACAGATCGCCATCACTTCTTCCAGCCAGGGCTCGTCTCTACAGGAAATAACACAGTTATCTAGAGCTCCACTTGCAGAACACATTACTTATTTTTTGCCCAACTTCTACATTACATCACATGAAGAAAAAAAGGCAACATAGTGTCGCTCTGCACAGTAACAGGACTGCCCCCTCCATTTAAAACAGTATACTCAAAAAATAAAATAAATACATCACTGCAGTAATAATATCCTTTAATTAGCCCCTATGGTAATAATATCCCCCATCTTGGCCCCGTGTGTCTCATTCCTGGCTTCAGCCATATGTTCTCCCATCCCACCCTCATGAGTATCCATTGTGCCCCATGTAATCTCCCCATCTGTCTCCATCGTATCCATCCTGCCCCATGATCATGCCTAATCTGTCTACAATCCTGCCCCATCTGTCTCCAATCCTGCCTCCTGTATCTCCAATCCTGCCCCATGTCTCTATTTTGCCCTGTTTCCAATCATGCCAGTTGTGTCTTCCATCCTGCCCCCTTTGTCTCCAATCATGCCCCCTGTGTCTGCAATCATGCCCCCTGTACCTGCAATCCTGCCCCTTTGTCTCCAATCATGCCCCCTGTACCTGCAATCCTGCCCCCGTGTCTCCAGTCATGCCCCCTTGTCTCCAGTCCTGCCCCGTGTCTCCAATCATGCCCCTTGTGTTTGCCATCTTGCCCCCAGTGTCTGCCATCCTGCCCCCTGTATCTCCAATCCTGCCCCTGTATCCAATCCTGCCCCATCTCCACCCTGCCCCCATCCTGCCCCCAATGTCTCCAATCCTGCCCTGTCTCCATCTTGCCCCCAATGTCTCCAATCCTGCCCCATCTCCATCCTGCCCCATCTCCATCCTGCCCCCATCTCCATCCTGCCCCCGTAATCCTGCCCTGTCTCCAATCCTGCCCCTGTCTCCAATCTTGCCCTGTCTCCATCCTGTCCCATCTCCAACTTGCCCCAATGTCTCCAATCCTGCCCCCAATGTCTCCATCCTGCCCCATCTCCATCCTGCCCCCAATGTCTCCAATCCTGCTCCCAACGTCTCCAATCTTGCCCAAGTCTCCAATTCTGCCCAATGTCTCCTGTTGTGAGTTCATTCTCACCAGTTGTGAGTTCCCCTTCTGGACTCCCTCTGGTGGTGACGGGAGGTGGGGTGCGGCTGGTTTGATCGGTGGAAATCTGCCACCTGAGAATGAGGATGATGATTGGATCTCAGGATTCTCAGATTGGATTTAAGACAGCCGACGCCCTATTCAGTTGCTGGTGATTCCTTCTGGCTTGTCAGCTCTTGGTTTTCAGCTCTGTTCCAGTCATCTAAAGGTAAGTTTTTCTGCTAATGTTCACACTTAATTTTGTTGGTCTATTCAGTTTTTTGTGTGGTCTGCCAGCCCCAGCTGGGGGCTGAGCTGAATTTCCACTCTTATTTATCAGTATTTTGCCAATTGGCTTTTTGTCCCTTACTAGTTCGGTCTCTTTTTGCTCTGTCTCAGAATATTCCAGAGTCCTGATATAGTGGGAGAAGTCTAGAGACTTCATGGTTGATTTTGCTATCAGAAGTGTTGGACATTATTTTTGTAGGGTTTTTTGCAGGTTGCAGACAGTGACTTGCCTTTCCTTTCCTGTCTAGTTAGTTTGGGCCTCATCATTTGCCTTCATCTTGTTTCACCGTCAATACATGTGTGGGGGCTATCTATTCCTTTGGGGTCTGCTCTGGGCAGTTAGTGTTCCCTTTTCTTGCTTTAGGCTTATGTAGTCCTCCGGCCGTGACGAGGCGTCTAGGAACATCGCAGGCACGCTCCACGGCTACTGCTAGTTGTGTGGTAAGATCAGGGATCTGCAATCTGCATAGTTACCAACTTCTCTGGTTTTCTGTGGCTTAGCGTGTTTTGTTTTTTTTCTCCTCGGTGACCCATTCATAACAGTCTCCAATCCTGCCCGTCTCCATCTTGCCTCCCCCTGTCTCCAATCTGCCCTTGTGTCTCCATCCTGTGGTGTAACATAATAATTAAATAAAAAATAAAAAAAACTAAACTTTCTTCTTACCTGGCCGCTCTTGCTGGAAGATGCAGCTCCTGTGTGAGCTCAGCTAAAGGACCTGTAGTGATGTCATGGTCATGTTATCAGGGGGCGGAGCTGATCAATGGTGAATGCCTGTGATCAGCTCCGCCCCCTGATCACATGACGATGACGTCACCACAGGTCCTCCAATGCTTCACGCTGCTCTCCTCTCCTCTTGCGCTCCACATGGCTAATTTGAATAGTGAATAATTAGCCATGTGGTGCAGGAGGTTGGAGGGGCCCCCCTCTCCCCCGGGGCCCGCGTTCAATGAACCGGCTGCACGGGTGGTAGGTCCGCCTCTGGGCAGCATTTCTCTTCCTCTAAACACGGCGAGTTGAGTTAATGCCAAAGAGCTCAATTATTGTCTCATCTGTCCACAGCACCTTATCCCAATCACTCACAGAATTATCCAGGTGTTCATTGGCAACCTTCAATCGGGCTTGCACATGTGCCTTCTTGAGCAGGGGGACCTTGCGAGGACTGCATGATTTTAAACCTTTACGACGTAATGTGCTACCAATGGTTTTCTTGTTGACTGTGGTCTGGCTGCCTTGAGATCATTAACAAGTTCCCCCATGTAGTTTTAGGTTGATCTCTCACCTTCCTCATAATCAAGGATACCCCACGAGGTGAGATTTTGCATGGGGTCCCAGATCGATGTCAATTGACAGTCATTTTGTATTTCTTCCATTTTCTCACTATTGCACCAACAGTTGTCTCCTTCTCACCCAGCATCTTACTTATGGTCTTGTAGCCCATTCCAGCTTTGTGCAGGTCTATGATCTTGTCCCTGACATCCTTAAAAAGCTCTTTGGTCTTGCCCATGTTGTAGATGTTAGAGTCTGACTGATTAATTGAGTCTGTGGACAGGAGTCTTTTATAAAGGTGACTATGTAAGACAGCTGTCTTTAATGCAGGTAACGAGTTGATTAGGAGCATCTAACTGGTCTGTAGGAGGCAGAACTCTTAATGGTTGGTAGGGGATCAAATACTTATTTCTCACTGCAAAATGTAAATAAATTTATATAATTTATACAATGTGATTTTCTGGATTTTATTTTTGATATTCTATCTGTCAATGTTAAAATTAACCTACCCTTAAAATTATAGACTGTTCATGTCTTTGCCAGTGGGCAAACTTACAAAATCAGCAAGGGATCAAATACTTATTTCCCCCTCTGTAGATAGATAATGATAGATAATAGATGATAATAGATAGATAATAGATAGATTACCATACATTCAGAACACATTCATGTTATTTCTGGGAAGTAAAGCATAAAAGTAAAAAGTAAAGAAAACAAGGTCCTCTGATATTTTTTTAAGCCTAAACACTAAAAGATATTTATGGAACAAGGCCACATCCAGTATGAGCACAGCTTGTAGAACGGACACCTTCCCTCAAGTAAGATAGATTTAGGTTGGCTAACCATGTTTCACCGGGGAAGTCATTCGGAAAAGAATGATAGAGAGCCTTTACTGAGGTTTATCAAAGTCATTTCTCTGCTGTTGGACCATTTTTCAGAGGACAAAGGGCTGTTTACCTGCAGTCCACCTGTAAGGTACAAGTGCTACCACTGAACGCTACATTGCAATATCATATTTCACAGATGGTTGAACCCAGAGCCAAAGGAAATGACAGATAAATAATTTTCAGCCTTTACAAAATATTTTGTACAAAACTCAACTTTGCTAACTACAAGGAAATTGAGCAATATCATTTTTACCCTTCAAGCCAATCACTTCTATTTAAGTGTAGATGTAGCGCTAGCGGCCATATTGTCACAGATGACAGTATGGTCATTGTACAGCCTTTTCCATCTTGCTCCTAAAGAAAAAAAAAATATTCCTGGAAACAACTGATTTCAGCCTGGAAAGTACAGGGGAACAAAACGTAACCCCCTATACCGCTTGAGCATAATAAAATGATGGAAGGTTATCTCTGGCCCTTAATCAAGTCGAGCTATCACGATCAGACTACAAGGGGCTTGTTTGTTGTCTGTTGCCATGGAAATCCATCAATCTGCATAGAAATAGTCACACCAGAGAGAACCTTGTTTCTCTCAACCCTCTCCTACAACTTCTGCCTCTCACTAGCTGGCACCGTGCACGTGCTACTAGGACTTGTTTTGCTGCCCAGCCATGGCATCCTTGTCTTATTGCTGAGTGCTGAGTTGTAATCCCTGCTGTGGACTTTGGGCGATGCCATCCCCTATTTAACCCCTTTCCGACAACGGGCTTACATTTACACTGATGTCAGACTCCCTCCCTTTGATGTGGGCTCCGGCAGTGAGCCCACATCTTTCCTGGCACAGATCAGCGGTTTTGAACAGCTGACATGCCCACAATAGCCGCGGGTGGAATTGTGATCCACCCATGGCTATTAACCCATTAAATTACGCTGTCAAACGCTGACAATCGCGCTGGAAATCCGCCCACCGGTGACCTGCGTCACGTGATTGTGGTCACTGGTTCATTGGCATGATAGCCAGAGGTCTCCTGGAGACCACTATGTTTGTCAGTGCCGGCTTGCTGTGAGTGCCACCCGGTGGTCGGCGCTCATCACAAGTGATTAATTCTGCTATTTAGAGGCGATATGATCATAGCACCTATGTAGCAGAGCCAATCGGGTTGTGGCAGCTTCTAGTCTCCCATGGAGACTATTGAAGCACGCCAAAAGTAAAAAAAAAATGGTTTTAAAAATAGAAAAAAATAAAAAATATAAAAGTTTAAATCACCCCCCCTAAAATAAAAAAAATCAAACATACACATATTTGGTATCACTGCGTTCAGAATCACCCGATCTATCAATAACAAAAGGATTGATCTGATTGCTAAATGGCATAGGGAGAAAAAAGTAAAAACGACAGAATTACTTTTTTGGTCGCCATGACATTGCATTAAAATGCAATAATGGGCGATCAAAAGATCGCGTCTGCACCAAAGTGATATAATTAAAAACATCAGCTCGGCACACAAAAGATAAGCCCTCACCCGACCCGATATCACAAAAAATAGAGACACTACGGGTATCGGAAAATGGCGCAAATTTTTTTTAGCAAAGTTTGGAATTTGTTTTCACCACTTAGATAAAAAAGAACCTAGACATGTTTGGTGTCTATGAACTCATAATGACCTGGAGAATCATAATGGCAGGTCAGTTTTAGCTTTTAGTAAACTTAGGAAAAAAGCCAAACAAAAAACAAGTGTGGGATTGCACTTTTTTTTCCGCCTTTAGAATTTTTTTACCGTTTTCTAGTACACGACATGGTAAAACCAATGGTGTCATTCAAAAGTACAACTCGTCCTGCAAAAAACAAGCCCTCACATGGCCATATTGACAGAAAAATAGTAATGGCTCTGGGAAGAAGGGGAGCAAAAAACAAAAACGCAAAACCGAAAAAAGTTCTGGGGGTTAAGGGGTTAAACCACAGCAGCTTCCTACAAGCTGCCAAGTTATAGGCTGTCAGTGACCCTGCTGCTTTAAGTCCTGCTTCCTATTTCTAGATGAGAGAACCTGAACTGTAGGGTTCAGGGTTCATACCGGAACCGAACCCCGAACATGGCACAGACTTTTTACGGGAAGTCTGGTTTACTGTTGGGCTCTGATTAGTGATGAGCAAATTTGTTCGGAAAACAATCACCAAACATAAATTTAGCACGAATATGGCACATTAGGATTTGTGATCAGAAAATTTTATAAAATCGGTAAAATTCGGTAAAAGTGTGGGAAAATATTTGCGTTGCCACAAAAGTATTTTCAGCACTTTAGCAAAGATAATGGTGGCATATCATGAGCATTTGGCACGTGTTTGATGAGGGGAGGGGGTTTGCAGAGCTCAGAGGCGCGGCCTTCTTGTAAGCAGTGTTTTTTTCCCTAACTTTATGTGTGCCAATCAGGGCGCAGGAAACACCCACAATGTCCTGACACAACAGCTTGTGTCATTGGCTGCTGAAATCACATGTCCCTCTCCATATAAATGGTGGACATCTTGTTTTAGCGCCATTTTGACACAGTAACAGTGCAGAGAGGCTGCTCCTGACGCTGGCACTGTTAAGACTAAGATTTTAGATAGTTAGCTAGGGGGTTGTATATCAGTCAGATAGTGTAGCTAGATAGTGTCCAGAGTGGCTGTTAAATTTACCTTCCAGCGTTTTTTTTGGCCATTACTGAGGTGGACAGACAAAGCCAGCAGGGTACATGTCCTACAAGTGTGTTTTGCATTGCTTCTATTGTGCTCCATGCACGAGTATAGCATTCAAACTAATATTTTTTCACTAGCTAAATGTGAAACAGTCTGCTGTATCTCACCTTGTCATTTAGTGCTGTGGTGATACAAAACTGTCTGCAGACCTAAGGCACATTAAAAAAAATAATTATATTTTTTTTCTGCTGCTAAATGTGAAACAGCCTGCTGTATCCCACGATGTCATTTTGTGGTTGTGATATGAACCTGTCTACAGACCTAAGGCACATAATTATAATTTTTCAGTTGCAAAAAGTTAGACAACCCGCCGTATCACACTTTGTCATTTCGTTGGGTTGAAATTAAGCTGTAGAGGCCTGATCCAGAGGCCACAAAAAATTCTTCTGCTCCTAGTGTCATACAGTAGGGGACCTGACTTTAAAATAGTTTGTAGCATCTAGTGCGTTATAGAGGCCTGATCCATAGGCCACAAAAATAATTTCTTCTGTTCCTAGTGTCATACAGTAGGGGACCTGACTTTAAAATAGTTTGTAGCATCTAGTGCGTTATAGAGGCCTGATCCATAGGCCACAAAAAAATTCTTCTGTTCCTAGTGTCATACAATAGGGGACCTGACTTTAAAATAGTTTGCAGCATCTAGTGTGTTATAGAGGCCTGATTCAGTGGCCGCAAAAAATTCTTCTGTTCTTAACGTCATACAGTAAGGGTCCTGACGTTCAAATTGTTTGTAGCATAACTTCTTTGTCATACAGGCCCCATCCACACTCAAACAATTCTTTTTTTTGTGACTAACATGATACAGCACGCCATATTTCAACTTGGAATTTACTGTCGCTGAAATTCAGCTGTTTGCAGAGGTGGTGCAGAGTTTAAAATCTAATGTTTTGTTGCTAATACTGTGCTGCTACCAAACTATCTGAGCAACATAACTGGGAAAAAGTGAGGCCGTGGTGGATGGGAAATTAGGTTTGATGTTCAAGGTGTACAATGGCTAGGTGTTAATGTTTGTGAAAGCACTAGTGAAGCAATGTCACATCCTATGCAAAGACAACTGACAACTTATGTTACTGGAAAGGCTACACCACTACCTTTCTTTGGCAGATGCACAGCAGTACGCCTTGTCGATGATGCCAAGAAAGAGCATGTACTCGAGTGGATGACAAGCCCAGCTTCAAGTGGCCTCTCCTCCTCTTCCTCCACCTCAACTTCACACCCAGTACAGTCGACAGAGGTGGCACCCAAATTCCCCTTGATTTCCCCTGTGTCCCAACTATCCAACTGTTCAACTGTCTGTATGGAACCACAGATGAATGAGTCTGAAGAGCTGTTCACAAATTCTATGCCATGTTCATCAGATTCAAGAGGAGGAAATCTGCACTGATGCTCAAAATTATTTTACCTTGGATCGGGGGCAGGACAAAGTACAGTCTGAATAGCATCCTGTCATCAGACAATAACCCATGAGGGGAGGTAATCCTGATGAGATTCAGATATCTAATGCTTATGCAGACTGTACTGTGCTGTCAGGGCAAGAAGAGGAGGAGGGTGATTCCAAGGGCGAGGAATGTGATAACACAGAGGATGATGATGAGGGGTTAGATCCCAGTTGACGTGAACGTAGAGGCACATAGCTGAGTAGGTCATCTGAGGAGGAAGATGAGGAGGTCACATTGCACCGTAAATTGCAGACACGTAGTAATGATGCATCCTCAGCCACAACTGTGCCTGTGCACAGCAGCATCTGCGGGTCTGCAGCTCGCAGGGGTGGCAAGGGTTGCCTAGCCTGGGCCTTTTTTCACCCTGCAAAGGATGAGCCAACTCACGTAATCTGCCAGCTTTCCAAAATAAAACTAAGTCGAGGTAAAAAGTGCAATAATTTGACTACTACATGCTTGAACCTTCACATGCACAACCAACGTGCTTTACTGTGGGAATCCCACTGCGCAAAAATGTGGACCAGTGGACTTCAACAACCATCAGCCGCCCCATCAATTGCATCTGCTGCTTCTTCCTCCTCCTCTGTACCATGCTAACTATTGAGGCACAGGTCTTCAACCGCAGAACCTCAGGTTCTTTACCCGCTCCAGTCACGCTGACTGAGAGCCTGCCTTCAGCTGTAATGGAAGCGGATATGCCTGCTGTTTTTGACTGATCTCACAGAGCAAGCACACCACAAGTTTCTCGATCCACCATAACATCTCCGCCTGCACCTCTCTCACGTTCCAGCAGTTTGTCCGGTTCACCGTACTCCGCCCTCTCTCAGCTCTGCAGCCAGCCCACGGTTCCGCGGTTGTGGTCATGTAAAAGATTGTTTCCTCCTACGCATGCTTTTCCACTTGGTAGATACAGACGGTTTCCAAAAGCTGATGGCCGTCGCAGTCCCCAGTACCAATTGCCCAGTCGCCATTACTTTTCTAAGAAAGCTGTGCCTGTGCTACACCAACATGTAGCAGACAACATCATCCATTCCTTGACAAAATCTCTGTCTGCCAGGGTGCATTTCACCACAGACACTTGGACGGGTAAGCATGGCCAAGGGCATTACATCTCGTTGACTGGGCACTGGGTGACTCTGGTGGCTCTGTGGGGAGAGGCACTGCTCCACAAGTCTTGGAATCATGAAGGCTTGCAGGACAAACCTCTACATGTAACACTTCCTCCACTGCTTCTGAGTTGTGGACAGCTCTTCAGGCTCAGTTTGATCAATGGCTGTCTCCACTGTACCTGCATCCCAGGAAGGCCATGTCTGATAACGGTGCGAACCTGGTGGCGGCCCTACGGTGAGGCAAGCTCACACACGTGCCTTGCATGGCTCACATCCTCAGCCTGGTGGTACAGTGTTTTCTCTGCCACTATCCTGGGCTAGGTGAGCTGTTCCAGAAAGCACATAAGCAGTGTGCTCATCTCCACCATTTGCACCCCTCTGGTCGGGACTTGCACCAATACAGAGGTCTTTGTCCATGTCAAGTTAACAGGTTGATAAGCGATGTGCCGACACGGTGGAATTCCACTCTGCACATGTTGCAGCGACTGTGGTAGCAGTGACAAGCCCTGAACTAGTATGTCATGTCATGTAGCCTGGGTCAACGCAGTATGGACGTGGCGCATATCACGTTCACAGAGTGGGCACCGACTAAGGACCTCTCCACCCTTCTGACCAGTTTCAAAATGGCTACTAAGATGGATAGCGCTGACAACACCGTCATCACCATCACTATTACTGTCATATATATGCTAGAGCAGACGTTGAATAGCCTGCGAGAGGAGATGATGGTCCCAGAAGAAGAGGAGGAGGAGGCAGAGGAGGATGCAGAAGGGATAACATTGTCTCTTAATTCAACACTATCGTCACACAGGCGAGTGCCAAGGGAGGGTGGATTACTGCGATCGAGGGGGGCTTGTGATAACAGACAAACTGTTATCAAAGGTGCAAGATCTGAGGAACAAATGGAGGAGGAAGAAGTGATGGGTGAGCAACTGTCAGATGAAGAGGATAATCTTCCACTCTCTGTTGTTCATGGTTGTAACGAGCCTCATTGTTACCCAGCCACCAACACAGCATGGGCTTGGACCTTATGTTAGAGCCCGACATATGAGTGCCTTCTTGGTGCACTATCTGCAACATGATCCCCGTATAGTTATGATTAGGAATAATGCTGACTACTAGGTTGCCACTGTTAGATCCACGTTATAAAACCAAATTTTGCCAGATGACTACCGCCTAGGGATGACCGAGTACTGAAATATTCGGACTCGCTATACTCATACCGAGTATACCCTAATACTCGGGTATTTGGTACGAATAGCGAGTCCAATGATAGTCAATGAAAAATGTGAGTAATTGTCTGCTGGACCCTTCAAAGTGGTCTGGGGGCTGAGGAAAAGGCTAAAAAATGTGTAAATGTTAAAAAATGTATGCTGTAAACAAATGTATATAACATGGGGGCACCTGGTCAGGGGCTGCACGATTGTTTTTACCCCACTGCTTCACTAGAATGTACAAACACTATTTTAAGTCCTTTGTTTTTTTGCCGTAAGAGCGGGACTCGTACGCCACTTACGCAGTGCCAGTGATATATCAGAAGTGCTGTAAGAGCGAGTGATTATGGAGGCAATCTGCCCTAGGGGTAGGGGCTGTGTTATGGTTAACGCAAGAAGAAGCCACCCATCATCATCACCATCACAAGGGATTCACAATTATAAAGCTTGGACTAATGGCCTTGTTGTGCCACTGCCCAATGTGTAGGCATAGATTTAGTGTCTTCCAAACATTAGCCATAGGGGCTGTATCATGGTTGATGAAGGAAGCAAGGCAGGTCTGAAGGGCCTAACAATTCTGAAAAAGCTAGGACTACTAGCATAGAGGTGGGCGTTCCCAGTGTCCAGGCATAGCCATAGTGTCTCCAAAAATTAGCCCAAGGGGCTGTATCATGGTTGATAAAGGAAGCAAGGCAGGTCGGAAGGGCCAAACAATTATGATGAAGCTAGGAGTCGGATTACTAGCATAGAGGTGGCCGTGCCCAGTGTCCAGGCATAGCAATAGTGTCTCCAAAAATTAGCCCATGGGGCTGTATCATAGTTCACGAAGGAAGCAAGGCAGGTCTGAAGGGCCAAACAATTATGATGAAGCTAGGAGTCGGACTACTAGCATAGAGGTGGCGGTGCCCAGTGTCCAGGCATAGCAATAGTGTCTCCAAAAATTAGCCCAAGGGGCATGATAGCATGTTTGATGAAGGAAGAAGGGTCTCACTCTCATCACAAGTGCCTCCAATGGGAAAAATTAACGTAACATTGTTTTTAGCTTATTGACCATGAGGTACATGTGTCAGAAGCAGGTTTTGAAAACGTGTGTAAGAAGAAGAAAAGGGGCTTGTATGGGAATGGAATAGGATGGATGTGATCACCAATTTTTTAAAAAAACATGTTGGGTGACTTAGGTTGGGATACTGTCATCTGGAGGGCTTAAATACTGTTGCGAAATCCAGTCCTTGTTAAATTTTATCAAAGTCAGCCTGTCTGCATTCTCTGTAGTCAACTGTGTGCGTGTATCTGTGATGATTGCTCCAGCGGCACTGAAAACACGCTCTGACCTCAAACTAGCAGCAGGGCAGGCCATCACCTCCAAGGCATAGAAGGAGAGGTCAGGCCAACTATGCAGCTTGGATACCCAGTAATTAAACGATACAGAAGTATCAGGAAGGACACAGGTATGGTCACTTAGATAGTCGTTGACCATCTTGTTCAACTTGTTCCTCTTTGACATTGCTACTGTTGCAGCTAGTCCTTGGTGATGAGTCGGTTTACTGAAGATGGCCCAGTTTGTGGACATTTTACCACCACCTATTTGGACCTGCTTGGCGTATCTCTCCCCATTAATGCATGCTGTTGCACAGAGCAGGTATCTCTGCTAGCAGTGGTGTCTGAGGGTGCTGTTGCCATCAAATTGTCGACAACGGCCTTCTTGAAGGATTCCATTGTGAAACCCCTTGGTGACTGCAACAGTAGCGAAGAAAATTTGTCCTTGTACCGTGGGTCTAGAAAGGTGGCCAACCAGTATAGGTTGCTATTGAAAATGTGGATTACATGAGGGTCTTGGCACAGACAGTCAGATATGAAGTGTGCCATGTGTGCCAAGCTGCATAGAGGCAAATTTTTTGTGACCCCTGAAGGAGGAACAATACCCATCCTCTCCTCATACTGACTCTCCTCCTCCACCTCCTTTTCAGCCCACCCATCCTGGACAGACATGAATTCCCCTCTGTAGCATGACGTGTCCCCTCGGTACCACTGAAAAAGAAGTCCTCTCCCTCCTCAATTTCATCATCATCTTCATCCCCCAATGTTACCTGATGATATTGGCTGGGCTGGGTAGGATCACCCATTGTGAAATCTTGCTCCATACCCAGCTGCTGGGCATGCAAAGATTCCATTTTTTGATTCTGCAGAGATTTTTTCAGCAGACATAGCATAGGGATGGCTACACTGATAATAGCCTGATCACCGCTCATAAGCTTGGTGCAGTACTCAAAGTTATCAAGCACCTCACAAATATCAGTGATCCACACCCACTCGACAGTTGTTATGTGTCTTGGCTGAGTCTCAGTTTGACGGGCATGTTTAAGCTGGTATTCTGAAAGTGCCCTCTGCTGCTCACTTACCCTTGCCAACATATGATATGTTGAGTTCCACCGTGATGGCAGGTTGTAAATCAGTCTGTGGTTTGGCAAATTAAATTGCTTTTGAAGCGGTGCAAGACCGGCAACAGCGGTTGAGGAGCGGCGGAAATGGGCGCAAATACGGCGCACCTTCTCAAGTAAGTATGGCAAGTCAGGGTATGTTTTTATAAATTTCTGCACCACCAGGTTCAGCATGTGAGCCATGCATGGCACGTGTACCAGCTTCTCTGCAAGCTCACTCCACAAGCCAGTCTCTGGAGCGATCTGCTGCAAAGTAATCTCCTCTGCGGTAGATAGACAGCAGGATACTGCAGAATGTGAGGCTCTGGATTCCTGCAGAGCAGATGCAGAAACCAGACACCTAACACTAAATGTGGCAAAACTTTCTCAGCACGCCACAATATCTGGCACCACCATCTGATACGGTCCTTATTAGCAGGAGGCAGCATTACAACAAAGTGGTGGAAGAGTACGTACTATCTGATTGGTCTGCCCCATTTAACTTCTGGTTCGACAATCTGGACACATGGCCTGAGCTTGCCCTTTATACCTTGGAGTTGCTGGCCTGGGCTGCGGAAAGTGTACCGTTGGAACATGTGTTTAGCAGGTTAGGGATATGGATGTGATCACAGACAAGTGCATCTGCCTGTCCACAGCCAGTGTGGGGAAGCTTACATTAAAATGAACCAGAGGTTGATCCCACAGGACTTATCCATACCATTGGCTGACTCGATAACTATACCAGCTGCACAAAACCATTGTTCATCTGTATTGGCCATTTGTTTAATTTTGGAGCTTCTCCAAATTAAAAAAAATACAGAAAAACAGTGTTGGCTGACTTTCTCCACCTCTTCCACCTACACCGCCAAGTCCACCTCCACCTACTCCACTTCCTCCTCCACTTGGACCTCCGCCTCCTAGTTTTAGGTTATTATTTTTTAATTCTTTGTTCTTTGAAGTTAGTTCCCTTAAAAAGCAAAAACACAAAGACAGTGTTGTCTACCTCCTCCACTGCCTTTTCCACCTCTACCGCCAAGTCTACCTCCACCTCTTCCATCTCTTCCTCCATTTGAACCTCTGCCTGCAGATTTAAGATTGTTATTTTTTATGTTTTTTATATTCTATGTTATTTAAAGTAATTTTCCCCATCCACATTTGCTTGCAGGGCAATTGTCTTGCTCTTACCCCCATTTTTCTTCCTTTTGCAGCCTCCTAGCCCTTACTATCACCATTTTATAGCCCTTTTAAAGCACCGAAGTTTGGGTACCTATGTTTGGAGTCAGGTACAGATGCCAAATCAAACTTTGAAGTACAGTTCAGACAGACCCGAACTTCCACGGGTCCACTCATCCCTAATGATGACCTGGCTGTCTCACAATTGTTTCACAGACCTTGACCTAATGGTTTTGACCCAGCATCACAACTATCCTCTGCAAACTCACTTCACCGGCCGACAATCACTCCATGTACATAATCCAATAACCCTGATTAAGTCAAGATCTCTGTATATGGGTTAAAGGATGAAGACCGGCATTCCGCTGAGACCTGCTAAACGGAATGGCTCTTGCAAAGCATGTCGGTGGTTTGGACCCGGCATCACGTCTATTCTCTGCAAGCTCACTCCACAAGCCAGCAGCCACTGTATGTAATTCAAGAACCCTGCATGAGTCCAAATCTTTGTATAATGGTTAAAGAGTGAAGGCTGGAGTTCCCCTAAGACCTGATAAACAGAGTAGTTTGTGCAAAGCCAGTCTGTGGAAGCCTTGTAAAGAGCTGCCAACCTTAAACCCCAAGGTGTGCCAAAACAGTAATGGTATGAATTTGCAGTAAAGATTTTACATCAAACAAGGAGTCAAACTACAAGTACCATACCAGAAAAGAGCAGGAAACATAATCATAGGTCAAATAGACAAGGATTGTTCCACTTTAAATACTGTATGTGTATGTTTGGATCTGATTATTTTTGTCCCATTGACTTTCTGCGACTACCTAAGGACACATTTTGACGTGAATCATAAGTAGGTTACAGTCATAATGATTATGTAAAGAAATAGTCATCTAACCTGCATCAATATGGCCGCCGTTTATGGGATTCCGATAAGATTATGTCTTAATTATAACGCCAAGTGTTTCATAAAACAATAAAAATCGGTGAATAACCCAATGCAAGTAGACTGACAAATGAGGCAATTTGAGAGCCTAAATGTCACAACACAATCCACTTCTCGTTAGCATGTAAACCTTTCTAACATAATGTACAATTGATTGTGCATTAATTGATCAATAAGCTGCCACTCGGCAGACTCGTACCCAGATGTATCTCCTAAATGGTATTTCCATACATGCGTATAGACACATAGGGGGAATCGCATGTCAGTCTTTTCCCTGTTAGCACTGTCAAAATGATTAAAAAATGAGGCAGACACTACTTTTACCTTTGTTTTGTAACAATCTTTATAAAAAAAGTGTACACTCATATACGCAGTACATTATCAGCAAGTGTAATATCCTTTTATATTAATATTCCAGGCCAAAGGTAGCTGCAGATTCATATTTTTGCATCTACGTGGATATGATCTCCTGTATATTTGGCCATTTTCCTTTTTTTATTTTTTTTTTGGGAATGACATATTCTACTGCAGTGAGCTGAAAGTGCATTTACTCAGGAGAGGGCATCAACAGAAAAAAAAACAGAGATTGGGAACAGTGACTTTCAAAAGTATTCAGCCCTCTTGACATTTTTCGTGTTTTTGCAATCTCGCAACCTGGAATTTCACAATCTTTTTAGGGTTTGCATCAGTTCGTGTAAAGAACATGCCTACAACTGTGAACGTTTGGTTTTCTTTTTATAGTAAAGCGAACATTAAATAGGACAAAGCAACTGAAAACATCAGTGTGCATAACTATTCACCCCCCTGAAGTCAGTACTTTGTGCAGCCTCCGTTTGCTGCAATTAAAGCTGTATGTCACTTTGGATAAATCTCTATGAACTTTCTACAACTTGCCACTGGGATTTTTGCCCATTCCTCAAGGCAAAACTGCTTCAGCTCCTTCAGGTTAGATGGTTTCTCTGGTGAACAGCAATATTCAAGTCTGACCGCAGATTCTCGAATGGATTAAGTTCTGGGCTGAGACGAGGTTACTCCAAAACATTTACGCGTTTCCCATTAAACCACCCGAGTGTTCCTTTAGCAACAGGCTTTGGGTCATTGTATTGTTGGATGGTGAACCTCCATCCCAGTCTCAAATCAATGACAGACTGGAACAGGTTTTGCTCAAGAATATCCCTGTATTTTGCATCATCAAACAGCCTTTACTTGAACCACTATCCCTGTCTCTGCCACCCAAAAATGGTGTTCTTGGGGTGATGAGCTGCGATGGTTTGGGGCCAGGCATAGCATTTACCTTGGTGGCCAAGAAGTTCAATCTAACCTCAGCACCTTCCTCCATACATACATATCTATGGGCATGTGAGTATGAGCCCTAACCCAATGTACAGGAAGAATAGTTACTAAGTAATAGATACTATTACCAGAAGAGTACTCCCTATGCAAAAAAAAGAATAAGGGCTCAATGGTAGTAGTCCAAGCCTGGTCAAGGAACTCAGGATTTTGAAGTTATTCCTGCTTTGATTTGTCTTTTATCTTTGTAATTTGCCAAAAAGAACTTCAAGTTTGCCAAGGGGACTGTTGCCAGCTCATAGTCCAAGTTTACACAAATTCTCATGCCAGTCGCATCCACAAATTGCAGACCTGACTCCATCGATGTGCTACATGCACACCTATGAATCATAAAGGAGTAAAATTAGAATAATTTTACCACTGTTCCATCTGCAAATTGAACAGGAGAAGTGGTCTGTGTGAAAAATTGCTCTTGAGCTCTATCTCTTTGCCCAATGTGGTGTCCTCATGGAGTCCATTGACTGAAAATACTGTACATTCATCTAAACATACCCTGATCAGAGAAAAGTCATCATATAACCTATGAATCACCTGAAGATGTAGATGGGAAAAAGTTTAGACTAGCGTGGTCACCATTTTTTAAGACTACCCAGGAAGACTTTAGCCAAGTCTCATTAAAGTATTTAGCAGTATTGCCTAATCCCTGAGCCAATGGTAGCAGTGCCCCATCTCACGATAGTAGATTATTTAGGTCTGCCCTCATCTCCAGATCTTCCTGTTTTACCTCTACAGGGATCCTTAAGACTTGTAAAAGTGGAGTCATGTTGCCATACTTCTATCGCCGCTGGTTCACAGCTAATTGGAGGTCTCATTTAAAAGGCACTCACCCTAATAGGAAGGTGCCAAGCATTACAGTGAATCATTAGTGAGTTAGGTGCTCTCCTAGTGAGTTATGAGGTCCTGAACCCAAAGTCCATGGTTCTTGTGAGGCCAGTATTGAACCTAGATTTCCTGGTCCTGGTGCGGCCAGTCCTGAATCCGAAGTCACTGGTCCTGGTGAGACCAGTCCTGTGTGTCTGAATGTGTGCCTTTACGAGTATCCCGTGTATCTGGACTGCTACAACCAGTCTCCGTATCAGCCTTGTCTGTGAGTCTGTGTCAGTAACCGTTCTGCACAGGATCCTGAACCTTGTAGTTTGAACAGAGCCCTAGTCCTATGCATACATGACCCCTGGACAGACCCGGATTTAGGGGGGGGCCCAAGGGGCCCAGGCCCTGGGCCACCCACCAAGCGGGGCAAGCGGGGGCCTCCCACCAATATAGGGATAAATATCTCAAATCATGTAAAATACACGTCTCTTTGCTGTGAACCGTTTCTAATGATAATAAGGAACATTTAACAAAAGAGAAACTATTGAAAGTGTAGGGACCTGGCTTCATCTAATGGATTCTGTGATTGGAAACATTCACAAGAACGTATAAAAAGTCATTAGCAGTCAGTGGAACATCTGAACTCTACAATTGCTTTCAATATGAGGTTAAAAGCGATTGGGCGAATTGGTACGGAGCTATCACAACAGGTCGAGGCTCAGGAGCATTATTGGAGGTCAGTATTGAAACGAGTAGTAAACGCTATTCAGTTTATTGCCGAGCGTGGCTTAGCATTTAGAGGAGATAGTGAATTGGTTGGATCACCTAGAAATGGAAACTTTCTGGGCATTCTTGATCTCATCACCCAGCACGACGACTTTCTTGCACAGCATATAAAAACTCAAGCCAATCGCGGCAAGGGTCATAAAAACTACATGTCATCTACAATTATGGAAGAAATTATCAATGTAATGGGTGAACAAGTCCTCAGAGAAATTATTTCTAGAGTTAACAAATCAAAATACTACTCCATCTCTTTGGACTCCACACCCGATGCAGCTCACATTGACCAACTAACCCCTTGTATTGAAGTATATGGTGAAAGATGGCCCTGTGGAACGCTTTGCAACATTCATGGCAAACAAAGGCCATGGCGCTCAAGACATTTTCAGTGCCTTGTTGGAATATTTGAAGAGACATGACCTAGACCTGGGAAATTGCCGCTGTCAAAGTTATGACAATGCATCTGCAATGAGTGGCAAATACAACGGCCTGCATGCCAAAGTGAGAGAGAAGAACAATCTTGCATCCTGGATTCCTTGAACGACACACTCTTTAAATCTGGTTGCTAAAAATACTGTAGAAAGCTGCTCGAGTGCTGTACATTTTTTTGACTTCCTTGAAAAGCTGTTCCTCTTCTTCACAGTTTCAACGCTTCGGCATCAGCTCCTGCCTGAGGCTTTGAAAAATATTGACTCAGCAACAGCTTTGACTCTCAAACGTGTCACAACAACACGTTGTTATCAGGTAAGAGACGTGGCACTACTGGTGTGGTGCACAGGTAGGGTCCCAAGCCAATAAAGTGAATAAACAAAGCCTAGCACTCAACTTTATTTGCTGATTAGTAAAGATTTTATTGCGTAGTCAGTGGTACAAATAGCAGACGTTTCGGTCGAACTCGACCTTCATCAGTATACCGACTGCTAAAGTGGATAGGTTCTAGGGATGGGATTTAAATGCTATTATTCCCCTTGAGCCTGTTGAATTTCCTCCTGTACGCAGTGTCACTTAGAATAGACACCTTCCTGATGAGTAGCGTACTGTGAGGCTAGTAAGTCTCCGTTGAGGAGTGAGTGCTGCTGACCTGGTCTATCGCGGTATCCATCCCTAGGACCTATCCACTTTAGCAGTTGGTATACTGATGAAGGTCGAGTTAGACCGAAACGTCTGCTATTTGTACCACTGACTACGCAATAAAATCTTTACTAATCAGCAAATAAAGTTGAGTGCCAGGTTTTGTTTATTCACAACAACACGTTGGTCCTGCAGAGCTGATGCTACTAAGGCCCTTAAGCTTGACTATCAGCAGAGTAAAGATGTACTCAAACAGATTGCTGATGATTTTGAAGAAAAAAAGCTGTGTACGGTGTGAAGAAGAAGGACTGATAAGACAAATGAATCAGCTTGAAATTAGTATTAACACCACCTTCTGGAATGATATCCTGCAAAGAACAGATGCTACTAGTAAAAATCTACAACACGCAAAACTCTATCCAAACACTTCTGTGGTGTCACTGACCAGCTTAAAAAACTATGTCGCATCAAAGCATGACGCCTTCAAAATTTATGAGAAGCAAAGCCAAGAGCTGTCTAGTTCATCTGAGTATGTTCAGACGATAACTCGACACAGGTGCCGAAACGTGTGTCTCAATCCATTGGATTATGGCCATACGGAAGAAGTACAACTCAGCCCTTCTGAAAAATACAGAACAGAAACTTTCTTGCCTATCATTGATCAGTTTATCGCTTCTCTTGACCAACGTCTTCAAGCATATAAAGATATATTAAGCAAATTTTGCTTTTTAAGGCCGGTTTCACATTAGCCCCCGATCCGGCTCTCTGCCCGGCGTGCCCGCCCCTTGCCTGTAGCGCCGCCTCCTAGCGGACGGCGGCGCCTGCGATCGGCGCACCCTATCTTTAGCATAGGGTGCGCCGATCGTGCGCAGGTCGTGCGCTAGTTGCGCTTTGACCTGCGCTGCGCACTTATGACGGTGCGCCGTGCGCGCCAAAATCCGAAAAGTTGGATTTTGGCGTGCACGGCGCACCGTCAAAAGTGCGCAGCGCAGGTCAAAGCGCAACTAGCGCACGACCTGCGCACGATCGGCGCACCCTATGCTAAAGATAGGGTGCGCCGATCGCAGGCGCCGCTGTCTGCTAGGAGGCGGCGCTACAAGGAAGGGGCGGGCACGCTGGGCAGAGAGCCGGCTCGGGGGCGGAGCTACCCCCGGCCGTGCGCGCGCTGAAAATGCGCTAATGTGAAACCGGCCTTAGCCATCTGAAAGAACTGTCTTCAGACGAGCTTAATGCCACAGCAGAGCAACTCGTCAGGTCTTATTCAGATGACTTGGACATTACATTTATCGATGATCTGTGTCAGTTTGTAACATTTGCCAATTTTTTCACAGACAAGGAGCCAAAAGATATCACACTGAACTTTTCATGTACAAGCTTATCATGGAAAACGGTGTGCAGGACAATTTCCCAAATATTGAGATAGCTCTAAGGATATATCTAATTTTGATGGTAACAAACTGCAGTCGTGAGCACTCCTTCTCAAAACTCAAAATAGTTGAAAACCGATTAAGGACATCCATGAAGCAGGAACGACTTGTAAATTTGGCTATTATGAGCATTGAGTCAGATATACTGCGTGAATTGGACTTTAGTGACATCATTAGTGATTTTGCAGCACAAAAATCAAGGAAAGTGCCTGGATTGCAAAAAATGAATGATTGTACCTGAATTACTCTGCATAAATGATTTTTGTAAATAAACTTGCGTTCGTTTCATTTTGTGTTTTTGCATTACATATTGCAACACCATGAAAAATGGGCCTACCTCCAAAATGGGCCCCGGGCCACCCACCTCTTAAATCCGGCCCTGCCCCTGGGATTAGCAGTTGCAGTACAGGAGACTGCCTAGTAGTGTTACCTGGCAGCAATCCTCAGCCAAGCCTGACTCCGCCATCAGAAGCTCCAGTCAACAATTCAACTCAACTAAAGTATTGGAAAAAAGGTCAGGGCAGTTGTCTACACTTTTCACTGATGTTGCCAGCAATGGCAGCATTTGCATTAACTATACAAGGTTTTTACATTAGATATAATCTGATCTAAGAGGTTAAATCAGGGGTCCTCAAACTACGGCCCTCCAAAGACTTTTATCCGGCCCCTGGCCAGGCCGACTTTGAGCTCATGAACTGCAGTTCAGTGCCGGTGGGCCGTGTAATTGCGGGCGGGACGAGGCGCCGAGGAAAGGCGTTGCGCAGCCCTCCCGCAGCACAGTGCACAGAGACGACGTGATTGTCATCACGCCGCCTGCGCGGTCTGATGATGTCACGCCGCCTGGGCCTGTGCCGGAAGAAGACGGAGACGAGCGGGCGCCTCTTCAGAGCAGCGCGGGGACATAGGTGAGTACTTTTTTTTTTTTTTTTTAATGCCGGGTCCTATTGGGGTCATTGTTCTGCCTAGTGGGGATCTGCGCTACCTATTGGGGATATTTCCCTGCCTAGTGGGGACATTTACCTGCCTATTGTGGACATTTACCTTCCTATTGGGGACCTGTGCTACCTATTGGGGACATTTACCTGCCTATTGGAGACCTGTGCTGCATATTGGGGACCTGTGCTGCCTAATGGGGACCTGTGCTGCCTATTGGGGACATTTATCTGCCTAATGGGGACATCTACCTACCTATTGGGGACCTGTGCTGCCTAATTGGGACATTTACCTGCCTATTGGGGACCTGTGCTGCCTAATGGGGACCTGTGCTGCCTATTGGGGACATTTATCTGCCTAATGGGGACATCTACCTACCTATTGGGGACCTGTGCTGCCTAATTGGGACATTTACCTGCCTATTGGGGACCTGTGCTGCCTAATGGGGACCTGTGCTGCCTATTGGGGACCTGTGCTGCCTATTAGGGACATTTACCTGCCTATTGGGGACATTTATCTGCCTAATGGGGACATCTACCTGCCTATTGGGGACCTGTGCTGCCTAATGGGGACATTTACCTGCCTATTGGGGACCTGTGCTGCCTATTGGGGACATTTACCTGCCTATTGGGGACCTATGCTGCCTATTGGGGACATTTACCTGCCTATTGGAGACGTATGCTGCCTATTGGGTAAATTTACCTGCCTTTTAGGGACCAATGCTGCCTATTGGGGATTCTTGCACCACACCAGTCTGAGCCTGAGGTAAAAGTGGAGTTCCACCAATATGGGCACTGGTGAGGCTGCATTGATAGGCACTGATCAGGCTGCATTGATGGGCACTGATCAGGCTGCATTGATGGGCACTGATCAGGCTGCATTGATGGGCACTGATCAGACTGCATTGATGGGCACTGATCAGTCTGCATTGATGGGCACTGATCAGTCTGCATTGATGGGCACTGATCAGACTGCATTGATGGGCACTGATCAGACTGCATTGATGGGCACTGATCAGGCTGCATTGATGGGCACTGATCAGGCTGCATTGATGGGCGCTGATCAGGCTGCATTGATGGGCACTGATCAGGCTGCATTGATGGGCACTGATCAGGCTGCATTGATGGGCACTGATCAGACTGCATTGATGGGCACTGATCAGGCTGCATTGATGGTCACTGATCAGGCTGCATTGATGGGCACTGACCAGGCTGCATTGATGGGCACTGATCAGGCTGCATTGATGGTCAGTGCAGTCTGTATGTCTCTGTATGGGCAGTTTTATTGCTGGTATATTGTTTTTGTAGCGCTGTATATATGTTGGTATTTTACTAATAGCAATTTTGAATCCCTAGGAAACAATGATATCAAGAAAGAGAAAAAAAAGTGTAGGATATTCGAAGAACCCAAAAAATCGGTAAGTTTGATGATTTAACTTCATTTTTAATATTGTATTTGTTCCTATTTTTGTTTTATTACTTCTAAATAACATATGTGCAGTGTGCACAGGAATTTATTCATAATTTTTTTTAAACTATATTCCGGCCCTCCAACAGTCGGAGGGACCGTAATCTGGCCCCCTGTTTAAAAAGTTTGAGGACCCCTGGGTTAAATGGCCGATCTTGGCGTTATCTTTGATCCCAGCTATTGCAGTGGGGGCATAGTAGTCTATTATGCACTTTAGTGTGAATGTATATCACTCCTGTGCCTAAAAACGGTAAAATGGGATGTTCACGGAATTGCAATACCAGTCACATCCATGAACAAAAAGAGGTGCTGTATCTGAAGATAAAAATTTTCTCTAATTCTTGTAGACTCTTTTTAAATGTTTTACTGTTCTTATTTGTAGAAACAAAACCTCAAGGTAAAAAAAAAAAAAAATAGAAAAAAAAGAATATTAACATAAAAAAAATTACTTTTATGACCACTAGAAGGGTGTAATTACAGAAGCCTCTATGACTTTTATGTGTCTCACCCAGACGATCTCACATTTTACCCAGGATGGGCGTCTTGCTCCCGCAATTTAAATATATTCAATCATAAATGTTTATTTTAAACATAAAAAGCAATTCAACCTCACAAATTGTCCCTTAAGCTAATGAATGAGATTGACCTCAAGACAATTCCCTTAATAAGTGCGTTCATTAATTACACTGGTCATTAACTGATAATAGACTGTCAAGCTGGGGAAGAAAAAGTGACTGCTCTTGGTTAATGTTTCCACCATATAATTACAGGGGGGAATAGAAGCCGAAAGGCAGATATCAACATATTTCACTCATTACATTAGGCGCAATATCACTAAAATACAATCAAGATTGCTGCCGGGGCGTTAGATATCATTGAACTGAACTGACGCCGCCACGACAAGCTTGTAATCTAATTGTCTCATCTCATTTACCTACAGCAGAGATCTATGAATGAAGCCTTCGTCACTCGTACGTACAGATCAAAGTGCCAAAAAATAAGTAGATTCTCTAAAGAAATCTATGGGTTTTCATAAATCTAAAGTGTAGACACTAATTAAGCAGATCATACAAATGTGCTATAGCTCTTCTGAACCCTGCAGAGTTATGAATGCAGCTCCAAAGTACAAATAATAAAGATGAATTCTATGTACGGTATGTTATATAAATATAGTAGCTATATAGATACACGTATACGGCTTCTGCACTCATCCACAAATAAATAGTTGCATGTTCGTGAAGCTGGACCTCTCCTTCTCGTCCTTGGATTTCCTGCGTCTAGGTATAGATGCCACCATTGCTCTGAAATGCTTAAAGGGAATCTGTCGCCCTTTTTTTTGGACTATGAGCTGCCGGCATCGACATCAGAGACTTATCTACAGCATTTTGTAATGCTGTAGATAAGCCCCCAATGTAACCTGAAAGATAAGAAAAAAAAGTTAGATTATACTCACCCCGGCGTCCGGTCTGCTCCGATGGGTGTCACCTTCCTGTCTGGCGCCTCCCATCTTCATACAATGCCGTCCTCTTCTTACCTTCCTGTCACGGCTCCAGGCAGAGCAATGCACCTGCACCGGAGCCACGACAGGAAGGGAAGAAGAGGATGGCATCGTATGAAGATGGGAGGCACCGGACCACAACACCCATCGGTCCGAGACCGGACGGCCCCCGGTGAGTATAATCTAACTCTTTTTTCTTATCTTTCAGGTTACATCGGAGGCTTATCTACAGCATTACAGAATGCTGTAGATAAGCCCCTGATGTCAATTGTTATGATGAGTCACCGAAGGAGGAAAGAAACAAAATACCAGCTAAGTCCAGAAAAACCAGAGAGGTTGGCAGCTATCGGATTGCAGACCCCTGAACCTATCCACAACAACTAGCAGTAGCCGTGGTGGGTTCCTACGGTGCCCTAGACCCCTCGATCACAGCCGGAGAACTATATAGCCTAAAGACAGAAAGGGGAAAAACTAAACTGCCCCAGAGCAGACCCCAAAGCAATAGGCAGCCCCCAACATATAATGACGGTGAAGCAAGATGAAAACACTAACACAGATAGAAAGATAGGTTGAACAAATGATGGGGCCCAAGCTAACTACATAGGACAGGATAGGAAAGCTGCTGTCTGCCATCCGCAAAAACCCTATAAAAATGAGCCAACCGACTGATAGGAAAAAGAGGCCCTGAAGTAGCTAGGCTTCAAAAGACTATATCAGCACTCAGGTATATTCTGAAGACAGAGCAAAAGATCAACAGATCAGAGACAAAAATGGAATTCAGCTCACCCCCGGCCGGGGATGGCAGAACTCCCAAAAAACAAGGCAAAACAAAAACAAACTGAAGAGTACAAAGCAGAGCAGAAAAACTTAGCTTTGAGATGCAGGAATCAGACTGGTCTCCAAGAATCCAGCAGGAAAGTCACCAGTCAGGAAGAAGGGCGTCGGCAGCCTTATATCCAGTCCTCAATTCCAGCCACCCAGTCATCATCTAGCTGCCCAGGTGTCTGATAATCAGCCTCACTACCTTCCTTCACCAGAGGAGGGAGTTCATCAGACCTCAATAGTGAAGGGAAAAATGAACTCACAACAGTCAATGCCGGCAGCTCATAGTCCAAAAAAAGGGTGACAGATTCCCTTTAAGATCATACGCGGGTGAGTTGAACATTATCACTTTCACACATATACAATGGTTAGCATAAATGAGTACAATCCCTTTTGAAAAGTAAAATTATAATCAATATCTCACAGAATAAAAGAACAATTTTAGAAAGAATGTTTTAACCCATAACATGAAAGTAAGGTTAATAATATAACTTTAATTACAAAATGTTTAATTTTACTCAAATTAGTAAATGCAAAAATGAGTACAACCCACATCAAAAAATTTTAATATCCAGTATTTTGTATGACCTCCATGATTTTTAAAGACAGGACCTTCTAGGCATCAGAAGATCAAGCTGGCGATGGTCACCTTCATATCGAGCATAGGAGCATGGCTTCGCTGCAAATTGTAAATTTGGGCCATGGGGAGAAGAGTTGACAATCTCTTCCCCCAATTTGCTCAATGACCCCACCACTGAGCAGAGGGCCTGTGGTGCAACCACTTTCTTTGAAGTATTCAGTACAAATATGAAACAAGTTAGTGTGACACTTTTCTGTCCCTATCAAATTAGGCACTTTCTGACTTCAAAGCAACACAAAGTAATGCCCTAGATTTTGCGGGGCCAAATATCAAATATAAATATTGTTTTTTAGTGCCAGTTGAAAGCTCTATAAATATGGGATACATATTTTCTGGATCATCGGGCAGTACCAAACACAACACATTCCATGCATTTTTGTGCAGCTTGTTCATCAGGCCAGAATTAATATAGGCCAGCTGGATAAAGTTCTATATGCCATTTCTGAAATGCATAGAAAACTAAAATTGTGGTAGGAAATATGACGTTAATATCTTCCACCTGGGACCTCCAGGGGACAGATATTTTTAAGATCGGAGATCTCATGGTTTTTGGTACCCGAGGCCACATCTTATTTAGCTGCCCCCATCTGGGGTCATAGGGGAAGTAGGTGGGAGTGACTGGTACCTTATAAAAACAGGTTCTGGCCTAGAACCCATGTTAAGGACTGGGAGATACAACATGCTGTAAGGACTGTGCAATTTTCTAAGCGAAGTGCTCCCCTTCTCAAGATCTGCACCGTTCTGATGACAACAGGCCTAATTACTTCCTTTTGTTTATCCCTTTTATTTTTTATGTGAATTTATATACTGTATTGTCTTGTTCTCTTTGTAAAATTGTTTGTATATTATTACAAACAATGCCAGATTGTTGGATTAAATATATAACATTTTAATAGCTTTTTCCTCTTGCTCTATAAACCACATCCCTGAAGCCTGGTGAGGCTCAATGTTACCAGCAATGGGGAAACCCAATTGTCTGGTACATATGCTTGGTGTTAGCAGCTAGTTTTTCTTTGATTATTGCGGAGCTTGGTGGTGACTGTACTAAAGTTCATATAGTGGGGACAATCGGTATTTGATACACTGCTGATTTTGCAAGTTTTTCCTCCTACAAAGATTGGAGAGGTCTGTAATTTTTATCATAGGTTCACTTCAACTGTAAGAGAAATGATTTTTACAGAATTCATTTGCATTTTATTGCATGAAATAGGTATTTGATACAATAGAAAACCAGAACTTAATATTTGTTACAGAAACCTTTGTTTGAAATTACAGAGGTCAGATGTTTCCTGTAATTCTTGATCAAGTTTGCACACACTGCAGCAGGGATTTTGGCCCACTCCTCCATACAGATCTTCTCCAGATCTTTCAGGTTTCAGGGCTCTCGCTGGGCAACACTGAGTTTCAGCTCCCTCCAAAGATTTTCTGTTGGGTTCAAGTCTGAAGATCGGCTAGGCCACTGCAGGACCTTGAAATGATTCTTATGGAGCAACTCCTTGGTTGCCCTAGCTGTATGTTTTGGGTCATTGTCATGCTGCAAGACCCAGCCACGACCCATCTTCAATGCTCTTACTGAGGGAAGGAGGTTGTTGGCCAAAATATTGCTATACATGACCCCATCCTCCCTTCAATATGGTGCAGTCATCCTATCTCCTTTGCTGAAAAGCACCCCAAAAGTATGATGTTTCCCTCACCATGCTTCACCGTTGGGACGGTGTTCTTGGGGTTGTACTCGTATATCTTCCTTCATACATGTCGCGTGGAGTCGATACCAAAAAGTCTATTTTGATCTCATCTGAACACATTACCTTCTCCCATGCCTTCTCTGGATCATCTAGATGGTCATTGGTGAACTTCTAACTGGCCTGGACATGTGCTTGTGTGAGCAGAGGAACGTTGCCTGCCCTGCAAGATTTTAATTCACGACAGTGTAGTATGTTACTAACGGTAATGTTTGAGAATGATGTTCCAGCTCTCTTCAGGTCTTTGATCAGGTCCTCCTGTGTAGTTATGGGCTGATTACTGACTTTTCTCAGAATTATCTTTATCCCACGAGGCGAGATTCTGCATGGTACCACAGACCGAAGAAGATTGACAGTCATCTTGTGTTTCTTCCATTTTCTAATAGTTGCACCAACAGTTGTTGCCTTCTCACCAAGCTGCTTGCCTATTATCCTGTAGCCCAACCCAGCCTTTTGCAGGTCTACAATTTTGTCTCTTGTGTCCTTAGACAGCTGTTTGGTCGGCGCTCTGTGGTGCGGTGGTGGCAGCGGGCTGTGCTCCGGTGCAGGGGCGGCGGCTCCGCCGGCATTTCTTCGCAGCCCGGAGGCCTCCGCACTTCCCTTGCTGGCCACCGCCATGTTGCGGTGGCCTCCGGGAGCATGGATGCCGGAAAGATGGCCGCCAGTCCGGGAACGGCACATGCGCGGGATCAGATCTCGTCCCGAGATCTCGGGGGACGGCTGCCACCACCGCGCCGCCCGCTGCCACCACCGCACCGCAGAGCCCCACCCACTGCCACCAGCCACCAGGTTAGTACCGTGTAATGCGACCATAAGACGCACCCCCCACTTTCCCCCAAAATTTTTTGGGAAAAAAGTGCGTCTTATCGTCGGAAAAATACGGTATGTAAAAATCATACAATGTGATTTTCGGGTTTTTATTTTTAGCTTCTGTCTCTCACAGGTGAAGTGTACCTACAATAAAAATTACAGATCTCTCGATTCTTTGTAGGTGGAAAAACTTGCAAAATCGGCAGTGAATCAAATATTTATTTTCCCCACTATATGTACCAAAGTTTTGGAATCTCCCTCGACACTTGCTGGTCAAGGGTTGAATCGGATGTGTATATACTATACCTTCACTGTGAAAGTGTCCAATAACCTGCCTAGTAGCAATAGTACTCTTCTCATCCATCTATTGTCACTCAATTGTCTAATTGGAAGCAGTGGTGAGATACCTTTGTGATCTCCCTGAAATCGACATACTGCAACATCTCTTTTTCCATTCTTCAAGTTCTTTTTGAGACTGGATGCTGGATGGAGAGTGATGACAACTTGTCTCATGAGAAATCCCAATAGGTTTTCAGTTGGGTTCAGATCAGGAGACACTTGGTCACTGAATCACTTTCACCCTGTTCTTCTTCAGAAATGCAACAAATATGTGTTGTGGATCATTATGATGTTGGAAAAGGCTACCAAGGGCACAGAGTGATGGGGTGCATCTTCTATTTCAATATAGAGCAATACGTCTGTGAATTTATGATACCATAAATGAAATGTAGCTCCCTGACACCAGCAGCGCTCATGTACCCCACATAACGATACTGCCACCACCATGTCTCACTGTAGGTGTAGGTAAGGTGGGGGCAACCGATTGGGGGTGGTCCGTTACTTGCCGCAGACAGACTTGAGACAGAGACCGGATCGTGTTCAACAGGTCTTCTTTATTGATCGTCCTTCCACGACCAACAGCACCTCACAGCAACGGCACGTTAATCTCCGCAGCCTTACACAGCAGCTACTCGACAATCACTATAGCCGCACACAGCAGCTGCTTGTCAATCTTCACAGCCACACACAGCAGCTGCTTCACAATCTCCTCAGTCACACACAGCAGCTGCTTCACAATCCCCTCAGTCACACACAGTAGCTACTTGACAATCTCCACGGCCGCACATAGCAGCTGCTCGACAATTCCCTCAGCTACACACAGTAGCTGCTTGACTTCGTACACAGGTCCGGGTACCTTCACTTTCTTTCATTGGCAAATGGACGTCCCTCGGGGCTCTGTCACTGTGGCTGCCCTAGGCCTACCACCACAGCGTTTCACCAGTCCGAGTCCGTTCGGTTTAGTGATACCCTAGGCTGTCTCTGTCTGTGGCCTCCGCTGTCTCTGTCTGTGGCTAATCCTGTCAGGGCCACCCCGTAACTGGCACAACTGTCAGTCCTCTCAGGAACTTCCTTTCTCCTCAGCCGTGCTTCTTGTTTCCTGTGCTCCCTTCGCTGACTGACTTTTCCAGAAGCTTCTCTCCCTTTTTTATGCACTTCTGTTCTGGTAACCCCGCCCACCATGACTCAACGGTTTTCTTAGCCAATGGCTGTTGTTCAGTCCTAACCTCACAGCTCTCCATTGCCCTCTAATGGTCAAAATCCAATACTACAGGCCTCCTTCCTATCTCCAGCTGTTTCCCCTCTTTTACCACAAGTCTACACTACACCTCTACCCTTCTTCTACAGACAGGTCCGTACATCAGTCCACCTTCCCTACATAGGCACCATGCATTTTTCTAAATGCACGGTGCCTACAATTAAATATTATGAAAAATGGAAGAATTGTGGCCAGAATGCCATACATTCCACCTGGTAACATGGCATTCTTGCTTTGCGATTCATTTTTTACATCTGTCTAAAATTTTAATAGATAGATAAAATTACTTTATTATAGAATCTCAATTAAGCAAAGAAAATCAGGACATTTTTGCTTTGCATATTTTATATATAAATAAATATATTTATATATTTGTACTATATTATACTACCTCTCATTTTTTTTAACTGCATAGTACTAATGTGTCTCTATGACAGCTGGATATGTTTGCATGTCTACAGATCATTATTCCAGTTCATAATAGATTTGCGATGTGAGAATCAATCTTGAGTGAGCGGCGAGGCCTCTAGTTTTAAAATAATAGTCTGTATTTTTTTTCCACAGCAAACCTTGTTAACCAAGAGCCAAATTCCTAATCACCTGAATTTGCATAGCAGCCTCCTGTGTAACCCTGAGTGTGCATCAACATCAATAAAGACTCTGTTTCGGGCCAAATTCATCACTGGAGATTGAAAATGCATCACACGGCCCAGTAAAATTGCCTTCACTTTTCATCTTCAGAGAGAATGCATAATTGTGTACACCCCCTCCTATTAACACCTAGAGTCGTGAAGAAATAAATATACAGCCACATAAGGATATACCTCATTGCGCCTGTGTCTAAAACCCAATGACCTCAATGTTTTCATCTTAAAAAAGTAAGTGGTGACCCTAACTTTTTTTTTTAAAAAAGTTCCACTACTAAAAGAATCTTTTTTTTTTGAGACTCATAAGGCTTGTTTTTTTTTACAGTTACGGAATTTTATTTTTTACATTTGATTTTCCCAAATTTGCAATAGTGCAATTTTAGAATGGGTTACTCATTATTGTATATTTTGGTACTGATTTGAATGGGCTTATGTTGGAACGGGATTTTTCGTTTGTTAGGGCCCATTCAGATGCCCTTTTTTTGCATATGAGTGCTATCCATATTATTCACGGACAGCACTCGTACATATGATAGTAAATGGGGTCATTCACAGGTCCACAATTTTTTGAGGAGACATGACCAATTTTGATCCGAATGTCAGATCAAAATCGCTAATGCAAAACTATGAGTGCGTGAACGAAATTGGAAAGCACTCAGATGAGTGGCATGTGAAAAGAATCTCAGCACGCTGGAAGTGCATCCAATGATTGGATCACACACACCCATAAAAGTGTGTGCGTGTGAAACCACTCACTGCACTCTGATGTCATTACAGTACTGTCCGATCTACGTGCACAGAGAATGGAGAATATAGAGAAATTAAGTTCTCCATCTTCTGCAGACCGGTGATACGATTCTCGCATGCGAGAAAATCACAGCACAGTAAGATTAATGTCGGCTCAAGCTCTTGACAGAGTTTAATCAGAGTGACATTAGCATAATTGACCCTCTCCTCTCACATGTTAGAATCTACGTCAGTGTGATCGTACCCTAACGGGTCGGAATAAAATATTTTTTGCATGCAACAAAACATACCCACACTAATGGTAAAATTGTACTAAAAATTGGATTTAACATACTGATGAAAAATGATCCGTTTTTGTCTGCAACATCTGAATGGGGACTTAGATACAGGTGGGATTCAGATGTTACAAATACAAAATTGGGTTATTATATCAAACCTTAGGGTAAATATAGCTGGATAACTATCATTAGGACTTATTTGCTTGGTTCTTGTAGGTAGACTAAAGGAATTTGAGTACTTTTGAGGTCCAAGAACAGAGCTTTCTGGAGCGGCTGAGGCCTGGTGTTATTAGTATGGGAGGGGGGCAATATCCATGGCATCCATATCAGACAACAGCTGTGTGCTTTGCCTTTGTTGATTACTTAAAATAGGGGGACCCCACATAACTTTTTTGGGGGTCCCCCCTTTTTACTAACCAGTAAAGGCTATTCAGGTGTGAGGAGAACCAGGGCCATAATCGTGGCTGACATAGATTGCTTAAACATGTCCTGGTCTCCACACCACATACATACAATGTCCCCTTTGCAGCGTACCTTTTGTAACGCCTTCTATACCATCAGGGTCCCATCTGGTCTGCTGTGGGTTTACTCCTATTGATTTCACACATAGGGTGACAGAGTCCAGTTTCAACTCGTAATAGACAACTTTACTTGTATTCTTTCGCAGTGTGTACAGTTCAGTTACAGCAACTTCACAGGGAACATCACAGTACACATCCTTGTCTATTCCTGTGCTTTTACCTACTTCTAGAATGCTCGCGGGTAGTACCCTTTCGTCTAGTACCGCAGCGTTCCTTTGACTGTCCAGCTTTACTACCTTCAGGAGTTCCCCTGTCTGTTTCACCCCAGACATAAGGGCATCTGGTAAGCAGCCACATCTTGGTGCTGCCCTGCATTCCACTGTTGCTGAATTCTTCAGTTCCCAAGCCCTGGACGACTGAGCTCCTATTTTGTAAATGTTGCGGGGTCACTATGTTGCTTCGGGCTCCAGAGCCCTACAGGACTGTCTGGGCTCCCTGGCCCTGCTAACTCCCAATCAAGAAATACTCCTGGCTTACCTATAGTAGGCTCCTCCTAAGTTAACCATTTATTATACTAGATTTGTATTCCTACTATGCCCCCCTCTAGTGACTAATCCTATAACTGCATTTCCCTTTGTACACAGCATGCACATATACATACATAGCAGCCATACAATACACAAACAGCACAATCCCAACATGAGAAAGAGGGAACCTGGCACACCGCTTACACAGACAGATGTGGACTGACATTAATAGCCTGTGAAGCTTCATTGATATTGGCCTCTTCAAAGAATAATAACAGCAGATCTGAATCCTTTCTCTGTCCTCTCTAGTGCTAGCTATCTCTTCCAGATTTGCATTGTCTGCAAATTTGATTAGTTTACCTTCAGTTCCATTATCTAGATTATTTATAAAAATTTTGAACAACACTGGGGCCAGGACAGGGCTTTGTGGTACCCCACTTCAAACACTCTTCCAATTGGATGTGTAACCATTTATTGCCACTCTTTGAATATGATCACTGAGCCAGCTATGAATCCACCTCACCATAGCCTTGTCAATCCCATACTTGGTTATTTTTTCAATAAGGAGAGTATGAGATACTTTATCAAATGCTTTGCTGAAGTCAAGATCTACTATATCTACCGCATTTCCTTGATCCACCCAGTCTGTGATTCCATCATAGGAAAAAATTAGTCTGGCCATGACTTGTTTGCTACAAACCCATGCTGGCTCTGGTTATAATTACTGTATTCTTATCCAAGCACTTACATACATGTTGTTTAAAAATTTAAACTAATAGCAAAGCCACAAAAGAGGACTAAAAATTCTTCAAAAATTCAAAAATACAGCAGAGAAAAGTGCAGCATCGCTTGCCTGCACTACAGAATGCAGCCAGCCCATATAGCAAAGATGTTGCAAAACACAGGTGCAAAAAACTGAAGACAGCCACTCACCACATACCCATTCATAGAGGGGGTGACTGCTTAGTATACACTTGCACAATAGAGACCTGTATAGGACGCTGTTCACATGCAGGTAGTGCATAGTGTCTGGTTCTCAACCTATTAGTCATGCCCCTACTATTCGATTAGGCGGGCTGGCCAGCACTCTCCAAATGCATCCCATGTGAACACCCCTGTATACAAGACCCAAAGTGTTGGGCTTGGCTGCACCCTAAAAAATAAAGTGCACAAAATACATATAAATATATGAGGTATTGGTCGATATTTTGGCCAAGATATGCCAGCTCGCAACCCAACGTCAAGTGTCCCCACGCTTCTGACTCATATTACTAAACTAACAGCAAAGCCACAAAAGAGGACTAAAAATCCTCCAAAAATTCAAAAATACAGCAGAAAAAAAGGGTAGCACCACTTACCTGCCCAGGTCTTTGAACAAATGCACTACAGGATGGAGCCAGCCTGTCACGAACTCTGGGTGTACCTGCTGCAAGGCGGGCGGCTCACGGCGGAGAACTCACCAGGCAGCAAGCAGGACCTGAACTACGTGACTGAGGGGGAGTGGCCGAGGGCGGAGACAGACGTCGAAGTGCAGGGGATTCGGACTGCGTCGGAGAGAATTCAAATGTGCCGAGGTCAAAAACGGGAGGGCAGTGAGGTACTGGGGGTGAGACAGAAGGATAGTCAGTTGAAAGCCGAAGGTCAGGGAGCCGAACCGAGCAATGAAGTACCAAAAGAGACGCAAGGTAGTGAAGTCAGAACAGACAGGCCAGAAGGTCAGAACTGTGGAAATCAAACAACGAAAGACAGCAAGCAGAGAAGCCGAGAAAGTAAACAATCCATGTCATACACGAAAGCAGTCAAACAAACTCAGTATGCACACGCACACCAGAGGGTCAGACACACAGCCAGAACGAAAGTATAAAGGTCCTGTCACACATAGCGTCGCTACAACGATCCCAACAACGATGCGACATGGCAGGGATCGTTGGCGCATCGCTGTGTGATCGCTATTGAGATGTCAAACAGTCCGATCTACCCAACGACGGAGCAACGATCTGGTGTGCCATAGCGACCTTTGTAGCGATGTCGGTGGTCATTGGGACCCTGTCACATTGCATGTTCCCTTGATGATTCACAGCTCGATGAGGGATGTATCGTGTGACGCTGTATTTACACAGGCGGGGATTGGGTTCCCTTTTTCACACCCTCTCAGCTCTGATTGGTGGTCGCTACTGCGTCCTGATTGGCAGCCTACCATAAACAGGCTATAGAAGCTGAATTCAGATGGAAAAGCAGATGAGACAATGTGGAGTCGCAGCCGTTGAATGCAAACAGGATCTGAACTGGACACACCCAGGACAGGACCAAAGAACTGAAGCGCTATTATGTTACCTTCTTTTAACAGAAAAGCCCGCCAATCAGGACGCTGTAGTGACCACAAATCGGAGCAGAGGGAGGCGTGGAAACGGGAACGCAAATCCACCCCTTTGTCTTGCTTGTGAGTCGCTAATGAGGTCGTTGGGCTAGGTGTCAAACGTGACGATGCATGCTACGCTGCGGGACATGAGCGACCAAAAAAAGTCCAGACCTTTCGGGCACGATCAGCAATACCCGGCAGGGGGGCCGGTCGCTGGTCATTGTCAAACTGAGCGATCTCGCTGGTGAAATCGCTATTACGTCACAATACTTGTGACTCAGCAGCGATCTCGCTAGCGATCTCGCTTAGTGTGACGGGGCCTGACAGAAAATCTTGATTCAGAGTGGGTATAAATATCCCTCCCAGATCCAAAAGGAGGCCACATATTAACCGAGAGGGTAGGGCATGAACCCTGTCCAAACCATGAGAGCACCCCCTTCTTAACGGGGGCCACCGGTCCCCCCAGGCCTCTCTGGATATCTGGCATGAAAGGCCCGCACCAGTTGATCGGCGTGCACCGAACTGGCCGGAACCCATGAGCGATCCTCAACAGAATACCCTTTCCAGTGTATCAGATACTGGAGCTTCCGGTGCACCCACCGAGAGTCAATGATGTGCCCCACCTTGTACTCCAGTTGCCCCTCTACCAATACTGGCAGTGCATTGGACAAGGAATCCTCCCTAACCGTCCCCACTGGCTTTAACAGGGACCTGTGGAAGACATCAGAAATTTTAAAGGAGGTGGGCAACTGTATTCTGTATGCCACCGGATTGACAACCTCCACAATTTTGTAAGGACCAATAAACTTGGGGCCCAGCTTCATAGAGGGTATCTTAATCTTGATATTGCGGGTGGATAGCCACACTTTCCCCAACACTGCAAACCCCGGACCTGACCCCCTCCTCCTATCTGCAAACCGTTTGTACCTTTTCTGGGCTTTAGAGATGTTCCTCTGAACCTACCTCCAAAGAACTCTCAAATGTTGTAACGCGCTTTTGGCTCTAAGGCAACCTGAATCCATGCAGGAAAACTCACCAAAATGTAGGTTAAACCCATAGTTGATCTGAAAGGGAGATTTCCCATAGACTGACTCACACGACCGTTGAACGCAAATTCTGCCATGGGCAATACCTCACACCAGTCCTCCTGTATGGAAGAGGCCAGTCATCTCAGAATTTGCTCCAAAGATTGGTTCATGCATTCAGTCTGTCCATTAGACTCCATGTGATAGGCAGAGGAAAAGGACAACGTAATCCCCAGCTTCTTACTGAAAGGCCTCCAAAACCTGGCCACAAACTGCACACCTCTGTCTGACACTACATTTACAGGCACTCCATGCAACCAAACTACATGCTGCATAAATAAGCGGGCCAAGGTTTCGCAGATGGCAATGCGGGCAGTTGTACAGAGTGGGCTTGTTTGGAGAACCTATTCACCACCACCCATACCATTGAGTTGCCCCTGGAAGGAGGAAGATTCTTGATAAAGTCCATGGGCAAATGTGTCCATGGTCTATCCAGAATTGGCAAAGGCACCAATTCCCCAGCCGGCCGGGCATGAGAACTTTTAGAATGGGCGCACACCCCACATGCAGTCATAAAGTTTTTATATCTGAAACCATAGAGGGCCACCAGAAACCCCTCGCGACTGCCCCCCACGTAGCTGCAACCCCAGGATGACCACTTAACACAGAATCGTGAAACTCCTGCAGGAGTCTGAGACGGAAACGTTCTGGTACAAACAATTTACCTGGAAGTTTATTACTAGGAGCCCACGTTTGGGCCTCCAAAATCTCCCTCTGTAAATCAGATGAGATTTCAGCCACCACTACGCCTGGCTGAAGAATGGAGGAGGGGTGTTCTGGAGGGGAAACAGAATCAAAGCTTTGGGATAAAGCATCAGCTTTAGTATTCTTAGATCCTGGGCGGAATGTGATAGTAAAATGAAAACGAGAAAAAAAAAAAGCACCCACCGAGCCTGTCTGGGGGTCAGTATCTTGGCAGACTTGATATAGGCCAAATTCTTATGATCAGTGGTAACTGTGATGGGATGGATGGCCCCCTCCAGGAAATGCCTCCATTCTTCAAAGGCCAACTTAACCGCCAACAATTCCCTATTGCCGACATCATAATTTCTCTCGGCAGAAGATAACTTTTAAGAAAAGAAGGCGCACGGCTTAAGATTAGTAAGGGTGGAAGGAATCGGAAACAAAACTGCCCCCACCTCAGAAACATCCACCTCCATGATAAAAGGTCTTGAAGGATCAAGTTGTACCAACACAGGAGCTGAAGTAAAACATTTTTTCAACATCAGAAAATAATTTTTCGCAGCCACGGACCAATTTTTCACATCAGCCCCCTTGAGAGTGAGGTCCGTCAAAGGCTTTACCACCTGTGAAAAACCCTTAATGAACTTCCTATAGAAGATAGCAAAGCCCAAATATCGCTGCAACCCCTTTAAGTCATGAGGCTGCACCAAGTCCAAAATGGCCTGGTCCTTCTTAGGATCCATGTGGAATCCCTCCCCTGACACAATTAAACCCAGAAAGGAGAGTTCTGCATTAACTGGGAGCACTCACTTACTTGATCCGAGAGGGCCCATACTGGATCTATAACAGCGAGCATACCACCACCCTACCAGATGGGAAGAGACTGTGCAGTCAGTTATATTGTCACAAACCCCAGATATACCTGCTGCAAGGCGGGCGGCTTGCCGCAGTAAGGGAGACACGAGCAGAGCGGCGGAGAACTCACCAGGCAGCGAGCAGGACCTGAACTACGTGACTGAGGGGGAGTGGCCGAGGGCAGAGACAGGTCAAAACCGGGAGGTCAATGAGGTGCCGGGGTGAGATGGAAGGATACGCAGGTGCAAGCCGAAGGTCAGGGAGCCGAACCGAGCATTAAAGTACCGAAAGAGACGTGAGGTAGTGAAGTCAGAACAGACAGGCCAGAAGGTCAGAACCGAGGAAATCAAACAACGAGAGACACCAAGTAGAGAAGCTGAGAGAGTAAACAATCCAGGTCATACACAGAAAGCAGTCAAACAAACTCAGTATGCACGCGCACACCAGGGGGTCAGACACACAGCCAGAGCGAAAGTATAACTGACAGAACTGACAGAGAGTCCTGGTTCAGAGTGGGCATAAATATCCTTCCCAGATCCAAAAGGAGGCCACATACAATTAACCCTGAGAGGGCAGGGCATGAACCCTGTCCAAACCATGACCCAGCCCATATAGCAAAGATGTTGCAAAACACAGGTGCAAAATACTAAACAGACAGCCACTCACCACCTACCCATTGTTTAATAATTTGTTGAAAGATCTTTTCTGGTATAGAAGTAAGGCTCACTGGCCCGTAATTTCCTGGCTCCGTCTTTCTTTCCTTTTTTGCAGACAGAGACATTTTCCCTTCTCCAAACTTCTGGGACTTCTCCTGTTCGCCAGGATTTTTCAAAGATTCTAGCTAGTGGTTCTGCAATTTCCTTTTGCTAACTCTTCCAGTACCCTAGGATATAATTTATCTGGACGAAGAGATTTAAATTCATTTAAATTAGCTAAGTCTTTGATTATTCAAGATACTCTCCAAGCGTGTGACAACAGAGCTTATTTATTAAGGAACAAGCAAACAGGAGCAATATATAAGCTTAATAGATCAGGAATAAATCATTTGTGTGCCTCTATCTGTGCAGCATCTACAGCATGCTGCTTCTCTCATACACAGACACAAGAAAAACAGGAAATACAGTCACATGCTCTCCCTGTGTGAGCCTCTGGGAGTTTTTTTTTGTTCTAACTTTATGAACACTTACAAATCTAGCAACTAAACACTCAAAGACAGGAATGGAGTTGTTGCACCAAATATATTCCAACAGTCTTCTCTCACCATCTCTCTATTTATGGATAGAGTGGATTATTTTATTCCTTTGAAACCACTGAGAAAATCAGGTGATGCTACAATTACTTTCTTAGAAAACTCAGATACAAAATAGGAATTTAAAAGGTGAGTGTGCCAATAATTTTGTCCAGCCCATTTTTGAAATTTTGTGTGAAATTATATCCAACATGCCTTTTTTTCAGTTTTTTTTAGTGTTTTTCCGATACATACAAAAGGAAATAAATGTATGTATAACAAAACATGTGTAATTACAATGATTTTCTGGGAGAGATACTTCATTTTCTGGAACAACTTCAAAGTTGCCACCACTTTCAGCCATGACTGTACTACAATAGTTCAGTGCATAGGAAAAATGATGGGTTTGAAGGCCCACTGCTTTGATGACAAACCCATCACAGGGTCAAAATATGACACCACCTGGTTCACTCACCATAAATGCAGCTATTACGGATTGACAGAAGCTTTTAAAGAGGACCTGTTACCAGGACAAAAGTGTCCAGTTTTTGCTCTTATTTTATTCCCAGTACTCCTTCGAGTTTCCAATTTTTTTTTTTATTCAAAAGGTTTCAGAGATATAGGCCTTTTTTAGTGCTAATTTTTACAGTCTTTCCTTGGGGGCGTGCCTCACAGGATTCTCGGGGGTGTCTTTGCCATGTGAGCCTCACACACTTGGTAAAGACCTTACAAATTGGAACTAAATTATAAAACCCATATCTCTGGAACCATAAGATGAGTTTAAAAGAAAAAAAGGCATTCTCAGGGGGTGTAATGGGAATAAAATAGCAGCAAAAACTGGAAACTTTAACTTGGTGACAGGTCTTCTTTAAGGGGATAACAGCAGCAGATATGAGATAGATAGATAGATAGATAGATAGATAGATAGATAGATAGATAGATAGATGCATTGCTTGTTATAACATTTTCTGTTGGGTTCTTTGCAGCCAGGGCTGTCACAGTGCGGTGAGGAGCCGCTGCACACATGACATGTACAAACTGTTGCCTTTAGGATGCTTGTCTGATTTTCTACAGTGTGAAGGTTGAGTTGAGTCATTTTGCACCCAATTACTTTGCAGTAAATTTGTCGGATGATTCCTGTCGCGCAGTATTGATCCGACATGTCACCTTGAACTTCTTTATTGACACATCAAAGGCAGCGCTGCACAATTTACCACTTCCCAATTATGGCATTTATATGATGTCACGGGCCCGGCTGTCATGTTTAGATGAGAGCTATTTTCCCCCTCTCACCAATCACTTAAGGAGCATTTGCCATTATTTTCTGACCTTTTCCCAGTCAAGGGGGGGTTCATAAAATACATTATTAGCAAACGTGTCAGTTTTCATTCTGTCTCTTTGTTTCTTTTTCTTATGTGAAATATTATGTTTTGCAATGCAATCCAAGCTTCCAGCATCCAAGGTTTATAGTTAAAGGATATGTGGCGCCCCTGAGGCTCAGCCGCCACAGAGGTACTGCACCTCCTCCTGAGGTGTGGTGTCCCACCATCCAGGTAAGTTGGAGGCTCCTGACCACGCTCCAACACTCGCACCCCACACAACACAGTAGTTCAGCAAAGCCACATTGCGGCTCCTTGCTTAGAGAGTAGCAGAGCACCTTTGGTGGTTCCCTGCTTGGAACACGAAACATGCTGGGAGGCGGGTGGAGTTGAGAATACATAAAAGAGCGGGAAGGTTTAGGATTACAGGTCAGTTTGGGAGAAGAAGCCACTCAGAGAGGAGTGAGGAAAGAAGATCCCTGAGAGAGGGATAGAGGAAGGAGGTGCTGCAGCAGACCTCAGTGACCTGGGTCTGCTGGCACGGGAAAGGAAAGAAGGAGAAAGACATTGAACTGAAACCTGATCTTCCATAAGAGAGAGAGATTAGTACGGAATGAAGGAGTAAAAGGGAACAGAGGACGTGGGTTAGGAGAGAACCCTGCCTAGAAGTTCTAAGCGCAAGGCCGGGGCCCGGTCCCCGAGGTTGTATGGATGCTAATGGTCCTGCAGCAGACACCGGTGGAGTAGTGGGCTCTAAATGCACTACTCCCATCTAAGACTTGGGGGCACAACAGCATCTTGGATAGTGAGCCGGGCCTCAGGAGTAGGGAGTCCCCAAAGCAGGCTACAGCTGTCTGCCGTACAAGTAGAGTTCTTGGGAACATCTGTCAGGAGGAACTCCAGTGTAACTCAGTACTAGGAGATTTTCACACTTAAAGGCGCTATAAGAGGAGACGTTCAGAAAGGTACATGTTGGCGGAGCGTTGGAAGGGAGCACTCCATCGGACCGGGAGGTTGGTTGAGCCTCTGACCCAGAGGGCACAGCACGGAGGCGGGCACCTGTGTGTACTACAGACTGTGAGTAAAGCTTTGGAACTACATGCCCTGGTGTCCTCCTTTGATCCTTGCACCAACACACCCATCACTGCTACCTTTGGGTCCCAGCTTCTACACCGTTTGTGCCTCTCTAACTCCACATCTACACTGCCCTGGGGCTACAGCTCCACCTGTGGGGAGCTTCACCATCTTGGCTGCAGCACACCACCAGCCCCAGAGGATCTGCAAGCAGCATCGGCTTAACATCTCACTTGCCGAACACCACAGGTGGCGTCACGAATTATTCACATTCCACCATTCAATCTCCCCTATTAATTGGGCGCCCAGGGCCACGGACCGGGTCATCACTGCTGTGACAATCCCCTCTGAGAGACCGGCCCAGTACCGAGTACCCCACAGCCCTGGGAGGGCGACCCAGATATGCATACTTTTGCAAAGAAAAAAATTATAATTTTGCTCAAATAGAATTTCGAATAAGAATTAAAGTAACTTTTTGATTAAATGTCTCCTCCCGTTTTGTGTATACAGCTCCTGTGCTGAGCTATGATTACAGACAACAAACAAACGCTGATTACAGTGTGATCCTGTGGTCAGGTGTCACTTCTAACGGTAAAGGCCCCGTCACACACAGCAAGATCGCTAGCGAGATCACTGATTTTGTGACGCCACAGCGATCTCGCCAGTGATATCGCTGTGTGTGGCACGCATCAGCAACTGGCCCTCGTGCCGAGTATCGCTGATCGTGCAGGAACGTCCTGGGCCATTTTTTGATCGTTGGTCTCCTGCTGGCCAGCGCGCATCGCTGCGTGTGACAGCGAGAGACCAACGATCAGCGACGCTGGGAGCTGGTTCCAACGTAAACAGCAGGTATCTAAGAGCTGCGCGGCTCTTAGTTACCCGCTGTTTACCTTGGATAGCAGCTTGCTCGCTGTTCCTGATCGCTGGTGAGTCTGTCTATGTGACAGGTCAACAGCGATCAGCTAACTGTGTCCCAACGATCCCATCCACGTCGGATCGTTGGTGGGATCGTTGGGACATTGATGCATGTAACGGGGCCCTAAGTTAGCCAGACAAGAGAAACAATGTCACATAGGTTTGTATAAGAGCTGAATACACAAACTGGTAGGAGATCTTTGATTGAGGCTATTTGCAAAGTACCAAATTCTGGCAAATTTAGGCATGTCTCAAGTTTACATAAATTCCACTGAAAACTGTGCGTTCCCATATGGTTCGACTTTTCCAGGCTTGGACCGGAGAACACGGTGATGGTGGCATAATTATAAGGGATGTAGAGGATGCTATTGCCACTGGACCCCAGTATATATACACTGTCTATACCTACGAAAAACAAAATAAAGACATTAAAAATAAATTAAAATTAAAAATAAATATCTCTATTTTTTATCATAAATATTGGACAAAAATGTCAAAGTTTTAGAGACTGCTATGAATTAAGTGTTGTCCACCATGTTTGGAGGTTGTCTATAGGCACCAGTCTCCATCTACGCAGTGAGGGCAATCTAGGTATATGTTGCTCCATTTTATTATACTGGTGAATGAAATGTATCATATACATGTACATATGTCAGACATGGTCTAGCTGCCCACTGAACAGACCCCTCTGTAGATCCTCCACGCGTCAGCCGTAAAACTGCATATCATTCCCTGTGACACTTGCTAATGGTCTGCTTTTGGAAGAAATGCAATTCAATATGCTTTTTTTTTCCTGCAAGCCCCATCTGCATGACCCAGCCAGGATCAACTAAGAGGTCTACAGAAAACAATGGTGTCAACAGCACATACAATTATACAAGCATGTTATTCAGGCACTGACTTGTGAAATTATTTCATGAAGACGCCCATCAGTCAAATGTTCCTATCCCAATATGCAAAGACACAACATGTACAAGGTTAAATCTTTGTCTAGTTAAACACGGCATAGCGAAAGGAAAGGAATTTCTGCCCCTATCCGGTCTTGCAAAGGTGAAATGGAGACGCGTTTGACCTCAGCGCTTCAATTGCAATGTATAAGTTAAATTAGTCTGAAGTCGTCTTGTGTCTTCAGCGTGAAGGTGCGCGCGGCAAGTGCTTGTCCTAAATCTGTCACTCCAAGGTCAATGGTAAGTATTCACAAAGTCAAGAACAATTCACGTTTTGTGCAATAGCAGTTTACTTCACTTCTACCTGTAAATATATCTTTCCCTCTTTCACTCGGTGACAGGGCTTGTCCCTCAGAAGAAAACAAAGAGCGTCTCCGACCTACGTGATAAATTACACTCTTCTGCGGAGAGAACATTTTGGGCCCAAAGAGCTAAAATACAATGTAATAAACTTAAAGAAGTATTCCCATAATCAGAAGACCACACTGATGGGAGTTCTCATAGGTTTTCCATTGTTTAAACAGAAAGATGACTTGACCATGACTAGAAAACAACGTCTTTAAAACATTAGTGTGTTCCCACCAATGGGCTATAGAAAGTACCAATGTTAAGCCAGGCTTAAAAGGTCAGTCTTCTGTTAGATCTAATTTGGTGAGCTGGAGTTGCTAAGCGGTAGGTCTGGGCGAACAGCTCAGACCAGAGGCGTCGATGCAGTGAAATAAGGCAGAGCTAGATAAACCGGAAAGCACATGGAACAGCAGGCCTAGATTGGTAAATCAGCACCCAGAGCGGTATTGAACAGTGGAGCTGGATATGCTGAATGGCATGTAAACAACATGGAACAGTGGAGCTGGATGGCATGTAAACAAAGTGGAACAGTGGAGCTGGATGGCATGTAAACAATGTGGAACAGTGGAGCTGGATATGCTGGATGGCATGTAAACGATACGGAACAGTGGAGCTGGATGGCATGTAAACAACGTGGAACAGTGGAGCTGGATGGCGTATAAACAATACGGAACAGTGGAGCTGGATGGCATATAAACAACATGGAACAGTGGAGCTGGATGGCAAGTAAACAATGTGGAACAGTGGAGCTGGATGGCATGTAAACAACGTGCAACAGTGGAGCTGGATGGCATGTAAACAACGTGGAATAGTGGAGCTGGATGGCGTGTAAACAACGTGGAACAGTGTTGCTGGATGGCATGTAAACAACTTGGAATAGTGGAGCTGGATGGCGTGTAAACAATATGGAACAGTGGAGCTGGATGGCATGTAAACAACGTGGAACAGTGTAGCTGGATGGCGTGTAAACAATATGGAACAGTGGAGCTGGATGGCATGTAAACAACGTGGAACAGTGGAGCTGGATGGCAAGTAAACAATGTGGAACAGTAGAGTTGGATGGCGTGTAAACAATACGGAACATTGGAGCTGGATGGCATGTAAACAACGTGGAACAGTGGAGCTGGATGGCATATAACCAACGTGGAACAGTGGAGCTGGATATGCTAGATGGCATATAAACAACGTGGAACAGTGGAGCTGGATATGCTGTATGGAATATAAGCAACATGGAACAGTGGAGCTGGATATGCTGGATGGCATGTAAGCAACATGGAAAAGTGGAGCTAGATATGCAGTTAGGTAGCTTGATATAACTGAGCTGAGTGTATGGATACAACGGAGCTGATTATGCAGACAGGTAGCTTGATGCTGCAGGGATGAGTGTGCAGAAGAACATTAGAACAGCAGAGTCAAGTGTGGAGACAGGATAATGCAGAGAAGAATATGTCAATATACTGTAGGTATTGGAGCCATGACAAATGCATAACATATTTTCCATACTACGATAAATGATGCATAATAGTTATGAGGTGCAGTTACAGATTTTGCTTTGGGACGCTTAAAGGGAATCTGTCACCTATTTTTTCATCTATAAGATGCGGCCACCGCCGTTAGGGGCTAATCTACAGCACTACAGAATGGTGTAGATAAGCCCCCGATGTAACCTGAAAGAGAAGAAAAACAAGTTAGATTATCCTCACCCAGGGGCGGTCTGGTGCTGTCCGGGTCCGATGGGTGTCACAGCTCCGGGTCCGGTGCCTCCCATCTTCATGCGATGACGTCCTCTTCCTTGCTTCCCATCACGGCTCCGGCGCAGGCGTACTTTATCTGCCCTGTTGAGGGCAGAGCAGAGTACTGCATTGATCAGACGCCGATAAAGGTCATAGAGGTCCGGCGCCTGCACACTGCAGTACTTTGCTCTGCCCTCAACAGGGCAGATAAAGTACGCCTGTACAGGAGCCGTGACGGGAAGCAAGGAAGAGGATGTCATCGCATGAGGATGGGAGGCACCGGATCCAGAGCGGCGACACCCATCGGACTCGGACCGCCCCTCGGGTGAGTATAATCTGTCTTGTTTATCTTCTCTTTCAGGTTACATCGGGGGCTTATCTACAGCATTATAGAATACTGTAGATAAGCCCCTAACGGCGGTGGCCGCATCTTATAGACGAAAAAATAGGTGACAGATTCCCTTTAGGCTGTGTGCCCAGGTTGTGTTTTTTTAAGCGTTTTTGAAGGGTTTGTGCTGGATCAGACGCTTCAGAAACACTTAAAATAAACATCCCATTCATTTTAATGCATTTTTGCATTTTTGTTCCAATTGATGCGCTTTTTTCCGCATAGGAAATGCTTAGCGGCTAAAAATGCAGCATGCTCATTATTTTCCGCTTCACTCCGCGTTTTTAGCTGTTTCCTATGAGTCCAGAAGACGCGCGGAAAAAAACGAATCAAAAACACGCGGCTTTTATGCAAAAAACGCACGGAAAAAAAACGCACGTTTTCTGGGAAGAAGTCTGGTTTTCTATCAGTTTTAAAATGCTAACATGGGCACATAGCCTTAAGCTTCAACTTACACTTCTCGTCTTCACTTCAAGATTCCCGATGACATAAATGGGGGGTCCTATCCCTAAGATCTCCTCTTTCAACACTGAGATCTTATTGTAAGTGCTCATCTAGAACTCATACACCTTCTGCAACCTCGACAAAGCATATACTTGGCTCCATAACTAGAAATCTACACAATAACAGCAATAAACTTGGCACTCAGATTTTTGCAAGCGTGAAGTAAATATATTGGCAATTCCCATAATGTATCATTTCGGTCTCATCACACCCTCATCATAACTGTGCGGAAACATTAAAAAACAACTGTGAGTAAAATCAAAATCGAACAGAAAAAATAAACAGACGTCATCTGAAAATAAATTTTACCATACAACATGGGATATAACGATAATACATCCGTGTGATGAAGGTTATCTGTCCGTATTCTAAGGAACTGTAATCCTACAGAGCAAAAATTAAAATTTTTATAAGATCAAGCAGATCAAAAAGTATATGGGAGGATCAGATGTGAGGTTCCAAAAGAATAACCCAAAATGGAAACAGATGAAGACTTCAGTCTAAGTGAGGATTGGCATTAGGTTAGGATCCTGGAAAACAAGAAATGCCATAACGTGGCTTCCAGGTACACATAAATTTGCCATTTCATGCGCTAAGCTTTCTCAATTTTTCATATTTCTAATGCAGTGATGCAATTCATTTTTCATATTTCATGTTTGCATGCTATGGCGCTATAGTGTGCTTTCTTTTTTGTTTGAGTGTATATGAGTTGGTGACTCTAACTTAAGCACCTGTTCACACTTAGTTTATGCATGAATGTGATGGTCAGTTTTTTGAAATTTGTATTCAATAACCTTCTGACTGAGCACTCCACCTTTTAGCCGCAGGCGTTTTTAATCACAGCAGGGCCACCATCCCTCCTCAGAGATATAGATTTCAGTCTAAGGAGAGGATTTACATAGGTTTCCATACAGATGAAGACTTTAGTCTAAGTGAGGATTGGCATTAGGTTAGGGTCCTGGAAAACGAGAAACACCTTAACAAGGTTTCCAGGTACACATAAATTGGCCATTTTATGTGCTAAGCTTTCTCCATTTTTCATATTTCCAATGTATCAATGCAATTCATTTTTCATATTTCATGTTTGCATGCTATGGCACTACAGAGTGCTTCCTTTTTTGTATGACCAAAATTGAAACCTGCCAAAAAGAAAAAGAATAAACAGTGATTATAGTGATCCTCCCTCTATCTGAAACTGAACCTGTCAAAAACTGAACTCCTTGTGTTTCCTTCCTCTACTAACCTACCTATGCCTGACATTGCCATTTCCGTGTGTGGTTCCACCATTACTCGCCAGCAACATGCCCGCTGTCTTGGGGTCATACTTGATTCAGAGCTTTCATTCACCCCCCACAACCGATCACTGGCTCGCTCTTGTTATCTGCACCTCAAAAACATTTCTAGAATTCGACCTTTTCATACTTTCAATTCTGCAAAAACCCTTACTGTAGCTCTTCATTCTCATCTGGACTATGGTAACTCTTTATTAATCCGTCTCCCTCTTACCAAGCTCTCCCGTCTCCAATCTGTCTTGAATGCTGCAGCCAGGATCATATTCCTCACCAACCGTTACACCAATGCCTCTACCTTGTGCCAGTCATTACACTGGTTACTCTTCCACTCCAGAATTCAATATAAACTTATCACTCTCACCCACATAGCGCTCCATGGCTCAGCACCACCTTACATCTCCTCCCTCATCTCAGTCTACCACCCTACCCGCGCCCTCCGTTCTGCTAATGTCCTGAGGTTAACATCCTCAATAATCCGAACCTCCCACTCCCGTTTCCAAGACTTCTTACGCACTACCCAGGATTATTCAATTAATCCCCAATACGCACAGTTATAAGCGTGCCCTAAAAACATGTTTCTTCGGACTGGCCTACCGCCTCAACACATTTTTCTAACTATCCCTGTGTTTCCCATTCAATATCTATTACCATAACCAGGTTCCTCGTATCAGGTTCTCACATGCTTTATGCATGTCCTCTGTGTCTGTACTGTTACATACTTAGACTGTTAACTGGTTCATGCAGCATTACATGAACACCTGATTCTTACACTATCACTGGTCCAAACAACGAAAGCAAATGTTACCATCCACATTTCGTGTCTCCCCTATTTCCTCGTAGATTGTAAGCTTGCGAGCAGTACCCTCACTCCTCTTGTTATCTGTTGATTTATATGATTATTGTTATGCTGTAATGTCTTTTATTGTCTGTAGAAGTCCCCTCTATAATGTAAAGTGTTGCGGAATATGTTGGCGCTATAGAAATAAAATTATTATTATTATTATTATTAAAGGACATAGTTATGGTGAAAAAAAACTTCAAATAAGAAAGAGGTTATACATCCACCTCAGTGGGTGGGACAAAATGTTGATGTGTCCTATTGCACAGGTATGAATATACAGGTGCTTCTCACTAAATTAGAATATCATGAAAAAGTTAATTTATTTCAGTTATTCAATATAAAAAGGTAAACTCCTATATTATTTAGAGTCATTACACACAGAGTGATCTATTTCACGTGTTTATTTCTGTTAATGTTGATGATTATGGCTTACAGCCAATGAAAACCCAAAAGTCATTATCTCAGTAAATTAGAATACTTTATAACACCAGCTTGAAAAATGATTTTAAAATCCGAAATGTTGGCCTCCTGAAATGTATGTTCAGTAAATGCATTCAATACTCTGATTGTGTGAGAAGCACCTGTATATTGTGCTACATAGTGCCCAATAGACCCATATAGTCTTATTAATAATAATAATAACAACGCCGTGTATGGGATGTAGGAAGCATGGCATGGCCCTCAAAGGACAACTCAACTGGCGCTTCATTACATACTTCCAATGTAGAGACTCTTATACTTAGACGGTTTCACAACACTATTGTACAATCTATGAACTCTCAGATTTTCATGCACACCTGAGCTGGTGTCACTAAGAGTCCCACACTTCAGGCCACTTAAATTGCAGGAAACCACCCCTTTTTTCTCCTTGAAGCTCACACTCTTACTAGTCATCACTACGGCCCTCCGCAGCACTTTCCCTGCACTCCAGGCTCTCGTCCTCACAGTACCCACACGCAGCAACGGATGGCACCCCCTGGTCACTAGCACTGTACCCGAACCCTCATCCTCACAAGATCCAATCAGACAACTGGACAGTTTTCTTTTGGTCACTTTGAAGCTCCCACTTGACTTTGGTTTTCCTGCTACATCAGGTGCAGATCCTCGTTTTTCTCTCTGAGCTCATCTGGCTTTGACTATGGAAGCTACTTCAGGTATCGCAAACATACACCCATAGCCACACTGGCTCGGACATGGATCTAACTTTATTGATAATCCATCAAATTAAATAAAAAAAAAAACTGCTGAGTTTTAGAGTAAACTTTTTTTCTATGCCAGGAACATCTTGGATAGGTAGCTACAGTGGTTACACTCTCTCATCATACCGTGGATGTACAGCAATGTAGCCCCGCTCCACAATCTGACACCCTACTATCGGAAAGATTAATACCATTATCGGCATCCCGTGTTGGGACACTTATAGTTCCTCATCACTGGACCCCAAATAATCTCTGATTAACCCCACACCTGCCGCATTCCTAGTGAAGATCTGGCACTTGGCGAGATTAAAAAACATATCATATTCATAAAAATTAAAATGAAATGTAGAAAGTGCAGTGTAAGGCATAAATGATAGCAATGATAACTTCAAGCAGGCAACATGCCCAAATACCTATTGTGCCAAAATGGCAGTAAATCAAAACATGTATAAATTACTCTGATGGGAAAAATACATTTGATAAGAGGTTGTCAAGAGTCTCCCAACCTCTACCACTATGACATGGTTGAATGAACTGTCAGTAAGTTCTACTGCGGGACTATCCCAGTGGTCCGTGTACTTAATCAATAGAAAGGAAAAAATGATACAAGAAGAGAAAAAGTGAGATTTGAATGCAGATACATTACAAAGCTGACATTACCAATACTATTACACCACTTGCCATCACACCAGGGCAATTGGGAAGAGCTGGGCAAAGTCCCTTTACTGTTTGGGTTTGACCATCTCTGTTGAACAGCTGAGAAGGTGGCAGCCAGAAAAATGGATGAGGTCAGGAACTCATAAACATAACCCTATGGAACAAGAGAAAACTCATTGTAGCAGTCTCAGAAAACATAAGGACCTTCTTGCTCAGGCCCAGAGGGATGTGGAAAGGACCTTTACACAACCTGGAACATATGGGCATTGGCTGGTGGACAGGTCGCTGACATTACTGGAGACCAGAAGCTGGCGCGTGTCCAGAACCAACATGAAGCAGAAAAGAAGAGGTGGCCAGGTGGGGAACATCGGGCACTAAGAGAGGTGAGCCAGAGAATAGTTCTAGAAGCAACTCATATTTGCATTTTTTGAGGTCTTAGTTTGACATATAGAGTATAAAACGTCTGGGGAGATGGCAACAAAAATAAATACAGTAACTTTTCTGCAAGTTTTACCCCCAAAATGCCAGAAAATTTAAAGGATTAACTAGGGATCAGTAGGTAATCTTTTAAAGAAGGCACTTTTTAAAACAAAGGGGAAGTCAGTTTTGCTTGGGGCTGTGTTGCAGTTATTCACACCAAATTTATTAGTGTTGCACATTTAAATAAATTTGGCACATTTGTAAATATATCACTTATGTCCAGAGCTGTTTTTCCATTTTTTGCTTTTTTGCTCCATTCCCCCTACACTCCCTTTTTGGAGCGAGTTTGTCACTTTTTAACTTTTTGTGTTTCTTTTTAAAAAACTCATTGATATGACAGTAACAAATCTTTGCTCCAAAATGGTGAGCATCAAAATTAGTGACGTTTTAGCAAGAAAGAATTGGCGTAAAACCTTTGCTAAAGTCTTTGTGCCTTTTGCCCATTTATTTTGAGGGATTTCCGTATCCTGTGCTTTAAGTACGACAATAAAATAAGACATTTCTGAAATGAGGATTTTCCAAAATTTGGACTGTCAAATTTTTCATACTGACAAGGAAAGGGTAAAACGCAAAGACAACATCTCAGGCTTTCATGACTGAAGACAGACTTTAGATATCAATTAACCTTTGTTGCCGGTGTTAGTCTGGGTTGTGTAGTTTCTGTCATTATTACGCCCCATGAATAATTGATCATTTAAACGAAACAAACGATTGTCACGCAGCCCTAACCTTCATCTCCAGTTGGTTTATGTTTTGCCGTCTCCGTTTTGTCATTGATTGATCCCACATTTAAATAGGTGGCTTTCTTTATCTAGATGCCATGATTTGGCCCATGCCAGGCACATTAATTTGGTGAGTAGCCGACAGCTTTTTTGTATTAGACGGAATAACAAAAAAAGAATTACAAATCTCGTATAATTGATACATGATAAAAGGGACATTTCTACATTTCTCGATTTCTAGTCTACTTACTAGCGGTGAATTCAAAAAACATACAAAAAAGAATCCCCCCAGGGGAGTGCGCTGGTAGCTAATAATATTATTTAGGCTTTTTATGCCTTGTTGATCGTGCTGTCACTTGAGACGTTCGGTTCATTTGTTATGAGCAGAAGCTGAAAATGATCCAGAAGGGAGGAGAAGAAAGAGAAAGCTAACATGCAGAGAAGTGTTCCTGAGCTCAGGGCAATGGAGAGAAGTGTCAGAGGTGGGCTCAAGGGGAAAGCAAAAGAATGTGGGTCCTAGCTAGTATTGTAAGAAGACCAGCAAATTCACAGTGACCTCGCAAAGTAATAGCTTCAGATAAAGGATCAGTCATGGCTAGAGCTGAGCGAAACGGGTCGGTCATATTCAAAAGTCGGCGACTTTTGCTGAAGTCGGGTTTCATGAAACGAAACCCGACCATAGTGTGAGGTCGGCCACGAGGTCGGCGACCAGAGCGCCAAAGTCGCTTTTCAAAAGATGCTTCCAGCGCCCTTTTTCAGCCAATGATGGAGGATGCACACTGTGGGCAACGCGATGACATAGGCATCGGTCACCACCATCTTTGAGAAGGGCATGCAAGTGATTGGCTGGCTTTATGTGGCATCACAGGGGCTATAAAAGGGCGTGAACGCCGACCACCATCTTCCTTATGCCGATCTTAGCATAGGGAGAGCTGCTGCTGATGATGATTCTGTAGGGAGAGCGTTAGGCAGGGAAGAAGAACCAAAAACTGCTTCTACTGCTAGCGATTTCCACTTACAACACAGCACTTTGTGTGCAGTGACAGGGGAGGCTCTATTTTTGTGCATCAGCTCTGTTGGTTATTAGGCTGCCTTATAAGGCTCCCTGATAGCTGCATTGCTGTTTGCACACTGCTGTGCAAACTGCTTTTTTAAAAGCAAAAATACTTTTCTTCCTCTTTTCTGCACAGTTACCAAGCGTTCATTTTTCCACCCTTTTGTATGTGCAGCAGTCCTGCTTATTAGGCTGCCTGCATCCATACTTGGACTGAGAGCATCATTGTCAGCGTCCTCAAATCTCTAGTGAGATCTAAATTCTCACCAATCCTATATACACCCTCCACCTTGTCATTCACCATCCAATTTCAGCCTGTTACATTGAGGTGTAATCTCTCCTGGGCCTGAGACAATAGTTCAGCGTCCTCAAATCTATAGTGAGATTCAAATTCTCACCAATCCTATAGACACCCTCCACCTTGTCATACACCATCCAATTTCAGCCTGTTACATTGAGGTGTAATCTCTCCTGGGCCTGAGACAATAGTTCTGCGTCCTCAAATCTATAGTGAGATTCAAATTCTCACCAATCCTATAGACACCCTCCACCTTGTCATACACCATTCAATTTCAGCCTGTTACATTGAGGTGTAATCTCTACTGGGCCTGAGACAATAGTTCAGCGTCCTCAAATCTATAGTGAGATTCAAATTCTCACCAATCCTATAGACACCCTCCACCTTGTCATACACCATCCAATTTCAGCCTGATATTGAGGTGTAATCTCTCCTAGGCCTGAGACAAGGTTCAGCGTCCTCAAATCTATAGTGAGGTTCAAATTCTCACCAATAGTAGATACACCTTCTACCCTGTTTTACAGTACCATATAGCTGGTGTTATTTTGGGTACATTTTCACAAAAATGAGGAAGTATGGTGGAAGACACCATGGAAGTGGGCGGGGGTTGCCAGGTGATCCCGATGGTGGTGGTGGTGGTGTTGCATCTATTGGTAGTGGCAAAAACACAATAGTACCTAAGGCAGGAGGTGTTGAGCCTGCGTCATCGTCTGGCTCCACAAGGCCTCGAAGGCTTTCTTTTCTGGGAGTAGGTAAACCACTTTTAAAGCCGAAGCTTCAGGAACAAGTTTTGGCTTACATTGCTGACACAGCCTCCAGCTCTCTCGCCTCCTCTTCTGAAGTTTCAAAAAATAAAAGCACTGAGTCGTCAGTGGAGGCTCCTTGTCAGGAACAACACCTTTCCTCGTTTCCTTCACCCCTACCAAAAGTGAAGGATGTGGCAGGCCACACTACTGATTACTCCATGAAGCTCTTTTCACTTACCATGCCTGGGTTAGCAAGTCAAATCGTGAATTCCCCAGTCCAAGATGAATCTGACATGGAATGCACTGATGCACAGCCACTGCTAGATTTTTCTGCTGGTACATTCACTCAGAGCACTACATTGTCCTCACAGTGTACTGAGGCAGAATCAGTCCCTGATGAAACTCAGGTGCCCCTTCTCGCACACTGTACCACCTTACATGGTGACACAGAGGAAGGTGCACATGAAATTGAAGAGGAGGTGATGGATGACTCAGTTGTTGACCCAGATTGGCATCCATTGGGGGAAGAGGGTGCCGCTGCCAATAGCTCAGAAGAGGAGGAGGAGGATCCGCAGCAGGCAACGACATCGCAACAACTGTTATCTGGCATGAACGTAGCAGTCCAAAAACGTGTTACAGAAACCAAAAGAGTTGCAGGACAGCTTGGCCAGACGGTCAAATTAGCACAGCATGCAAGGTCTAAAAATGTCTTCCTTAGTAGGAAGAGTGCAGTGTGGCACTTTTTTGAACAAAATCCTAATGATCAGGCAAAAGTTATCTGTAAGAAGTGCGCAAAGACCTTTAGCCGAGGGACAAATCTGAGAAATTTGAATACCAGTTGCATGCTTAGACATTTAACCACCATGCACTTGCAAGCATGGATGGACTACGAAACCTCACGTACCACATGTGCACCTGCTCCGAATGAAGGTAGTCAGCAACGCTACATCGCTTCCCCCACTGTAAGCCCACCGGTTAGCACACCACCAGCAGCAAATGTCGAGGTGTCGTCGCAAGGGCAAAGCAGTCATGGAATCACAATGTTATTGCTACGAAAGACTGAATCTAGGCCATCAGCAACACCACCAACACCATCACCATCACCAACCCTCTCTCAGTCCGCGATGTCCACCGCTAGTTCCACCATATGCAGCTCTCAAGTCCAGCTCACCCTACCAGAGACTCTAAGTAGGACAAGATAGTACTCATCCTCTCATCCGCGTACACTGGCTTTGAACGCCCACATTGACAAACTAATCTCGTTACAGATGATGCCCTACCGGTTGGTTGAAAGCAAAGCTTTCCGCGAGCTCATGGCCTACACAGTACCACGCTATGACCTACCCAATCGGCACTTCTTTTCGCGGAAAGCCATCCCAGCCCTCCACATGCATGTGAAAGACCGCATTGTCCATGCACTCAAGCAATCAGTGAGTGGAAAGGTGCACCTCACAACAGATGCATGGTCCAGTAGGCATGGCCAGGGCCGCTACGTGTCCATCACTGCGCACTGGGTTAATGTGGTGGATGCAGGGTCCACAGGAGACAGCGGCGGTGGGACAGTGCTGCCTAGCCCACGGTATAGGAAACAGTTGGCTGTAGGCGTTCGACCCTCCTCCTCCTCCTCCAGAAGCGAAAGTCGCAAGAGCACTCCATCCGCAGCTGCCAGTGTTGCACACGAGTTGTCCCACTATGGAACAGCTAGTGGTAAGCGTCAGCAGGCTGTGTTGAAGATGATGTGTTTGGGCAACAACAGACACACCGCGGAGGTACTGACCCACTACTTGCAGTGACAAACTGAGTCATGGCTGGACAGTCTATACATCTTGAGGCAGGCAAGGTAGTTAATGATAAGGGCTGGAATTTTGTGGCAGCCATAGCCCTTTCAAAACTCAGACACATACCTTGCCTGGCTCACACCTTGAACCTGGTGTTGCAGTGCTTCCTCAATAATTATCCAGAGTTAACACCCCTGCTCCATAAGGTGCGAAGACTGTGCTCGCACATCCACCGGTCGCCCGTACAGTCCAGTTGTATGCAGAAGCTGCAGCGATTGCTCCACCTTCCCAAGCACAGCCTAATTATCGACGTTGCAACAAGGTGGAACTCCACCCTGCACATGGTTCAGAGGCTGTGCGAACAGAGGCAGTTCTGTAATTCATTTGTGGGAGGATACACAGGCAGGCAGTTTGCAGGCAGACATGGAGTTGTCTGGTGTGCAGTGGTCGAAGCTGAAAGACCTCTGTAAAGTCCTTCAGTGTTTTGAGGAATGCACACTGCTGGTAATCGCAGACGACGCAATCTTAGGCATGAGCATCCCACTTATGCATCTGCTCATGCAAACTTTGATGCACATTAAGGAGCAGGCGTCTGCAGCCGAGGAGGAAGAGGAGGAGGGAAGCCTTGATGACAGTCAGCCATTGTCTGCTCAGGGAAGTCTCGTAGACGAGGTGGAGGAAGAAGAGGAAGAGGAGGAGGATGATTATTTTGGGGAGGAGGATGCTTTTCAGGGGGCAAGAAAAAATGTTGGCGTGGGAAGGTCAGGTACAGGGTTTGTGCGTGACTGGAGGGATGTGGATTTGCCAGAAAGTGCTCCTCCACCCAGCACTCGCAGTGCATCATTGACACCTGGAACATTGGCCCACATGTCTGATTATGCCTTGCAGATCCTAAAAAGGGACCCCCGCATTGCCAAAATGATGAACGATGACGACTATTGGTTGGCCAGCATCCTGGATCCACGCTATAAAGGCAAATTCCAAAACATCGTGCCACAGGAGAACCTAAAGCAAATACTGGCTAACAAACAAGCAACTCTGGTAAACCATTTGTTTGAGGCATTCCCAGCACAGAGCGGCGGTGATGTTTTTCCAACGAGCCGTAGGGGGCAACATGGAAGAGGTGTTCGTGGTGCACACAGCCGAAGTGGCGTTGGACACAGGGGTTTCATGACCATGTTGTGGACTGATGCTGTTCGGAGGTTCGTGGGAATAATGCCTCCCGATCAGCAGTTGGCCTAATTTATGGTGGGAAGTCCGACGGTATATGATCGTCTTCGATTTCAGATTTTTACTGTTTTTTGGTATTTTACATTTTTATTCCAGCCTTTCTTGACTTCATAAGGGCATTTCATACCTATATCTGTGTCTCCTCCTCCTCCTTTTATTCCTCCACCTCTTTTCTATATGTAGTTGCCGTTTTCCATATGTTATTTTTGTATTCTGAGCATTTTGTCTGCTTTGGAACACCTTTTAAGGTGTTTTGTAATTGTTTTCTATGTGTTTGTATGTGTTTGTGTTTGCCTGCCATTGTTTTCAATGGTGTTCGACGTTGTTCGTCGAACGTTCAACAAACATTCGACGAACTTGCCTCATGTTCGACGAACCAAAACGAACTGGAACACTAGCGGGGTGGCTCAACACTACTCCTGAATATATAGACATACATTTTTAATGTTTAAACTATGCTATATATACCTGGTATCTGGTGATACTGTACCCTTTCTGCCAGGAAGTCCTCCTCCACCCACCACTCTAAGTGAATCATTGACACCTGGAACATTGTGCCACATGTGTGATTATTTCTTGCGGATCTTCTTGTTATATTGTGGTGTGATCCATTCTGAGTGTGTGACAGTCTGTGGGTTACTCCTGCAATTTAGATGTACATTTAAAAATTACCCCAACACTAGTGTATACAGCTCTACGCTTGTGATACATTACCCATTTACTGCTTTTTATTTTCTGGTCTAATCCAAACTGACCAAGTGAGAGTTATTTTCTGACTGTGAAAATAAATACTGAGATTGACAACAATGACCCCTACACTGTGTACAGCTGTACTCTTCAGATCCATTACCGTTTTACGGCTTTTTATATTGTGTTGTAATCCATACTGAGAGCGTCTGTGTCTGCCTCCTGAAATATCTATGGAGATTTAGAATGTTCAAACTATACTATATACACCTGCTATCTGATGATACTGTACACTTTTTCTACTTTTTATATTCTTGTCTAATCCATACTGAGCCTGTGAGTGTCTCTGTGTGACTGCTGGTATATATAGGGAGATTGACAATCATCCTTTGACTGTATAGAGCTGTACGCTTCTGATACAGTACCATATATCTGATGTTATTTTTGGTTCATGTTCTGCAACATTTTGAAGTTTGGTGGAAGAGGGGGGGCCATCTGGTGCTGATGGTGGTGGTGCATCTGCTGGTAGTGGCAAAAGCACAATAGCAGCTAAGGCAGGAGGTGTTGAGCCTACGTCATGGTCTGGCTCCGGAACGCCTGGAAGGCTACCTTTTCTGGGAGTAGGTTAACTGCTTTTAAAGTCGGAGCATCAGGAACTGGCTTTGGCTTACATTGCCGAAACAGACTCCAGCAAATATGCCCTCCTCTTCTGAAGTTTCAAAAAATGCAAGCACTGAGTCGTCAAGTGCTGGCTCCTGGTCAGGAAGAACCCCTTTCCTTGTGTCCTTCATCCCCACCAAAAGTGAATGATGCAGCAGACCACACTTCACATTAGTCCATGTAGCTCTTTCCCACATACCATGCCTGGGTTATCAAGTCAAATCGTGAATTCCCCTGTCCAAGACGAATCTGACATGGAGTGTGGGTGGCCAGCCAGGGCAGTGGGGTTAATCGGTACCGGGCCCGTGTCTCAGAGGGATGTGTCACGTTGGTGGTGATGACCCATTCCGTGGCCCTGGGCGTCCATGCAAAGGGGTGAATAACGTTTATATGTGAATGATACGTGACGCCACCTGTGGTTTCTGATCAGATTGACCAGCGCTGCAGTGTCGCTTCTCTGGGACAGATGTTGTGGTGCAGCTAAGATGTAGAAGCCCTGCACAGGTAGGGCCGTAGTCGCAGGGCACATGAAAGAGTTGGTAAATGGAGGGCAGGGCAGGATATAGCAGAGCCGTGCGCCAGGCGCAAGAGAAAGATGACAGACACAGTCGTGCAGTTCCTTTACCTGTACTTGGTAAGTGCCGTCCAGGACCCAGAGTACAGGTGGAGAAGGAGTTGGTCGGCCTGGAAGCAAATTTGGAATTCTCTCTCTGCAGATAGATAGTGTGGCCTCCTTTCTAGCGCTTATCTGAGGTACTCGCAGTACTGAGTTCACTGAAGTTCCCCCTGTTGACTCTCTTTTGGAACTTTCTCGTATGGCAGGCAGCCATAGCCTTTTCCTTCTGGCTCACACACGTCGCTGCTAGGGCCTCCGAGCCTCAGTTGGGAACAGAGCATTTACAGTTGCTACTTCCTCCGGTTTCTGCTGCAGGACCGTCAGTGCCCCTAGAAACTCAGAGACCGGAATCCCGACCATGCTCTCCAGCTAGGAGTGAGCCTTAACTCTGCTCATCCTCCAGCTCCCCTTCTCACGTCCACACACTTCCCCTTCCCTTCACAGACTGCCCTAACTTACCTCCTCCCGACCGCAGAGAGCAGCTCCTCAGCAGTCAGGTTCAGAGGTCTCCCTGCTGGCCTGAAGTGGGAACTGTGTTGTGTGCTGGTTTAACTGCTAGAGAGATCCTTCGTTGCTCCCAAGCATGACATCACACTCCCTAGGAGGAAGGTAATGCCACTGTGGCGACCGTACTCCTGGGGGCACCACAAGTTCACTGATGCCCAGCCACTTCTAGATGATTCTGCTGGTACATTGACCCAGAACACTACATTCCCCTCGCATTCTACACAGCCAGAATCTGACCCTGATGAAACTCAAGTTCCCCTTCCAGCATACTATACCTCCTTACACGGTGACAAGAGGAAGGTGCAGATGAAAGTGCAGGTTCCTTGAGCAGGTGGGGGGGGCACTGGCACAGGGCTCCTCATAGTACGCAAAAGTGTCTCTGCCAGTGGGAGGGCCCACCCGGGAGGGCCTACCCGCAGTCAGACACACCGCTGTATTATGAGGGGCCCTGTGCCAGTGCCGTCGCCAACGAGTGGGCCCCCCCTTTTTGCTCAGGATCACAGCACTTGCAAAGTTGAAATACTTACCTCTCCCTGCTCCACTGCCGTGACGTCTTCCGCGTTTCCTGACAGTGACAATCTGGTCAGAGAGTACGATGACATCACATCTGTACGCCCTCTGCCTAAACAGTCCAAGTGCAGAGAGATGGAAGATGGGGACGACGAGGAGTCCAGACTAGTACAGGGATTCGCTAGCGAGGAGACTTATTTAATTGATTTCAATGTTGGGACAGCTATTTTTGGGGAGCACTATACTCTGGAGAATGATATATGAGGCCCACCATACACTGGAGCATTCCAAAGGTGGACATCAGACACTGGAGCAGCATTTACAGGGCCCATTATACACTAGAGCATTAGAAATGGGGCCCATTATGTTTGGAGCATTATTTGGGCCCATAAGACAGTGGAGCTTCATCCATGGGGACCAACATATACTGTAGCATTATGTGGAGCTCATCATATACTGTTTCAAACATTATATGGGACCAATGATTCTGTATGGAGAAATATATGGGCCTCATTACTCTGTATGGCGCACTATGCGGTGGCCATAATACTGTATGGAGTAATATACTGTCCGTTTTTGGAGCTATTGGAGAATTTAAAATGGATATCAGTCATGAGATGTAAGAAGTGAAGTATTTTTCATTGTACTATTTCTCTGCCGTATCAGAGGATCATGAATTGTGGTATGTGTTAAAAGAGCCCAGTGACACTCTTTGGTGCAGGGCCCATGAAAATCTGGAGCCAGCTCTACCCCCCCCACAACTTTAGCCAAATGACCCCCAGTTTTCAATGCCTAACTATTATTATAAAGTAAATTAAGGTTGACAAGCTTAAGTAATAAGAATTGATGTTTTTGGCATTAAAATGGGCACTGTAGGTGTGTTTCCTGTCCTCCACTCCCTGCCGACCTTGGTTCCCCATTGACTTGCATTGGGTTTCGTGTTTCAGTCGGCCTAAGACTTTTCACGATAATCGGCCGATTTCGTTCGACAGACTTTTGAGAAAGTCGGGTTTCATGAAACCCGACTCGACCCGAAAAAAGACAAAGTCGCTCATCTCTAGTCATGGCATGTTCAGAGCTAGAACTATGCCATGGCAGAGGAGCACATCTGAAGCTCACCAGAAGAAATTTTTCTTTAGGTGTCTACACAGATTCATAGAAAGAGCTGATTTTGGTACATTCTATCTACTATTTTATGTGTATAGGAGCCCTACTTACTCTTCCAAACAGATTATTTTTGGGGGAAAAACGACTGCTCATGTTGTTTTTCAATATGCCCACTCATTTTTTTTCTTAAGGTAGATCAGCGATATCTAATGTGTCTGGCAGTTGCTACGTCTCTTCTTCTTTGGCTCAGTGGATAGCACTGCAGCCTTGCAGCGCTGGAGTCCTGGGTTTGAATCCCCATCAAGGACAAGATCTGCAAGGAGTTTGTTTGTTCTCTGTGGGTTTCCAGCCCACACTCCAAAGAAATACTGATAGGGAATTTACATTGTGAGCCCCATCGGGGACAGTGATGATAATGTGTGCAAACTGTAAAGCGCTGCGGAATATATTAGTGCTATATAAAAATAAAGATTATTGCTGTTATTATTATTCTCTCTCATTGAAAACACATGCATGCCCTAACAAACTGTTCATGTATAGGGTGATTCATTAAATTAGGTGTTTCGGAAGTGCACGGGCCGCTGCTTCCTGCTTGCCAGGAGTGGTTAATTCGCAATGATTGACAGTTCAGACTAGCAGCATCATTGAGCTACTGATAAAAATCATGCTCTCAGTGGATTTTTGCAGGATTTTTTTCAAGTGCTGCACTCTTTCCTAGCAGACCAACCACCTTTGATAGAATTCAGAGGTGGCCAGGAACCTTGGCAACGTGCAGTATCCAATAGAGATCATAATCCCTCAGTTACTAAGGATGTAAAGGATTTTTAAATAGAAGCAAACTAAAGCTGCTTGTTTTTACAGATACTTTGCAATTTTGGCTGTTATTATGTTTAGAAAACCCTGTTAAGAATAGCTGTTTTTATAAGTTATTTCTTTATATCACATATTATTATTATCATCACATATTATTTCTCAATATAATGATAATGCAATATCTACGCAAAATGCAGCCAAATCTAGTGTGAGTACTGTGCATATGTGTATGTTCATGTATATGTGTGTATGTAAATACAGTTGTGGTCAAAAGTTTACATACCCCGGCAGAATTTTTGCTTTCTTGGCCTTTTTTCAGAGACTATGAATGACAACACCCAAACTTTTCTCCACTCATGGTTAGTGGTTGGGTGAAGCCATTTATTGTCAAACTACTGTGTTTTGTTATGATTGAGTCACCGTAGGAGGCAAAAACAGAAATGCTAGCTAAGTCCTGAAAACCAGAGAAGTTGGCAACTATCAGATTGCAGATCCCTGAACCTATCAACACAACTAGCAGTAGCCGTGGGGGGTTCCTACGATGACCTAGACCCCTCGATCACAGCCGGAGAGATACATAGGCCTAAAGAAGGAAAGGGGAAATCTAACTGCCCCAGAGCAGACCCCAAAGCAATAGGCAGCCCCCCACATATAATGACGGTGAAGCAAGATGAAAACACTTACACAGACAGAAAGACAGGCTGAGCAAAGACGGGGCCCAAAAACTACCTAGATAGGAACGGATAGGAAGGCTGCTGTCTGCAATCTGCCAAAACCCTATCAGAGACAAAAGCCAACAAGCTGATATAAAAATGGCCCTGAAGCAACTAAGCTTCAAAAACTAAATCAGCACTCAGGTACTTTTAGAAGACAGAGCTCACGGAACACTGCACACTCCAGCAGGGAGTGGCAGAATCCAAAAAGCAAAAACAAAAACAAATCTTAGATGCAAAAAGGCAAAACAGAAAACTTAGCTTTAGGAGAGCAGGAATCAGACTGGTGTCCAAGAGTCCACAGAGAAATCACCCGCAGGGCAGAAAGGGCGTAGGCTGCCTTAAATCCAGTCAGTGACTCCACTCAGCCAATCGTCTTCATTAGTCCCAGGTGCCTGATAATCAGGCTCACTACCTTCCTTCACTAGAATAGGGAGTTCACCAGGCCTCAGTGACGGAGGGGAAAATGAACTCACAACAGTGTTTTCTCTTTTTAAATCATAATGATAACCCAAAACATCCAAATGACCCTGATCAAAAGTTCATGTACCCTGGTGATATTAGCCTGATAACAGGCACAGAAGGTGACACAAATGGTTTGAATGGATACTAAAGGTAACATCCTCACCTGTGACCTGTTTGCTTGTAATCAGTGTGGGTGTATAAAGGCTGAGTGAGTTTCTTTGATCAAGACAGATTTTTGCATCTTTCATCCAGCCACTGATGTCTCTGGATTGTGAGTCATGGGGAAGCAAAAGAATTGTCAACGGATCTACGGGAAAAGGTAGTTGAACTGTATAAAACAGGAAAGGGATACAAAAAGATATCCAAGGAATTGATAATGCCAGTCAGCAGCGTACAAACTGTGATTAATAAATGGAAAATCAGGGGCTCTGTAAAAACAAAAGCACAGTCAGGTAGACCAACAAAAATGTCATCCACAACTGCCAGGAAAATTGTTCGGAATGCAAAGAAAAACAAACAAAAAAGATCAGCTGAAATACTGGACTCTCTGAAAACTAGCAATGTGGCTGTTACAAGATGCACAATAAGGAGGCACTTGAAGAAAAATGGGCTGCATGGATGAGTCGCCAGAAGGAAGCCATTACTGCACAAATGCCACAAAGTATCTTGCCTACAATACACACAACAGCACAGAGACAAGCCTCAAAACTTCTGGAACAAGCTAATTTGGAGTGATGAGACCAAAATTGAACTTTTTGACCACAAGCATAAGGCTATGTGCCCACGTTGCGCTTTTGAAGCAGAATATTCCTGAGCGGAAACACACACCCTCTTCCTGGGAAAACGCATGCGTTTTATGAAGCGCTTTTGTAAGCGTTTTTGATGCTTTTGTTAAGCATTTTAGCATGCGTTTTCCTATGCGTTTTTGCAATATAATTGTATGTATAATTAATGAACATGCTGTGTTTTTTTCTGCCAAGCGTTTCCACAGTGGAAAAAACGCACCATTAGCACAACATGTGCAAATTCAATTATGATTACATGGGATGCTTTTCTTAAGCGTTTCCGTGGAAGAAACGCGTATCTAAAAGCGCCACGGAAACGCTTAAAAAACGCAATGTGGGCACACAGCCTAAATGTTACAATTGGAGAGAGGTCAGCAAGGCCTATAATGAAAGGAAGACCATTCCTACTGTAAAGCATGGAGGTGGATCACTGATGTTTTGGGGATGTGTGAGCTACAAAAGCACAGGAAACTTGGTCAATGTTGAAGGAAAGATGAATGCAGCATGTTATCAGCAAATGCTGGAGGCAATTTGCAATCATCAGCCTCGTTATTGGCCGTTCTAGTGCCATAATGATCCAAAACACAAGGCCAAGTTGACCTGTCATTGGCTACAGCAGAATAAAGTGAATGTCCTGGAAAGCTGAACCTTTTGCTGTTCCTGAAGTGAGCAGTTTCCCGTAACAACAAGGACTGTGCTGTACGTTATGTTTTTGTTTTCCTGTTAGGCCAGGAAAGCCAGGTTTGTTTTTGCAAACATTGCCCTGGTTTATGCAGTACTTTCAATAAACCAGCGAAAGATTTAAAGATACAGTGTTCCTGTGACTACCTCTATGTGCAGCCAAGTGAGCTGATCTAGTTGGCTAGTATATTTATATTTATTTATTTTTTGTACATATTATTTGAGTGCTTTATTTTGCTACTATTTGTGCTCTGAATTTTTATGTTATTCTAGCCTTGTATAGTGATTTTGTTCAGCATTATTTGAGCACTGTATATTTGACTGTTTTTGGTATTTTTTAAGCACTGTATTAGAATGGTATTAGTTGATGGCGTTTTTATTACATATTGGTATTTTTGGTATATTGGTATTTTTTGAGCACTATATATGTGTATTAATTGATGGGACTTTTTTGGTACATATTCAGGCGCTATATGTTGTTGGAAATTGTTTGACTGTATATTGGAATTTGTTTTTCATTATTTGAGCATTGTATTTTGATATTATTTGTGCTCTACATATTGGAATTATTTTAGCACTGTACAGTAATGTGTTACTGTTTATTTGTTGTGTGTATTCTATATTTTTGATTGTATTGTGTGCTTAATGTCTGTATCGTGTATCTGATGTCTGTACTGTATGTTTGTTGTATATATTGTGTATTTGTTAAGTGTACATACGTGCTCAAAATTGTTGGTACCTCTCGTTTAATGACAGAGAAACCCACAATGGTCACAGAAAAAGCTTGAATCTGACAACAGTAATAATAAATCAAATATCTATGAAAATGAACAAATGAAAGTCGGACATTGCTTTTCAACCATGCTTCCACAGAATATTTTTTTTTAAAAAATGCATGAAATAGGCCTGGACAGAAATTATAGTATCCCTGAAAATAATGTGAAAAAAGTGTCCTCTAATTAGCATCACAGGTGTCTACAATCTTGGAATCAGTGAGTGGCCTGTATAGAGGGCTACAGATACTCACTGTGCTGTTTGGTGACATGGTGTGTATCACACTCAACATGGACCAGAGGAAGCGAAGAAAAGAGTTGTCTCAGGAGATTAGAAAGAAAATTATACACAAACATGTTAAAGGTAAAAGTCATAAGACCATCTCCTGTTAGGGTTGCAGATCGCACTAAATATTAAATATAAGGAAGTGCGATCGCAAACCGGGGTCCACCATGCAGAGATGGAAAACTGCTGCTCAGTAATGGCGGAGCACTAACTAAACACCGGCGGTTTAACCGCTGACCCGGTGTGTACAGGGGTGAACTCTGTTACCTCACAGAGCCGCTGGAATATGTGCCATAGCCTGTTTATCCTCACAGGCCTCGGCAGGGGAGTGATAGTGCAAGACATAGGACTTTGCCCCAAGGACACAGGGTTAGAGTCCCTCTAGCATCACTAGCGTTCATCACCGCAACAGCGATGCCTGGACAGAAGCTTATAGAATGCTTTGCCCTGTTAACAGTCACAGGGTGCAGCTGATAGTTGCTTACCGCACTAAGCGCGTACAGCGCAGCTCTGGCGGATGCTACTTGTTCTGTCTCTGACATCTGATTCATAATCTTGATTATTCTGCTTGTTAATGTTTACAGTGGTTTTTGGCTACATCTAGTGACCATAGTCATAGCCGCAGTGTTATTCTTTTTTACTTTCACTTTGCTTCTATTTTCCCTCCGTGAAATGCATTCTGGTAACCTTGTGCAGTGCATTCTGGTAAGGTTGCAATGCATCCTGGTAGCCTCTTGCAAAGAATTACAGTATTTCCCTCCAATCCACCATTTTCCTTCTGCCCGCATTCAGGAAGCATCTCTGTTATGAATGGGTCACCGAGGAGAAAAAGGCAAAACAAGCTAAGTCACAGAAAACCAGAGAGTTTGGTAACTATGCAGATTGTAGATCCCTGATCCTAACCACAACAACTAGCAGCAGTCGTGGAGAGTACCTACGATGATCCTAGACGCTTCATCACAGCCGGAGGACTACATAAGCCTGAAGCATGAAAAGGGGAAAACTAACTGCCCCAGAGCAGACCCCAAAGGAAAGACAGCCCCCACACATGTATTGACGGTGAAACAAGATGAAAGCACAAACACAGGCAGGAAAATAGGCTGAGCAAACGATGGGGCCCAAACTAACTAGGAAGGATAGGAAAGGAAAGACACTGTCTGCAATCTGCAAAAAAACCTACAAAAATAATGTCCAACACTTCTGATAGCAAAATTAACCCTGAAGTCACTAGACTTCTCCCACTATATCAGCACTCTGAAATATTCTGAGACAGAGCAAAAAGAGGCCAATCTAATAAGGGACAAAAAGCAAATTGGCAAATACAGATAAATAAGAGTGGAAATTCAGTGCAGCCCCAGCCAGGGCAGGCTGACCACACAAAAAACTGAATAGACCAACAAAATCAAGTGTGAACATTAGCAGAAAAACTTAGCTTTAGATGACTGGAACAGAGCTGAAAACCAAGACCTGACAAGCCAGAAGGAATCACCAGCACCAGAATAGGGCGTCGGCTGTCTTAAATCCAGTCTGAGATTCCTGAGGTCCAATCGTCATCCTCATTATCAGGTGGCAGATCTCTACTGATTAAATCAGCCTCACTACCTCCTGTTACCACCAGAGGGAGCCTGGAAGGAGAACTCACAACTGGTGGACCAGAGAATGAACTCACAACACATCTCATTTCTCTTCGCCCCTTTGTGATAGCATCGCTGGTATGTATTTATGTTTCCTGTATCCAATTCCTGTCTCATACTAGCCTGCTTAGTTAGTTTTCTCCTGGTTAGCTATTAGTGCAGATGATGTATTATGTATATATGAATCCCTGATGAACCCAGTATTGATTGTATGCATATGTTTTTGTTTGTAGTTTCACCGTGCCAATATACCATCACGTTCAATGAAGCACAGATTCAACCTACAGTCTGCTTATTGGACCCCGGTATAGCGGTTTAGCTGCCTGTATAAGCTACATGAATTCTGCTTCATTTAGTGAGGACAGAACACCACTAGCCAGCCTAGGCTTAGGACTGGAAAGAGCATAAGGCGCCGCTCTAATGGATGGTGCTGTGCATGCGGTAGCGCGTTGATCAGTGCAGGACGGCACCGTATGGTGCTGAGTGAGGTGCTGTGAGATGTAGCACAGTGGCGCAAGACGAAGCCAATAATAGGCGCTGACTCCAAACCCTAAACCCTGCAAACATGAGTATCCAAGGGAGGGGTGTGATAATGAGTCAGTCACCAGTTTCATGCATCCATCATCACTCACACAAATAGCATAAAGAGTCTATACTAGCGCATGGCCGGGTGGCCATGCAAACCTTTTATAGCAGCATCCTTCCGGGACCTTCCCGATGGTCCAATCCGAGCTGCTTGAGGACCTGAGCATGTGACCTCCGACCTCCAATGAGAGGTCGTCCCGTGGGCATGCTCAGTAGCCCAAAAGAAGGACACAGTCCCAGGAGCTACTTGCTGCTGACCAGTGCAGGCTGCTATAGACCCTGAGATGGCAGCAGCACCTGAACCGACAGCACTGGCCTGATCAAGATGCCGGGAATGACGTCTTTGCTGAACAGCCTCTTCTGTGGCTGGGACAGAATGGGAGACCGCAGAAGGCAAGGCTCAGGATTCCTCCTGTGCAGAGGCAGGAACCCGACACCTAACGTCTCCAAGCAGCTTGATGTTCCTGTGAATACAGTTGCACATATTATTCAGAAATTTAGGTTCCCTGGTTGTGGCCGCAGGAGTAAAATTGAGGTCAAATCAAAGAGACGGATAATACGAATGGTAACTAAAGAGCCGAGAAAAACTTCTAAACAGATTAAAGGTGAACTTCAAGCTCAAGGAACATCAGTGTCAGATCGCACCCTCCCGTCATTGTATGAGCCAAAGTGGACTTCATGAGAGATGACCAAGGAGGACACCATTGTTGAAAGAAAATCATAAAAAAGCCAGACTAGAATTTGCAAACTACATGGTAACAAGCCACAAAGCTTCTGGGACAATGTCCTATGAAACAAAAATGGAACTTTTTGGCAAGGCATATTAGCTCTATGTTCACAGATGGAAAAAAAGAACACTGTCCCAACTGTGAAACATGGAGGAGGCTCTGATATATTCTGGGACTGCTTTGCTGCATCTGGAACAGGTTATTTAGAATCTGTGCAGGGTACAATGAAATCTCAAGACTGTGAAGGGATTCTAGAGAAAAATGTGCTGCCCAGTGTCAGAAAGCTTGGTCTCAGGTGCAGTTCATGGGTCTTGCAACAGGATAATGACCCAAAACACACAGCTAAAAACACCCAAGAATGGCTAAGAAGAAATCAATTGACTTTTCTGAGGTGGCCTTCTATGAGCCCTGACCTAAATCCTAATGAGCACTTTGGAAGGAGCTAAAAATTGCCGTCTGGAAAAGGCACCTTCAAACATGAGACAACTGGAGCAGTTTGCTCTTGAGGAGTGGGCCAAAATACCTGTCGAGAGGTGCAGAAGTCTCATTGACAGTCACTGGAATCGTTTGATTGCAGTGATTGCCTCAAAAGGTTGTGCAACAAAATATTAAGTTAAGGGTATCATCATTTCTGTCCAGGCCTATTTCATGAGTTTTATTTTTTTTTAAACTTCTGTGGAAGCATGGTTGAAAATCAATGTCTGACTTTCATTTGTTCATTTTCATCATTTTCATAGATTTTTTATTTATTATTACTTTTGTCAGATTCAAGTTTTTTCTGTCACCATTGTTGGTTTTGCTGTCATTAAATGAGGGGTAACAACAATTTTGACCTTGTGTGTATTTGATGTGTTATTGTTAGAGATGAGCGACTTTGCCTTTTTTAGGTTTGAGTCGAGTTTAATGAAACCCGACTTTCTCAAAGGTCGAGTCGAACTAAATCATCTGACTATCGTGAAAAGTCTGAGGTTCGACTGAAACACGAAGCCCAATGTGTTATGAATGAGTCACCGAGGAGGAAAAAACAAAAAGCAAGCTAAGCCCAGAAAACCGGAGAGGTTGGTAACTGCAGACCCCTGATACTATCCGCAACAACTAGCAGTAGCCGTGGAGCGTGCCTACGGTGGTCCTAGATGCCTCATCGTGGCCGGAGAACTAAATAAGCCTAAAGAAAGAAAGGGAAAATCTAAACTGCCCCAGAGCAGACCCCAAAGCAATAGACAGCCCCCAACATGTATTGTCGGTGAAACAAAATGAAAACACAGACACAGATAGAAAGATAGGCTGAGCAAACGATGGGGCCCTAACTAACTAGAAAGGACAGGAAAGAAAAGCCGCTGTCTGCAATCACGCAAAAAACCCTGCCAAAAATAATGTCCAACACGTCTGATAGAAAAAGGCCCTGAGTCGCTAGACTTTAAAATACTATATCAGCACTCAGGTATATTCTGAAGACAGAGCAAAAGAGATCAACTGATCAGAGACAAAATGGGGATTCAGCCCAGTCCCAGCCAGGGCTGGCTGAACACAAAAACTAAGTAAACCAGACAAAAACTCATATGAACAATAGCAGAGAAAACTTAGCTTTAGGAAGGCAGGAACCAAACTGGAAACCAGAAGCCACAGTCAGGAAAAATCACCAGCAAGAAACTAGGGAGTCGGCTGCCTTAAATCCAATCAGAAACTACTGATGTACAATCGCTGTCCTCTTCCTCAGGTGGCCGGTCTCTGCCATTTAGATCAGCTTCATTACCTCCCTTCACCAACAGAGGGAGTCCAGATAGAGAACTCACTACTCCTCTGTCAGCACAGCCAGCTCCATAACCCTCACCAGAAGCCAGAGGCAAACCCGAAAATGAGCTCACAACACCAATGCATGTCAATGGGGAAGCAAAGTCGGCAGGGAGTGGAGGACACCTACTTGCCGGACCGCTTTTTTAAAGTGCGCAAAATCTCTCTCTCTCCCCGGACGCTGCACATGTCATCTCGTTGCCCACAGTGTAGTCTTTGCTCATTGGCTGAAAAAAAATACACGTGCAAGCAATTTGTGAAATCCGACTTTGGAGCTTGGGTCGACGACCGCATGGCCGACCTCACGCTTTGGTCGGGTTTTGCTCGGCGAAACCTGACTTTGGCGAAAGTGGGTAACTTTTGAATCTGACCGACCTGTTTCGCTCAACTCTAGTTATTGTGTATTTGATGTCCGTATTGTGTTTTTGCTGTCTGTATTGTGTATTTTATGTTTATATCGTGTATTTGATGTCTGTATTGTGTGTACTATATATTTGATGTACGTATTGGATTTTTTTGATGTCTATATTGTATATTTGTTGTGTGTAATTGTCTAGATCAGTGATGTTGAAAGTCATGCCGTTGGCAATGCTATAAATGGAAATTTGTGGATATCATCTGCGCTGCTGAAAAAATGGGAGTCCAGGTGTATTGCAAATAGAAGATGGTGGTTTATTTCCTTCGCGTTTCAAAGTCAATAGGACTTCTTCCTCAGGAGATACCACAAGTGTCTAAGCATGCTTAGTTTGGTCACCTGTTTGACACATGGATCTATAGCATCTGTCAACTCAATTTATTTTATATGCCCTGATGTAAAGGAATATTTGGTGAGTGCAATCTGATCATATACCTTTGAATACCTTTGTATTTCTATCGGATAAGACCCTATTCATGCTTTTTCTTCCTACAGTTTCTTTAGTGATGCCGTTGGCAGTGTATTTTGCCATCAGGAACACCCCAGGCGGATAGGTTTCAACTGAGGAACCGAACTAAGCATACTGGCCAGAGCCAGTATTGGCAGCAAGACGCTGCACGATGAAGTGGTTTGTATTGACTAAATACAAGTCTGATTCAGTGTGGCTCATTCACAAGAGCCACATTACTGCGTGAAAGAAAGACCTGGCAATCTACATCCGCGTCATGCCAATAAAACTTTATGAAGAGTACAACTAAAGAAACTGAATAAAATGCTGGATGATGCACCCCTAAATCGGAAGGCAACAAGCTACTGGAAAAAGCCGATGGTCAACCCGAGTATAACCAATTCTCGTGATGGGCCAGGATCAAAACTACAAGGACATCTTGGTGCTGATATTGCCTGGCCAAAAGCAAAAATCAAGAGCTGGAGATATATCATAAAGTTCTGAACTTGGAATATACTAACCATGAACCAAAGCAAACTTGACATTGTCAAAGCCAAAATGGACAGAACAGGACTCGAATTTCCCACACAGCTTTTACCATAAAGTGAGACTAGGGACTTTTTTTTTTAAGTGGCGGAGGAATACAGTGCGGAAGGATACCTACCTTCCGTCATTGGATTCCTGCAGCCCGTAGAGAGCGGCAGCATCAGCTGATGCTGCAGTTCTCTACCCAAGATCGTCGTGGGACACACTCGTGGACTGCTTCGGATCATGGGTGAGTATTTTTGTGGTTTGTTATGTTAATATTTATTCCGTAAAAGACAATGGCTTCGGGGAACAATGTGACAAGTATTGGTAAGTATGTTACTCTATGTTATATGTACTGTATGTCTATGTATAGTATGTATTGTATGAATGTATTGTATGTAGCATGCATGTAGTATGTATGTAGCATGTATGTAGTATGTATGTAGCATGTAGTATGTATGTAGCATGCATGTAGTATGTATGTAGTAAGCATGTAGTATGTATGTAGCATGTAGTATGTATGTAGCATGCATGTAGTATGTATGTAGTATGTATGTAGCATGTAGTATGTAGCATGCATGTAGTATGTATGTAGTATATGTAGCATGTAGTATGTATGTAGCATGCATGTAGTATGTATGTAGCATGCATGTAGTATATATGTAGTATGTATGTAGCATGTAGTATGTATGTAGCATGTATGTAGTATGTATGTAGTATGTATGTAGCATGCATGTAGTATATATGTAGTATGTATGTAGTATGTAGCATGCATGTAGTATATATGTAGTATGTATGTAGTATGTATGTAGCATGTAGTATGTATGTAGCATGCATGTAGTATGTATGTAGTATGTATGTAGTATATATGTAGCATGTAGTATGTATGTAGCATGCATGTAGTATGTATGTAGTATGTATGTAGCATGCATGTAGTATATATGTAGTATATATGTAGTATGTATGTAGTATATATGTAGTATGTATGTAGCATGCATGTAGTATGTATGTAGTATGTATGTAGCATGCATGTAGTATATATGTAGTATGTATGATGCATATATGTAGTATGTATGTAGTATGTATGTAGCATGTAGTATGTATGTAGCATGCATGTAGTATATATGTAGTATGTATGTAGTATGTATGTAGCATGTATGTAGCATGCATGTAGTATATATGTAGCATGTATGTAGCATGCATGTAGTATGTATGTAGCATGCATGTAGTATATATGTAGCATGTAGTATGTATGTAGCATGCATGTAGTATGTATGTAGCATGCATGTAGTATATATGTAGTATGTATGTAGCATGTAGTATGTATGTAGCATGCATGTAGTATGTATGTATGTAGTATTTTTTTTTTTTTTTACATTTAACACATTAGCCGGATGATGGGACTACTACTGTCCCATCATTGGCTAATGTGTCAATCACTGTCATGGTAGCAGGCATCGCCCGATGGGACTTGTAGTCCCATCGGACGATGCCTGCACAGACTACCGGAGCCTGCACAAACCCCCTGGCAGGCCGGCACAGCCCCCCGGCAGGCCGGCACAGCCCCCCGGAGCCTGCACAGACCACCGGCAGGCCGGTACAGACCCCGGGCAGTCCGCACAGCCCCCCGGCAGGCCGGCAGAGACCCCCGGCAGGCCGGCAGAGACCCCCGGAAGGCCCGTACAGACCCCTGAGAGGCTGTACAAGGGCAGGAAAGGGTTTTTCCAATTCCGATACCGGAAGTCTCATAGACTTGAATGGGACTTCCGGTATCGGCATCGGCGATACCGATACTTTTTTTAAAGATCGGCCGATCCATTCCGATCCGATATTTTGAAGTATCGGACGGTATCGCTCAACTCTACTCCCTATGTCACTGTTCTACAAGTGAGATCATCTTCTCCGCTCACGCATAGTCTCCGCCCACACACATAGTCTCCGCCCACACACTCTTCCTCCTGCCTCTCTGCAGCATTTTTCACAAGCACATCCGCAGCAAATCTATGAATCTTTTTACACCTGCGGTTTTGCTGCATATTTGACTGGCTCAATTGGGTGCAGAAATGCTGCATATCCGCAAAAAGAATTGATGTGCACACCAATTCTGTAATTCCCATTGATTAATATTGGTTGTGCATGACATTGCAGATTTGGTGCAATTCTGCGCGTCCAAAAACACTGCGGATCCGCAACAAAATCCGCAACATGTGCACATAGCCTTACACAGCTTTGTTGACAGAGAAATAGAAAAAGTTATGGCTCTTGGCATAAGAGTAGGAAAAAACAAAGATGCAAAAACGGAAAATCAACTGGTTGGGAAGGGGTTAAAGAGGGCTTTTAAGAAATGTATCAATCTGAGCTGGAGATTCTAGCAAAGTTTTGGCACATAATGAGTAAACTTTAGACTAGAGTTGAGCGACTTTTGGTTTTTTTAGGGTCGCGTTTCGTTTCGTGAAACCCGACTTTTCCAAAAGTCGGGTCGAGCAAGATCGTCCGATTATAGGGAAAAGTCGGGGTCGTCCCGAAACACGAAACCCAATGTAAGTCAATGGGGAATAAAAGTCGGCAGTGAGAGGAGGACAGGAAACACACCTACAGTGCCCATTTGAATGCCAAAAGCATCAATTCTTCTTACTTAAGCTTGTCAACCTTAATTAACTTCATAATACAAGTTACGCACTGAAAAATGGGGGTTATTTGGCTAAAGTTGTGGGGGGGGGGCTGGCTCCAGGTTTTCATGTGCCCTGGGCGAAAGAGCGCCCCTTTAACACATACCACAACTCATCATGCTCCGATACGGCAGAGAAATAGCGGTATAGTACAATGAAAAATACCTCACTTTTTACATCTCATGACGAGGCCCATCTATTTCTCCATACAGAATCATTGGTCCCATATAATGTTTGAAACAGTATATGATGAGATCCACATAATGCTACAGTATATGTTGGTCCCCATGGATGAAGCTCCACTGTCTTATGGGCCCAAATAATGCTCCAAACATAATGGGCCCCATTTCTAATGCTCTAGTGTATAATGGGCCCTGTAAATGCTGCTCCAGTGTCTGATGTCCACCTTTGGAATGTTCCAGTGTATGGTGGGCCCCATCTATCATTCTCCAGAGTATAGTGCTCCCCAAAAATTGCTGTCCCAACATTGAAAACAATCAAATAAGTCTCCTCGCTAGGGAATCCCTGTACTAGTCTGGACTCCTCGTCGTCCCCATCTTCCATCTCACTGCACAGTATTTCAACCTTGCAAGTGCTGTGATCCTGAGCAAGCAGGGGGGCACACTCGTTGGCGACGGCACTGGCACAGGGCCTCTGATAGTACGGTGGTGTGTCTGATGGCGGGTGGGCCGAACCTGCACTTTCATCTGCAGCTTCCTCTTTGTCACCGTGTAAGATGGAACTGTATATGGGAAGGGTAACCTGAGTTTCATCAGGGTCAGATTCAGGCCGTGTAGCGTGCGAGGGGAATGTAGTGGTCTGGGTCAATGTACCAGCAGATTCATCGAGCAGTGGCTGGGCATCAGTGCACTTGTGTCGCCCCCAGGAGTATGGTCGCCACAGTGGCATTACCTTCTTCCTAGGGAGTGTGATGTCATGCTTGGGAGCAACGAACGATCTCTCTAGCAGGTTAACTGATTGGGCGGCGTTATTCCCACGAGTCATGACCCTCCAAACAGCGTTCATAAAGGCAAAGTGTTTGTTTTACGTGGCAGTATGGTTGCAAAGCTGAACCTTAAAGGAATGTCCAGAAGGGCACCACCAGGAGTGGAGCCTACGGTTAAATTCGACTCCACCTGGGAAACCTCAACCATGCCAGCTACAGAACAGATGCACACATTGCAAGCTTAATTCCGTTAACGAACGAGACTCCGTCATGCCCCGCGGTCGGAGTCCGGCTTACTAGAGGGACACGTGAGGCTCTGGAACATGAGATTGGCCAATAACTGGTGTGTCATGCCCTTACATGTCCGTGGCTGCATGTGCGCTACACTGAAAAGGCCAGCGTTTGTCGCTTACAGGTGCAGATAACCCGCTGAACAACGTTAGTGATGGGGATAACTGATTACAATTATTACCCGCGAACAATGATTTCCCAGTAAGTGCTGGTCAACTGCAGTTCCAGAATTAGGCCTAACCGTCATTCCTGAAAAAATGAAAAACTTACGTGTGCAAACCACAGGTGCTGTAGCTTGCTTAACAGCTCGCCAGCCATTCTCACGCCCAGAATGGATTACACGTGATTGCACAAAGGTTAGAAAGGGTACCGTATCCCCAGATAACATGTATGGATAGCGTACACATTCAAAATATATGTCTCAGGAGGCAGGCTCAGACGGTATTAGGCCCAGTATGGATTGCACGTGATTGCACAAAGGTTAGAAAGGGTACCGTTTCCCCGGATAACATGTATGGATAGCGTACACATTCAAAATATATGTCTCAGGAGGCAGGCTCAGACGGTGTTAGGCCCAGTATGGATTGCACGTGATTGCACAAAGGTTAGAAAGGGTACCGTATCCCCGGATAACATGTATGGATAGCGTACACATTCAAAATATATGTCTCAGGAGGCAGGCTCAGACGGTGTTAGGCCCAGTATGGATTGCACGTGATTGCACAAAAGTTAGAAAGGGTACCGTATCCCCGGATAACATGTATGGATAGCGTACACATTCAAAATATATGTCTCAGGAGGCAGGCTCAGACGGTGTTAGGCCCAGTATGGATTGCACGTGATTGCACAAAGGTTAGAAAGGGTACCGTATCCCCGGATAACATGTATGGATAGCGTACACATTCAAAATATATGTCTCAGGAGGCAGGCTCAGACGGTGTTAGGCCCAGTATGGATTGCACGTGATTGCACAAAGGTTAGAAAGGGTACCGTATCCCCGGATAACATGTATGGATAGCGTACACATTCAAAATATATGTCTCAGGAGGCAGGCTCAGACGGTGTTAGGCCCAGTATGGATTGCACGTGATTGCACAAAGGTTAGAAAGGGTACCGTATCCCCGGATAACATGTATGGATAGCGTACACATTCAAAATATATGTCTCAGGAGGCAGGCTCAGACGGTGTTAGGCCCAGTATGGATTGCACGTGATTGCACAAAGGTTAGAAAGGGTACCGTATCCCCGGATAACATGTATGGATAGCGTACACATTCAAAATATATGTCTCAGGAGGCAGGCTCAGACGGTGTTAGGCCCAGTATGGATTGCACGTGATTGCACAAAGGTTAGAAAGGGTACCGTATCCCCGGATAACATGTATGGATAGCGTACACATTCAAAATATATGTCTCAGGAGGCAGGCTCAGACGGTGTCAGGCACAGTATGGATTTGACGGCCCAGATTACACAGCGGAGGAGCAGGGAGAGGTAAAGATTGCAAATGCTGGGGCCCTGCCAAGCAAGGGGGGCCCACTCGTGGGCATCGGTACTGGCACTGGGCCCCTCATAGTACAGCGGTGTGTCTGACGGCGGGTGTGCACCACCACCATCAGAGACACTTGATTGCACTATGAGGGACCCTGTGCCAGTGCCCGCGCCCAAGAGTCGGCCTACCCAACTGTCCAGGGCAACGGCGCTCGCACGGTGTCAAGCGCTAGGTGGTGACCCCGGCCATGGGGGGGAGGCAGCACAGTTAGGGAGTTTTAGAAAGTGGCATATGTTGATGTTGGACATTCAGCTGATGCAAAAGGCGAAATAGGTCAAGTCCCAGGAAGAGGTGGACCAAAGCAAGCCATTTTTCTGTCACCCTATGTGTCATCAGGGGAAGGTGGGACAAAATCCTTGGAAACCCATGCATGGTTCATTTTAATGAAGGTTAGATCATCCACATTTTGGGTTGACAGACGGGTCCTTTTTTCTGTCAGGATTGATCCAGCTGCACTGAAGACTCTTTCCGATAGCACACTTGCAGCTGGGCAAGCGAGCTCCTGTAAGGCATATTGTGCCAATTCAGGCCGGGTGTCCAGTTTAGCGGCCCAATAGTCAAAGGGGAATGACCTGTGTGGGAGAACATCGATATGGGAGGAAAAGTAGTTTGTAACCATGGTTGACAACTGCTGTCTCCTGTCACTTTCCATCGATGCAGTATTACCAGTTTTGTGAGCGGTATTTGAAAAATCAGTCCACAACATTGTCATGAAACCCCTGTCTCCAACGCCACTTCTGCTGTGTGCACCACGAACACCTCTGCCAAGCTGCCCCCGGCCCGTACGGCTCGTGTGAGAACCATCACCGCTGCTGTGTGCTGGGAATGCCTCAAGCAACCGATTTACCAGAGTTGCTTGTTTATTAGCCAATATTAGGTCAAGGTTCTCCTGTGGCATGATGTTTTGTAATTTGCCTTTATAGCGTGGATCCAGGATGCTGGCCAACCAGTAGTCGTCATCGTTCATCATTTTGGCAATGCGGGGGTCCCTTTTTAGGATCCGCAAGGCATAATCTGACATGTGGGCCAATGTTCCCGGTGTCAATGATGCACTGCGAGTGCTGGTTGGAGGAGCACTTTCTGGCAAATCCACATCCCTCCAGTCACGCACAAACCCTGTACCAGACCTTGCCACGCCAACATTTTCACTTGCCCCACGAGATGCATCCTCCTCCCCTAAGTAATCATCCCCATCATCATCCTCCTCCTCCTCTTCTTCCTCCTCCACCTCGTCCAGGAGAGGTCCCTGAGCAGACAATGGCTGAATGTCATCAAGGATTCCCTCCTCCTCTTCCTCCTCATCAACATTGGCTGCAGACGCCTGCTCCTTAAGGTGCGTCAAAGTTTGCATGAGCAGACGCATAAGTGGGATGCTCATGCTTAGGATGGCGTCGTCTGCGCTTACCATCCGTGTGCATTCCTCAAAACACTGAAGGACTTTACAGAGGTCTTTCAGCTTCGACCACTGCACACCTGTCAACTCCATGTCAGCTCTCAAAGTGCCTGGCCGTGTATCCTCCCACAAATGCATTATGGCCTGCCTCTGCTCGCACAGCCGCTCCACCATGTGCAGGGTGGAGTTCCACCTTGTTGCAATGTCGATAATGAGGCGGTGGTTGGGAAGGTGGAGCAATCGCTGCAGCTTCTGCATACGAACGGAGTGTACAGGCGACCGGCGGATGTGCGCGCACAGTCTTCGCACCTTCTGGAGCAGGGCTGTTAACTCCGGATAATTTTTGAGGAAGCACTGCACCACCAGGTTCAAGGTGTGAGCCAAGCAAGGTATGTGGCTGAGTTTTGAAAGGGCTATGGCTGCCACAAAATTACGGCCGTTATCACTAACTACCTTGCCTGCCTCAAGATGTACACTGCCCAGCCATGACTCAGTTTGTCGCTTCAAGTACTCGGCCAGCACCTCGGCGGTATGTCTGTCGCCCAAACACATCATCTGCAACACAGCCTGCTGATGCTTTCCACTAGCTCCTCGATAGGGGGACACATCGTGTGCAACAGTGGCAGCTGCAGATGGAGTGCTCGTACGACTGCGCTCTGTGGACGAGCTTTCGCTTCTGGAGGAGGAGGAGGAGGGTCGAACGCCTACAGCCAACTGTTTCCTATACCGTGGGCTAGGCAGCACTGTCCCACCACCGCTGTCCCCTGTGGACCCTGCATCCACCACATTAACCCAGTGCGCAGTGATGGACACGTAACGGCCCTGGCCATGCCGACTGGACCATGCATCAGTTGTGAGGTGCACCTTTCCGCTCACTGACTGCTTGAGTGCATGGACAATGCGGTCTTTCACATGATGGTGGAGGGCTGGGGTGGCTTTGCGAGAGAAGAAGTGGTGACTGGGTAGGTCATAGCGTGGTACTGCATAGGCCATGAGTTTGCGGAAAGCTGTGCTTTCCACCAACCGAAAGGGCATCATCTCAAACGAGATTAGTTTGGCAATGTGGGCGTTCAAACCCAGTGTACGCGGATGAGAGACTGAGTACTTTCTTGACCTACTCATAGTGTCTGGGAGGGTGAGCTGGACTTGAGAGCTGCATATGGTGGAAGTAGCGGTGGACAGGGCGGACTGAGAGAGGGTTGATGATGGTGATGGAGTTGGTGTTCTTTCTGATGGCCTAGAATCAGTCTTTCGTTGATATAACAGTGGGATTCCCTGACTGCTGTGGCCTTGCAACGACACCTCAACATTTGCTGCTGTGCCAGCCGGTGGGCTTACAGTGGGGGAAACAATGTAGCGTTGATGACTACCTTCGTTGTGATCAGTTGCACATGTGGCACTTGAGGTTTGGTGTTGTGTCCACGCTTGCAAGTGCATGCTGGTTAAATGTCTAAGCATGCAACTGGTATTCAAATTTTTCAGATTTTTCCCTCGGCTAAAGGTCTTTGCGCACTTCTTACAGATAACCTTGGCCTGATCATGAGGATTTTGTTCAAAAAAGTGCCACACTGCACTCTTCCTACTTTGGCAGACATTTTGCGGCCTAGCACGCTGTGATCTTTTGACCCTCTGGACAAGCTGTCCAGCAACTCTTTTGATGTTTGGAACCTGTCTTTGGAGTGCTCCGGGCCTGCCAGATAACAGCTGTTGCGATGTCGATGTCTGCTGTGGATGCTCCTCATCTGAGCTATTGGAAGCAGCACCCTCTTCCCCCAATGGATGCCAATCTGGGTCAACAACTGGGTCATCCATCACCTCCTCTTCTATGTCATGTGCACCTTCCTCTGTGTCACCGTGTATGGTGGTATAGTGTGCGGGAAGGGGCACCTGAGTCTCATCAGGGTCAGAATCTGGCTCTGTACACTGCGAGGACAATGTAGTGCTCTGAGTGAATGTACCAGCAGAATCATCTATCAGCGGCTGTGCATCAGTGCACTCCATGTCAGATTCATCTTGGCCTGGGTAATTCATCATTTCACTTGATAATCCAGGCATGGTATGTGAAAACAGCTCCATGGAGTAATCAGTAGTATGGCCTGCGTCATCCTTCAATCTTGGTTGGGGTGAAGGACACAAGGAAAGGTGTGGTTCATGAACATGAGCCTCCAATGACGACTCAGTGCTTTTACTTTTTACAACTGAAGAAGAGGAGGCGATAGAGCTGGAGGCTGAGTCAGCAATGTAAGACAAAACTTTTTCCTGATGCTCTGGCTTTAAAAGCGGTTTGCCAACTCCTAGAAAACTAAGCGTTCGAGGCCTTATGTAGCCAGACGATGACGCAGGCTCAACACCTCCTGCATTCGGTCCTATTTTGCTCTTGCCACTACCATCAGATCCACCACCAACACCATCATTACCAGCTGCCAACCCCCGCCCAATTCCACGGCCTCTTCCACCTCTTCCACCATTTTGTAGACAAAATCCAACAAACTATATAGTATGTAAAACAAGGTACAAGGTGTCTATAGGACAGGGGAGATTTTGAATTTCTGCACACACTTTTGGACACTGGACACTTTTGGATTGTGTGAGGCCCACTGATATCTGAGCGCTATGTGACAGGCTCGATGGCACAGCTGTGACCTAAGTGACTAGAGGATAAGTGAGATTTTGAATCTCTGCACACACTTTTGGACACTGGACACTTTTGGATTGTGTGAGGCCCAATGAATATCTGAGCGCTATGTGACAGGCTCGATGGCACAGCTGTGACCTAAGTGACTAGAGGATAAGTGAGATTTTGAATCTCTGCACACACTTTTGGACACTGGACACTTTTGGATTGTGTGAGGCCCAATGAATATCTGAGCGCTATGTGACAGGCTCGATGGCACAGCTGTGACCTAAGTGACTAGAGGATAAGTGAGATTTTGAATCTCTGCACACACATTTGGACACTGGACACTTTTGGATTGTGTGAGGACCACTGATATCTGAGCGCTATGTGACAGGCTCGATGGCACAGCTGTGACCTAAGTGACTAGAGGATAAGTGAGATTTTGAATCTCTGCACACACTTTTGGACACTGGACACTTTTGGATTGTGTGAGGCCCACTGATATCTGAGCGCTATGTGACAGGCTTGATGGCACAGCTGTGACCTAAGTGACTAGAGGATAAGTGAGATTTTGAATCTCTGCACACACTTTTGGACACTGGACACTTTTGGATTGTGTGAGGCCCAATGAATATCTGAGCGCTATGTGACAGGCTCGATGGCACAGCTGTGACCTAAGTGACTAGAGGATAAGTGAGATTTTGAATCTCTGCACACACTTTTGGACACTGGACACTTTTGGATTGTGTGAGGCCCACTGATATCTGAGCGCTATGTGACAGGCTCGATGGCACAGCTGTGACCTAAGTGACTAGAGGATAAGGGAGATTGGATTGCTTTTAAAAAAGCAGTTTGCGGAGCAGTGGGTAAACAGCAATGCCAGCCTGTCAGGAAGCCTTAAAAGGCAGCCCAACAACCAACACCACTGATACACCACAATATAGCCTCCCCTTGCACTGCACACACAGTGACTGGTGTGTTGTGCAGGCCAAATTGCTATCAGCAGCAGAAGCAGTTTTTTTTTCTTCTCAGCAGGACAAAAAAAAAAAATTGGGATTGCTTTTAAAAAAGCAGTTTGAGGCCCAATGAATATCTGAGCGCTATGTGACAGGCTCGATGGCACAGCTGTGACCAAAGTGACTAGAGGATAAGGGAGATTGGATTGCTTTTAAAAAAGCAGTTTGCGGAGCAGTGGGTAAACAGCAATGCCAGCCTGTCAGGAAGCCTTAGAAGGCAGCCCAACAACCAACACCACTGATACACCACTATATAGCCTCCCCTTGCACTGCACACACAGTGACTGGTGTGTTGTGCAGGCCAAATCGCTAGCAGCAGAAGCAGTTTTTTGGTCTTCTTCCCTGCCTAACGCTCTCCCTACAGAATCAGCAGCAACCTCTCCCTATACTGAGATCGGCAGAAGTAAGATGGCGGTCGGCGTGCACGCCCTTTTATACCCCCTGTGACGCCCACCAAAGCAAGCCAATCACTTGCATGCCCTTCTGAAAGATGGTGGTGACCCGTGCCTATGTCATCACGTTGCCCACAGTGTCCGTGGATCCTGATTGGCTGAAAAAGAGCGCAAAACAAACTTTTGAAACGCGACTTTGGCGCGTAAGTCGCCGACCTCGTGGCCGACCTCATCCTAGGGTCGGGTTTCGTTTCATGAAACCCGACTTTGCCAAAAGTCGGCGACTTTTGAATTTTTTCGACCCGTTTCGCTCAACTCTACTTTAGACTTTTTCTTTGTCACTTAACCATTTTTGTGACTTTTTGAACGAAAATTTGCATCTTTTTACACCAGGGTTTTTGCTTATTTTGTCTTTTGTAGGTTTTATGGCAAATGTCAACATGCTGCATGTGTATCAACTCAAACCAAGCTCAATTTTTGTGTTTTTTTCTTTGTATTTTTGCATTCTGTGCAAGCTGGGGTATGGCCTCCCTCTCCTCAGCTGGAAACTGTATATAAGGATTCCCAGACTGGTGTCTACTGTTTGGGACCCAGTCTTTATGTCTGCCCTTGTTCACACATTGAGGTCAACTTTGACAGAAGGCAAGGTTTTTAATATTAGACAGTGTAGGACTATCCCGAACAGAGTTACCATGTTGAAGTGGGATGGCTTTCATGCTACTTTTGATCAAAAACAGTATTACTAAAATCTCTGTATTATTTAGATGCACTTTTGCTTTTACTTGTTTAGTTACAGCAGGGTTTTTGCTTATTTTGGCTTTTGCAGGTTTCATCTTTTTCAAAATGTTGCAAAAGTAAGACTGTTGCTTTGACGTGCATAAAATCATTCCAGGCGGAAGTATGGCACCCCTGAGGGTCCAGTCGCCACAAAGGTACTGCACATCAGCCAGAGGTGTAGTATCCCACTATCCAGGTATGATAGAGATACCTGACAACACTCACACACCTGCACCCAGCACACACTTAGAACAGCAGGTCACCCTTTATGACCCCTGCTTGGTTCATGAAGGGTGTTGAGAGGTGGGTGGAGCTTAGGTTTAGAGCAGGAGAACTGTAGGAAGTTAGGACAGTTCCCCTTAGAGGGAGGAAGTGGAAGGACGTGTCTGCAGCAGCTCCTAGTCAGGAGGAGCTGCTGGACCGAGTGATCATGGGAAGGAAGTTCCATGAAAGGAAAAAGGGGTTCTCCCAGAGACACGGGTGGAGAGTGCTCCCCGTGGGGCTCGTTCAACGCTGATGGGCGTCAGGTGGGGGAGAATCCAGGTTGCAGAAGGGTCTCGGCCCCTAACCTAGTAGAGTGGACATCAGGACTCATCTATCAAGCCGAGAGCTGTGGCAACTTTAGGGGCAACAGCCAACTACTACAGCTATCTTCTCCAGAAAGGCAGCCAGAAAGAATCAAGGAAACGTAGTGGGTCACGTTGTCTGACAGGATTCGTGGCAGCTGGCCTGGGACACTGACTGTGAGGTGCTGGAAGGGAAGGCAAGTGGAAAGCAGCACTGTGGAGACAGCCAGGGAAGGCACATATTGAAGGGAGTGATGGAAAGGTGTACTTCATTGATCTAGGAGTTGACTGAGCCCCTCACCTGAAGAACACGGTACGGAAGTGGGAATCTGTGTGCACCAGAACTGTGAGTAAAGCTTTTGAACTGCACTCCACTGTGTCCTTTGAATTAATGCCTTCACACTCATTCAGCACTGCTACATCTACCAACAGCAGCCATTACATTTTCAACCGACTACCACTGCCCTGGGACTACAGCTCTGCCTGTGGAGAGCTATTCCACCTCTGCTTTATCACACCATCTGTCCCAGAGGATCTGCACTGCAGCGCTGGTCGCCTCTGACCAGATACCACAGGTGGCATCATGAACACTTAATACAAAAACTCTTTATTTCTTATCCCCTGTAAATACACCCCTTTCATTGGACGCCCAGGGCCACGGACCGGGTCTCCGCCACTGTGACACTGCATCTTTAAGAAAGCAGCCCGGTACCGAGTAATACCGCATGCCCTGGCAGGCGCTCCAGAAGGGGGGCGATCAGCGTGTGGCACTGCTGAGGGGTTATGGAAGCCCAAGATGCTTTGATAGCAGCCTTCAGCTCATGTGCATTGTTGGGTCTGGTGTCTCTCATCTTCCTCTTGACAATACCCCATAGATAGAGTTGAGCGACTTTTGGTTTTTTAGGGTCGAGTTTCGTTTCGTGAAACCCGACTTTTCCAAAAGTCGGGTCGAGCAAGATCGGCCAATTATAGGGAAAAGTCGGGGTCGTCCCGAAACACGAAACCCAATGTAAGTCAATGGGGAATAAAAGTCGGCAGTGAGAGGAGGACAGGAAACACACCTACAGTGCTCATTTGAATGCCAAAAGCATCAATTCTTCTTACTTAAGCTGGTCAACCTTAATTAACTTCATAATACAAGTTATGCACTGAAAAATGGGGGTTATTTGGCTAAAGTTGTGGGGGGGTAGGGCTGGCTCCAGGTTTTCATATGCCCTGGGCGAAAGAGCGCCCCTTTAACACATAATACCACAACTCATCATGCTCCGATACGGCAGTGAAATAGCGGTATAGTACAATGAAAAATACTTCACTTTTTACATCTCATGACGAGGCCCATCTATTTCTCCATACAGAATCATTGGTCCCATATAATGTTTGAAACAGTATATGATGAGCTCCACATAATGCTACAGTATATGTTGGTCCCCATGGATGAAGCTCCACTGTCTTATGGGCCCAAATAATGCTCCAAACATAATAGGCCCCATTTCTAATGCTCTAGTGTATAATGGGCCCTGTAAATGCTGCTCCAGTGTCTGATGTCCACCTTTGGAATGTTCCAGTGTATGGTGGGCCCCATCTATCATTCTCCAGAGTATAGTGCTCCCCAAAAATTGCTGTCCCAACATTGAAAACAATCAAATAAGTCTCCTCGCTAGGGAATCCCTGTACTAGTCTGGACTCCTCGTCATCCCCATCTTCCATCTCACTGCACAGTATTTCAACCTTGCAAGTGCTGTGATCCTGAGCAAGCAGGGGGGGCCCACTCGTTGGCGACGGCACTGGCACAGGGCCCCTGATAGTATGGTGGTGTGTCTGATGGCGGGTGGGCCGAACCTGCACTTTCATCTGCAGCTTCCTCTTTGTCACCGTGTAAGATGGAACTGTATATGGGAAGGGTAACCTGAGTTTCATCAGGGTCAGATTCAGGCTGTGTAGCGTGCGAGGGGAATGTAGTGGTCTGGGTCAATGTACCAGCAGATTCATCGAGCAGTGGCTGGGCATCAGTGCACTTGTGTCGCCCCCAGGAGTACGGTCGCCACAGTGGCATTACCTTCCTCCTAGGGAGTGTGATGTCATGCTTGGGAGCAACGAAGGATCTCTCTAGCAGGTTAACTGATTGGGCGGCGTTATTCCCACGAATCATGACCCTCCAAACAGCGTTCATGAAGGCAAAGTGTTTGTTTTACGTGGGCAGTATGGTTGCAAAGCTGAACCTTAAAGGAATGTCCAGAAGGGCACCACCAGGAGTGGAGCCTATGGTTAAATTCGACTCCACCTGGGAAACCTCAACCATGCCAGCTACAGAACAGATGCACATATTGCAAGCTTAATTCTGTTAACGAACGAGACTCCGTCATGCCCCGCGGTCCGAGTCCGGCTTACTAGAGGGACACGTGAGGCTCTGGCACATGAGATTGGCCAATAACTGGTGTGTCATGCCCTTACATGTCCGTGGCTGCATGTGCGCTACACTGAAAAGGCCAGCGCTTGTCGCTTACAGGTGCAGATAACCCGCTGAACAACGTTAGTGATGGGGATCACTGATTACAATTATTACCCGCGAACGACGATTTCCCAGTAAGTGCAGGTCAACCGCAGTTCCGGAATTAGGCCTAACCGTCATTCCTGAAAAAATGAAAAACTTACGTGTGCAAACCACAGGTGCTGTAGCTTGCTTAACAGCTCGCCAGCCGTTCTCACGCCCAGTATGGATTACACGTGATTGCACAAAGGTGAGAAAGGGTACCGTATCCCCGGATAACATGTATGGATAGCGTATACATTCAAAATATATGTCTATACATCAGGAGGCAGGCTCAGACGGTGTTAGGACCAGTATGGCTTGCACGTGATTGCACAAAGGTGAGAAAGGGTACCGTATCCTAGGATAACATGTATGGATAGCGTACACATTCAAAATATATGTCTATACATCAGGAGGCAGGCTCAGACGGTGTTAGGCCAGTATGGCTTGCACGTGATTGCACAAAGGTGAGAAAGGGTACCGTATCCTAGGATAACATGTATGGATAGCGTACACATTCAAAATATATGTCTATACATCAGGAGGCAGGCTCAGACGGTGTTAGGCCCAGTATGGCTTGCACGTGATTGCACAAAGGTGAGAAAGGGTACCGTATCCCCGGATAACATGTATGGATAGCGTACACATTCAAAAGATATGTCTATACATCAGAAGGCAGGCTCAGACGGTGTTAGGACCAGTATGGCTTGCACGTGATTGCACAAAGGTGAGAAAGGGTACCGTATCCCAGGATAACATGTATGGATAGCGTACACATTCAAAATATATGTCTATACATCAGGAGGCAGGCTCAGACGGTGTTAGGCCCAGTATGGCTTGCACATGATTGCACAAAGGTGAGAAAGGTTACCGTATCCCCGGATAACATGTATGGATAGCGTACACATTCAAAAGATATGTCTATACATCAGGAGGCAGGCTCAGACGGTGTTAGGCCCAGTATGGCTTGCACGTGATGGCACAAAGGTGAGAAAGGGTACCGTATCCCCGGATAACATGTATGGATAGCGTACACATTCAAAATATATGTCTATACAGCAGGAGGCAGGCTCAGACGGTGTCAGGCACAGTATGGATTTGACGGCCAAGACTACACAGCGGAGGAGCAGGGAGAGGTAAAGATTGCATATGCTGGGGCCCTGCCCAAGCAAGGGGGGCCCACTCGTGGGCGTCGGTACTGGCACTGGGCCCCTCATAGTACGGCGGTGTGTCTGATGGCGGGTGTGCACCACCACCATCAGAGACACTTAATTGCACTATGAGGGACCCTGTGCCAGTGCCCGCACCCAAGAGTCGGCCTACCCACCTGTCCAGGGCAGCGGCACTCGCACGGTGTCGTGCGCTAGGTGGTGACCCCGGCCATGGGGGGGAGGCAGCACAGTTAGGGAGTTTTAGAAAGTGGCATATGTTGATGTTGGACATTCAGCTGATGCAAAAGGCGAAATAGGTCAAGTCCCAGGAAGAGGTGGACCAAAGCAAGCCATTTTTCTGTCACCCTATGTGTCATCAGGGGAAGGTGGGACAAAATCCTTGGAAACCCATGCATGGTTCATTTTAATGAAGGTTAGATCATCCACATTTTGGGTTAACAGTGACCTGTGTGGGAGAACATTGATATGGGAGGAAAAGTAGTTTGTAACCATAGTTGACAACTGCTGTCTCCTGTCACTTTCCATCGATGCTGTATTACCAGTTGTGTGAGCGGTACTTGAAAAATCAGTCCACAACATTGTCATGAAACCCCTGTCTCCAACGCCACTTCTGCTTTGTGCACCATGAACACCTCTGCCAAGCTGCCCCCGGCCCGTACGGCTCGTGTGAGAACCATCACCGCTGCTGTGTGCTGGGAATGCCTCAAGCAACCGATTTACCAGAGTTGCTTGTTTATTAGCCAATATTAGGTCAAGGTTCTCCTGTGGCATGATGTTTTGTAATTTGCCTTTATAGTGTGGATCCAGGATGCTGGCCAACCAGTAGTCGTCATCGTTCATCATTTTGGCAATGCGGGGGTCCCTTTTTAGGATCCGCAAGGCATAATCTGACATGTGGGTCAATGTTCCCGATGTCAATGATGCACTGTGAGTGCTGGTTGGAGGAGCACTTTCTGGCAAATCCACATCCCTCCAGTCACGCACAAACCCTGTACCAGACCTTGCCACGCCAACATTTTCACTTGCCCCACGAGATGCATCCTCCTCCCCTAAGTAATCATCCCCATCATCATCCTCCTCCTCCTCTTCTTCCTCCAACTCGTCCAGGAGAGGTCCCTGAGCAGACAATGGCTGAATGTCATCAAGGATTCCCTCCACCTCGTCAACATTGGCTGCAGACGCCTGCTCCTTAAGGTGCGTCAAAGTTTGCATGAGCAGACGCATAAGTGGGATGCTCATGCTTAGGATGGCATCGTCTGCGCTTACCAGCCGTGTGCATTCCTCAAAACACTGAAGGACTTTACAGAGGTCTTTCAGCTTCGACCACTGCACACCTGTCAACTCCATGTCTGCTCTCAAAGTGCCTGGCCGTGTATCCTCCCACAAATGCATTATGGCCTGCCTCTGCTCGCGCAGCCGCTCCACCATGTGCAGCGTGGAGTTCCACCTTGTTGCAATGTCGATAATGAGGCGGTGGTTGGGAAGGTGGAGCAATCGCTGCAGCTTCTGCATACGAACGGAGTGTACAGGCGACCGGCGGATGTGCGCGCACAGTCTTCGCACCTTATGGAGCAGGGCTGTTATCTTCGGATAATTTTTGAGAAAGCACTGCACCACCAGGTTCAAGGTGTGAGCCAAGCAAGGTATGATGACCAAAAGGGATAACAGTAGTTACAGCAGAGTCCGTAATGAGCCGGGTCCTGGATCTGGGTAGATGGTAAGGAGTCAGTTCCAGTGACCTTCACATAGTCCTCAGATACGGATAGCTGTTGGCAGAACGGGATGGCTTTAGCCCAGATGGTTGCAGATATAACCAGGAAGCACAGGATACTGACATGCTGTGGAGACAGAGAGCATTAGACAATGCACAGAGACTGCAGACGCAGTGCAGAGAGGTTAGCATGAGAACCGGATGTAGCAAAGATAGATACTCATTGCTGCAGCGCTCTCCCTATGGAGGAGAGGCCCGAAATAGCAGCCAGTGCACTGCCATTGATTAATTGCACGTTTTGAATAATGCACGCCGTCCCTTTAAGAAGGCAGGAGAGCGGGCGGGCGTGCCCTAATAGCCTTAGCTACAGATCTCCTCACAGGACGCCAGGAGGTAGAGGCAGGAGGGAGGCCAGAATGCTGAGCGGCAGTATGAGATCCAGAGGAGGCCGGCTGCTGCCTAAGGACAGCATGTGAGGCTCGAGGTGAGTGCCCAGGGCAGCGGCAGACCTGGACGCAGGGCCAGGACGGGGATCAGGTGTAACAGTGGCAGACCTGGGCGCCGCACCAGGACAGGGACCAGGTGTAACAGTATCCCCCTCTTTACACCCCCTCTTCTTCAAGCCTGTGTAGAACCATTTAAGGAGAAGAGGAGCCAGGATGTTCTCCCTAGGCTCCCAAGATCTCTCCTCAGGACCAAAACCCCTCCAGTCCACCAGGTAGTAGGTCTTACCCCTTACTATTTTTTACTGCCAAGATATGTTTTACCTCAAAAACATCATCGTCTGAGACAGGGTCAGGAGTGGTACCCGAATCCTTAAGAAGGGGCTCAAAACTACCGGTTTGAGGAGAGAAACATGAAAGGAGTTAGGCTACTTTCACACATCAGTTTTTTGCCGTCAGGCAGGATCTGGCTATTTTTAGAAAAAACGGATCCGGCATAAATTTTGGAGAACTGTAGAAACGGATCCGTTTTTTTGCTGGATCCGTCTCTGTTCCTGGGGGCTGGCCAATTGGATTTGAGCATGCACAGACTTAAAAAAACCGGATCCGGTGGCTGGATCCGTCTTTTTCTGGATCCGGCGCATTCCGGCGCCCATAGACTTTCATTGTAGCAAAAAGCTGGAAGCGCCGGATCCGGCGCTTCTGGCTTTTTCGCCGGAGACAAAAAACGTTATAGTAGCCGTTTTTTCCAGACGCCGGAATGAGACAAGTTGCCGGATCCGGCAAAAAACGGATGAAACGCAATGCCATCCGGCACGATCCGGCGCTAATGCAAGTCAATGGGGAAAAACTGGATCCGGCATTGCATTTTGCCGGATCCGGTTTTACAAAAAAAAGCCGGATCGCGCCTGAAGGCAAAAAACTGATGTGTGAAAGAGGCCTTAGGCACACGTAGGGAAGTAGGCAACTTCAGCTTGAACGAGACTGGATTTATCTGTCTCAAGATCTCAAATGGTCCGATGAACCGGGGACCCAATTTGTAGTATGGCATCTTTATACTTCGAAGAGAGCCATACCTTGTCTCCGGGATGAAAGATAGGCGCATCCAAGCGTCTCTTGTCTGCATGCCTTTTCTTACGCTGGGAGGCTTTCTCCAGAGCTGTTTTGCTGTCCCTCCAGACCTTAGATAAATCTTCGGAGAAAGTATCGGCAGCCGGAACGCCAGATGATCCGAAGATGGGAAGAGGTATCCCGGGTTGCAGTCCGAAGACAATCTGAAAGGGAGACTTTCCAGAAGATTACCTTACTTGATTTTTTGTTGTGAGTTCATTTTCCCCTTCACTACTGAGGCCCGAGGAACTCCCTCTTCTGGTAAAGAAAGGTAGTGAGCCTGATTATCAAACACCTGAGCCTAATGATGATGACTGGCTGAGTGGAGTTACTGACTGGATATAAGGCTGCCAACGCCCTTCTGCCCTGCGGGTGATTTCTCTGTGGGATCCTTGGAGACCAGTCTGATTTCCTGCTCTTCTAAAGCTAAGTTTTCTGCTCGGCTTTTTGCATTTGTGCTTTGACTTTGTTTTGCTTTGTTTTTCTGGATTTCTGCCATTCCCTGCTGGGGTGAGCTGAAATCCTTTAGCTCTGTCTTCTGAAAATACCTGAGTGCTGATTTAGTTTTTGAAGCCTAGCTGCTTCAGGGTCTTTTTCCATATCAGCTTGTTGGCTTATGTCTTTGATAGGGTTTTGGCAGATTGCAGACAGCAACCTTCCTTTCCTGTTCTGTTTAGTTAGCTTGGGCCCCATCGTTTGCTCAGCCTATCTTTCTATCTGTGTGAGTGTTTTTTCATCTTGCTTCACCGTCATTATATGTTGGGGGCTGTCTTTTACTTTGGGGTCTGCTCTGGGGCAGTTTAGATTTCCTTTTCTGTCTTTAGGCTATTTAGCTCTCCGGCTGTGATCGAGGGGTCTAGGGCACCGTAGGAACCCCCCACGGCTACTGCTAGTTGTGTTGATAGGTTCAGGGGTCTGCAATCTGATAGTTGCCAACTTCTCTGGTTTTCTGGACGTAGCTTCTATTTTTGTGTCTGCCTCCTACGGTGACTCAATCATATCAGTTTTTGTAAGAAAATTCGGCCCAGGACAGTAAGTCTACCCAGTCGTCATGATGCGGGTTGACAAAGTGACGCAGGAATCCAGCCAGGATTTGATTTGTCCTCTCCACTTGTCCATTGGACTGGGGATGGTATGCTGAGGAAAAATCCAGTTCAATTCTTACCAGTTTACAAACTGCTCTCCAGAATCTTGAGGTGAACTGGACTCCTCTGTCAGAAATGATGTGGAGAGGGAAACCATGGAGACGGAAGATGTGCTGGATGAACAGATGCGCCAACTCAAGAGCAGTTGGAAGGCTGGGTAGCGGAACGAAGTTGGCCATTTTAGAGAAGCGGTCCACCACTACCCACACCACAGAACAGCCAGATGAGATCGGAAGATCTGTGATGAAGTCCATCACGATGTGTTGCCAGGGAGCAGATGGAATTGGTAGGGGCTGAAGCCTACCTGCGGGTAGGTGCTTGGCCGTCTTGTTACGGGCACAAGAGGGACAGGCTGTGACGTACTCCTGAATGTCCTTAGCCATAGCAGGCCACCAATAGTACCGGGAGATGAGTTGCAGAGTCTTTCTCTGACCGGCGTGACCAGCCAACTTGGATGAGTGATCCCACCAAAGGACACGAGTACGTTCAGAAGCTGACACGAAAGTCTTCCCAGGGGGAAGCCGGGTAAGGTCAGAAGAAGCGACAGCGACTAACCTTGAGGGTTCCATGATTTGGTGGGGTTCTTCTTCCTGATCAGGAGGTAGAATGGCTCTGGAAAGTGCGTCTGCTTTGACATTTTTGTCAGCTGGGCGAAAATTAAGAACAAAATTAAAGCAAGCAGAAAACAAAGCCCAGCGAACTTGACGAGGATTTAGCCTTTGCGCTGTTTGGAGGTAAGCAAGGGTTTTGTAATCGGTGTATATGACTACCTGATGAAGAGCTCCTTCTAGAAGATGCCTCCACTCCTGCAGAGCCAACTTGATAGCCAACAATTCCCAATCTCCAATGGAATAATTTCTCTCTGCGGAAGAAAAAACCTTGGAAAAAAAACCACAGAAGTGCATTTGCCTGGTGGACGATTTCTGGGTTAGTACGGCTCCTGCATCTACTGAAGAGGCATCGACCTCAAGAAAAAATTGTTCATTAGAGTCAGGGCGATGAAGAACAGGTGTGACAGCAAAGGCCTTTTTTAGAGAAACAAAAGCCTCCTCTGCATCAGGGGACCAATCCTTGGGACTTGTACCTTTCCGGGTCAGAGCCGAGATGGGCGCCACTCAGGTGGAGAAGTTAGGAATGAATTGTGTGGAGTAATTGGCGAAGCCCAGAAATCGCTGTATGGCCTTCAGCCCAGATGGACAATGCCACTTGAGTAGAGCCGATAACTTCTCTGGATCCATTTTTAATCCTGTGGAGGAAACAATGTAACCGAGGAAAGGCAAAGAGGATTGTTCAAAAAGGCACTTTTCAAACTTGGCATACAGTCTGTTCTCCCTGAGCCTCTGTAAGACTAGGCGTACTTCCCTCCGGTGCAAGACCAAGTCAGTGGAAAAAATCAGAATGTCGTCCAGGTAGGCAAAAACACAGGTGTAAAGCAGATCCCTGAAAATGTCATTGACAAACTCTTGGAAAACAGCGGGTGCATTGCTTAGACCAAACGGCATTACCAGGTACTCGTAGTGACCATCACGGGTGTTGAAGGCTGTTTTCCATTCATCTCCATCCCTGATTTGGATCAAGTTGTAGGCACCTCTGAGATCCAGCTTGGTGAAGATCTTGGCCCCTCGGAGATGGTCAAACAGTTCTGAAATTAGAGGCAAAGGGTACCTGTTTTTTACCGTGATCTGGTTCAGTCCCCGGTAGTCGATACAGGGCCGCAAGGATCCGTCCTTTTTCTTCACGAAGAAAAAGCCTGCCCCTGCCGATGATGATGATTTTCGCATAAACCCTCTGGCCAAATTCTCCTGGATGTAGTCCGACATAGCCTGAGTCTATGCCTGGGAAAGAGGGTAAACTCTCCAACGGGGAGGAGATGTTCCAGGAAGAAGATCTATCGGACAGTCATACGACCTATGGGGGGAGTTTTTCAGCCTCCTTTTTCCCTAAGACATCCGAGAAGGACCAGTAAGCGGATGGTAATCCAGGCAGGGTAGCAGGTTGGACTGGGGATGAAACTGGTTCAAACCGGGATAAGCAAGGGTCCGAGCAGGAATCTCACCAATGTAGAATTTCACCTGTTCTCCAATTAAGAACTGGTTCGTGTTTCTGAAACCAAGGCAAACCTAGAAGCAAGGGGTGAGACAAACCAGGGTACACATAAAAACGGATTCTTTCAGAATGCATAAGACCTACCTGGAGTTCCACTGGCACAGTCTGGAACTGGACGGGTTCGGTCAGTGGCTGGCCATCAACAGCGGTCACCCGCAGCGGATTGGGAAGAGCCTGAACTGGTAAGCGGTAACGATCCACAAGCGTCTGCTGGATAAAACTCCTGGCGGCCCCGGAATACAACAGACAGAGTCCAGAAAATTTTATTGCTCCGCAGGTCACGGAGACTGAGATCTGCAATGAAGGAGAAGAATGTTCTCTACCTAGGGTGGCCTCTCCTACTGAACCTAGGCACAGGAGTTTCCCGACTTCTTTGGACAGGAGCGGATCAGGTGTTCGGAACTACCACAGTATAGACAGCTTCCGTATTTGCGACACACCTCCTGGCGGCAGCTGGCCAGACTTACTCGATCTACCTCCATAGCTTCGGGAGGAGAAAATGAGGTAGCCATTTTGGAAGAACTAGAGTCCAGGTGGTAGGACCTCTTGTCTCGCTTAATCTCCATGGAACGCTCCTGAAAACGCAGGTCAATCCGGGTTGCCAAGGAAATCAGGTCATCCAAGATAGTAGGCCTGTCCCGTCCCGCCAGCTCATCCTTAATTTTTCCAGATAGGCCCTCCCAGAAGGTAGACAGCAAGGCCTCATTGTTCCAGGACAGCTCACACGAGAGGGTGCGGAACTGAACAGCAAACCAGGGATTGGAGAAGCAGGAAGCTCATCTGCATATTTCCAGTGCATTCTGGGAAGAGGAGAAGAGTCACCTTAAGCTGATCGATCGCTGGGACTTGCCGGGTCTCGCTGTTTGAGGACATCACAAAACCAGGGATTGAAGAAGCAGGAAGCTCATCTACATATTTCCAGTGCATTCTGGGAAGAGTAGAAGAGTCGCCTTAAGCTGATCGATCGCTGGGACTTGCCGGATCTTGTTGTTTGAGGACATCGCAAAACCTGGGATTGGAGAAGCAGGAAGCTCATCTGCATATTTCCAGTGCATTCTGGGAAGAGGAGAAGAGTCGCCTTAAGCTGATTGATCGCTGGGACTTGCCGGGTCTCGCTGTTTGAGGACATCGCAAAACCAGGGATTGGAGAATCAGGAAGCTCATCTACATATTTCCAGTGCATTCTGAGAAGAGGAGAAGAGTCGCCTTAAGCTGATCGATCGCTGGGACTTGCCGGATCTCGCTGTTTGAGGACATCGCAAAACCCATCATAGACTGCATCAGCAATAGCAATATGGAAGAGAAGAAAATCCACATGGTCACCTGCAACACATGCTACATGTTTACGGATCTTCCGGCTGAAAAACTCAACTTTACCTATCAGAAGTGCAAACTTGTTGCCCTCTTAGAGGAAAAGGTGCAGGGACTGGAAGAAAGAATAGCAACATTGAAGGTAAAGAACATGAGGACTTCTTGGATGCAGCAGAAGCAACCATTCAGGATACAGAAAGTGAGAAAAGCTTCAGAGCACATACAGAGGCTGAAAAGTGGAGCCATGTGACGAAAAGAAGCAAACGGATCAAGTGGTCATCACCACCCACACAGCTTAGCAAACAATATGAAGCCCTCATGCTGGAGAATGAAAATGGCACAGCTCAGGATGATACCATATCTACAAGAGAAGACACACTATCAACAAAAGAAGTTACTGTGTCAACAAAGGCGGAAGCAAATGACACTCAAAAACACTCACGAGCAACAAGCAGTGCATCCGGAAAGAAAAGAAGAGTGGTAGTTATGGGCGACTCACTACTAAGAGGCACGGAGGCAATTATCTGCAGGCCGGACATAACCGCACGAGAGGCATGCTGCCTCCCAGGAGCAAAAATCAAGGATGTGGCCAACAGGATACCAACTCTCCTCAAATCCAAGGACGACTACCCTTTCCTACTGATACATGTAGGCACAAACGACACGGCAAGAAATGACCTACCAACTATCTGCGAAGACTTTAAAATTCTGGGGAAGAAAATAAAGGAACGGATCGTACAGGTTGGTTTCTCATCAATCCTCCCAGTCGATGGCCATGGCATCAGAAGATGGAATAGGATACTAGAAGTTAACAACTGGCTACGATGGTGGTGCAGGCAGCAAGGATTGGATTCTTGGACCATGGCATGAAATACCTCTATGATGGACTTCTCGCAAGAGATGGGATACACCTCACAAAACCTGGGAAACACACATTCGCCAGAAGACTTGCCACACTCATCAGGAGGGCTTTAAACTAGAAGAAGAGGTGATGGGAGGAAAAACAGCAAACAAGAACATGCAGCAGAAGGACAAACTAATCAAGGATACTAGATGTGGTACCGAGGACCCAAGACAGGGTACTCAGATGGATACTAAGAAAAAGGAAGCCAAACTTCTTTCCTGCATGCTGACCAACGCAAGGAGCCTGACCAATAAGATTGAAGATCTGGAGTTGGTAATGTATGAGGAAAAATACGACATAGTAGGAATAACTGAGACATGGTTAGACGACAGCTATGACTGGGCGGCTAACTTGTAAGGATATGATTTGTTTAGGAGGGATCGAAAAAAATGGAAAGGGGGTGGGGTCTGCCTATATATAAAGTCCACTTTAAAGCCCACACTAAGAGAAGATATACAAGAGGGAAATGAAGAGGTGGAGTCTCTATGGGTGGAGATACAAGGAGGGAAAAGTAATAAAATCCTCATAGGGGTTTGTTATAAGCCACCAAATATAACAGAAGCCACTGAAAATGTATTACTGCAACAAATAGACAAAGCAGCAAATCGCAATGAGGTGATTATTATGGGGGACTTCAACTACCCCGACATAGACTGGGAAACTGAAACCTGCGTATCTCAGAAAGGAAACCAATTTCTGTCAGTGACCAAGAATAATTATCTGTCACAACTTGTGCAGGGCCCAACTAGAGGGACAGCCCTTCTGGACTTAATTTTAAGCAACAGACCAGATAGAATAACAGAAGTACGAGTCGATGGGCACCTAGGGAACAGTGACCACAATATAATACAATTCCACTTGTCCTTCAGTAAGGTGCCCTGGAAGGGGGTTACAAAAACGCTGAATTTCAGGAAAGCAAAGTTTGATCAGCTTATAGAGGATCTTCGCCGAATTGATTGGGACAATGTCCTCAAAAATAGGAGCACAGAAAATAAGTGGGAAATATTTAAATCAGTTTTACACACCCACTGCGAGCTAGCCATACCGTACAGAAATAAAAGGGCTAGGAACAGGAGAACACCAATATGGCTAAATAAGGATGTAAAAAGGGCAATAAATAAGAACAAGGCATCTAAGAAGCTAAAACAAGAAGGCAATGAAGAAGCATTAAAAAGTTATAGAGAAAAAAATAAAATGTGTAAAAAAACAAATACATTTACCAAAAGTGGAAACTGAGAGACTCAATGCTAAGGAAAGTAAAACAAACCCCAAACAATTCTTTAATTATATAAACAGTAAAATGATTAAAATTGATGGTGTTGGCCCTTTAAAGAACAATGAGGGTGAAATCATAAGAGAGCGATGTGGGAAAAGCAAATGTTTTAAATACTTTTTTCTCAACAGTGTTCACACAGGAAAAGGATTTGCCAGGGGAAATGCAGAGTGATAATGTAAACTCCCCATTAAGTATTACCTGCCTAACCCAGGAAGAAGTGCAGAACCACCTTAGTAAGATTAAAATTGACAAATCACCATGCCCTGATGGCATTCACCCTTGGGTATTAAGGGAGTTAAGTAATGTGATAGACAGGCCTCTATTCCTTATATTTAAAGACTCTATAGAAACAGGGTCTGTTCCTTTTGATTGGCGGCAAGCAAATGTGGTAGCAATATTCAAAAAGGGGTGTAAAAGGGAACCTGGAAACTATAGGCCGCTAAGCTTAACATCTGTTGTGGGTAAAACTTTTGAAGGGTTTCTAAGGGATACCATTATGGAATATCTCAATGTTAATAAATGTTTAACTCCATATCAATATGGATTTATGAAGGATCGCTCTTGTCAAACTAAACTGATCAGCTTCTATGAGGATGTAACCTCTCAAATGGACCAAGGAGAATCATTGGATGTCATTTATCTCGACTTCTCTAAAGCATTTGACACTGTCCTACATAAAAGATTGGTAAGTAAGATGAGAAAGCTTGGGCTAGGGGAAAATGTGTGTAGATGGGTGGGTAGCTGGCTTAGTGATAGAAAACAAAGAGTGGTTATTAATGGCGCATACTCAGATTGGGCCAGGGTTACTAGTGGGGGACCACAGGGATCTGTATTGGGCCCCCTACAATTTAATATATTTATTAATGATCTAGTGGATGGCTTACACAACACAGTAAAATATCAGTATTTGCAGATGATACAAAACTATGTAAGGTAGTTAACACAAAGGAGGACAGTTTGCAACTACAGACAGATTTGAGTAAATTGTGAATTGGGCTGAAAAATGGCAAATGAGGTTTAACACAGATAAGTGTAAGGTTACGCACATGGGAAGGAGAAACAGATGCTACAATTACTTACTAAATGGGAAACTGCTGGGGAAATCAGACATGGAAAAAGACTTAGGCATCTTAGTCAATAAGAAGCTAAATTGGAGTGCCCAGTGTCAGGCAGCTGCCACCAAAGCAAATAGGGTCATGGGATGCATTAGAAGAGGTCTGGGGACACGAGATGAAAACATAATTCTCCCTCTGTACAAATCACTCGTCAGACCACACTTGGAGTATTGTGTGCAATTTTGGACGCCGGTGTTCAAGAAAGACATTACTGAACTTGAAAGTGTTCAAAGGCGGGCTACTAAAATGATAAATGGAGTTGGTTCACTACAATACCCAGAAAGGTTATCAAAATTAGGTCTATTTACTCTAGAAAAGAGAAGGCTTAGGGGAGACCAAATATATATGTACAAGTATATCAGAGGGCAATACAGAGATCTCTCCAATGAACTGTTTGTACCAAGGACTGTGACAAGAACAAGGGGGCATTCTCTTCGTTTGGAGGAAAGACAATTTCTGCACTAGCATAGAAGCATAGAAGAGGGTTCTTCACGGTAAGAGCAGTGAGGCTCTGGAATTCTCTTCCTAAGGAAGTGGTGATGGCCAACTCACTGAATGAATTTAAGAAGGGAATGGATGCTTTTCTTGTGAGTAACAGTATAGAAGGTTATGAATAACAGAATATTATAGGTAGATGATTTACCCAGCTTAAGGGAAGGAATTTTTTTCCTTATGGAGAAAATTGGCTTCTACTCTGTGGGATTATTGCCTTCCCCAGGATCAACAATGCAGAACAGCTGCACTAAAAATAGGCTGAACTAGATGGACATAAGCCTTCAAAACTATGTTACTATGTTACTGAGCCACCGTGAGGGTTCCTTAGCGTAAACGAAGCAGGGCAGAAGCGGTCGACGTGACCCGGCCAGGTTCATCGAAGGTCCTGCGAAAAGTCTCTAGGAAAGATTGAAGATCATCAACCAACGGGTCTCCTCTCTCCCATAACGGGTTTAGCCAGGCTAGAGCCTCTCCGGCTAGATGTGACATAATGAAGCCCAATTTGGCAAGGTCAGAAGCAAACATGTGCCCCAAGATTTCGAAGTGTAGGGTACACTGATTGAAAAAACCCCGACACTGAGTGGGGTCATCATGGAAGCGGGAAGGAGCCGCCAGGTGAGGGCCCTTGCTTGCCGTTACAGCAGATACCTGGGTGTTGATAGGTGATTCAGAAGCAGCCGGGTTCAACAGAGAATCCATGCGGGTGGACAGGTTATGTAGGTAAGACGTGATCTTGTTCTGTTGATCTTTTAAGCGGGTCACCTCTTGTCACAGTTCCGTAGTTGGAGGCCTCTGGCGTCCAGCGGATTCCATGGCCGGAGCAATCTGTAACGAATGGAAGTGGAGGCAGAGATGGTGAAGTTCACATTCGTTATTTTTTAAGTGGAACCTCGGGACCACGGTCCGGGGGGCTCCGAAGAGGGCGTGACTAGTGAGCCCCGGGTACCCGTAGTAAAGCCTCTCAGACAGGGCCAGAATGGAATACCCGGAGGACACAGGTGCTACCTCCAGTTAGACCCCGAACACGTGGCAGCTGTCCCAGCGGGACCAAAAGGGATAATTGTAGTTACAGCAGAGTCCATAATGAGCCGGGTCCTGGATCCGGGTAGATGGTAAGGAGTCGGTTTCCAGTGACCTTCACACAGTCCTCAGATACGGATAGCTGTTGGCAGAACGGGATGGCTTTAGCCCAGATGGTTGCAGATATAACCAGGAAGCACAGGATACTGATATGCTGTGGAGACAGAGAGCATTAGACAATGCACAGAGACTGCAGACGCAGTGCAGACAGGTTAGCATGAGAACCGGATGTAGCAAAGATAGATACTCGTTGCTCCGGCGCTCTCCCTATGGAGGAGAGGCCAGAAATAGCAGCCAGTGCGCTGCCATTGGTTAATTGCACTTTTTGAATAATGCACGCCGTCCCTTTAAGAAGGCAGGAGAGCGGGCGGGCGGGCCCTAATAGCCTTAGCTACAGATCTCCTCCTCACAGGACGCCAGGAGGTGGAGGCAGGAGGGAGGCCAGATTGCTGAGCAGCAGCATGAGATCCAGAGGAGGCCGGCTGCTGCCTAAGGACAGCATGTGAGGCTCGAGGTGAGTGCCCATACTGTAATGGAGGGCAGCGGCAGACCTGGACGCAGCGCCAGGACGGGGACCAGGTGTAACAGTGGCAGACCTGGGCGCCGCACCAGGACAGGGACCGAGTGTAACAGTAGCAAAGCCCGGCACTGGAGCCAGGACACGTGATTAACACTTACAACCAGCTCAATCATGCAATGGGTGCAAAGCCTTTCAAGATTCCTCAGAGAAGCACTTCTAGTCTACTTCTCCAATAATATGAAGCATTCCAAATCCAGAAATTAAGTGTAACAATAACAAACTTTTTTCAGCCCATATAGAGAAATATCTATCTTTCTATCTACCTATCTATCTATCTATCTAACTATCTATCTGTCTATCTATCTATCTATCCTTCTCGTGCTGTCATGCATACATCCACTTCCAGTCTTTGCACTCTTATATCTACAGTGGGGCAAAAAAGTATTTAGTCAGTCAGCAATAGTGCAAGTTCCACCACTTAAAAAGATGAGAGGCGTCTGTAATTCACATCATAGGTAGACCTCAACTATGGGAGACAAACTGAGAAAAAAAAATCCAGAAAATCACATTGCCTGTTTTTTTTTCATTTTATTTGCATATTATGGTGGAAAATAAGTATTTGGTCAGAAACAAAATTTCATCTCAATACTTTGTGATATATCCTTTGTTGGCAATGACAGAGGTCAAACGTTTTCTGTAAGTCTTCACAAGGTTGCCACACACTGTTGTTGGTATGTTGGCCCATTCCTCCATGCAGATTTCCTCTAGAGCAGTGATGTTTTTGGCTTTTCGCTTGGCAACATGGACTTTCAACTCCCTCCAAAGGTTTTCTATAGGGTTGAGATCTGGAGACTGGCTAGGCCACTCCAGGACCTTGAAATGCTTCTTACGAAGCCACTCCTTCGTTGCCCTGGCGGTGTGCTTTGGATCATTGTCATGTTGAAAGACCCAGCCACGTTTCATCATCAATGCCCTTGCTGATGGAAGGAGGTTTGCACTCAAAATCTCACGATACATGGCCCCATTCATTCTTTCATGTACCCGGATCAGTCGTCCTGGCCCCTTTGCAGAGAAACAGCCCCAAAGCATGATGTTTCCACCACCATGCTTTACAGTAGGTATGGTGTTTGATGGATGCAACTCAGTATTCTTTTTCCTCCAAACACGACAAGTTTTGTTTCTACCAAACAGTTCCAGTTTGGTTTCATCAGACCATAGGACATTCTCCCAAAACTCCTCTGGATCATCCAAATGCTCTCTAGCAAACTTCAGACGGGCCCGGACATGTACAGGCTTAAGCAGTGGGACACGTCTGGCACTGCAGGATCTGAGTCCATGGTGGCGTAGTGTGTTACTTATGGTAGGCCTTGTTACATTGGTCCCAGCTCTCTGCAGTTCATTCACTAGGTCCCCCCGCGTGGTTCTGGGATTTTTGCTCACCGTTCTTGTGATCATTCTGACCCCACGGGGTGGGATTTTGCGTGGAGCACCAGATCGAGGGAGATTATCAGTGGTCTTGTATGTCTTCCATTTTCTAATTATTGCTCCCACAGTTGATTTCTTCACTCCAAGCTGGTTGGCTATTGCAGATTCAGTCTTCCCAGCCTGGTGCAGGGCTACAATTTTGTTTCTGGTGTCCTTTGACAGCTCTTTGGTCTTCACCATAGTGGAGTTTGGAGTCAGACTGTTTGAGGGTGTGCACAGGTGTCTTTTTATACTGATAACAAGTTTAAACAGGTGCCATTACTACAGGTAATGAGTGGAGGAAAGAGGAGACTCTTAAAGAAGAAGTTACAGGTCTGTGAGAGCCAGAAATCTTGATTGCTTGTTTCTGACCAAATACTTATTTTCCACCATAATATGCAAATAAAATGAAAAAAAAACAGACAATGTGATTTTCTGGATTTTTTTTTCTCAGTTTGTCTCCCATAGTTGAGGTCTACCTATGATGTAAATTACAGACGCCTCTCATCTTTTTAAGTGGTGGAACTTGCACTATTGCTGACTGACTAAATACTTTTTTTCCCCACTGTATATAACTGAAAGTGACCGTAATAAAGCATCGTCATGGCTCGTCTTCTCTTTCATGACAAGCTGGAAATTAAATCCTCCTGGTTTAAGACTACACGTCTCCTAATTCCTGCAGATCTTTAAAGCATCTGTCCGCTTTCTCTCTCCTTTGTTCTGTAATCCTATCTATTATCCTTCTGGGATAATCAACCATGACTGTTGCTATTATTCAGTGCGTCCTCATGACCCAAGGAACCTTGCCACATCCCTCACTGTCACACAGTTCACTTATATACTACAACCCGCTTCTGTGGCCACACTGAATTGTGATGTGATATTTTTATGAATAATTTTTCTTACAGCACCCTGTGTGTACAGATCAAACATATTAGAGGGGATACTGTATATGAAATTGCTTGTATTTCTTGCTTTAAGGGCAGATTACATTTTAAGTCCCTAAAGGCTCATTTTGTGCCTTAAGAATGAAGCAATTTTTTTTCATTATCTCATTCCAGAAGGCATATTTTTATTACTTCATTAATGTACAGTGGGTACGTAAAGTATTCAGACCCCTTTAAATTTTTCACTCTTTTTCATTGCAGCCATTTGGCAAATTCAAAAAAGTTCATTTTTTTCTCAGAAATGTACACTCTGCACCCCATCTTGACTGAAAAAAACAGAAATGTAGAAATTTTTGCAAATTTATTACAAAAGAAAAACTGAAATATCACATGGTCATAAGTATTCAAACCCTTTGCTCAGTATTGACTAGAAGCACCTTTTGAGCTAGTACAGCCATGAGTCTTCTTGGGAATGATGCAACAAGTTTTTCACACCTGGATTTGGGGATCCTCTGCCATTCTTCCTTGCAGATGCTCTCCAGTTCCGTCAGGTTGGATGGTGAAAGTTGGTGGACAGCCATTTTCAGGTCTCTCCAGTTTAGGTCAGGGCTCTGGCTGGGCCAGTCAAGATTGGTCACAGAGTTGTCCTGAAGCCACTCATTTGTTATTTTAGTTGTGTGCTTAGTGTGCTTGTCTTGTCGGAAGGTGAACCTTTGGCCAAGTTTGAGGTCCAGAGCACTCTGGAAGAGGTTTGCATCTAGGATATCTCTGTACATTCATGCTTCCTTCAATGGCAACCAGTCATCCTGTCCCTGCAGCTGAAAAACACCCCCATAGCATGATGCTGCCACCATCATGTTTCACTGTTGGGATGTATTGGGCAGGTGATGAGCAGTGCCTGGTTTTCTCCACACATACTGCTTAGAAATATCACCAAAAAGTTCTATCTTCGTCTCATCAGACAAAATAATCTTATTTCTCATAGTCTGTGAGTCTGTCAACCTAAAGAAAACCAACATCATGGTGTTCCAGAAGAGAAAGAGAAAATCAGACCAGCACCCTTCATTTATCCTCAACAACTGCGCCCTTACAGGAACGGACAAATATACCTACCTGGGCCTTGAGATTCACCGATCAGGGAGCTTCAAACAAGCCATAGAGACCCTGAAAGACGAGGCATGCAAAACCTTCTATGCCATCCGAAGGAAACTCTACCATCTAAAGCCACCAGTGAGGGTCTGGTTAAAAATCTTCGACTCTATCATCGCCCCAATCCTCCTGTATGGCAGCGAAGTCTGGGGTCCTCACACCTACCCAGACTGGTCAAGGTGGGATTCAAGCCCAACAGAAATATTCTACCTGGAATTCTGCAAGCACCTTCTCCAAGTCCATCGAAGCACCTCCAACAGTGCTGCCGGGCCAAGCTGGGCAGATTCCCTCTACACCTAACGGTTCTAAAGAGGGCACTTTCATTCCGGGCTCACCTACGTAGGAGCAATCCAAGCTCCCATCACCATAAAGCCCTGACACATGTAGGGGAAACAGAAAAGCCAGGACCCTCTGAACAGCTCACCCAAACCCAACCTGACCAGAACACCAATCACAACAACATGACAAAAGCCGGAATCAGGAAGATGGTAGATGAAGGCCAGGAGAGGTACGTAAGTGACTGGAAGAACGACATCATCAGCTCACAGAAACTGACCATATACCAGAGTCTACAGAGAGACTACAGACTGGCTCCATACCTGGAGAAACTCCCATACCCCAAAGACCGCAAGATCCTGAGCCGGTATAGACTCAGTGCCCACAGTCTGGCCATCGAATCCGGCCGACACAGGCAGAGCTACAAGCCCAGGGAGGAAAGACTGTGCCAACACTGTGACCAGGAGGCCCTGAAGGATGAGACCCACTTCCTGCTACACTGCCCCAAATACATATATGATAATGCCCAGTATCAGAGAACGAGACAAGGCGGTGACCATGGTCCAAAAACGCCTTGTGCATGGATTACCACTCCATATGCTAATCTTAAAAAGGAGAAAACGGAGTAACGGATCCAAAATATATGCAAAAGTATAAATTTTATTAGTACTCACATCAAGTGCTGACAAGTATACAAGTTGACTAAAATAGGGGGGATAAGCCCCAATGATACAACAATCAGGACAGACAAGGACAGGGTAAATAAAATGATACCAGTGCTCGAAATCTACATGGCACAACGTTCAGTCAGCCCATGGGCATTGCACATAACAGACATACACTCACTGGCCACTTTATTAGGTACACCATGCTAGTAAGGGGTTGGACCCCCTTTTGCCTTCAGAACTGCCTCAATTCTTCGTGGCAGAGATTCAACAAGGTGCTGGAAGCATTCCTCAGAGATTTTGGACCATATTGACATGATGGCATCACACAGTTGGCGCAGATTTGTCGGCTGCACATCCCTGATGCGAATCTCCCGTTCCACCACATCCCAAAGATGCTCTATTGGATTGAGATCTGGTGACTGAGGAGGCCATTTGAGTACAGTAAACTCATTGTCATGTTCAAGAAACCAATCTGAGATGATTCGAGCTTTATGACATGGCGCATTATCCTGCTGAAAGTAGCCATCAGATGTTGGGTACATTGTGGTCATAAAGGGATGGACATGGTCAGCAACAATACTCAGGTAGGCTGTGGCGTTGCAACGATGCTCAATTGGTACCAAGGGGCCCAAAGAGTGCCCAGAAAAAATTCCCCACACCATGACACCACCACCACCAGCCTGAACCGTTGATACAAGGCAGGATGGATCCATGCTTTCATGTTGTTTACGCCAAATTCTGACCCTACCATCCGAATGTCGCAGCAGAAATCGAGACTCATCAGACCAGGCAACGTTTTTCCAATCTTCTACTGTCCAATTTCGATGAGCTTGTGCAAATTGTAGCCTCAGTTTCCTGTTCTTAGCTGAGAGGAGTGGTACCCAGTGTGGTCTTCTGCTGCTGTAGCCCATCTGCCTCAAAGTTCGATGCACTGTGCGTTCAGAGATGCTCTTCTGCCTACCTTGGTTGTAACGGGTGGCAATTTGAGTCACTGTTGCCTTTCTATCAGCTCGAACCAGTCTGCCCATTCTCCTCTGACCTCTGGCATCAACATGGCATTTCCGGCCACAGAACTGCCGCTCACTGGATTTTTTTTCTTTTTCGGACCATTCTCTGTAAACCCTAGAGATGGTTGTGCGTGAAAATCCCAGTAGATCAGCAGTTTCTGAAATTCTCAGACCAGCCCTTCTGGCACCAACAATCATGCCACGTTCAAAGGCACTCAAATCACCTTTCTTCCCCATACTGATGCTCGGTTTGAACTGCAGGAGATTGTCTTGACCATGTCTACATGCCTAAATGCACTGAGTTGCCGCCATGTGATTGGCTGATTAGAAATTAAGTCTTAACACACAGTTGGACAGGTGTACCTAATAAAGTGGCCAGTGAGTGTATGTCTAATGGTAAAAGATAGTCAAATATGGCATACTCAATTAAATGTGTATTGTACATAGTTGTACATGTCTAGAGCGCCAAAAAAAAAAAAAAAACCATCCAGAGGGGTCAATGTGCAAGTCCAATGGACACTGAACATAAATGAATCAATGACATGTGAAAGGATTCTTAAATAGTTAATAACATATGTATCAGCATATCAAAACTGCGAAAGGAGTTTGAAGGAGGAAGAGAAAACATATATCCTGCTGGGGGAAGAAGAGAGAGCAGTGGAGATAGCAGCGCAATATGTGAGTGAATGTCATAGACTGCGAGAAAGAGAACTATGATATGCCATAGACTTCTATGGCCCCCACCCTGGATATGCCCCAACCCCCCATCCACCTTCCCTATGCCATGGACTTTTATAGCCCTATCCTGGATCTGCCCCATCCACCTTTCCTACAGCCCCTTCCCAACATCCCTACAGTCCCTATCCCTATTCCCTTCTGTACAATTGCTTTGGCAAAACTAATATGTATTTAGTCCTGCCAATAAAGCTTCTTTGAATCTTGAATCTTTGGGTCCTTCATGTGTTTGTTAGCAAACTCTATGCGGGCTTTCATATGTCTGGCACTGAGGATCAGCTTCCATTGGGCCATTCTGCCATAAAGGCCTGACTGGTGGAGGGCTGCACTGTTAGTTGACTTTGTGAAACTTTCTCCCATCTCCCTACTGCATCTAGGGAGCTTAGCCACAGTGATCCTGGAGTTCTTCTTTACCTCTCTCACCAAGGGCTCTTCTCCTATGATTGCTCATTTTGGCTGGATGGCCAGGTCTAGGAAGATTTCTGGTGGTCCCAAACTTCTTCTATTTAAGGATTATGGAGGCCACTGTGCTGTTAGGAACCTTGAGTACAGCAGAAATTCTTTTGTAACATTGGCCAGATCTGTGCCTTGCCACAATTCTGTCTCTGAGCTCCTTAGCCAGTTCCTTTGACCTCATGATTCTCATTTGGACTGTCATGCACTGTAAACTGTGAGGTCTTATATAGACAGATGTGTGTCTTTCCAAATAAAGTCCTATCAGTTTAATTAAACTGAGCTGGACTCCAATGAAGGAGTAAAACCATCTCATGGAGGATTACAAGGAAATGGACAGCATGTGACTTAAATATGAGTGTCTGAGCAAGGGGTCTGAATACTTATGACCATGTGATGACCTGGCCTCCCCCTTTATAGAGAAAATAGATAATATCTGTCTTGAAATCCGCTCCCAGCCATCAGGTGAAGTGACTCCCATACCTCCCTGCATTTTCCCTGGCTCACTCTCCACAATTGATCCCATCACAGAACAAGAAGTTTCCAGGCTCCTCTCTTCTTCTCATCTGACTACATGCACTGCTGACCCCATTCCCTCACATCTCCTACAGTCTCTCTCTCCAGTCATCACAACTCACCTAACTACAATCTTTAATCTGTCCCTCTCCTCGGGCATTTTCCGCTCCGCCTTCAAACACTCTATCATTACTCCATTATTAAAGAAACCCGCTCTTGACCCATCCTGCACAAACAACTACAGACCAGTCTCCAATCTCCCCTTCATCTCTAATCTCTTGGAGCACCTGGTCTACTCCTGCCTTACCCGTTACCTCTCCACTCATTCCCTCCTAGACCCTTATCAGTCTGCCTTCTGCCCCCTACATTCGACAGAAACTGCACTCATCAAAGTGACCAATGACCTTCTTACAGCAAAATGTAATGGTGACCACTCTCTTCTCATTCTTCTCGACCTTTCTGCAGCTTTCGACACTGTTGACCACCATCTCCTACTCTAGGCTCCAGTCACTAGGCATTAAGGACACTGCTCTCTCCTGGTTCTCTCCCTATCTTTCTGACCGTTCCTTCAGTGTTTTTTTTGTTTGCTGGCTCCACTTTGTCTCCTCTTCCTCTCACTGTTGGGGTACCTCAGGGCTCAGTCCCCCTTCTCTTCTCTCTCTACACGGCCCCAACTGGACAGTCCATCAGCAGATTGGGTTTCCGGACCATCTTTGTGCAGATTACACACAACTTTACACGTCATCCCCTGACCTTACCTCTGCTGTACTACAGAACACCAGTGACTGTCTGTTTGCAGTCTCCAACATCATGTCCGCTCTCTATCTGAAACTCAACCTTTCCAAAACTGAACTTCTGCTCCTGTCATCTACTAACCTCCCTAAATCTGACATTTCCCTCTCCATGGGTGGCACCATAATAACACCTTGGCAGCAGGCGCGCTGTCTGGGTGCTATGTTTGACACCAATCTCTCCATCACTTCCCATACAAAATCTCTTGCCCGCTCTTGCCACATACACCTAAAGAACATCTCTATAATCTGTCCTTTTCTCACCATGGAAACAGCAAAAACCCCCACTGTCACCCTGATCCACTACCGCCTGGACTACTGTAACGCTCTATTAATTGGCCTCCCCCTCACTTGACCTTCCCCTCTCCAGTCCATCCTTAATGAAGCAGACAAGGTCATCCATCTGGCTAAACGGTACTCGGATGCATCCGCTCTTCGCCAGTCATTACACTGGATGCCCATTCATTATAGGATCCAATTCATAGTACTTGTTCTCACCCACAAAGTTCTCCACAGTGCGGAACCCTCTTACATCTCCTCCCTCACTTCTATCTATCGGCCTAGCCAATCGCTGCGCTCTGCAAGCGACTTTCAACTAACCTCTGCACTAATCCGTACCTCCCACTCCCGACTCCAAGACTTCTCCCGCGCTGCGCCAATCGTCTGGAATGCTCTACCCCAAGAAATTAAGACCAGCCACAACTTGAACAGTTTTAAGCGCTCCTTCAAAACACATTTGTTCAGAGCAGCCTATCACATTCCCTAATCAACGTCGTTTTATGTGCAAGTGTGTGTGTGTAGCCCATTGACTATCTCTATCTATCCCTCACTCCCTCAAGATGGTTGGACTATCATTGTAAATACACACCTGTACTTTGTATCTCCCCTACCTCATTGTAGATTGTAAGCTCTCACGAACAGGGTCATTTTATTTTGCTTTAAGTATTTTTGTTAACATTGTTACTTATGACTCTTGTCTTTGAAACTGTTAAACTGTAAAGCGCTGCCGAATATGTTCGCGCTATATAAATATTATTATTATTATATGATATTTCAATTTTTCTTTTTTAATAAATTTGCAAAAATTTCTACATTTCTGTTTTTTCAGTCAAGATGGGGTGCAGAATGTACATTAATGAGAAAAAGATGAACTTTTTTGAATTTACTAAATGGCTGCAATGAAGCAAAGAGTGAAAAATTTAAAGGGGTTTGAATACTTTCCTGTTGTGAGTTCATTTTTCCCTTCACCATTGAGGTCTGATGAACTCCCTCCTCTGGTGAAGGAAGGTAGTGAGGCTGATTACCAAACACATGGGCAGCTACATGATGACTGGGTGGCTGGAATTGAGGACTGGATATAAGGCTGTCGACGCCCTTCTTCCTGGCTGGTGATTTTCCTGCTGGATTCTTGGAGACCAGTCTGATTCCTGCATCTCAAAGCTAAGTTTTTCTGCTCTGCTTTGTACTCTTCAGTTTTGTTTTTGTTTTGCCTTGTTTTTTGGGAGTTCTGCCATCCCCGGCCAGAGGTGACCTGTATTCCATTTTTGTCTCTGATCTGTTGATCTTTTGCTCTGCCTTCAGAATATACCTGAGTGCTGATATAGTCTTTTGAAGCCTAGCGACTTCAGGGCCTGTTTTTCCTATCAGTCGGTTGGCTCATTTTGATAGGGTTTTTGCGGATGGCAGACAGCAGCTTTCCTATCCTGTCCTATGTAGTTAGCTTGGGCCCCATCATTTGCTCAACCTATCTTTCTATCTGTGTTAGTGTTTTATCTTGCTTCACCGTCATTATATGTTGGGGGCTGCCTATTGCTTTGGGGTCTGCTCTGGGGCAGTTTAGTTTTTCCCCTTTCTGTCTTTAGGCTATGTAGTTCTCCGGCTGTGATCGAGGGGTCTAGGTCACCGTTGGAACCCCCCACGGCTACTGCTAGTTGTTGTGGATAGGTTCAGGGGTCTGCAATCCGATAGCTGCCAACCTCTCTGGTTTTTCTGGACTTAGCTGGTATTTTGTTTTTTCCTCCTTCGGTGACTCATCATAACAGAATCACCAGCCATACCGCAGATCCTAGCGTACTCAATAGCAGGAGAGAATTGTAAGAAAGAAAAAAAAAAGTGTCAGAATTTTTTTTTTTGTGTGCATATTTTTTCCTCTATATCTCTGAGGCCGTAGGGGGAATTTTTCTCTCAATGGAGATGAAGCAATTGTTTGATCGTGTGGAGCAGCTCGCTGCTGAAGTGTGGGGAATTTCCGCCTATCTTGCTCATTCACATGCTGCTGAACCAAAGATTCCTACTCCTGATGTATTTTTGGGCGATCGGTCTAAATTCTTGAATTTCAAGAATAATTGTAAATTATTTTTTGCCTTGAAGCCTAACTCGTCGGGGAACTCCGCGCAGCAGGTTAAAATTGTCATCTCTTTGCTGCGCGGCGATCCCCAGGATTGGGCGTTTTCTTTGAAACCTGATGATCCTATTCTGAACAATGTGAATGCATTTTTTCATGCCTTGGGGTTGTTGTATGATGAACCTAATGCTATTGATCAGGCTGAAAAGACCCTGTTGGCATTAAGCCAGGGTCGGGATTCGGCAGAGTTGTACTGTCAAAAATTCCAAAAGTGGGCGGCCCTTACTACCTGGAATGATGGTGCCTTGGCAGCCCTCTTTCGGAAGGGTTTGTCAGAAACTGTAAAAGATACTATGGTGGGATTTCCTGTTCCCTCTGGTCTTGACGATTCTATGTCATTAGCCATTCAGGTGGATCGGCATTTACGTGAACGCAAAACTACACGAGAGATGTTGCCACCTGTTGAACAAATGTCTGAACCTATGCAATGTGATAGAGTTTTGTCTAGGGCGCAACGTCAGGAGTTCAGAAGGCGTAATAAGCTGTGTTTTTTTTGTGGAGATGCCTCGCATATTATTTCTGTCTGCCCTAAACGAGAGAAAAGTTGTGCACACACGTTTTCTGTGGGTGGTGTTCAACCCAAGTTTCTTCTGGCAATTACTCTGATCTGCTCCCTGTCCACATTTTCCACCAAGGCTTTTGTGGATTCAGGAGCAGCTCTTAACCTGATGGTCTTGGATTTTGCTAAACGTTGTGGATTTCCTATGACACCTCTGCGGACACCTATTCCTTTGAGGGGTATTGATGCTACTCCTTTGGCGAAGAATAAACCTCAGTTTTGGACCCAGGTGGTAATGCGGGTCGCCCCAGACCATCAAGAAAATTGCAGATTTTTGGTGTTGCATAATTTGCATGATACCATTGTTCTGGGGTTTCCCTGGTTGCAAATTCATAATCCAGTTCAGGATTGGAAATCTTTGTCTGTGGTGAGTTGGGGTTGTCGGTGTGCCCTTAGTGATGCTCCTGTTTTCTCCACCTCTCCCCAGTCGCATGATGTTCCTGACTATTTGGCTGACTTTTATGATGTATTTAGTGAGAATGAGTCTGCGTCTTTGCCTCCTCATAGGAGTTATGACTGTGCAATTGAGCTGAACCCGGGGTGTAAATTCCCCAAGGGTCGGCTTTTCAATTTATCTGTACCCGAGCACGAGGCTATGCGATCCTATATTAAGGAGGCATTGGAGAAGGGTCATATTAGACCATCCTCTTCACCCTTAGGTGCTGTTTTTTTTTTCGTGGCTAAAAAGGATGGTTCATTAAGGCCTTGTATTGACTATCGTGCCCTCTACAAAATTACTGTTAAATATCAGTATCCGTTACCCCTGATTTCTGATCTATTCTCCAGAGTTAAAGGTGCTTGCTGGTTTACCAAGCTTGACCTCAAGGGGGCATATAATCTTATTCGCATTAAGCATGGGGATGAATGGAAGACGGCGTTTAATACTCCGGAGGGACATTTTGAGTACCTGGTGATGCCTTTTGGGCTCACTAATGCCCCTTCTGTCTTCCAGTGCTTCATGAACGATATATTCCGAGACTTTGTGGATACATTTTTGATTATCTATCTGGATGATATTTTGATCTTCTCCAAGAATTGGGACTCTCATGTGGAACATGTTCGGACTGTGTTCCGGATTTTGAGGGAGAATTCCCTGTATGTCAAGGGATCGAAATGCCTTTTTGAGGTACAGAGGATTTCATTTTTGGGATTTATTTTGTCTCCATCAACTATTGAAATTGACCCGGCCAAGGTACAGGCCATTTATGATTGGGTTCAGCCCACTTCTTTGAAGGCCCTCCAGAAGTTTTTGGGTTTTGCTAATTTTTATCGGAAATTTATAGCTAATTTTTCTGGTATTGCCAAGCCATTGACGGATTTGACTAGGAAGGGTGCTGATGTGCTGAATTGGTCTCCGGAGGCTGTTTCTTCCTTTCAGGAGCTGAAGCGAAGATTCACTTCTGCTCCGGTTTTGCGGCAACCTGATGTCTCACTCCCGTTTCTGGTGGAGGTGGACGCTTCTGAGATTGGTGCAGGAGCGGTGTTGTCCCAAAAAGATCCTGTGACATCTAAAATGAATCTTTGTGCTTTCTTTTCCCGAAAGTTCTCCCCATCCGAACGTAACTATGATGTGGGGAATTGGGAACTGTTGGCCATGAAATGGGCATTTGAGGAGTGGAGACATTGGTTGGAGGGAGCCAAACACCAAGTCGTGGTCCTTACTGACCACAAGAATTTGATTTACCTGGAGTCGGCCAAGCGCTTGAATCCTAGACAGGCTAGGTGGGCCTTGTTTTTCACACGTTTTGATTTTGTGGTGTCTTTTCTTCTGGGCACTAAGAATCTGAAGGCAGACGCCCTCTCTAGGAGTTTCCTTGCTGATTCTCCTGTTGTGACTAAGCCTGCTACCATCTTAGGCGAGGGGGTAGTTATTTCTGCCATCTCGCCCGATTTGAGACGTGCTCTGGAAGAGTTTAAGGAGGACAAACCTGAGCGTTGTCCCAATGGAAAGTTGTATGTTTCTGACCAGTGGAGGAAGAGAGTGATGTCTGAAGTTCATTGCTCTGCATTGGCTGGTCATCCAGGTATTTTTGGTACTAGAGATCTGGTGAGTCGGTCTTTTTGGTGGCCCGCCTTGTCTCATGATGTCAGGAATTTTGTGCAGTCCTGTGGGACTTGCTCCCGGTCTAAACCTTGTTCTCGCTCTTGTGGCTTGTTGATGCCTTTGCCGGTGCCCAGGAGGCCATGGACCCATATTTCAATGGATTTCATCTCTGATATGCCTCTCTCAGAGAATGACTGTTATTTGGGTGATTTGTGATAGATTCTCTAAGATGGTCCATCTTGTACCACTCCCTAAGTTGCCATCTTCCTCTGAGTTGGTGCCCCTGTTTTTGCAACAGGTGGTTCGCTTGCACGGGTTTCCTGAGAACATTGTAATCTGACAGAGGAGTTCAGTTTGTGTCTAGATTTTGGAGGACTTTCTGTTCCAAGCTGGGAATTCAGTTGTCCTTCTCCTCTGCGTTTCACCCTCAGACCAATGGGCAGACAGAGAGAACAAACCAGACTTTGGAGTCGTATTTGAGATGTTTTATTTCTGCAGATCAGGATGATTGGGTTTCATTTTTGCCCTTGGCTGAATTTGCTTTAAATAATAGAGCTAATTCTGCCACTTTGATGTCACCTTTTTTTTGTAACTTTGGTTTTCACCCTCGATTTTCTTCAGGGCAGGTGGAGCCTTCTGCCTGCCCAGGTGTTGACACTGTGGTGGAGAGAATGCACCAGATCTGGGACCAAGTAGTGGATAAGTTGTCTCTCTCCCAGGAAAAGGCCCAGCGGTTTTCCAACCGGCGTAGGACCGTTGGTCCCCAGTTTAAGGTGGGTGATATGGTTTGGTTGTCATTAAAGAATATCGCTATGAAGGTGGCTTCTCCTAAGTTTAAGCCTAGATTTATTGGACCTTACAAGATTTTGGAGATTATTAATCCGGTCTCTTTTCGGTTGGCTCTTCCTGTCACATTTAAAATTCATAATGCGTTTCATAAGTCCTTGTTGAAGAGGTTTGTTGAACCAGTAGTTCCTGTGGTGGCACCTCCTGACCCTATATTGGTTGAAGGTAACATGGAATATGAGGTAGAGAAGATACTGGATTCCCATCTGGCTAGACGGAGACTCCAGTATTTGGTTAAGTGGAAGGGTTATGGTCAGGAGGATAATTCCTGGGTCTCTGCCTATGATATTCATGCCGAAAGATTGGTGCGTGCCTTTCATCGGGCTCACCCGGATCGCCCTGGTGGCATGGATGAGGGTTCGGTGACCCCTCCTCAAGGGGGAGGTACTGTTGTGAGTTCATTTTTCCCTTCACCATTGAGGTCTGATGAACTCCCTCCTCTGGTGAAGGAAGGTAGTGTGTTGTGAGTTCATTTTCCCCTTCACTACTGAGGCCCGAGGAACTCCCTCTTCTGGTAAAGAAAGGTAGTGAGCCTGATTATCAAACACCTGAGCCTAATGATGATGACTGGCTGAGTGGAGTTACTGACTGGATATAAGGCTGCCAACGCCCTTCTGCCCTGCGGGTGATTTCTCTGTGGGATCCTTGGAGACCAGTCTAAATTCCTGCTCTTCTAAAGCTAAGTTTTCTGCTCGGCTTTTTGCATTTGTGCTTTGACTTTGTTTTGCTTTGTTTTTCTGGATTTCTGCCATTCCCTGCTGGGGTGAGCTGAATTCCTTTAGCTCTGTCTTCTGAAAATACCTGAGTGCTGATTTAGTTTTTGAAGCCTAGCTGCTTCAGGGTCTTTTTCCATATCAGCTTGTTGGCTTATGTCTTTGATAGGGTTTTGGCAGATTGCAGACAGCAACCTTCCTTTCCTGTTCTGTTTAGTTAGCTTGGCTCCCATCGTTTGCTCAGCCTATCTTTCTATCTGTGTGAGTGTTTTTTCATCTTGCTTCACCGTCATTATATGTTGGGGGCTGCCTTTTACTTTGGGGTCTGCTCTGGGGCAGTTTAGATTTCCTTTTCTGTCTTTAGGCTATTTAGCTCTCCGGCTGTGATCGAGGGGTCTAGGGCACCGTAGGAACCCCCCACGGCTACTGCTAGTTGTGTTGATAGTTTCAGGGGTCTGCAATCTGATAGTTGCCAACTTCTCTGGTTTTCTGGACGTAGCTTCTATTTTTGTGTCTGCCTCCTACGGTGACTCAATCATAACAGAATCACCCGCCATACCGCAGATCCTAGGGTACTCAATAGCAGGAAAGAATTGTAAAAAAAAAAAAAAGTGTATATTTTTTCCTCTATATCTCTGAGGCCGTAGGGGGAATTTTTTTTTCTCTCAATGGAGATAAAGCAATTGTCTGATCGTGTGGAGCAGCTTGCTGTGGAAGTGCGGGGAATTTCCGCCTACCTTGCTCATTCACATGCTGCTGAACCAAAGATTCCTACACCTGATGTATTTTTTGGGGATCGGTCTAAATTTTTGAATTTCAAAAATAATTGTAAATTATTTTTTGCCTTGAAGCCTAACTCGTCAGGGAGCTCCGCGCAGCAGGTTAAAATTGTCATCTCTTTGCTGCGTGGCGATCCCCAGGATTGGGCGTTTTCTTTGAAACCAGATGATCCTATTCTGACTAATGTGAACGCATTTTTTCTGGCCTTGGGGTTGTTGTATGACGAACCTAATGCCATTGATCAGGCTGAAAAGACCCTGCTGGCATTGAACCAGGGTCGAGATTCTGCAGAATTGTACTGTCAAAAATTCCGAAAGTGGGCAGTACTTACTACCTGGAATGATAATGCCTTGGCTGCTCTCTTTCGGAAGGGGTTGTCAGAAGCCGTAAAAGATACTATGGTGGGATTTCCTGTTCCCTCTGGTCTTGACGATTCTATGTCATTAGCCATTCAGGTTGATCGGCGTTTGAGCGAACGCAAAGCTGCACGAGAGGTGTTGTCACCTGTTGAACAAATGTCTGAACCTATGCAATGTGATAGAGTTTTGTCCAGAGAGCAGCGTCAGGAGTTCAGAAGGCGTAATAAGTTGTGTTTTTTCTGTGGATATGCCTCGCATATTATTTCTGTCTGTCCTAAACGAGAGAAACGCTTTGCACACACGTTTTCTGTTGGTGGTGTTCAACCTAAGTTTCTTCTGGCTATTACGCTGATCTGCTCCCTGTCCACATTTTCCGCCAAGGCTTTTGAGGATTCGGGAGCAGCCCTAAACCTAATGGACTTGGATTTTGCTAAACGTTGTGGATTTCCGATGACACCTCTGCAGACGCCTATCCCTTTGATGTGGATTGATGCTACTCCTTTGGCTAAAAATAAACCTCAGTTTTGGACCCAGGTGGTAATGCGGGTCGCCCCAGACCATCAAGAAAATTGCAGATTTTTGGTGTTGCATAATCTGCATGATACTATTGTTCTGGGGTTTCCCTGGTTACAAATTCATAATCCAGTTTTGGATTGGAAATCTGTGTCTGTGGTGAGTTGGGGTTGTCGGTGTGCCTTTAGTGAGGCTCCGGTGTTTTCCACCTCTCCTCAGTCGCATGATGTTCCTGATTATTTGGCGGACTTTTATGATGTATTTAGTGAGAATGAGTCTACGTCTCTGCCTCCTCATAGGAGTTATGATTGTGCAATTGAACTGAGCCCGGGGTGTAAATTTCCCAAGGGTCGGCTCTTCAATTTATCTGTACCTGAGCACGAGGCTATGCGATCCTATATTAAGGAGGCGTTGGAGAAGGGTCATATTAGACCATCCTCGTCACCCTTAGGTGCCGGGTTTTTTTTTGTGGCCAAAAAGGATGGATCATTAAGACCTTGTATTGATTATCGTGCCCTCAACAAAATTACTGTTAAATATCAGTATCCGTTACCCCTGATTTCTGATCTATTCTCCAGAGTTAAAGGTGCTTGCTGGTTTACCAAGCTTGACCTCAGGGGGGCGTATAATCTTATTCGCACTAAGCATGGGGATGAATGGAAGACGGCGTTTAATACTCCGGAGGGACATTTTGAGTACCTGGTGATGCCTTTTGGGCTCACTAATGCCCCTTCTGTCTTCCAGTGCTTCATGAACGATATTTTCTGAGATTTTGTCGATAAATTTTGGATTATCTATCTGGATGATATTTTGATCTTCTCCAAGGATTGGGATTCTCATGTGGAACATATTCGGACTGTGTTCCGGATCTTGAGGGAGAATTCCCTGTATGTCAAAGGATCTAAATGCCTTTTTGGAGTACAGAGGATTTCTTTTTTGGGATTTATTTTGTCCCCGTCAACTATTGAAATGGACCCGGCCAAGGTACAGGCCATTTACGATTGGGTTCAGCCCACTTCTTTGAAGGCCCTCCAGAAGTTTTTGGGTTTTGCTAATTTTTATCGGAAATTTATAGCAAAATTTTCTAGTATTTCCAAGCCATTGACTGATTTGACTAAGAAGGGTGCTGATGTGTTAAATTGGTCTCCGGAGGCTGTTTCTTCCTTTCAGGAGCTGAAGCGAAGATTCACCTCCGCCCCGGTTTTGCGGCAACCTGATGTCTCACTTCCGTTCCAGGTAGAGGTGGATGCTTCTGAGATTGGTGCAGGAGCTGTTTTGTCCCAAAAGGATCCTGTAACATCTAAAATGAATCCCTGTGCTTTCTTTTCCCGAAAGTTCTCTCCATCTGAACGTAACTATGATGTGGGGAATCGGGAACTGTTGGCCATGAAATGGGCATTTGAGGAGTGGAGACATTGGTTGGAGGGAGCTAAGCAACAAGTCGTGGTCCTCACTGACCACAAGAATTTGATTTACCTAGAGTCGGCTAAGCGCTTGAACCCTAGACAGGCTAGGTGGGCCTTGTTTTTTACACGTTTTGATTTTGTGGTTTCTTTTCTTCCTGGAACTAAGAATGTCAAGGCAGACGCCCTCTCTAGGAGCTTCTTTGCTGATTCTCCTGTGGTGACCAAGCCTGCTACCATCTTAGGCGAAGGGGTAGTTCTTTCTGCCATCTCGCCCGATTTGAGACATGCTCTGGAAGAGTTCCAGGAGGACAAACCTGAGCGTTGTCCCAGTGGAAAATTGTATGTTCCTGAACAGTGGAAGAAGAGAGTGATGTCTGAAGTTCATTGCTCTGCTTTGGCTGGTCATCCAGGTATTTTTGGTACTAGAGATCTGGTGAGTCGGTCTTTTTGGTGCCCTCCTTGTCTCGTGATGTCAGGAATTTTGTGCAGTCCTGTGGGACGTGCTCCCGGTCTAAATCGTGTTCTCGCTCTAGTGGGTTGTTGATGCCTTTGCCTGTCCCCAAGAGGCCATGGACCCATATTTCAATGGATTTCATCTCTGATATGCCTGTCTCTCAAAGGATGACTGTTATTTGGGTGATTTGTGATAGGTTCTCTAAGATGGTTCATCTTGTACCACTCCCTAAGTTGCCGTCTTCCTCTGAGTTGGTGCCCCTGTTTTTGCAACAGGTGGTTCGCTGGCACGGGATTCCTGAGAACATTGTATCTGACAGAGGAGTTCAGTTTGTGTCTAGAGTTTGGAGAACTTTCTGTTCCAAGCTGGGAATTCAGTTGTCCTTCTCCTCTGCTTTTCACCCTCAGACCAATGGGCAGACAGAGAGAACAAACCAGACCTTGGAGTCGTATTAGAGATGTTTTATTTCCGCTGATCAGGATGATTGGGTTTCATTTTTGCCCTTGGCCGAATTTGCTTTAAAAAATAGAGCTAGTTCTGCCACTTTGATGTCACCTTTTTTTGTAACTTTGGGTTTCATCCTCGATTTTCTTCAGGGCAGGTGGAGCCCTTTGCCTGCCCAGATGTTGACACTGTGGTGGAGAGAATGCACCAGATCTGGGACCAAGTGGTGGATAAGTTATCTCTCTCCCAGGAAAAGGCCCAGCGGTTTTCCAACCGACATAGGACCATTGGTCCCCAGTTTAAGGTTGGTGATATGGTGTGGTTAACATCAAAAAATATTGCTATGAAGGTGGCTTCTCCTAAGTTTAAGCCTAGATTTATTGGACCTTACAAGATTTTGGAGATTATTAATCCAGTCTCTTTTCGTTTGGCTCTTCCTGTCACATTTAAAATCCATAATGTGTTCCATAAATCTTTGTTGAAAAGGTTTGTTGAACCTGTTGTTCCGGGGGTGGCACCTCCAGACCCTGTATTGGTTGAAGGTAACATGGAATATGAGGTAGAGAAAGTACTGGATTCCCATCTGGCTAGACGGAGACTCCAGTATTTGGTTAAGTGGAAGGGTTATGGTCAGGAGGATAATTCCTGGGTCTCTGCCTCTGATATTCATGCCAAAAGATTGGTGCGTGCCTTTCATCGGGCTCACCCTGATCGCCCTGGTGGCGTGGTTGAGGGTTCGGTGACCCCTCCTCAAGGGGGAGGTACTGTTGTGAGTTCATTTTCCCCTTCACTACTGAGGCCTGAGGAACTCCCTCTTCTGGTAAAGAAAGGTAGTGAGCCTGATTATCAAACACCTGAGCCTAATGATGATGACTGGCTGAGTGGAGTTACTGACTGGATATAAGGCTGCCAACGCCCTTCTGCCCTGCGGGTGATTTCTCTGTGGGATCCTTGGAGACCAGTCTGAATTCCTGCTCTTCTAAAGCTAAGTTTTCTGCTCAGCTTTTTGTATTTGTGCTTTGACTTTGTTTTTCTGGATTTCTGCCATTCCCTGCTGGGGTGAGCTGAATTCCTTTAGCTCTGTCTTCTGAAAATACCTGAGTGCTGATTTAGTTTTTGAAGCCTAGCTGCTTCAGGGTCTTTTTCCATATCAGCTTGTTGGCTTATGCCTTTGATAGGGTTTTGGCAGATTGCAGACAGCAACCTTCCTTTCCTGTTCTGTTTAGTTAGCTTGGGCCCCATCGTTTGCTCAGCCTATCTTTCTATCTGTGTGAGTGTTTTTTCATCTTGCTTCACCGTCATTATATGTTGGGGGCTGCCTTTTACTTTGGGGTCTGCTCTGGGGCAGTTTAGATTTCCTTTTCTGTCTTTAGGCTATTTAGCTCTCCGGCTGTGATCAAGGGGTCTAGGGCACCGTAGGAACCCCCCACGGCTACTGCTAGTTGTGTTGATAGGTTCAGGGGTCTGCAATCTGATAGTTGCCAACTTCTCTGGTTTTCTGGACGTAGCTTCTATTTTTGTGTCTGCCTCCTACGGTGACTCAATCATAACAGTAGTGAGGCTGATTACCAAACACATGGGCAGCTAGATGATGACTGGGTGGCTGGAATTGAGGACTGGATATAAGGCTGCCGACGCCCTTCTTCCTGGCTGGTGATTTTCCTGCTGGATTCTTGGAGACCAGTCTGATTCCTGCATCTCAAAGCTAAGTTTTTCTGCTCTGCTTTGTACTCTTCAGTTTTGTTTTTGTTTTGCCTTGTTTTTTGGGAGTTCTGCCATCCCTGGCCGGGGGTGAGCTGTATTCCATTTTTGTCTCTGATCTGTTGATCTTTTGCTCTGTCTTCAGAATATACCTGAGTGTTGATATAGTCTTTTGAAGCCTAGCGACTTCAGGGCCTGTTTTTCCTATCAGTCGTTTGGCTCATTTTGATAGGGTTTTTGCGGATGGCAGACAGCAGGTTTCCTATCCTGTCCTATGTAGTTAGCTTGGGCCCCATCATTTGCTCAACCTATCTTTCTATCTGTGTTAGTGTTTTCAACTTGCTTCACCATCATTATATGTTGGGGGCTGCCTATTGCTTTGGGGTCTGCTCTGGGGCAGTTTAGTTTTTCCCCTTTCTGTCTTTAGGCTATGTAGTTCTCCGGCTGTGATCGAGGGGTCTAGGGCACCGTAGGAACCCCCCACGGCTACTGCTAGTTGTTGTGGATAGGTTCAGGGGTCTGCAATCCGATAGCTGCCAACCTCTCTGGTTTTTCTGGACTTAGCTGGTATTTTGTTTTTTCCTCCTTCGTTGACTCATCATAACACTTTCCGTATGCACTGCAGCTGAACAAGGGTTTATGTTTTACAGGACGAGTTGTGTGAAATAAAATTTAAACTGTCAGAATTGCTGTTTTCTCTCTTTCTCTCTGTTTAGAGTTAATGAAAGTTATTTAATAAGATATATGTACCGTAAAATAGTGCCACTGGATTATCATCAGTGGCACTATTTTATGGTTCATACATATAAATTTACATTACATATCCTTTATTTACTCTATATGGAGAGAAACAGCAATTCTGACAGTTTAAATTTATACTTCACAAATAAAGTGTTATCTTTATTTTATGGATCAGTAATTATGATTATGGTGACATCAAATTCATAGCTTTATTCCTTTTGTTTTGTACAATAAATATATATTTTTTAAAAATGTATATTTTCTTGTGTTACCATATTCTAAGAGCGATATCTTCTACAATTTTCTATCAGTCTGGCTGTATGAGGACTTATCTTTTGCATGACAAGATGTAGCTTTCAGTGGTAGCATTTCCAGTTACATACGACTCTTTAAAAATTTTCTATTAATGTTTTTGGAAAGAGAAATGAATAATGATGCGCAAACGTGCTCAGATAAGGTGTTATTCTCCATGCTTGTGTGCTAACCGAGTGTCTTCGGCGTGCTCGAATAATATGTTCAGTCCCCGTGGCTGCATGTCTTGTGGCTGTTCGACAGCCACAACACACGCAAGGATCGCCTATTTGTTACTGTGACTGGTGGATATTGTGCTGTCAGCTGCGTATAGAGATTACCTGTCATTGTAGTCTTGTCTCTGATGATAAGGAGTCTGCTGAATACTCTTCCTGAAAGTACAGTCAGAAGAGTCTAAAAAAGCCCCAGTAGTCAGTATGAAAATTCCAATATTTCTGATTTGTTATTTCATGTAAATCAAATCCGATAATAAAAATAACTTTGCCAAAAGTAAAAAAAAAATGAAACACAAAAAACCTGATTTAATTGAATAAATTAATTAATTTGCTAATTATACAGCTCTGGCAAAAATTAAGAGACCACTGCACAGCTTTATAAAAATCAGCTTCTCTACATGTCTGACAGCCATTCCATTCCAGTGTCTGTTGAATTCCACTTCATTCTACTTAATGTGCTTCTGATTAGGTGATCACCTGAACCAAAGCTTACTTAATGAAGGAAAGTATAAAAAAAAACTGCTGTCGTGTTCATAATCCTCTTGCAATAGGACAAGCTGGATGGCAAAACAAGTGCTAGTAATATCCCAAAAGTAAAAGGAATGAAAAAATAACTTTTAACCATGCCAAAGGAGTTGAAAACAAAATTCTTGAGTGAGGAAAAGAAAGGCTCAATTCTGGCTTTACTAGCAGAAGGATACAGTGAGCATCATGTTGCCTCCATTCTTAAAATTTCTAAGATGGCATTGGCAGTCCATTACAACAAGGTCAAGCAGCAACTATTGGGGACAACAAAGCTATAGACCGGCAGAGGGTGAAAACGACTCTCTACTGACCAGGATGACCGTCATCTTATTCGAATGTCACTCAGCAACCGCAGGATGACATCAACTGACCTACAAAAAGAATGGCAAATGGCAACTGGGGTGAAGTACATGGCAAGAACAGTTAGTATTAGGCTCCTAGAGGCAGGGCTCAAGTCATGCAAAGGTAGAAAAAAGCATTTCATCAATGAGAAGCAAAGGAGAGCTAGGCTGAAGTTTGCCAAAGACCATAAGGATTGAACCATACAGGACTGGAGTAAGGTAATCTTCTCTGATGAGTCTAATTTTCAGCTTTGCCCAACACCTGGTCATCTAATGGTTAGATGGAGACCTGGAGAGGCGTGGAGTGTCTTGCATCCACTGTGAAATTTGGTGGAGGATCAGTGATGATCTGGAGATGCTTCAGCAAGGCTGGAATTGGGGAAGGTTAATCTTTGTGAAACAAGCCACATACAAGGTTATCCTGGAAAAACAGTTGACTCCTTCTGCTCAGGCAATGTTCCCCAACTCTGAGGACTGTTTTTTCCAGCAGGACAATGTGTCATGCCACACAGCTAGGTCAATCAATGTGTGGATGAAGGACAACCACATCAAATCCCTGTCATGGCCAGCCCAATCTCCAGACCTGAACCCCATTGAAAACCTCTGGAATGTAATCAAGAGGAAGATGGATAGTCACAAGCCATCAAACAAAGAAGAACTGCTTAAATTTTTGTACCAGGAGTGGCATAAGGTCACCCAAGAGCAGTGTGAAAGACTGGAGGAAAGCATGCCAAGACGCATGAAAGCTGTGATTAAAAATCATGGTTATTCCACAAAATATTGATTTCTGAACTCTTCCTGAGTTAAAACATTAGTATTGTTGTTTCTAAATGATTATGAACTTGTTTTCTTAGCATTATTTGAGGTCTGCAAGCACTGCATTTTTTTGCTATTTTGACCATTTCTCATTTTCTGAAAATAAATAGTGAGGAGCGAGCATTAAAATGCTTGGGTGCTCGTTCCTCGGGTCGAGAAAATTGGAATACTCGAGTACACGGACAGAACAACGAGCCCAATGTAAGTCTATGGGAGACCCAAGCATTTTTACAATGACCCCCCTGGGGGTCCTTTTAAAGTCTAAAAACATCTGAAAATGATGAAAACACTGCTCAAATGACACAGGAACATCATGGCAAGTGCCCTTGGAAGCATTTCTGACTTCTAGGTCACAGTTGTAAACAATGTTGTCAGACTTTCACGCCATTTTTACAGGTGCACCAAAAAACATACAAACACTATCGAGGTGCACAAGGCAATATTGTCTGCATATGTTATTAGTTCAAGGGACCTGCAATTTATGTCTATTTCTCTGCTTTCTCATAGGAAAGATAAGATTCATGCACCAGGCGTTATTAGCACTCTTCACTTTATGGTCGGCACCTATATACCGGAAGTCCACAATATCCTTATATCATGTTTTCACTTTTCATGATTATTTTATAGGAATTTAAGACGTTTATTTCCTTAATATTGACCTATATACCTGATCTCACGGAGCACTTGGAAAAATTCTCAAGATATTATTCGACAAAAGCTACATTCCACTTGTCTTTGTTTATTTTTCTTTGAAGTATATATTTTTCTTTGAAATATATATCTCTCTTATGCATTGTAAGATTTGATATTTTTTTCTATGATATGATGTTTACTAATATGGACTTACTTCCATTTTTGTATATTTGTTTGTTCCTTCAGAAAAGTTCTGATAAAGATCCATTATTGGATCGAAAACGTTTAACATGCATAATCTGGATGCAAATAAAACAAAAAAACTATAATTTGAGTGCCAAGTTCTTTTATTCTACTACGTGGGCTGGATACCCTACTTGTGCACCTACTATCATCGATTTGAGAGAGTGCCTTGTTGCTTTTACTACGTGATCTCTCTATCTCAAGAGCACCTCCTAACAATGTCAAGTGCGACCTTCTCATTCCGGCCGAGATTGTATCCAAGATAACTGCTTCGAGTGACTTTCTTCAAACTCCCACCAGGGATATTAAAAACAGAGACCTTGAGAGGGAGTCCAGAAGAGCTGTGAATTTGGAGCTCCATTCAATTACCCTAGCTGAGTACTTACGGGTCTTACGTATCCCCAGAGGCCTACGAGTACCCCTACAACCCACCTTCTTTAAAGAGGATAAGGAATACTGCACGAAATTTGAACAGATTTTGAATAAATGTTCGTTTGATCTGATGACACTAACTTTATCTTTTTTACAGAAAAATTTAGAAAGTGTCAACTCGCAAATATGTGTCATAGAAAATCAACTCTCAGCCACCATGACCCAAGAAGAATTCCAGGAACTCAAGCTCAAAAACCAGGAGAGTCTACTTGTTCACAGAACAGAATTGGAAAAGAAAAAAAAGATCAACGTTCCTACGAGACACCGAGGATTACCTTCAAAACAGGGTCTACAGGTGGCGGGACATACAACGTCCCTTCAGGCGCCGCACCTCACAAAGCTCGTCAGGATCAACGGACAGCCGATCCGGCACAAACAGCACCACCTCTACAACTTTTTAGGCCAAAGTCGAGGCCGCACAAGAGGAAGACGAGGCGGGGTGGCCAATGCAACCGGGGACAGCAAAACAGACACCAGATCCAACGTGACGACGAGATCCCAGGTAAAGCACCTCTGGTGATAAACATCTCCTCAAAAAATGTGAATACTTATCAAATGTCGGTATTTCAGAAGGGTCTGTCTTTCTGTCCCTCTTACAAGTTCAATTTTTTGAACTTGATATGGATTTACAGAGGTTCTACAGAAACCTCAGGCTTAAGGTACACTTTGCGCAACAACCTTTCAGGTCAACAGATCAGGTTCCCACTAGTCTACTTAGATTCACTGATCTAGGACTTCGTTCACATAGTACCTTTATGCCTCCAAAGAGTAATCCACCAATTGAAACCTTCATAAGCTTGGTTGAAAGGGACGTAGGGGTCTTTCATAGAGAGGTTGATCAGGATAAATTCCACCACCACACTAATCTATCTAAAGAAGAGAAAATAGCACTTGATTGTCTCTCTTCCGACCAATCACTGGTCATCAAACCAGCCGACAAGGGTGGGGCCTTAGTCATCATGGACAAATCAAATTATTTAAATGAGATCCAGAGACAATTAAGTGACAGGGATGTCTATATGCCTGTCTCACACAATCCTCTCGACTCCATCATAAAAAGAATTAAACCTATTATAGAACACCACATAGGGGTGGGTACAATTGATAAAAAGACAGGGGATTTTCTTTTAAACTCAGATCCTATAACACCAGTATTTTACATCTTACCAAAAATTCATAAGAGACTGGAAAAACCACCAGGACGCCCAATCGTGTCTTCTACAGATTCCATTCTTTCTCCACCAGCTATGTTTCTAGAGAAAATTCTGACACCTCTGGTTAAAACAATGAGGTCATATTTGAAAGATACCAATGAGTTCATAACACTCATTAAATCTCTGGGTTTTCTCCCCCCATCCTCTTTATTAGTCACATGGGATGTTAACAGTTTGTATACATCCATCACACATGAAAAGGGCTTAAGAGCCACGGTAACACTGATGGAGAAAGCTGGTATGGACATTAGAATCCGTAACCTTTGTTCCGATCTCTTGGATCTGGTGCTGAAGGTGAATTATTTTCTTTTTCAAGATACATTTTACAAACAGAAACAGGGCACCGCAATGGGATCACACATAGCGCCCCCGTATGCTATTGCCTATATGGCCTCATTTGAGGAAGAATACATCTATACCCATCCGCTATATACACAATATTCCATAACATGGCTCAGGTTTATTGATGACATTTTTTGTGTGTGGAATGGCCCCCTTGACACTCTGATACAATTTGATCATGACATCAACAATGTTTGGCCCGAGCTCAAATTCACTTTACAACATGATATGGAAAAAATGAATTTTTTAGATACATTGATCAGTAAGGATTCACTTGGGACACTTAAAATAGATCTCTATGTCAAACCAACTGACAGAAACAGTATTTTACACTTTGATAGCTTTCACCCATCCACAGTAAAGAGGTCCATTCCTAGGTCCCAATACTGTAGAATAGACAGAATAGTCTCGGAGGAGGCAACGAAAGCCGAGAGACTTAAGGATATGACAAGAAAGTTTACAGAAAGGGGTTACCCTGATAAGCTTTTAACTGAATCAAGATCCATATTAGGCCATTTTGAGAAATCGAATAAATCGGACAAACGTATACCCTTTGTCAACACATACCACCCTTACTCGAGAAAGATACAGACTACTATAAATAAACATTGGGGTCTACTCTCAAAGAGCTACCCGGGGATAGAGGAATTTCAAAAACCATTCCTCCCCTGTTATCGGAGACCAAGAAATTTAAAGGACAAGTTAGTCAGAGCAGATGTTGGCTCTAACATAAAGATACCAAGACAAAGGTTTCTCCAGATGCAAAAACAGGGTATATTTCCATGCCTATCTTGCCTACAGTGTAATAATGTACAGAGGGGAGGTCAGATTTTTCACCCACAAACGGGAAAAGCTATTCCTATAAAAGGTTACTATACCTATGAATCCACGTTTGTTGTATATTGCATTAAATGCCCATGCGGCTTGGCTTATGTGGGTGAAACCACACAGATGGTAAAAGACAGAATTTCACAACATAAGTCCAATATAAGATGCAAGAAGTCTCATCTCCCTCTTCCACATCACTTCTTGAAAAAGGGACATAATATATCTCAGTTGAAATTTCAAGTATTGGAACAAATTGAATCGGACTACTAATTGGAGCAGGTACATCTCAGAGTCAATGGCATCGCTGTTCAGTCCAATGTTGCATGCTCTGTGACAAAAGTCCTGCCAGATGTAACCAAGTCGAAGAAAAGAAGCATAATTCCGACAGAATTAATGCTACCAATATACAATGTTGGGCGGCGGGGAGGGCCACCCAGGATTGAGACTGCAAATGTTAACACTACCGAGGAGGTCCAGGATTCAAAAACCAAGAACCATATCTGGCTTCTGGCTAGAATGTCAGACCATGAGGATCAGACCATTAGCAGTTGGACTGGGTTCAACATCCAAATCCGCAGCGACATTGTAGTGGCCCAGGACACTGTAAGCTACCTTCCCACTATCAATGCTCCTGCAACAGCCATGTCCACTGTGAATGAAGTCTTGGAGCAAACACATGCCATCATGCAGACCCTGAAGCTTAACAGAATTGTGTGCGTGTTTGATCAAGCACTCTACGCCAAAGCTGCCGAGGTTATCTGGAAACAGGAGAAGTTCAAGAACATTATAATTAGAATGGGTGTCTTCCACACAATCTGTAATCTCCTCTCCATCATAGGTAAGAGATTTCAGGATGCAGGCCTTAGAGATCTGTGTGTTGAATCCAGTGTCATCGCTGAAGGATCAGTGTCTGGAGTGATGGACGGCCGGAGGTACAACAGAGCAGTGAGACTACACAAGCTGGTCTATGAAGCACTTATGAGGCTTGCATGGAAAAACTTCCTTCCATGGCTAGAAGAAACCCATGCAAGGGACCTTCACCATCTGGATGAAACACTGAAGAACATCACAAACTTTCACATCAGTGTGTCGCAGGGATCCTTCGAAAAGTTCTTGGATAATGAAAGTTGCACACTTACCCTGAAGCTCTTTCATGTTTATCTTGAGACCTTCAGAAATGAACAACTCTCAGCATTCTGGATGTCATACTTGGACATGGTCGAGACCATGCTGGCCCTGGTTCGAGCTTCAAGAGAAGGCAACTGGATGCTTCACCTAGGAGCAATCCGACAGATGATACCGTGGTGTTTTGCCTATGACAAGGTCAACTATGCCCGATACCTAACCTATTACTATGCTACGATGTCTCGGCTGCCCATAGACCACCCAGAGGTCCATGAATACTTCATGAAAGGTGGCTTTTCGGTCCAGATCGGTAGCAAGAATCCTTTTGGACGGATTCCTGTGGACCAGACCATCGAAGAAACAATCAACAAAGACACCCAGACACCAGGGGGCACAAAAAGCTTCAGCCTCAAAGTTGGAGCTGTCGCCAGATTCTACCTGACATCGGAGTACCGCAGCATGTACTTGAGGCAGCTGAGGGCCCTAGTAGGCCAACAATATACTGACTTCAGTCATTCAGACCTACAGGTGTCCAGGATTAGAAGAGATGAAGCCGATGTCCAATCTTTTGTTGAACTGCTGGAGACTGGTTGGTTGAACCCCTTCAACAAAGAGCATAATGGTGAACTTATCAGTTTATCAACAGCGACTGCAGCACCACCAGATGTAGCCAAAGACCTTCTAGGGGCATACAGTATAGGAGAGGATGCATATCACACATTCAAGGATGAGCGTTTGGGTACCGATACGCCAACTACACTGTTTCATGACAAGATGATGAAGAACAATCTTAAAACGTTCTCTAACATCAGAATGAAGACACACAGACTAGGCCTTGGCAAGGAGGTAATTTTGAAGGCTGACAGGAACCTATTTGGCCAGATGATACTTGTAGCTGAGAACAGAAAGCTACAAATGAGTGATGTCTTGACTCATCCCCTGGGGCCATTGCCATGGGCACTTGCCAACGGTGATGGGTCTATCCGCAAGACCAACAAGGCTGCCCTAGCAAGGGAGTTGGAGAGGAATGCTCCTCCTGCAGAGGTGATCCCTGAGCCCTCTGCAACCATCATTGATGGGATGAGCCTGGTTCAGAAACTGAAGGGAAACGATGCAACATTTGCCCAGCTAGCAGGCACAGCAATGAGTCGCGCTATCCATGAGGGTGCTAAGAGCAAGCGCATTGTCTTTGACGTCTACAAGGAGACATCCATCAACGATACAGAAAGAGTCAACAGATATGAAGGCACAGGGATCCATTTCAAGAACATTCAACATGGGCACAACATCCAGCAGTGGAGAAAGCTACTAAGTAATTCCTCCAACAAGGCAAGTCTCATAAAGTTTCTGGTAGAAGAATGGAAGGCGAAACACCACAGGGAGAAACTTGAGGAGAAGGAGATGTATGTCACATGTGAGCAGCTCTGCTTTACGATCACCAAAGAACAGTGGGAAGAGGCTGCTGACCTTAAGTCAAGTCAAGAAGAAGCAGACACACGCCTCCCTCTCCATGCTCTTCATGCAGCAGAATCTGGTTACAAGTCTGTCATCATCACTTCAGAGGATACTGATGTCATGGTCCTGTGTCTGGGCATGTGCCACAAAATCCCATCCCACCTGTTCCACAAATGCGGTACACAGAACCGGACAAGATTCCTGGATATCACCACTCTGAGCAGAACATTGGGAGGCAGCGTGTGTGATTCATTGATTGGTATGCATGCATTTACAGGCTGTGACACAGTCAGTGCATTCGCTGGCCGTGGGAAGATGACGACACTCAAGCAGTTGAAGATGAACAAGACATACCAGGATGCCTTTCAGGAAGTTGGTCGTTCATGGGAAGTGCCTCCCGAACTCTTTGAGAAGTAACAGGAAATCACCTGCCACATGTACCTGCCAACTACCCAAACAACTGAGGTAAACAGGCTCCGGTATCAGCTGTTCTGTGCCAGACGTGGAGTGGTAGAGTCAAGTCAACTCCCTCCTTGCCAAGACTGCCTTTTCATGCATGCACTGCGTGCAAACTACCAGGCTGCGATCTGAAGGAGAAGTCTGCAGAGCCAGCCATTTGTTGCAAACCCAACAGACTGCGGTTGGATGATAGATAATGACGGAAAGCTTGTTGTCAAGTGGATGCGAGGGGCACCAGCACCAGAAGCTATTATCCAGCTACTGTCCTGCAAGTGTGTGCGGTCATGCGAACTTCCTCAGTGTACTTGCCTCAGCAATGGCCTGAAGTGCACGGACATGTGCAGGTTACAGACATGCCAGAACAAGGGTATTGAAGACGAGCCAGTAGAACAACAGTCAGATTCAGAGTCTGATGTTGAAGATATTATGGAGTAACGTTATATAATTATACATACACACAATATATATATATATATATATATATATATATATACACACACACACACACACACCTACACACACACACATTAGTATGGACAAGCCCATGACATGTTCAGTGTGTATTTACATAACTTGGATTAAATTTTGTTACAAATACTACATGCATTGTATTGACATTTTGGCATTTCCCCTAAATCGACCTTTAATCATTATTTTTTGGAAATATAGGTAGGATCTATTCAAAAGGTGAAAAATACCATTAACCCCTTCGCGCTGGCCGCCGTAGAGGTACGGCGAATCGTACCCGGATCATATGCCGGGCGATCGCCGCGGGTCGGGAGCCGGTTCCCGGTGCAAAGTGGTTACTGTACCTCCTAAAACATTCCTTAGGGGGTGTAGTTTCAAAAATGGGGTCACTTTTTTGGGGTTTCCACTGTGCGGGACCTCAGTGTGTCTCCAAATGTGACATGGCCCCATAGATTTCTTACAGTGAATTTTGCCGCAGCTTCGCTTACGAAGCCTGCCGTGCGCCAATACTGTGGTTTTAGTCAACACTTGTGGCATTGCCGTTTTCGGGAGACAATGGGGAATAAAAAGTGGGGTGTACTTTTTCCTGGTCCCCCTTTTCAAAATGAAAAATGTGGGACTAAAGCGACTTTTTCCGGTAAAAAACGTACTTTTCAATTTCCACAACCAAGTGCATGAAACTCCAATGGAGCGTTTGTTGGGTCAAAGTGGTTACTATACCCCCTAAAACATTCCTTAGGGGGTGTAGTTTCCAAAATGTGGTAACCTTTTGTTGGTTTCCACTCTGGGGGTACCTCAGGGTCTCTCCAATACGACATGGCCCACTGGATTTCTTCCAGTGTAATCTATTATCCCAAAAACCGCCTAGCTCTCCTTCTGTGCTGAGCCCTCTTGCGCGCCCATAATTTAGTTTACGTGTACATGTGGGGTGTTTCTATAAACTGCGGAATTGGGGTAACCAATTTTGGGTTTGGGTTTGCTGTTAACCCTTGCTGGGTTGCAGGTAAAATTGGATTACAATGGAATATCTGCCAAAAAATTGAAATTTTGATATTTCACTGTCATTTTGCTTGAATTCCTGTGCAACACCTAAGGGGTTAACAAAGTTTTGAACATCCGTTTTGGACACCTTGAGGGGTGTAGTTTGCAAAATGGGGTAATGTATGGATGGGTTCTGTTATACAAGACCCATAAAGTGACGTCCGAACTGATTGGTCCTTGGAAAAATGGGTTTTGGAAATTTAGTCGTAAACTTTAAAAATTGCGTATAAAACTATGAGCCTTATCACATCCGAAAAATATAAAATTTCATTTCCAAAATGATGCCAATGTGAAGTAGACATGTGGAGAATGTAAACTAATAACTGTTATGGGGGGTATCAGCATTTTTGCAAAAAGTAGAGAATTTCAAAGTTCAAAAATAGCAAATTTTTCCCAAATTTTCGTGTATTTTGTAATTTTTTATGCAGAAAGGTAAAATCTATTGACTCACAATTAGCACTACCATGAAGTACAATATGTCACGAGAAAACAATCTCAGAATGGCGTGGGTAGGTGATAGCGTCCCAAAGTTATTACCGCATGAAGTGACAGGTCAGATTTACAAAAAATGGCCTAGGCATTTGGGTACAAATAGGCCTGAAGGGGTTAAGCTACTGATGTGCAAGGGCTATCATATCAAAACATAAACTACAGACATGCATCTACCTAAAAATACCAAAGAGAATTAGTCACTCCGGGTGGTACCGATATCGTCAAAATTGGCTCTTGGCTCATGGACTATATGGCTGCAGCGCGCAGACTCAGTAACATGAGACAGTCTCTCCCTGCTGAGTAAACACGTGACCGCTATGACCGCTATGCCAACAAGGCATGAACTGATGGGGAGTTTCCCCTGCCGGGACATATAAACCCGGATGTGCTTCTGTGCTGTCTGGCGTCCTCCATTTCAGCGGTTACACCGCAGGTTTCCTGGCGTCCTCCATTCCAGCGGTCACACCGCTATATATTTGGGCCAGAGGGAGCAGGTAACATACTGGTGTTTTCTCACACCGTTCAGTAATTCATATTGCCACAGTACCTAAACAAATCCTGTTCATTTCTTTATTTTCAGCGCCACATAATAGGCGATTTGTGTCGCTATACCAAGCGCATTTAATACTCCTCATACCATAATACAGGTATTGGCTATCATTTTCTTTAAGTATGATCCAGCACTCTCCCATTTATACCACTATCGAGGTGCACACGGCAATATTGTCTGCATATGTTATTAGTTCAAGGGACCTGCAATTTATGTCTATTTATCTGCTTTCTCATAGGAAAGATAAGATTCACGCACCAGGCGTTATTAGCACTCTTCACTTTATGGTCGGCACCTACAGTCATATGTTAAAGTTTGGGCACCTCTATTAATGTTAACCTTTTTTCTTTATAACAATTTTGGTTTTTGCAACAGCTATTTCAGTTTCATATATCTAATAACTGATGGACTCAGTTATATTTCTGGATTCAAATGAGGTTTATTGTACTAACAGAAAATGTGCAATCTGCATTTTAACAAAATTTGACCGGTGCAAAAGTATGGGCACCCTTATCATTTTCTTGATTTGAACACTCCTAACTACTTTTTACTGACTTCCTGAAGCACTAAATTGGTTTTGTAACCTCATTGAGCTTTGAACTTCATAGCCAGGTGTATCCAATCATGAGAAAAGGTATTTAAGGTGGCCACTTGCAAGTAGTTCTCCTATTTGATTCTCCTATGAAGAGTGGCATCGTGGGCTCCTCAAAACAACTCTCAAATGATCTGAAAACAAAGATTATTCAACATAGCTTTTCAGGGGAAGGATACAAAAAGTTGTCTCAGAGATTTAACCTGTCAGTTTCCACTGTGAGGAACATAGTAAGGAAATGGAAGAACACAGGTACAGTTCTTGTTAAGCCCAGAAGTGGCAGGCCAAGAAAAATATCCGAAAGGCAGAGAAGAAGAATGGTGAGAACAGTCAAGGACAATCCACAGACCACCTCCAAAGACCTGCAGCATCATCTTGCTGCAGATGGTGTCACTGTGCATCGGTCAACAATACAGCGCACTTTGCACCTAGAGAAGTTGTATGGGAGAGTGATGCGAAAGAAGCCATTTCTGCAAGCACGCCACAAACAGAGTCGCCTGAGGTATGCAAAAGCACATTTGGACAAGCCAGTTACATTTTGGAAGAAGGTCCTGTGGACTGATGAAACAAAGATTGAGTTGTTTGGTCATACAAAAAGGCATTATGCATGAAGGCTAAAAAACACAGCATTCCAAGAAAAACACTTGCCACCCACAGTAAAATTTGGTGGAGGTTCCATCATGCTTTGGGGCTGTGTGGCCAATGCCGGCACCGGGAATCTTGTTAAAGTTGAGGGTCGCATGGATTCAACTCAGTATCAGCAGATTCTTGACAATAATGTGCAAGAATCAGTGACGAAGTTGAAGTTACGCAGGGGATGGATATTTCAGCAAAACAATGATCCAAAACACCACTCCAAATCTACTCAGGCATTCATGCAGAGGAACGATTACAATGTTCTGGAATGGCCATCCCAGTCCCCAGACCTGAATATCATTGAACATCTGTGGGATGATTTGAAGCGGGCTGTCCATGCTCGGCGACCATCAAACTTAACTGAACTGGAATTGTTTTGTAAACAGGAATGGTCACAAATACCTTCATCCAGGATCCAGGAACTCTTTAACCCTCCGTCAGGCGCAATATAGATTCTCCTCAGTTCATGCGCAATGTGCCTGACAAGCACAGGTCAGAAAACCACCTATAGTAGCTACATATTTCAATTTCAGGACTATAGAAGTAGTCAGTGACCTTCATAGGAATGTATTAAAAGAGATTACACCAAATCAGATGCAAAAAAAACCATTTATTAACCATAAACTTATTAAAACTAAAAGTACCACTTTTCGGTAGTACCGCCAAATAGGCTCCAGTTATCTTTACTTAACTATTGCTTAAATATAAAATTATGGAAAAAAACTTAAAGGATATTGCACTTAGATGTTACTTAATTATTTTCTACTCATCTTCAGTGGTTTCAATTGCAGCAGAAGCAGCACAGATACAGTTAGAAAAGCAAGGCTGGCAGACGAAAGTTGCATGGGAAAGGCAGATTGATTCTTTACATATTTTGCAGTCATATTTAGAAAGCCTTCTGAAACCAGATACAAATGAGCAGGTAGTACAACTGCGTCTTTTAGAAGGTGGTAGAGTCGGTGTTTGTTCTGGAATGTCCTTGGGACGTCCTTTGTATTTTTATCTTTGCCCAAATAATAAGCTAGATCTGTGTCTGTTTCCTCTGTATCAGTGTCATCACCATCCTGCTCTGTTCCAGAATCAGTGTTACATTCTGCTACCTCATCTTCAGATGAAATGTCACTAGATTCCTCTAAATCCTCAGTTACTGCTGGCTCTTCCTCATCATCTTCTAACAAAAAAATCTTCATTTCTTCTAAATGAAGGGGTTTAGATGAATCATACTGTTTTCTGGCCATTGCAGCAGAAAATCTGAAGCAAGAGAGAAAGAGTATGTGTTAGGGCGCAATGTGCCTTAGAAGCCACCCTCCTTTTGTCTAAGAAAACAGTACTTATGTACACTAACTTAGCATTAATCCTTCATAAAACAAGCTAAATACACAATCGTGATGAATAAAAAAAGAAAATACTAACCTTTCAATTTGTGTTGAAATCAGGCGCAATGTGCCTGAGAAGCCAAAGTGTTGATATCTGCTCACTAGAAGGTCTGCTGAGTCACTGTGATATCAGGTTTCACAGAGCCTGTAGAGTCAGGAGATAACTAGGAGGGGTGGGGTTTTCTGATAAGTGGGCAAGGAGAGAGAAGTGAAACTAATTACTGTGTGCCTGTCAGATCTATTGCGCCTGACGGAGGGTTAATAGCTACAGGAAGCGACTAGAGGCTGTTATTTTTGCAAAAGGAGGATCTACAAAATATTAATGTCACTTTTATGTTGAGGTGCTCATACTTTTGCACTGGTCAAATTTTGTTAAAATGCAGATTGCACTTTTTCTGTTAGTACAATAAACCTCATTTGAATCCAGAAATATAACTGAGTCCATCAGTTATTAGATATATGAAACTGAAATAGCTGTTGCAAAAACCAAAATTGTTATAAAGAAAAAAGGTTAACATTAATAGGGGTGCCCAAACTTTAACATATGACTGTATATACCGGAAGTCCACAATATCCTTATATCATGTTTTCACTTTCCATGATTATTCTATAGGAATTTAAGATGTTTATTTCCTTAACCCCTTCCTGACATCCGACGTACTATCCCGTCCACGGTACCCGGGCCCGTATGACCGTGGACGGGATAGTACGTCGGGCCCTTTAAAGTCGCGGTGATCGCATTAAAATTCCGACGCCATCTCACCTTAGAAAAGATGGCGTCGGCATCCCGGGCTGTGATCCCGCCCCCCGGCATCCAGAGCGCTGTGATTGGCTGTTCAGTTCTGAACAGCCAATCGCAGCGTTTCTCATTGTTTCAGCCAATCAGCTTGGCTGAAACAATGATGTCCTAGGCTGAGATCGAGTACCGATGTACTCGATCCTAGAGCCGGTGCCTGGCAACGCCAGGCACCTGCAAAAAGCACCCGGATTGGCGCGATCGCCGATCTGATCGATCGCGCCAATCGCAGTGCACAGTGGCGCTATATCGCCGCTGTGCCCTGCCAGTACCGGCCAGGATCGGTGCTATATTAGGGCCTGCAGGAGTTGGCTGGCGCGATCGATTAGATCGGCGATTGCGCCAACCACAGGGCACAGCTGCGGTCACCATGTGACCGCTCTGTGCCCTGCTGGTGACCTGGGCATGACCTGCCTAGTAATCGGAGCTGTGAGCTCCGATTCTAGGCAGTTGCCATGGTCACCAGGCAGATCAGGGATTGGTGGGATCGATGTAATCATTCGATCCCACCAATGACAGGTCACAGCAGCGATGTGACCGCTCTGTGACCTGCCCCCTGACCTGCCTCTGACCTGTCTTACCTGTCTGCAGCGGTCCTCACTCTAGCTGAGGATTCCTGCAGAGAGGTCGGACGCAGCAAGAGCTCCTGTGCTGGGTATTGTGGTGCCACAGCTTGTAGCATCACAATCCCTGCAGAAGAAAGAAGAAGAAGAAAGAAAACTACAATTGTAAGTGTTAATTGATCCCTGATCCCCTGCCCAATCTATCTTCACCCCCCCAATCTATCTTCATCCCCCATCCCCCCTCCACCCCCCTCTTACCCCCCTTCACCCCCCTTTTACCCCCCTTCACCCCACTTTTGCGCCACCTCCGTGCGCAGCCGGCGAGCGTTGATTGGTGACGCAGTTCACCGATCAACACTTGAGCTCGCTTTTTTTTCCTTAGCCCCCTTTGCGCCACTTCCGTACACACATCCCGCAGCCGCAAAAGTTGGATAAGTGACACACGTCACTTATCCAAGCTTGTGCCTGCCGCTTTTCATTTTTTTCACCCCCCTTTGTGCCACCTAACTACAACCCTAACTGTTGATCCCTGCCCAATCTCTCTTCATCCACCCCAATCCCCCCATCCCCCTTCCCCCTATTTTTACCCTCCTCCACCCCACTTTTGCGCCACCTCCGTGCGCAGCCGCCGAGCGTTGATTGGTGACGCAGTTCACCGATCAACACTTGAGCTCGCTTTTTTTTTCCTTAGCCCCTCCGTACACACATCCCGCAGCTGCGAAACTTGGATAAGTGACACAGTTCACTTATCAGAGTTTGCCGTTTTCCTTTTTTTTTTTTTCCACCCCCCCCCCTTGCGCCACCCCGTGCGCACATCCAGCAGCCTAGTTTTGATAAGTGACACTTATCAGCTAGGGCCTGCTGTTTTAGACTTTTTTCCACAGCTTTTTCTTTACAGAAAGTTTACACCAATCACTCCCCCCCCCTCACGTACACATACAGTTTTCAATAAAGTGTACACCCAAGCACCATATTTACACAAAAATGTCATCAAATTCATCCCAACAGCGCTATTCAGTGGAGGAGGCATATGCTTTACTTGCCTCCGAAACTGATAGCGATTTGGATGACGATCCGACTTTTCTTTATTTTTCGGATTCTTCATCCTCTTCTTCTTCCTCTTCCCCCTCCTCATCTTCCTCATCAGGTCCTGCGGAACCGCCACGCAGACGCTCCAGGACAGAAGATGAGGCAGCGCCCACCATGCCCGCAGCTGACCCAGTGCTCCCCGTATGGACCTCGCCCCCCGAAAATTACGAGCCACTGATTCCTGATTTTGTGGCAGAATCAGGAATCAAGTTTGACACCACCGGCCTCACAGAAATTGACTTTTTCAAAGTCTTTTTCTCTGAGGATTTTGTTAACCTCATGGTGGAGCAAACTAATTTGTACGCTTGTCAATTTTTGGAGCAAAACCCGCGTTCAACATTTTCAAACTGGTCTCCTGTAGACGCAGTTGAAATGACGCAGTTTTGGGGCCTGGTCCTCCATATGGGGATACTGAAGAAGCCGGAAATTCGGCAATATTGGAGTGTTGATATTTTATACAACACTCCAGTGTTTCGAATGGTCATGGCCCGGACGCGTTTTGAGGCCATCCACAAGTTTCTGCATTATCAGTATAATGAGTGTCCCGCACAAGATGACCCCAACTTTGACCGTCTGTTCAAAGTTCGGCCGGTCATCGAACACTTCAACAAAAAGTTTGCTGAAGTGTACGTGCCCCAAAGGGACATCTGCATGGATGAGTCCTTGGTTCACTTCAAGGGAAGGCTGCGATTCCGTCAATACCTGCCCAGTAAGAGGGCCAGGTACGGAATCAAACTCTATAAGTTGTGTGAGAGTACCTCAGGGTACACCCACAAGTTTAGAGTTTACAAAGGGAATTACACCCGGATTGAACCCCCTGAGTGTCCTCCTTTCCTGGGAGTGAGTGGGAAAATTGTGTGGGATTTGGTGCACCCACTGCTGGATAAAGGTTATCACCTCTACACTGATAACTTTTATACCAGCATCCCACTCTACAAATCCCTCTCTGAGCGACGTACCGCAGCCTGCGGTACTGTCCGCAAAAATCAGAGAGGCCTCCCGAAGACGCTACTTGGGCAGATGCTCCGAAAAGGTGAGAGCAGAGCCCAATGTAGCGACCACCTGCTGGTGGTCAAGTACAAGGACAAGAGAGATGTCCATCTCTTGACCACCATACACGGTGATGGCAGTACCCTCTGCACTGTACGGGGTACCTCTACACAGGTCCTCAAACCGACATGTGTAGTGGGGTACAACAAAAAAATGGGGGGAGTTGATCTCTCCGATCAACTCCTCCAACCGTACAATGCATTGAGGAAGGCCAAGGTGTGGTACAAAAAGCTGGCTGTGCACATCGTCCAAATGGCAATGCTCAACGCATTCCTGCTGTCACAAAGTGCATGCCCCAGCGATACGTCGTACCTTCATTTCCAGGAGGTAGTGGTTAAGGCCATGTTGTTTGGCGCTCAGGAAGGAGCGGGCCCCAGTACTTCAGGAACTGAAGGTGCTCGTATTGTCCCAGGTCAGCATTTTCCGGGGGTGGTCCCGCCAACCCCAAGAAAAGGTAAGCCGCAAAAAAGGTGTCGAGTGTGTTACAAAAAAGGAATACGCAGGGACACCATTTACCAGTGTGACACCTGCCTTGAAAAACCTGGCCTGTGCATGAAGGATTGCTTCAAATTGTACCACACCTCCATGCACTACTAATTTACATTAGTGTAGTTGGGGGCACATCTAGATTTGTTCATTGGGGGTCTAGTATCCAAAATGATGTCACATGTGGGTTTTTTTCCTGTTTAGGCACATCAGGGACTCTGCAAATGGAACATGACGCCAGCAGACCATCAAAGTCTGCATTCCAAAACAACACTACTTCCCTTTCGAGCCCCAACGTGTGCCTAAACAGTTTTTTCCCACATGTGGGGTACCAGAGTACCCAGGACAAATTGGACAACGACTTTTGGGGTCCAATTTCTCCTGTTACTCTTGGGAAAATTAAAAATTGGGGACTAAATGATCATTTATGTGGGAACAAAACAGGATTTTATATTTTCACGCCTGGGCATTATAATCTTTAGTGAAACACTTGGGGGTTCAAAGTGCTCACCACACATCTAGATAAGTTCCTTAGGGGGTCTAGTTTCCAAAATGGGGTCACTTATGGGGGGTTTCTACTGTTTAGGAACATCAAGGGCTCTGCAAATGGAACATGACGCCCGCAGACCATTCCATCAAAGTCTGCTTTCCAAAACGTCATTACTTCCCTTTCGAGCCCTGACGTGTGCCCAAACAGTAATTTTCTCCCACATGTGGGGTATCAGGGTACTCAGGACAAATTGGACAACAACTTTTGGGGTCGAATTTCTCCTGTTACTCTTGGGAAAATTAAAAATTGGGGACTAAATGATCATTTATGTGGGAACAAAACAGGATTTTATATTTTCACGCCTGGGCATTATAATCTTTAGTGAAACACTTGGGGGTTCAAAGTGCTCACCACACATCTAGATAAGTTCCTTAGGGGGTCTAGTTTCCAAAATGGGGTCACTTATGGGTGGTTTCTACTGTTTAGGAACATCAAGGGCTCTGCAAATGGAACATGACGCCCGCAGACCATTCCATCAAAGTCTGCTTTCCAAAACGTCATTACTTCCCTTTCGAGCCCTGACGTGTGCCCAAACAGTAGTTTTCTCCCACATGTGGGGTATCAGGGTACTCAGGACAAATTGGACAACAACTTTTGGGGTCCAATTTCTCCTGTTACTCTTGGGAAAATTAAAAATTGGGGACTAAATGATCATTTATGTGGGAACAAAACAGGATTTTATATTTTCACGCCTGGGCATTATAATCTTTAGTGAAACACTTGGGGGTTCAAAGTGCTCACCACACATCTAGATAAGTTCCTTAGGGGGTCTAGTTTCCAAAATGGGGTCACTTGTGGGGGGTTTCCACTGTTTAGGCACATCAGACGCTCGTCAAACGTGACATGGCGTCCGATCTCAATTCCAGCCAATTTTAGGTTGAAAAAGTCAAACGGGGCTCCTTCCCTTCTGAGCCCTGCCATGTGCCTAAACAGTGGTTCCCCCCCACATATTGGGTATCAGCGTACTCAGGACAAATTTCACAACAACCTTTGAGGTCCAATTTCTCCTGTTACCCTTGGGAAAACAAAATATTGGGGACTAAATTATCATGTTTGTGGAAAAAATATGATTTTTTATTTTCACGCCCGGGTGTTATAAACTTCTGTGAAGCCCTTGAGGGTTCAAAGTGGTCACCACACATCTAGATAAGTTCCTTAGGGGGTCTAGTTTCCAAAATGGGGTCACTTGTGGGGGGTTTCCACTGTTTAGGCACATCAGACACTCGTCAAACGTGACATGGCGTCCGATCTCAATTCCAGCCAATTTTAGGTTGAAAAAGTCAAACGGGGCTCCTTCCCTTCTAAGCCCTGCCATGTGCCTAAACAGTGGTTCCCCCCACATATTGGGTATCAGCGTACTCAGGACAAATTTGACAACAACCTTTGGAGTCCAATTTCTCCTGTTACCCTTGGGAAAACAAAATATTGGGGACTAAATGATCATGTTTGTGGAAAAAATATGATTTTTTATTTTCACGCCCGGGTGTTATAAACTTCTGTGAAGCCCTTGGGGGTTCAAAGTGGTCACCACACATCTAGATAAGTTCCTTAGGGGGTCTAGTTTCCAAAATGGGGTCACTTGTGGGGGGTTTCCACTGTTTAGGCACATCAGACATTCGTCAAACGCGACATGGCGTCCGATCTCAATTCCAGCCAATTTTAGGTTGAAAAAGTCAAACGGGCTCCTTCCCTTCTGAGCCCTGCCTTGTGCCTAAACAGTGGTTCCCCCCCATATATTGGGTATCAGCGTACTCAGGACAAATTTGACAACAACTTTTGGTGTCCAATTTCTCCTGTTACCCTTGGGAAAATAAAAAAATTGTTGCTAAAATATTATTTTTGTGACTAAAAAGTTAAATGTTCATTTTTTCCTTCCACGTTGCTTCTGCTCCTGTGAAGCACCTGAAGGGTTAATAATCTTCTTGAATGTAGTTTTGAGTAGCTTCAGGGGTGCAGTTTTTAGAATGGTGTCACTTTTGGGTATTTTCTGCCATATAGACCCCTCAAAGTGACTTCGAATGTGAGGTGGTCCCTAAAAAAAATGGTTTTGTAAGTTTTGTTGTAAAAATTAGAAATCGCTTGTCAAATTTTAACCCTTATAACTTCCTAACAAAAAAAAATGTTGTTTCCCAAATTGTGCTGATGTAAAGTAGACATGTGGGAAATGTTATTTAGTAACTATTTTGTGTCACATATTTCTCTGTTTTAAGGGCATACAAATTCAAAGTTTGAAAATTGCAAAATTTTCAAAATTTTTGCCATATTTCTGTTTTTTTCATAAATAAACACAAGTTATAGCGAAAATTTTTTACCACTAAAGTGAAGTACAATATGTCACGAGAAAACAATCTCAGAATCGCCTAGATCCGTTGAAGCGTTCCAGAGTTATAACCTCATAAAGGGACAGTGGTCAGAATTGTAAAAATTGGCCTGGTCATGAACGTGCAAACCACCCTTGGGGGTGAAGGGGTTAATATTGACCTATATACCTGATCTCACGGAGCACTTGGAAAAATTCTCAAGATATTATTCGACAAAAGCTACATTCCACTTGTCTTTGTTTATTTTTCTTTGAAGTATATATTTTTCTTTGAAATATATATCTCTCTTATGCATTGTAAGATTTGATATTTTTTTCTATGATATGATGTTTACTAATATGGACTTACTTCCATTTTTGTATATTTGTTTGTTCCTTCAGAAAAGTTCTGATAAAGATCCATTATTGGATCGAAAACGTTTAACATGCATAATCTGGATGCAAATAAAACGAAAAAACTATAATTTGAGTGCCAAGTTCTTTTATTCAAAAAACATACAAAAATGAAAGCAAACCACTTGGGCTATGCTCACACACAGAGTTTTTGAGGCGTTTTGCAACTTTAGGCTAAGTGCACACGTACTTTTCTGCCATGCGGATTTTTCCGCGCAGAATTGAAGAAATCCGCAGGTCAAATGACCTGCATTTTTCCTGCCGATTTCTTCCTTTTTTTGCGGCTTTCTTGCGGTTTTTGTGTGGTTTTCCCCTGCGGATTTGGAGAATGGAGCAGGTGGAAAACCGCACAAAAGAAGTGACATGCTGCATATTTTGAACCACAAGAAAACCACGCGGAAAAATCCGCGTCTGCACAGCGTTTTTTTTTCTATTGATTAACATGCTACTGTACATCACAATGCGGATATGCAGCGTTTCTGCGCGGTAAAATCCGCTGCGGATCCGCTGGAAATCTGCATCGTGTGTACATGACCTTAGCATTGCTTTCAACCAATTCACTGGGAAATGTCATTGTAACATTTACCAACCCTAGCTGGCCATGTGGTGTGTGACACATAAGCAGACACATCTTGTTTCATTTATAAAGGAGGGACTTTTAAAGTCACAGAGACTATTTTTAGAGGGCCGTCAGGCGGCATTAATTAAACAGTGGGTCTCCTATACTGTTATGCACCCCAATACTCCTTTGACGAGAGGTACAGGAGAGCTTCCTGAAAAAAATGCTGCATTGAATTAAAGGCCTTGCCTGCCCCAAAGCACCAAAGTTACGTGCACCCCAGTAAGCTTTTGAAGCCACGTACAGGATGGCCACAGGAAAATCCACTTCACATTATTCATTTTGTACTCCCATTCTGTTTTCTTATGCATTGACTGCAAGGCCTGCCCTGCTACCAAGTCATGTGCACCCCAATAAACCTTTGAACACAGGTGCTGGATGGGCACAGATAAACCCATTTCACATTCTTCGGTTGGTCCTGCCATACTGTTTCCTTATGCATTGAATGCAAGGGCCGCCTTGACCCAAATTTGCACGCATCCCAATCCCCTCTTGTAAGAAACATGGAGGAGGGCCTCATATAAAAAAATGTCCCATTACAAAGGAGCGGGTCTCCTAGACTTGTAATGCCCATACACTAAGTGTATGGGCTGGCAAACATTTTCCCCTGTGGGATGCATCTCAACCTTTTTCATAACAATTATTTTACGGCCAGCATAGCCACCCACCCCTGTTACCAATTCGGCACTGGCTGTAGCAGCACAGAACACATTAACCTTGGAGATCTAGTGGCAGTGGATGATGAGACGTGGAGGAAGGCCTAATTAAAAAATATTCCCAATTTAAAGAAGCGGGTCTCCTAGACTTGTAATGTAAACATTTTCCCCTGTGGGGTACACCTCAACCTTATTCATAGCAATTATTTTATGGCCAGCATAACCAACCATCAGGGCCGGCGTTAGGGCCAGGCAGCCGCCTAGGGCCCCCACTCCCCCAGGGGCCCCAAGCTAGCGGCACATCACACAGCCGCTATGGGGCCCGTCTACCACCAGCGTCGACTCCCCCCGCCGCGACATTGCACTATACCGGCATCATAGATTCAAAGCAATGATGGAGGAGAGAGCGTCAGCTGAAGCTCCCTCTCCCATCATTCCCTGCTCTGCCTCTGACACTGCGGATGCGCGATGACGTCACCGCTCACTGACTGTGTGCCATTCAGAGCAGAATTCAGGAGCAGTGCAGGCACAAGGAGAAGGTGAGGAGTGTGTTTCTTTATGTAGTAGTGAGAACTGGACTGTGGGGTCATTTTCTGGGGGGAGAGATGCGGGCTGTGCTATATACCATGTGGTGCTGTGCTATATACCATGGGGCTGTGCTGTATACTATGTGGGGCTGTGCTGTATACCTTGGAGCTGTGCTGTATATCATGTGAGGCTGTGCTGCATACCATGGTGCTGTGCTGTATACCATGTGGGGCTGTGCTGTATACCATGGTACTGTGCTGTATACCATGTGGGGCTGTGCTTTATACCATGTGAGGCTGTGCTATATACCATGTGATGCTGTGCTGTATGCCATGTGGGGCTGTGCTATATACCATGTGGTGCTGTGCTATATACCATGTGGGGCTGTGCTATATATCATGTGGTGCTGTGCTATATATCATGTGGTGCTGTGCTATATACCATGTGGGGCTGTGCTATATATCATGTGGTGCTGTGCTCTATACCATGTGGGGCTGTGCTATATACCATGTGGGGCTGTGCTATATAACATGTGGGTCTGTGCTATATACCATGTGGTGCTATGCTATATATCATGGTGCTGTGCTATATACCATGTGGGGCTGTGCTATATACCATGGTGCTGTGCTATATACCATGGTGCTGTGCTATATATACCATGTGGGGCTGTGCTATATACCATGTGGGGCTGTGCTGTATACCTTGGTGCTGTGCTGTATACCATGGGGCTGTACTATATACCATGTGGGCTGTGCTATATACTATGTGGGGCTATGTTATATACTATGTGGGCTGTGTTATATACTGTGTGGGCTGTGTTATATACTACGCGGCTGTGCTATATACGATGCGGCTGTGTTATATACTTTGTGGCTGTGCTATATACTATGTGGCTGTGTTATATACCATGGGAGGGTACATTATACATTATATTCTATGGGGGAGGATGTGTTAAATAATATGGGGGGCTACTTTATATTCTATGGGGAGGTGGGCTGTATTATATTCTATGGGGGGGCTGTATTATATTTATTATATTCTATGGGGGTGATCGCATCATACTCTATGAGGGGGATACATTATACTATATGAGAAGGCTACATTGTATTCTATGGGGGCTGTATTATATTCTATGGGGGGCTAGATTATATTGTATGGAGGCTTCATTATACTTTATGAGGGGGCTACATTATATTCTATTGGGGCTGCATTATAATATATGAGGAGGGCTACATTGTATTCTATGGAGGGGCTACATTATACTATATAAAGGGCTGCATTATATTCTATGGGGGCTGCATTATACTCTGAGGGGGCTGCCATATATTCTATGGAGGGGCTGCATTATACTATATGAGGGGGGCTGCATTATATTCTATGGGGGTTACATTATATTCTATGGGGGTCTGCATTATGATCTAAGGGGTGGCTGCATTATACCATAAGAGGAGGGCTGTATTATATATCCTGGAGTGGCTGCATTATAATCTTTGGGTTGACTGCATTATACGTGGGCTGCATTATACTGTATCGAGGACTATGGGGAACACATTATAGAACTATGGGGTCCATTATACTATGGGAAGTGAATTGTACTACATGGATGACTGGCGGTGTATTATACTATATGGAGCACTATGAGGAGAGTATTATGGAGGACTGAGCAGTGTATTTTAATATATGGAGGAGTGTATTACATTATATGGAGGACTGAGTAGTGTATTATACTATATGGAGGACTGAGTGTATTTTAATATATGGAGGGCTATGAGGAGTGTATTATACTTTATGGAGGACTATGAGGAGTTATCATGTCGGACGCTATTCCCACCACAGCGTCCGGCAGGCAGCGGTAGTTCCATCTCCGTCCACTATAGCCTCAGTGGCGCCGGCTTGATTTTACTCAGGTTATCGGGGGTTAATCTAGCTGGAAATCAGGTGGGATGTTTGGTCACGCCCACGGTCTTTAAATAGTCGTGCTGGCCTGTGGGCGTCGCCGATTATAGCTTGTGTTTTATGCCAAGTGGTTCCGGTCTGGAGAGGAGGTGTTGGAGAGAGAAATTCATATCTGGTGGCGTATGATCCGTTGTCACCTTTTCGCCTTCCTATATTTGTGTTTTGTTTTGCCCTGTTCACATTACAGTATTGTCCTGTGTGTTTGCGGCGCGGTGCGGTTTAAGTTCTCCCTGTCTGTCATTACTGTGTGGGCTTTGGTGGTTTGACAACTCACTGGGTGGAGGGTGGAGGGTTCAGCTTAGGGCTGAGCAGGAGATAAGGAAAGGTTGGAGGCTCAGGCATTTGCACCATTAGCAAAAACCCTGGGTTGAGGGTCAGACAGGGTTTTCCCTAGTTGGAGGGACTCTGCAGGGGACCCGGGTATTTCAGCCTCCTTTGACCTAAGCCCCGCATAAAGGAGTGTATTATACTATATGAGGGACTGTGGGGAGTGTATTATACTATAAGGGGGACTATGGGGAGTGTATTATACTATATGGAGGACTGAGGAGTGTATTATACTATATGGAGGACTGTGGGGCACATTATATTATATGGAGGACTATGGGGGTAAACTGTAGATGTGCTGCTGATAACATGATACTGTATGGGGACAGATTGATCCATTAGTGATCGCTCTGTCCCCATCATTCTTTCTCAGAGGTGGAAAGAGGCCAGGAAACAAGTGTTGAACAACTTCAATATTGTCGATCATACTCACTTAGCGTCCTGAACTCAGCGCATGTAAATACTATCGAAATGCTTCTGTGTGATGTGCAATATGTTAGCATTTGGGGCCCCATTTTAAACTTTGCCTAGGGCCCCACTTTGCCTAAAACTGGAACTGCCACCAACCCTTGTTAAGAATTCAACACTAGCTGTGTCATGGTCTCAGTGCGGGTTTGACTCGCACACGTGGGGTTAATGTTTGGAACCAGTGCTGATGACTGGCATTTCTGGGGTTAAGGGTTGTGGTCCCAGTGCAGGCTTACCTGCACACCTGGGGCTATGATTGTGGCCTCTCCCTAGTTCTGGGGGAGGCTTCTTATAGCCTCAGGACGCTCCCATCCCTGTCAGTTATACTTTCGCCCTTGGCATTGTGTGGTGACCCCTGAGTGTGTTAGTGCTGTGTTCTGGTTACTTGATTCTCTGTGTATGACTCGGTCTGTTCCCTGGATATCGCTTTGGATTCTGCCTGGTACCTTATATGTCTATTTGGTTTTGATCTCTGCTTGGCCCTGATTATCCGCTCTGTCTCCTCCCTGGTACTGTACTGTGATCCTGTGTATGACCTTTGGCTTTGTGTGACCTCCCGTCTGTTTATCCCTCCTGTACCTCGCTGGTCTGTACTGTGCATGACTTCTGCTTTGCCATAATCTGAGTTCTCTGGACCCTGACACTATTAGCTTGAAGCACGCTTTGTCACCTCTGCTGCCCAGGTAACTCTTAGCACTGCTTCTGTACTCAGGACACGCGCACTGGCTCTATGAGCAAGTGTAGTGCGGTGTCTTTGACATTATAACTGACCATTTCAGTTTTGTTTTTTTTTCTGAAGAAAAAAAAAAAAAGGTGTGTGTTATCCTCATGGATCCCATACAAGCCTTGTCTGATCAGGTCAAGCACCTGACCCAAATGTTCCATAAGCTCAATGTGGAACAATGCACGATGGCCCAGACCCAGCAACAGTTGGTGGTTACTGTGCAGGAGGCTGTCGATGCAGGGGCATCTAGTTCTGGGGGTAGGGATGTGTCATTAGCGTCCCCCGAATCTCCGGTCAAATTGCCAGACTTTTTCTCAGGGGACAAAAAGGAGTTCAGGTCTTTCAGAGAAGGATGCAAGCTTTTTTTTTCTCTAAGGCCCCGCTCCTCCGGGGATGAGTTCCAGAGGGTGGGGGTCATTATTTCCCTACTTCGGGGGGCTCCGCAAACTGTATGTCAGTGAACGCATTCTTTGAGGCCCTCGGGCACATTTATGATGAACCTGACCGAGTACGATTGACAGAGGATATGTTGATGAGTGTCTGTCAGGGGAAACATTCAGCTGAGTGGTTTTGTTCTGAGTTCCGCCGCTGGGCGGCAGAGGTCTCTTGGAGCGACGCCGCACTCCGAGGACTCTTTCGCAGAGGCTTGTCCGAGCGGCTGCAGGATGCCTTGGCGTTACATCCCCCACCTAACTCTCTCGAGGACGCCATGACCCAGGCCGTCCGGATGGACCGCAGGCTGCGGGCCAGAGGGGTGATGCAGGTGGATACTCCATTATTCCCCAGTGGAAAAGAGACTGCCCCTGAGCCCATGGATGTAGGCGCCCTCTCCCTGAAGGATACGGAGAGGAAACACCGGAAGGACAAGCAGTTATGCTTTTACTGCGGTAAAACGGGACATTGGAAAAGGGAGTGCCCGAATTGCCCGTCTTCAAACCCGGTCGGCGGGAAACGACTAGGTCTGGGTAGTCTACGGGGAGGCTGCTCAGACCCTCAGGTACCAGTTTCCTCATTCTCTAAAGTATTACTGCCTGTGGAACTATTTGTGGACGGTAGTTCTTTTTCCTCTACAGCCTTCGTCGACTGCGGATCATCTATTAACCTCATTGACTCCCAATTGGTCACACACTGCAAGATAGGGACAGTTAGGCTCAAGGTTCCGATCAAGGTGATGGCCATTGACTCATCTCCCCTCACTAAGGAGGGAATTCGCTTTATGTCTGATGTGTTTTCGCTCAGAGTGGGCGCTATTCATGTGGAAAACATAAGTTGTTTTGTGCTGGACAATCTACTTGCAGGGTTGGTGTTGGGCATGTCCTGGTTACAACGCCATAACCCAGTTATTAACTGGAAAACGGGGGAGATTGTTCAATGGGGGTTTAATGATTTTGAGTTATGTGATAAATCCGCACTGCTGGTTGAACCAGTTAAATCTGTGTCTGTATCATCTGTCGAGCTGGAAGGTATTCCGGAATGCCTGAAGGACTTCGAAGATGTATTCTCCGAAAGCGAGGCCGAGACGTTACCGCCACATAGACCCTTTGACTGCGCTATTGAGCTGGTCCCGGGGGCTAAATTACCCAAAGCCCGTCTGTTTAATTTGTCTGGTCCTGAGCGCTTGGCTATGAAGGAGTACATTACTGAAAGTCTGCGCAAAGGACACATACATCCTTCAGTCTCACCTGTAGCGGCAGGTTTCTTTTTTGTAAAGAAAAAAGATGGCGGGTTACGTCCCTGTCTCGACTTCCGGGAGCTTAATCAAATTACTGTACGGAATACGTACCCCCTTCCGTTGATTCCCGATTTATGTAACCAACTATCAGGGGCAAAGTGGTTTTCTAAACTGGACCTTCTGGGGGCACATAATTTGATAAGGGTCCGGGAGGGGGATGAATGGAAAACCGCGTTCCTCACGACCGAGGGACTATTTGAAAATTTAGTCATGCCGTTTGGTCTTACCAACGCCCCTGCCATATTTCAGAATTTCATCAACGTGGTATTCTCGGATCTCATTGGTCGTTTTGTCGTTATCTACTTAGATGATATTTTGATATATTCCCCCGACAAGTATTCTCATTTGGAACATGTACGAACTGTGCTCCAAAGGCTTAGAGAAAATCATTTGTATGCCAAATTGGAGAAATGTGTATTCTGTGTACAAGAGTTGTCCTTTTTGGGGTTAATTGTATCCGGTGAGGGTTTTCGCATGGACCCCAAGAAGGTGCAGGCCATTGCGGATTGGGTGCAACCCCGAGATCTTAAGGGTCTTCAGCGCTTCTTGGGGTTCCCCGATTATTACCGCAAATTTATCCGGGGGTTTTCGCAAGTGGTCAAATCTCTCACGGATCTAACATGCAAAGGTGCGGATGTGAGAAATTGGTCCTCGCTCGCAAAAGAGGCCTTTGCAACGCTGAAAAAATGTTTTATGTCTGCTCCTGTGTTAGTGCAGCCAGATCCGTCCAAACCATTCGTCGTGGAAGTGGACGCCTCTGAGGTGGGGGTGGGGGCGGTGTTGTCCCAAGGGCCTGCCACTCTAACCAACCTCAGACCATGTGCTTTCTTTTCCAAGAAGTTCTCTGCTGCGGAAAGAAATTACGACGTAGGCAATAGAGAGCTTCTTGCGGTCAAATTGGCGTTTGAAGAATGGAGGCACTTTTTGGAGGGGGCCAGTCACCCGGTTACGGTGATCACGGATCACAAAAATCTGTCGTACATTGAGTCTGCTAAAAGACTAACGCCCAGACAGGCCGGTTGGTCACTTTTTTTTTCCCGTTTTCAGTTTACGATTACATTTCGTCCAGGGTCTAAGAATGTCAAGGCTGACGCCTTATCACGCAGTTTTCAGCCGGTGTCGCCCCCTGAGCCACCGTCCTCCATTCTTCACCCTGGGGTTGTGATAGCAGAGGTCTCATCTGAATTGGAACGGGAGATTCTGGGGGCGAAGTCGCAGGCCTCGGCGGCCAAGCCGGAGGGGAAGTTGTTTGTCCCAGAGCAACTTCGCCTGAAACTCTTGCAGGAGTTCCATGAATCCAAGCTGAGTGCTCACCCTGGTATTTCAGCCACACGTCTGGCGGTGGATAGGATCTTTTGGTGGCCTACCCTTGGTTCGGACATAAAAAAATTCATTGCTGGTTGTGGGGTCTGCGCTCGTTCTAAAAGCTCTCATAGCCGGCCGGCAGGGGAGCTGATACCCTTGGCAGTGCCCGAAAGGCCATGGACTCATTTATCCATGGATTTTGTTACCAATCTCCCTCCATCTAAGGGTAATACAGTGGTATGGGTAGTGGTGGACAGGTTTTCTAAGCAGGCTTATTTCGTACCCCTGTCCGCACTACCGTCAGCTGAGACGTTGTCCAGGTTGTTTGTGCAGCATGTGATCCGGTTGCATGGGGTACCCCTGAATGTGGTGTCTGATCGTGGTGTGCAGTTTGTGGCTAAGTTTTGGCGTGCTTTCTGCAAAAAATTAGGTATGTCTCTGTCCTTTTCGTCTGCATACCATCCTGAGAGCAATGGGCAGACGGAGCGCACTAACCAGTTCCTGGAACAGATCCTCAGGTGTCTAACCTCTCCTAGACAGAATGACTGGTGCGATGCACTGCCGTTGGCTGAATTTGCCTTCAATAGTCGGGTGAGTCAATCCACTGGTAGGTCCCCTTTCTTGATTAACTATGAGTTCAGTCCTCATTTTGGTGAGTTTTCTCGTCTGGATTCGGGGTGTCCCGGGGCTGAGGATTCTGTTCAGCGGTTAAAAGATACATGGGCAGAAGTCCAGCGGCGTATATCCAGGTCTCAAGGCAGGTATAAGTTTTTCGCGGACAGGAAACGAACACCTGGTCCCATGTTTCGGGTGGGAGAGAAAGTTTGGCTCTCCACACGAAACATTAAGTTAAAGATTCCGTCAGCCAAGTTGGGACCCAAATTCATTGGCCCGTACAAGATTGTGGAAAAAATCAATCCAGTGGCGTATAGGCTGTGCCTTCCACCCTCTTTCAAGATCCCTAACGTCTTCCACAAATCTCTACTGAAACCTTTTGAAGCAGTACTGGGAGACTCCGAGTCTGCTGCTCCTCCAGTTTTGGTCGAGGGGCAGGTGGAGTACGAGATTGGTCATATCGTAGATTCCAGGTTGGTACGGCGGTCGGTACAGTACCTGGTTCATTGGAAGGGGTATGGACCGGAGGACAGGTCCTGGGTACCAGCCCGGTTGATGCATGCTGATCGCCTGGTGCGGGCTTTCCATGCTAAGTACCCGGGCAAGCCTGTGGGTCCAGAGGCCCCCCTTTGAGAGGGGGGTACTGTCATGATCTCAGTGCGGGTTTGACTCGCACACGTGGGGTTAATGTTTGGAACCAGTGCCGATGACTGGCATTTCTGGGGTTAAAGGTTGTGATCCCGGTGCAGGCTTACCTACACACCTGGGGCTATGATTGTGGCCTCTCCTTGGTTCTGGGGGAGGCTTCTTATAGCCTCAGGACGCTCCCATCCCTGTCAGTTATACTTTCGCCCTTGGCATTGTGTGGTGACCCCTGAGTGTGTTAGTGCTGTGTTCTGGTTACTTGATTCTCTGTGTATGACTCGGTCTGTTCCCTGGATATCGCTTTGGATTCTGCCTGGTACCTTATATGTCTGTTTGGTTTTGATCTCTGCTTGGCCCTGATTATCCGCTCTGTCTCCTCCCTGGTACTGTACTGTGATCCTGTGTATGACCTTTGGCTTTGTCTGACCTCCCATCTGTTTATCTCTCCTGTACCTCGCTGGTCTGTACTGTGCATGACTTCTGCTTTGCCATAATCTGAGTTCTCTGGACTCTGACACTATTAGCTTGAAGCACGCTTTGTCACCTCTGCTGCCCTGCTCCCCAGGTAACTCTTAGCACTGCTTCTGTACTCAGGACTAGTGTTGAGCATTCCGATACCGCAAGTATCGGGTATCGGCCGATACTTGCTGTATCGGAATTCCGATACCGACTTCCGATATTTTTTCAATATCGGAATTCGGCATCGGAATCGGAAGTTCAGTTGATTGACGGCCTGACGTCATCATGATGCGCGGTGTGTGCGCATCATGATGCGCCGTCATTTCGGGCCTTCCGGGGGTCTCTGCCGGCCTGCCGGGGGGCTGTGCCGGCCTGCCGGGGGGCTGTGTGGACTGCCCGGGGTCTCTGCCGGCCTGCCGGGGGGCTGTGCCGGCCTGCCGGGGGGCTGTGCACCCTGTGGGGGTCTGCACCGGCCTGCCGGGGGGCTGTGCCGGCCTGCCGGGGGGCTGTGCTGATGTCCGGGGGTCTGTGCAAGCATCGTCCGATGGGACTACAAGTCCCATCGGGCGATGCCTGCTACCATGACAGTGATTGACACATTAGCCAATGATGGGACAGTAGTAGTCCCATCATCCGGCTAATGTGTTAAATGTTAAAAAAAAAAAAAAAAAAAAATACTACATACATACTACATGCTACATACATACTACATATATACTACATACATACTACATACATACTACATACATACTACATGCATGCTACATACATACTACATATATACTACATACATACTACATACATACTGCATGCTACATACATACTACATACATACTACATACATACTACATGCATGCTACATATATACTACATGCTACATACATACCACATACATACTACATGCATGCTACATATATACTACATGCATGCTACATACATACTACATATATACTACATGCATGCTACATACATACTACATGCTACATGCATGCTACATACATACTACATACATGCTACATATATACTACATACATACTACATATATACTACATGCATGCTACATATATACTACATACATACTACATATATACTACATGCATGCTACATATATACTACATGCTACATACATACCACATACATACTACATACATGCTACATATATACTACATGCATGCTACATACATACTACATATATACTACATGCATGCTACATACATACTACATGCTACATGCATGCTACATACATACTACATACATACTACATGCTACATACATACCACATATATACTACATACATACAATACATTCATACAATACATACATAGACATACAGTACATATAACATAGAGTAACATACTTACCAATACTTGTCACATTGTTCCCCGAAGCCATTGTCTTTCCGGAATAAATATTAACATAACAAACCACAAAAATACTCACCCACGATCCGAAGCAGTCCACGAGTGTGTCCCACGACGATCTTGGGTAGAGAACTGCAGCATCAGATGATGCTGCCGTTCTCTACGGGCTGCAGGAATCCAATGACGGAAGGTAGGTATCCTTCCGCACTGTATTCCTCCGCCACTTAAAAAAAAAAAAGTCCCTAGTCTCACTTTATGCCATTGCTGTGTGGGAAATTCCCACACAGCAATGGCATAAAGTGAGACTAGGGACTTTTTTTTTTTTTAAGTGGCGGAGGAATACAGTGCGGAAGGATACCTACCTTCCGTCATTGGATTCCTGCAGCCCGTAGAGAACGGCAGCATCAGCTGATGCTGCAGTTCTCTACCCAAGATCGTCGTGGGACACACTCGTGGACTGCTTCGGATCGTGGGTGAGTATTTTTGTGGTTTGTTATGTTAATATTTATTCCGTAGACGACAATGGCTTCGGGGAACAATGTGACAAGTATTGGTAAGTATGTTACTCTATGTTATATGTACTGTATGTCTATGTATGTATTGTATGAATGTATTGTATGTATGTAGTATATATGTGGTATGTATGTAGCATGTAGTATGTATGTAGCATGCATGTAGCATGTAGTATGTATGTAGCATGCATGTAGTATATATGTAGTATGTATGTAGCATGCATGTAGTATATATGTAGCATGCATGTAGTATGTATGTGGTATGTATGTAGTATATATGTAGTATGTATGTAGTATATATGTAGCATGTATGTAGTATGTATGTAGCATGCATGTAGCATGTAGTATGTATGTAGCATGCATGTAGTATATATGTAGTATGTATGTAGCATGCATGTAGTATATATGTAGTATGTATGTAGTATATATGTAGCATGTATGTAGTATATATGTAGCATGCATGTAGCATGTAGTATGTATGTAGCATGCATGTAGTATATATGTAGTATGTATGTAGCATGCATGTAGTATATATGTAGCATGCATGTAGTATATATGTAGTATGTATGTAGTATATATGTAGCATGTATGTAGTATGTATGTAGCATGCATGTAGCATGTAGTATGTATGTAGCATGCATGTAGCATGTAGTATGTATGTAGCATGCATGTAGTATATATGTAGTATGTATGTAGCATGCATGTAGTATATATGTAGTATGTATCATGTAGTATGTATGTAGCATGCATGTAGTATATATGTAGCATGCATGTAGTATATATGTAGTATGTATGTTGCATGTAGTATGAATGTAGCATGTATGTAGTATGTAGTATGAATGTAGCATGTATGTAGTATGTAGTATGAATGTAGCATGTAATTTTTTTTTTTTTTTTTTTTTACATTTAACACATTAGCCGGATGATGGGACTACTACTGTCCCATCATTGGCTAATGTGTCAATCACTGTCATGGTAGCAGGCATCGCCAGATGGGACTTGTAGTCCCATCGGACGATGCCTGCACAGACCCCCGGAGCCTGCACAGACCACCGGCAGGCCGGCACAGCCCCCCGGCAGGCCGGCACAGCCCCCCGGCAGGCCGGCACAGCCCCCCGGAGCCTGCACAGACCACCGGCAGGCCGGCACAGACCACCGGAGCCTGCACAGACCCCCTGGCAGGCCGGCACAGCCCCCCGGCAGGCCGGCACAGCCCCCCGGCAGGCCGGCACAGCCCCCCGGAGCCTGCACAGACCACCGGCAGGCCGGCACAGACCACCGGAGCCTGCACAGACCCCCTGGCAGGCCGGCACAGCCCCCCGAAAGGCCCGTACAGACCCCAGAGAGGCTGTACAAGGGCAGGAAAGGGTTTTTCTTATTCCGATACCGGAAGTCCCATAGACTTGAATGGGACTTCCGGTATCGGAATCGGCGATACCGATACTTTTTTTAAAGATCGGCCGATACCATCCGATACGATACTTTGAAGTATCGGATGGTATCGCTCAACTCTACTCAGGACACGTGCACTGGCTCTATGAGCAAGTGTAGTGCGGTGTCTTTGACAAGCTGTAGCAGCACGGAACATGTTAACCCTGGTAATCTAGTGGCAGTGGATGATGAGATGGGGAGGAAGGCCTCATTAAAAAATATGCCCAATTTAAAGCAGCGGGTCTCCTAGACTTGTAATTCCCATACACTAAGTGTATGGGCTGATAAACATTACCCCCTGGGGGGTACATATTTTTTTTAAATTTGGTGACGCGCATCATAAGACACTTGACAAAAACTAGAGTGGCTGGAGCATGACAGAATACGTTCACCCTGGTGTTCTAGTGGTGGTGGATGGTGAGGATGAGGAGGAGGACACCAAATAGCCAAAATCAGGAAGCGTATACCCATGTGTGGGTGTGAAGAGGTGCATGGGAATACACCTCCCTAAAAGACGCTGTATTGAAGGTTATGTTTTGCTGTCATCATTTGGTGGTGTCGAGAAGTCTGGCCCAATCCAGCCCTTGTTCATTTTTATAAGAGTCATCCTGTCAGTATTTTCCGTTGACAGGCGAATGCGCTTATCTGTGATAATTCCACCAGCAGCACTAAAAACCCACTCTGACCAAATGCTATCGGCAGGGCAGGCCAGGACCTCCAAGGCATAGAGAGCCAGTTCATGCCACGTGTCCAGCTTGAATACCCCATAATTAAAAGGCACAGAGGAATCAAGGAGAACGTTGGTACGGTCAGCAAGGTACACCCTCAGCATCTTAGAAATCATTCCATTCCTTGTGACATTACCCCATGCCTCAGGGCCAGGGCGATGTGAGGGTCTGAGAAAACTGTCCCAGAACTTTGCCAGTGTTCCCCTGCCTCTGATAGATTGGAGTTGTGTCTCTCTCGCCTATACTCCTTGGTTGTCCAATGAGCTGTTATGTCTGCCGCTAGTGTTTTGAGATGGGAATTTTTTTAATAATTCTGCAACAATGGTCCTCTGGTACTGCACCATTTTAGTACACCTGTCTGCCTCTGGAACATGAGATTGAAAGTTCTCCTTGCAGCATGGGTCTAAAAGTGTCAATACCCAGTAATAACTGTCACCTAAAATTTTTACAATACGAGGGTCACAGGAAAGGCAGCACAACATAAACTCAGTCATGCGTTCCAGACTGGTAACAGGCAAGCCTTCCGTGTCCTCACCAATAGGACGACTGACCAAGGTGTCCTCCTCCTTCTCTTCCTCCTTGTCCATAGGCCATCCATGCTGAACAGACGGTATGACAGTTGTGCTTGTAGTACCGTCTTTAGCGCATGAAAGTAGCTCCTGTTCTTCCTCCTCTTCCTCTGTCAACCAATCCACGTTGGGATGACATGAGGATGGGCAGTGTGTAATCACCCTGTATGGTTCCTTGCTCCATGTCCTCGTGCTCTGCCTGCAATACATACTCTTTCATTGTGAGCAGAGAGCTTTTCAGAATGCAGAGATGCGGGATGGTGTCGCTAATTATGGCGTCATCGCCGCTCACCATCTTGGTGGACTCCTCAAAGTTTTGGAGGCTGTTACATATGTCTGACATCCATGTACACTCCTCCTGAGGTCTTATGTGTGGAGTCAAACCTGAACAACTACGGCCTTGTTGATGCTGGTATTCAACAACAGCCCTCTTCTGCTCACAAATCCTTTCCAACATATGCAGTGTAGAGTTCCAATGCGTGGGGACATCACACACCAGTCGGTGAGCCAGAAGCTGCAATCGCTGCTGAAGCACGGCAAGGGCGGCTGAAGCTGTAGCTGACTTTCTAAAATGGGCACACAAGCGGCGTACTTTCACAAGCAGATCCAGCAGCTCCGGGTAGCTTTTTAGAAAACGTTGAACAACGAGGTTAAGCACATGGGCCAGGCATGGTACGTGTGCCAGTTTGCCTCGCCTCAAAGCTGCCACCAGGTTCCTGCCATTGTTACACACATCCATGCCTGGCTGGAGGTTCAGCGGTGTCAGCCACAGATCTGTCTGCTCTTTCAGCATTTTTGATTTGTCAACTAAGAATATTAGCTTCAGCACAGCCTGTTGCCGCTTGGCTTTAGCAGTGCTGCAGTGCTTCCAGCTTGTGACTGATGTGCTCATTTCAGAGATGGAGGCTGAAGAGGAGGAGGAAGTGCAGGAGTTGTACACTGTGGGGGCAACCCTGATTGACGTAGGGCCCGCAATCCTTGGCGTCGGGAGGACGTGTTCCATCCCCAAGGTCTGACAGGGTCCCGGCTTCCACTATGTTGTGCTGTCAGCGAGATGTACCATCCCTGGCCACAAGCACGTGTCCGTGGTTAGCTGTACTTTCCCAGTAACTGCATTGTTGAGGGCACAAGTAATGTTGTGGGACACGTGCTTGTGTAATGCCAGGATAGCACAGCGGGAGAAATAGTGGCGGCTAGGGACCGAGTACCTTGGAACAGCCGCCGCCATCAGGTTGCGGAAAGCTTCCGTCTCCACAAGCCTAAAAGGCAACATTTCAAGCGCAAGCAGAGGAAAAATGTGTGAATTTATTACTGTGGCCTGTGGGGCATTGGCTGCGTATTTCCACTTACATTCCAAAGACTGGGGTATGGACAACTGAAGGCTGCGCTGGGACAAGGACGTGGACGTGCTTGATGATGGTGGTATTTGAGTGTGGGCAACGGCAGGTGTAGGGCAGGAGGCATCTTCGCATGCACTGTGGACAGGGGATTGGCTTACATTCACAACAGTGGAAGAAGCAGTGGTGTCACCCGCAGACACTGTTCCTGGAGCCTGGGGTTGGGCCCACAAAGTCAGGTGCTTTGCTGCCATGTGCCTGATCATGCTGGTGGTGGTAAGGCTGGTGATTTTGCTACCCCTGCTGATGCTGGCATGACAGGTGTTGGAAATGGCATGTTTGGGGTTATCGGCAGAGTCTTTAAAAGACAACCAGACTCGGGAAGACTTAACAGTTGGACTGGCAACTTCCATCATGTTGGTGTTACGGGGAACAGTTGCACGCCTTCTGTCTGCAACCACCACAATGCTTCTTCCTGCCTGAATAAGTGCTACACCTCCCTCTCCCTGTGTGCTGCTGTCCTCGCTCTGCATGTCCTCCTGCCAGGTTAGATCAATTACTATATCATCCACCACCTCATCTTCCACTTCTACACCCTGGTCCTCCTCCTGACTTTCTGTCAATTGTGCCTTATCATCGCCACCTCTTGTGACCATGGCTGCTCAAATATTTGGGCATCGCTACATGGAATATCATCTTGCCCCGCTTCAAGCGGACAGGGCGAGAGGCCCGAATCTATAAATGGAAAAGTGAACTGCTTTTCCGAGTGTGGGATCAGTTGTCTCAGGGCACTCAGCATTGCGGGAGGAAGGAGGATCAGGGTGAGGAATATGCGGTCCAGATTCATGGCTACTCAGACTTGACCGTGTGGAAGACAGGGTGTTGGTGGTGGCCATGTAACTGGAAGTATTATCCACTATCCAACCAACAAACTTTTCACACTGCTCTGGCTTCAATAGTGCTATTGTAGGGGAAGTGGACTGACCTATGGACCTGTCTGCAGCAGGAGGGTAAATGTACAACGTGCTTAAGGTGGACTGCTGTATATGAAGGAGGGAGACAGCTGGAGATAGTAAAGAATGGTGAAATACCAGGTTTGGCCACTAGGGGGAGACCAAGGACAGCAGAAACAGAAGACGGTGTAATACTGTAGTTTGGCCACAAGATGGCAGTAGAGCGCAGTGAGGAAAGGGCTTAACATCAGCTTAAGGCTACGAAACCACAGAGTCATGGGGGCGGAGTTACAGGAACTCTAGAGGGGGATTCCCAGAGAGAGGGATATAAGAAGGGGTAGAGAGTTCCAGAAGAAGTCAGTCCAGGGAGAGGAGCTCAGGAGAGGAGAAAACTGAAGGGAGAGACAGACCGAGAAGAAGCTCCAGAAGGGACTGAGAAGAAAGACGGTCAGGGGGGTGGCCCTGACAGGAGAAGCCGCAGAAGAGAGGAAGCCCCGGGGGTACCAGATGGACTTGGATGGGTGGAGCTCTGTGGTGGTAGGCCTAGGGCAGCCACAGTGAAAGAGCCGCGAGGGACGTCAATTAGGAAGGGAAGAAAATGAAGGTACCAGGGCCTGTGTGCGGAAGGTGTCAAGCAGCTGTTGTGTCTGGTGCTGCGGTCGTCGAGAGGACGGCCAATAAAGAGGACCTGTTGGACGCACATCTGTCTCTGTCTGTTCGCGGTGGAAAGTGGGCCATTCCCCAGTCGGTGCACGTACCTACACTGTCTTGCTGCTGTCCCCTAGGAGTTTGGACACTAAGGTCCATCGAGAAGATGTGTGTGTTTTTTGTGGCCCAATTTCAGCTTGCCCACGGCCTCAGCCTTGGCATGCACCATCACCATCACGTCCACTTCCCCATCCCTTGTCACGCACTTTGCCCATTGTAAATTGACTAGAATATTTTACACGTTCACTAGAAATGGTTGAATTGGGAGTGAACTTGTATGTGATACGTGTGCGGGAAAACCACATTTTAAACTATCTTGACTGTAGTTATCAATGTTTCTTTTGGTTATTAAACTGGTATCAATAAGTAGGGTAACAAACAGCAAAAACACTAGAATATTTAGGCATAAAATGGCCAAATTTTTAGCACAGATAGATGAGACCTGTCACGGAGATCCCACACTGCCAAATATGTGGCCGGTATTTTTTATTTTTTTAATGCAAAATAGTGCTGTATATAACTAGAGTAACAGACAGGAAAACCAATGGAATACCAGCCTAAAATGCCCAAACTTGGAGCACGCAGATATATGAGTCCTGTCGCAGAGATACCACACTGCCAAATATGTGGCCTGTATTTATTATTTTTTTCAATGCAAAATAGTACTGTATAGAACTAGAGTAACAGACAGGAAAACTGGAATGAGGCCTGTCACAGAGATAACACACTGCCAAATAAGTGGCCTGTATTTTTTGGGGGGTCTGCAAAATAGTGCTGCATATAACTAGAGTGGCAGACAGCAAAAAATAGAATTTAGGCCTAAGATGCCCAAATTTTTAGCACACGGATATGTGAGGCATGTCACAGATATACCACACTGTAAAATATGTGGTCTGTATGTATTTTTTTGGGTTCAGCAAAATGGTGTCATGAAATTGTATAAGACACTCAGAAAAAATTCTACCGTACCACAAAAAAAATGACAGATTTTTCTGCACACTCAAATATGATTTTTGGGACCCATTTAAAATTGCTGGTTTTTCATGCTGTGCTAGGAAAAGGATCTGGCTGTATTGTGCAGTGTCAAAAAGCAAATGGGAAAAAAAGGGCTCTGGAAGCTTTGGAATAAAATAATCTCTATTAGCCTGGCAAAAAAAAAATTTCCTATCCAATTATACCTGGGGCTTGGTATATACGGTCAATATTTGCTATAGGTAGCAGCATCAGCAGCAGACAGTAATGGAATGGACCCTCTTGATGTATGCAATGATCTATATACACACATACAGTGCCTGTAGGCCTTGCACTGATGTGTATAGAGCAACGTACACTACCCTGCCTACCTAACACTGCAACCCATATACTCCGGAATTAGTCCTTAAAAGAACTGTTGTTTTTTCTGGATTTACAGTTAGGTCCATATATATTTGGATAGAGACAACATTTTTCTAATTTTGGTTCTAGACATTACCACAATGAATTTTAAACAAAACAATTCAGATGCAGTTTAAGTTCAGACTTTCAGCTTTCATTTGAGGGTATCCACATTAAACTTGGATGAAGGGTTTAGGAGTTTCAGCTCCTTAACATGTGCCACCCTGTTTTTAAAGGGACCAAAAGTAATTGGACAGATTAAATAATTGTAAATAAAATGTTCATTTCTAGTATTTGGTTGAAAACCCTTTGTTGGCAATGACTGCCTGAAGTCTTGATCTCATGGACATCACCAGACGCTGTGTTTCCTCCTTTTTGATGCTCTGCCTTCACTGCGGTGGTTTTCAGTTGCTGTTTGTTTGTGGGCCTTTCTGTCTGAAGTGTAGTCTTTAACAAGTGAAATGCATGCTCAATTGGGTTGAGATCAGGTGACTGACTTGGCCATTCAAGAATATTCCACTTGTTTGCTTTGATAAACTCCTGGGTTGCTTTGGCTTTATGTTTTGGGTCATTGTCCATCTGTAGTATGAAACGATGACCAATCAGTTTGGCCGCATTTGGCTGGATCTGAGCACACAGTATGGCTCTGAATACCTCAGAATTCATTCGGCTGCTTCTGTCCTGTGTCACATCATCAATAAACACTAGTGACCCAGTGCCACTGGCAGCCATGCATGCCCAAGCCATCACACTGCCTCCGCCGTGTTTTACAGATGATGTGGTATGCTTTGGATCATGAGCTGTACCACGCCTTCGCCATACTTTTCTCTTTCCATCATTCTGGTAGAGGTTGATCTTAGTTTCATGTGCCAAAGAATGTTCTTCCAGAACTGTGCTGGCTTTTTTAGATGTTTTTTAGCAAAGTCCAGTCTATTCTTGATGCTTATGAGTGGCTTGCACCGTGCAGTGAACCCTCTGTATTTACTTTCATGCAGTCTTCTCTTTATGGTAGATTTGGATATTGATACTCCTACCTCCTGGAGAGTGTTGTTCACTTGGTTGGCTGTTGTGAAGGGGTTTCTCTTCACCATGGAGACTATTCTGCAATCATCCACCACTGTTGTCTTCTGTGGACGCCCAGGTCTTTTTGCATTGATGAGATCACCAGTGCTTTCTTTCTTTCTCAGGATGTACCAAACTGTAGATTTTGCCACTCCTAATGTTGTAGCAATTTCTCGGATGGGTTTTTTCTGTTTGTGCAGCTTAAGGATGGCTTGTTTCACCTGCATGGAGAGCTCCTTTGACCGCATGTTTCCTTCACAGCAAAACCTTCCAAATGCAAGCACCACACCTCAAATCAACTCCAGGCCTTTTATCTGCTTAATTGAGAATGACATAACGATGGGATTGCCCACACCTGTCCATGAAACAGCTTTGGAGTCAATTGTCCAATTACTTTTGGTCCCTTTAAAAACAGGGTGGCACATCTTAAGGAGCTGGAACTCCTAAACCCTTCATCCAATTTTAATGTGGATACCCTCAAATGAAAGCTGAACGTCTGAACTTCAACTGCATCTGAATTGTTTTGTTTAAAATTCATTGTGGTAATGTCTAGAACCAAAATTAGAAAAAGGTTGTCTCAGTCCAAATATATATGGACCTAACTGTAAGTAGTTTAGGATGGTAGACCTCACACTGACTAAGAAATCCCCAAATCTGACCCTATCTCGGCAGCAGCTCTCCCTACACTAACTCAATCTGTAGCTGAATGCGCCGAGCAGGGTGGCGTCCAGTCTCTTATACCCCTGATGATGCTGTGCGGCCAACCAATCACTGCACAGCCTTAACAAAGATGGCTGTGGCATTTCATTGCCTGGCAGACAATCCCTGCATGTTGATTGGGTCTCTAAAGACTGCAAAAAATGCAGGGTGGAGACCCGAGTTCCCGCTGAGTAATCTCAGAAATACTCGGTGCTCACCGAGTACACCGAATACAGTGATACAGTGATACTCGGGCGAGTATTGAGTAGTGGCAAGCATGTTCGCTCATCACTAGTGTTGAGCGATACCATCCGATACTGAGAAGTATCGGATCGGATTGGATTGGACCGATACCCCAAAAAGTATCAGTATCGCCGATTCCGATACGAGAAGTCCCATACAAGTCAATGGGACAGAAATATCGGAATTAAAAAAAAACCCTTTCTTTCCTTGCACATCCATTTCGGGAGGGGGGAAGAGTGTGGGTGGTGCCTGGGTGGACACTGTGCGTGTCTGTGTGTGCCGGCTGTTGGGGGTCTGTACGGGCCTGCCGGGGGCCTATGCCGGCTGTCGGGGGTCTGTACGGGCCTGCCGGGGGCCTGTTCCGGCTGTCGGGGGTCTGTACGGGCCTGCCGGGGGCCTGTGCCGGCTGTCAGAGGTCTGTACGGGCCTGCAAGTCCCATCGGGCGATGCCTGCTACAATGACAGTGATTGACACATTAGCCAATGATGGGACAGTAGTAGTCCCATCATCCAGCTAATGTGTTGAATGTAAAAAAAAAAAAAAAAAAAAACAACATACATACTACATACATGCATGCTACATATATACTACATTCATACAACATACATACATACTACATACATAGTTCATATACTGTATACTACATTCATACAACATACATACATACTACATATATACTACATTCATAAAACATACATACTACATGCATACTACTTATATACTACATTCATACAACATACATACATACTACATACATACTACATATATACTACATTCATACAACATACATACTACATACTACATACATACTTCATATATACTACATTCATACAACATACATACATACATACTACATACATACTTCACATATATACTACATTCATACAACATACATACATACTACATACATACTACATATATACTACATTCATACAACATACATACATACATACTACATACATACTTAATATATACTACATTCATACAACATACGTACATACTACATATATACTACATTCATACAACATACATACATACTACATATATACTACATTCATACACACATAGTACATACTACATACATACAACATACATACATACTACATACATACTTCATATATACTACATTCATACAACATACATACATACTACATACATACTTCATATATACTACATTCATACAACATACATACATACTACATACATACTTCATATATACTACATTCATACAACATACATACATACTACATACATACTTCATATATACTACATTCATACAACATACATACATACTACATACATACTTCATATATACTACATTCACACAACATACATACATACTACATACATACTACATATATACTACATTCATACATACATACAACATACTACAAGCATACATACAACATACATACTACATACATACTACATACTGCATACAATACATTCATACATACAACATACATACTACATACATACTATATATATACTACATTCATACAACATACATACATACTACATACATACTTCATATATACTACATTTATACAACATACATACATACTACAAACATACTTCATATATACTACATTCATACAACATACATACATACTACATACATACTTCATATATACTACATTCATACAACATACATACATACTACATACATACTTCATATATACTACATTTATACAACATACATACATACTACAAACATACTTCATATATACTACATTCATACAACATACATACATACTACATACATACTTCATATATACTACATTCATGCAACATACATACATACTACATACATACTTCATATATACTACATTCATACAACATACATACATACTACATACATACAACATACTACAAGCATACATACAACATACATACTACATACATACTACATACTGCATACAATACATTCATACATACAACATACATACTACATACATACTACATATATACTACATTCATACAACATACATACACACACAAAACCCCCAGCAGGCCCGCACAGACCCCCGACAGTCGGCACAGGCCCCCGGCAGGCCCGTACAGACCCCCGGCAGCCGGCACAGGCCCCCGACAGGCCTACAGACCCCCCGACAGCCGGCACAGGCCCCCGGCAGGCCCGTACAAACCCCCGACAGCCGGCACAGGCCCCTGGCAGGCCCGTACAGACCCCTGACAGCCGGCACAGGCCCCCAGCAGGCCCGTACAGACCCAGCGCAGTCGGCACAGACCGCACATCATGATGCACACAGACCGCGCATCATGATGACATCATTTCAGCAGCCAATCACAGCCACAACAGTGGCTCATTGCATTATGGGGACTTCCGATTCCGGTATCCGATATTGAAATAATATCGGTACTCGGTATTGGAATTCCGATACAGCGAATATCGGCCGATACCCGATATTTGCAGTATCGGAATGCTCAACTCTACTCATCACTAAAAATAAATACAAAATTTATTGCTTGGAAATTCGGAGACATGTTTTCAGTAGTTTATAGAACATAAGAGCAATTTACATTTTACTCAAAAATATAAAGAGAAAAATCAGACAAACTGAACATTTTGCAATCTTAATTTTTGACAGAACTGTATATTCCTTTTAAAGATGTAGTCAATTTTGATTTTTACAATTTCCTCCCCTTTATCCAAAAATATTACAAAGGAAATCAAATGGTAAAAAATTTCCATTGTAGCCCTCTTTAGTTCATTGTGTGGTAAAAATGTCTGGAGAGGGAGGGTTGTGGCACGGAAATCGGCGCCTGCGCAGTCCGCGCTTTCCAGCTCCATTTTATTGAAGACACACTGCAGTGTGTCTTCAAGAAAATGGTGCCGGAAAGCACGGACTGCACAGGTGCTGATTTCAGCTGCACAATACCGCCATCTTCTGACATCACGGCATTTCTGCCCACCAACAAAATGGCGCCGGACAGCGCGGTCTGTGCTGGTGCTGATTTCGGTGCCCCAGTGTCCCCCTGCCCCCTCTGCTGACATCACTGATTTATTTACATAATGTGCGCCCACACTTCGCCGCCATTTTAAAAACACAAGATTTCTGTGCCACACAGTACCTCCGGTCTCTGTCTTAAAAAAAACATTTTGTACTATATATAGACATCTATAGCACGCAGCAGCACATACCAGGATGGGGGCGCAGGATGGGAGCAGCACATGACAGAATGGGGGTGCAGTATGGGAGCAGCACATGACAGGATGGGGGTGCAAGATGGGAGCCACAGAGGTACTGCACCTTCTCCTAAGGTGTGGTGCCCCACCGTCTGGGTAAGTTGGGAGCTCCTTTCCACACTCCAACACTCGCACCCCACACAACAGGGTAGTTCTGCACAACCACATTGCGGCTCAGTGCTTAGAGAGTAGCAGAGCACCTCTGGTGGTTCCCTGCTTGGAACACTGGATTTGTTGGGAGGTGGGTGGAGTTTAGATTCATATAAAAGGTTAGGAAGGTTTAGAATTACAAGTCAGTCCCTTAGGGGTAGTCTGACAGAAGGTCGGCGGAGTAGGAAGTCACTCGGAGAGGAGTGAGGATCCCTGGAAGAAGGGATGGAGGAAGGAGTGCTACAGCTGCCTCAGTGACCTGAGCCCGCTGGCACGGGAAAGTAAGAAAGGTGGAAAGACGTAGAACTGTAACCTAAGCATTCATAAGAAAGAGAGTCAAGTACGGAACGAAGGAGTAGAGAACAGAGAGGAGACGTGGGTTGGAAGAGGAACCCTGCCTATAGGTTCTCAGCGCAAGGTCGGGGCCCGGTCCCCGAGGTTGTATGGACACTTATGGTTCTGCAGCAGACACCGGTGGAGTAGTTGGCTGTAAATGCATTACTCCCATCTAAGACTTGAGGCACAACAGCAACACAGATAGAGAGCCGGGAGTGAGGCGTCCCCGAAGCAGGCTACAGCTGTCTGTCGTGCAAGTAGAGTTCTAGGAACATCTCTTAGGAGGCATTCCAGGGTTACTAAGTACTGGAGTGCTTCACTCACAAGGCCATTGGCGGAGTCGTTCAGGAAGGTACATGTTGGCGGAGTGTTGGAGAGGAAAGCCCTGACTTGCCCGGGAGGTTGAATGAGTGTTTGCCCCGGAGGACACGGCACGGAGGCGGGCACCAGTGTGTACCACGAACTGTGTGTAAAGCTTTGAAACTGCAGCTCTGGTGTCCTCCATTCATTTGTGCGCTAACACCTTCAGCACCGCTACATCTGGGTACCAGCGTCTGTGCCATCCTGCGCCTCTCCTGATCCATGGCGCCTACACTGCCCTGGGACTACAGCTCCAGCTGTGGGGAGCTACACCATCTTTGCTGCACCACACCATCAGTCCCAGCGGATCTGCATGCAGCGTCGGCTTAACACCTCCCTTGCCGAACACCACAGGTGGCTTCACGAACTATTCGCATAAACTACATCAAAAACCACCACTGATTTGGGCGCCCAGGGCCACGGACCGGGTCACCACCGCTGTGACACATCTCCCTTGACACCGGCCCGGTACCGAGTACCCCGCTGCCCTGGGAGGGCGACCCACTATCAGCAACAGTTTTCTTTGTAGACAGTTGTGGTAACTGAGGCCTATTATTCTTATCATTTCTATGGTGTTATCGTCCTTCTGTAAAGCTGGAAATAACACAATTTATTATCGTGCCAACACAGACCACCCTCTGACACAGACTGCAGGGGGAGCCCAGTGTCACACAAGATAGGATAAGATACATGGCTCAGCAGACTGTATCACACAGGATAGGATTAGATACACAGCTCAGCAGTCAGTATCACACAGGAGAGGATTAGACACATGGCTCAGCAGGCAGTATCACACAGGATAGGATTAGATACACGGCTCAGTAGTCAGTATCACACAGGATAGGATTAGATACACTTCTCAGCAGACAGTATCACACAGGAGAGGATTAGATACACAGCTCAGCAGTCAGTATCACACAGGATAGGATTAGACACATGGCTCAGCAGTCAGTATCACACAGGATAGGATTAGATACACGGCTCAGCAGACAGTATCACACAGAATAAGATTAGATACACGGCTCAACAGTCAGCATCACACAGGATAGGATTAGATGCACGGCTTTTATATGCAATATAATCATTATAATTTGTTATAACTAACCACAGTTGGTTACTATGCCCAGGCAACGCTGGGCTCTTCAGCTAGTATAATATATAGACTCAATACAAACAGAGCGATTATTTTTAATTAAATAATTTAAAAAAAGGCTTGGGGTACCCCACATTTTTGATGAACAGCCAAGCTAAAGCAGACAGCTGGGGGCTGGTATTCTCAGGCTGTTAAGGGACCATGCATATTGACCCCCCCACAGCCTAAAAATAGCAGCCCGCAGCCACCCCAGAAAACGCACATCTATTAAATTCTTTTGTCCATATACTTTTGTAATCGTTATTGATTGTGATGATATGACTTTATTGCAATAAAATATATCTGCAATTTTTAAATGGATTTTTCTGTACTCCTTGTCCTCTTCATTTTGCATTTATGTATTGGAGTATATATGTTGCCCTTTGCAACCTTACCCATGGTCTTGAGGCATATAGTCACCCTTGTATGATAGTTTTGTTCTGATATATAAATTCAATATCCATCACCTGTCCTTTCTGTCCCACGCCATAATCCATGTCTGAGGATAAATACAGGGTGGGCCATTTATATGGATACACCTAAATAAAATGGGAATGGTTGGTGATATCAATTTCCTGTTTGTGGCACATTAGTATATGAGAGGTGGAAAACTTTTCAAGATGGGTGGTGACCATGGCGCCATTTTGGATCCAACTTTATATTTTTCAATGGGAAGAGGGTCATGTGACACATCAAACTTATTGAGAATTTCACAAGAAAAACAATGGTGTGCTTGGTTTTAACGTAACTTTATTCTTTCATGAGTTATTTGCAAGTTTATCTTTGTTTACAGCCATTGACATATCGCAGAGGTTAACACGTGAGGAGAGGATAGAAATTGTGTTGATGTCTGGTGAACGCAGTACCCGGGTCATTGCAGCAGATTTCAATGCAAGACACCCTACGCAAGAAAACTGTCACCATTCCCATGTTATTTAGGTGTATCAATATAAATGGCCCACCCAAAAAAGTTTGCTTCATCACTGAACATAATGTTCTGTGCAAACTGAGGGTCCTGTTCCAATTTTTGTTTTGCCCATTCTGCAAATTCAGCGCCAATCTGTGTCACCAACCATTCCCATTTTATTTAGGTGTATCCATATAAATGGCCTACCCTGTATTTTCAACCTGGATGGTGCCAAGATGCGACCGTCCAGGCTGGGAACCACCAGTGAATGAGCTGCTGCGAGTGCAGCCACAGTGACTATCGGTGACGTCATCGAGGTTACCACCTGTCACTGAGGCTGCGTTCCCAGCCAGGCTGAACTGGCACCTCAGCACCGTGAGAAAAGGTCAGTGATCAGTCCAGCTCAGTTAGTTCACTGCAGTTCACCATGAGAAATACTTAAGTGGTCCTCAGCAACACTGTGATTGGTTGCTATCGGCAACAAAGACAGGTTTATATATATACTGCTCAAAAAAATAAAGGGAACACTATTCCATTTGCAACAGGCTGTTTGTGTTCCCTTTATTTATTTGAGCAGTATATATGTATATATGTATTGTAAGGAGGCTAATGGCCATATAATCGATGGGAGGTAAGTGGTGTAGAGATGGCTGCTCCCTGCGATGCAACCCAGAGTATTTTGCATTAGTGCATGTGAGCACTAAGATCTCGTTTAGTGCACCTGGGTCTGGGTTGTGGGTAGCTATGAGAAATGGGCGGGTCTGGCTACCCATATACCTCACATGTGGGTGTGGTTACAACCTACAAAATGGAGGCTGTTGTTTGGCACATGGTCTGTGTATTGGGAGGGAGAAGGCCTCCTGTGTGTGTGGTTCCAGACCGAGCCTGCCTGCTGGACATTCCCCCCATTCTGTGTGCTCACAGGCCTGAGGGAACAGAATCCGGCTAAGGCCATGAACCTTTTGTTGTTGCTGCCGAGTTTATGAAGCAAATAAACCAACAGAGACTTTTAAGAGAACATGTCTCCTGTTTTCCTCCTGTCGCACCTGAGTGAGTACGGATCCCTTTAGTATATATAGTTTTGATAAATGCAGGTTCAGAAGCCAACCACATACCACAACTGATGGGTGCCCTCTTTGTTATAAAGTCTACACCTGTTATTAGTCTGATCATTCAAAATATAGAATTATTTATCTTGTACAGAAAATGCCATAAAACAAGATACAATATATTTTTTTAGTCACCAACCTCCACAAATAAATAAACTAAAACGCCATCAAAATATTGTATGTATCTCAAAATAATACCATTATAAAAGGCTCAGCTTGCTCAACAAAAAAAAAATAAGCCCTCACAATGAAAAAAAAATTGGTCTCAGAATATGGGGGCATTTTTTTTGTTTTAATTTTGTTATAAATTGGTTGACAGAAATTACACTACTTAAAACATTACTCTTATTACCGTAATTACATTAAAATCTTGGTAGAAAAATAAATATGCAGAAAACCTAAGGTAACATCCTCAAAGTAGTGATTTTTGGGAAAGTGGAAGCTAAAAAATACTAGTGAAAAATAATTAAAGCCATATTAGCAAGATAACAGAGGAATGTAAACCCTGTTAGCCTCAACTCTGAGCCTTAAGGCCCCGTTACACACAACGATATTGTGAATGATATCGTTGCAACGTCACCAGTTTGGTGATGTTGCAGCGATGTCGAAACGACATCGTTACGTGTGACATGTAGCAACGATCAACAATCAGATGGCTGATCGTTAATCATTGCCTAATGGTCTGGGCCATAAATCTATCGTTGGTCTCCCGCTGGGCAGCACACATCGCTGCGTGTGACAGCGAGAGACCAACGATCAGCGAGCTCCCAGCGCCACACAGCAGACGCTGGTAGCTGGTATCCAGGGTAAACAGCGGGAAACTAAGAGCCGCGAGCTGGACCTGGTATTACCCTGGATACCAGCTTGCTCGCTGGTCCTGATTGCTGGTAGTCTGCCTATGTGACAGCTCACCAGCGATTAGCTATCTATGTTCCAGCGATCCCATCCATGTCGGATCGTTGGTGGGATCGCTGGGACATTGAAGCCCTTACCTAACCATGGAGGTTAACACCATGTCAGTGAAAATTGCGCTCCCGCTCAATGTGAGCTATCCCTAGTAGGCCCTATTGCACCCTATGCGCGCCGAATAGATACAAATGTTTGATACAAGAGACCTCATACAGTGGCAACTTGTCTTGACCAATGTGATTAATCAGACCACTGCAGAGATCCACCTAGCATCTACCCCAGATAACATATTGTACATATAATGAGGCAAAATATTGCAGCATAGTAATGGAACATTACTCTGAGAATCCGATCACACTCCAATGAAAGTCAATGGGTGCGAGAAAAAAATTGAATGGCACGCCAACTATGCATGTGTCGTTCGATTTTTATGCACACATCTCAAAGGAAACCCGACATTTCATCAGCCAAGTGCCGTAAATTAACAGCCTGAACTGTAAGAATAGAATAGATAGAATAAATGGAAATATGTCTGTGAGATATATTATCAGTGCTTTGCGTGTGTAGTTTTCTGTACTTGCATTTAGCTAATCATTAAAAAAAAATAAATGTAAAAATGCCATGGGGTCCCCTTTATTTTTAATAACCAGCTGAGGGAAAGCCGACAGCTGTGAGCTGGTGTTACTATTCTGGGAAGGAGACAATATCCATGCAGTTTCACAGCTGTGTGCATAGCCTTTACTGGTTATTTAAAAGAAGGAACACTCAAAAAATGACGTTGGGTCTCTCCTATTTTTAATAACCAGCAAAGGTTAAGCAGATAGCTTGGAGCTAATACTGAAAGGCTGGGAAGGGCCATGGATATTGGCCCCTTCCCAGACTAATAAACACCCCAAAAATATGCATCTTTCATTTTTTTAATTCATTGCTTATTTAATAGGTTGAATAAAACTAAATACCCTTTAGTGCTACATGAAAGGCACTAAAGGGTGGCTAGTTTTGCTATATTTAGGGGGCTTGTGACATTAAAAATCTACAGGACATATACCTTATTTATTCAATCTATATCTGTATCTAAGATTGCTTTACTAGTTTGTATACTAGGTTTAAATGACATAGAGAAATACAGTATGTAATAGCTGATGCTTAAAACGCATTGCATGCGGATGTCATACGGATGCTAGGTGAGGAAAAAATCACACAGTCGCATAGCACTCACATGGCTTAAGTCAAAACATATGGATTCCACTAGTGCAACTTTTCAAGAGCAACATCGGAGCTATTTTTATATGCTAATGTGAACAAGCCTTAATAACAAATATTACATATCAAGCATATATTCAGGGAAACTAAGGATCGTTTCACCCCAATAAAAAACAATATGCTAAAATTCAGAATAGTATGCATAAACTCATAGTATACTTAAACTCATAGCGTTTCCTCTGCACTACATAGGTTTATCAGGAGTACATACTACCATCAAACAATAAGGTGCTCCAGTGCATGTGTCACTCAGATGTCCAAAACGCTGCTATAGACCAGTGCAATGTTGTGTTGGCTATGTGGGGGTAATATCCATCACAATTGAAAAAAAAAAGTCGAAATGACAGAATCGCTATTTTTCAGCCATGCAGTTTCCCTACAAAATGCTATAAAAAGAGATCAAAATGTCTTATGTATCCCAAAAGGGTATCCATAAAAACTAGAGATCGATGCACAAAAATAAAACCTCACAAGTTTTATTATAGGAAAAATAATAAAAGTTACGGGTCTCAGAAAATAGTGTAAAAAATATAAACAACTTATTATGATTGGTATCATCGTTATTTTACTGACATGTGGAATCATAAAGCCAATTCATTTTACCCCACAAAGATCTCTGTTAGGCTGTGTGCACACGTAGCTTTTTTTGTGTTTTCGCTGCGTTTTTTTATGTGCGAAATCACCGCGAAAGCGCAAAAAAAAGCATCCCATGCCATCCTATCGCATACTGGAAAAATACACAGCATGCTCATTCTTTTTGCGGAATCGCAGGAATTCCGCACACATAGGAATGCATTGTTCCGCTTACTTTCAGTATGTGGCTACGCCCACCATTCGCAAAGTAAGCCAAAAATGTGCGGATGGTACCCACGGTCTGGAGGAAAGGAGATTCTCCTCCAGGCTCTGGGTACCATATCCCTGTTAAAAATCAAAGGTCATCAAAGGTCATTGTCGCAAGGCATCGCTGCGAACGGGACTTGCTGAGGCCTGGGGACGCTGCGTGGGACGCCGGAAGGTGAGAATATCACGATTTTGTATTTTTTTAAATTATTTTTAACATTATATCTTTTTACTACTGATGCTGCATAGGCGGCCTCAATAGTAAAAAGTTGGTCACACTTGTCAAACACTATGTTTGACGAGTGTGACCAACCTGTCAATCAGTTTTCCAAGCGATGCTACAGATCGCTTGGAAAACGCTAATATTCTGCAAGCTAATGCTTGCAAAACGCTATGTTTTCACGGGAAATACGCGGGAATTAAAAATGCAGATTTCTCGCGTATTTCCCGCGGCATGGAATTGAGGAATTCCCGCGGAAATTTCTACGGGAATTCAGGACGTGTGCACATAGCCTAATTAAATGTTCAAAAACAATAGAAGTTGATTGAATGGTGTCATCTAAACTACAACTTGGCCTGCAAAAATAAAAAAAAACCTTATGGATCTTGTAAGAAGGGGAGGAAAAAGTTAAAGTGCAAAAAAACAAAAATTGGGTTAGGGAAGTTATTAAAGCACATAAGATCTTAGGTGAAAATTTGCATCTAATAAATAATAATCATAATTTTATTTCTAGAGCGCCAGAAAATTCCGCATCACTTTCCAATTAAGCAAGGCTATGTGCAGACAATAAAGACATCACAAAGTAAAACATAATTCAGTGAGGGCCCTGCTCGCAAGCTTACAGTGTATTATTATTATTTATTAGAAAGAGGGAACAGGGGAGAGTTTGGTTGGTGAATTGAGGTGAGTGCAGTCTAAAGTGATGTGTTTTTAAAGCATGTTTAAAAACGTGTAGTCTTAGGTATTAGTCGGATCGTCCGGGGTAGTGCATTCCAGAAAACTGGTGCAGCACGAGAAAAAAAAGAGCAGGTGGTTAAGTCATTTATGGGAGTGTTTTGTGCATTGTATGATGGTAGTGGATGGTTTGGAGTGATAGAGAAATGTCAGTAGAGCCTGAGCGTTGTACATTGGAGAGGGGAGTAGAGAGGGACTTATGTGGAGAGAATGCGCAGAATGTGCAAAGAGTGGTAGATGTGTAATAGAGTAGCAGCTAGGACAAAGATGAAGCAAGAGATTTGGAAAATAAATAATGTAGAACTGAAAAAGCAGCATGATTACTTCAGTATCTGGCATAGCTTACTGTACCTGTCTTCTGCCCTGTCGAATTGCCATGTTAAACTGCATTGCACTTAGAAAGATATTGCACACAGACCCCCCAGCACACGTGTGCAATATCGTCTATTAATGGTTACCTTAATTCAGGAGACAACTGATTGGTTATAGCGCCATGCCTTACACTAGAAATGGAAACCATGATGCTAGTATGACCAGAGCTTGAGATTGTGTTTTTTCAGCAAGAATTGTTCAAAACACTGTTAGCAAAGTATCCACAGAGATAGCATTATCAAGGTGTTTCCACTTGAAATAAAACATTATAAATGTAATTTTGGTTCAGGGCACTAGAGATTGGGTAGATATCACTAATGGGTTTTTAGACCCCCTGGCAAGAATATTTTTGGACTGCTATTTTTCATTCCCTTTCATCAACATTTCAAATGGCTTTAAATTTATGGACTATGGAGCCGGGGGGCACGGACAACATAACTACACTTCATGGTCTAATGGGTAAACATTAGACTATATCCCTGACCAGGAACATATTCCTATCTACACAGGACAATGCCAGAAAAATAAAATATTAACAGAGTTTAGTACAGACAGGATTGGGAAGCAGATTCAGACAAGAAACTGGTGGACATGTGGGTCCCATTTGCTGTAGAGTGCATGGGCACTATTTTTGGTGGGTATGGTCAAAATTGTTGCAGACCACTTAGGGTGCTTTCACACTTCATTCTACATCTCTATGTCTGGGTGTCCACCTGCAGTAGGTGTATATACACAACAGAGGACACGGTGAGTCCGTCTGCACCATTATAGTCAAGAACCCCATTGGCGCATTCGCCCAAAACCTGTTTTGAAAGGGGTTTCAGACGTAAGCCCTGACAAGACCACTGAACGGGGCAAAGAATGCTGTGTGTAGCTTTCTGCACACCACATTTTGCCAAGTTGGGTTATCCAACGTTTTCCCCTAATACAATTCCAGTTCTTGAGTTAAAATGTTGCTTGACTGTCTATTTATTTTTTATTCATGCCTAACAAGTGGCACAGATGAAGCCCAACTTATTCCCATTCATGGTGAATCACCTAATTATTAATCAGGAGCTAAATCAGATTTATAAACTGTGGTTTCAGCTATAACCCCTTAGATGAGGCAATTATCATATTTTTCGGACTACAAGATTCACCAGACCATAAGACACACCTAGATTTTAGAGGAGAAAAATTGAAAAAAAATAGAAGCAAATAATCTGGTCATGACACACTGTTATGTGGGAGGGAGCTGCTGCTAACATTGCTATAGGGGTAATATTTTATTATTTATTTATTTTACTCATTTATATAGTTCCATTAATTCCACGGCGCTTTACAGACAATATCCCCCATCCTGGGAGTATATGTGCCCCCTATCCTAATATATATGTCCCCATCAAGGTATACATTGCTCTCCATCCATGTATACAGTCATATGTTAAAGTTTGGGCACCCCTATTAATGTTAACCTTTTTTCTTTATAACAATTTTGGTTTTTGCAACAGCTATTTCAGTTTCATATATCTAATAACTCATGGACTCAGTTATATTTCTGGATTCAAATGAGGTTTATTGTACTAACAGAAAATGTGCAATCTGCATTTAAACAAAATTTGACCGGTGCAAAAGTATGAGCACCTCAACATAAAAGTGACATTAATATTTCGAAGATCCTCCTTTTGCAAAAATAACAGCCTCTAGTCGCTTCCTGTAGCTATTAATGAGTTCCTGGATCCTGGATGAAGGTATTTGTGACCATTCCTGTTTACAAAACAATTCCAGTTCAGTTAAGTTTGATGGTCGCCGAGCATGGACAGCCTGCTTCAAATCATCCCACAGATGTTCAATGATATTCAGGTCAGGGGACTGGGATGGCCATTCCAGAACATCGTAATTGTTCCTCTGCATGAATGCCTGAGTAGATTTGGAGTGTTGTTTTGGATCATTGTCTTGCTGAAATATCCATCCCCTGCGTAACTTCAACCTCGTCACTGATTCTTGCACATTATTGTCAACAATCTGCTGATACTGAGTTGAATCCATGCGACCCTCAACTTTAACAAGATTCCCAGTGCCGGCATTGGCCATACAGCCCCAAAGCATGATGGATCCTCCACCAAATTTTACTGTGGGTAGCAAGTGTTTTTCTTGGAATGCTGTGTTTTTTAGCCTCCATGCATAACGCCTTTTTGTATGACCAAACAACTCAATCTTTGTTTCATCAGTCCACAGGTCCTTCTTCCAAAATGTAACTGGCTTTTCCAAATGTGCTTTTGCATACCTCAGGCGACTCTGTTTGTGGCGTGCTTGCAGAAACGGCTTCTTTCACATCACTCTCCCATACAGCTTCTCCTTGTGCAAAGTGCGCTGTATTGTTGACCGATGCACAGTGACACCATCTCCAGCAAGATGATGCTGCAGGTCTTTGGAGGTGGTCTGAGGATTGTCCTTGACTGTTCTCACCATTCTTCTTCTCTGCCTTTCTGATATTTTTCTTGGCCTGACACTTCTGGGCTTAACAAGAACTGTACCTGTGTTCTTCCATTTCCTTACTATGTTCCTCACAGTGGAAACTGACAGGTTAAATCTCTGAGACAACTTTTTGTATCCTTCCCCTGAAAAGCTATGTTGAATAATCTTTGTTTTCAGATCATTTGTTTTGAGGAGCCCATGATGCCACTCTTCATAGTAAAATCAAATAGGAGAACTACTTGCAAGTGGCCACCTTAAATACCTTTCCTCATGATTTGATACACCTGGCTATGAAGTTCAAAGCTCAATGAGGTTACAAAACCAATTTAGTGCTTCAGGAAGTCAGTAAAAAGTAATTAGGAGTGTTCAAATCAAGAAAATTATAAGGGTGCCCATACTTTTGCACCGGTCAAATTTTGTTTAAAAGCAGATTGCACATTTTCTGTTAGTACAATAAACCTCATTTGAATCCAGAAATATAACTGAGTCCATCAGTTATTAGATATATGAAACTGAAATAGCTGTTGCAAAAACCAAAATTGTTATAAAGAAAAAAGGTTAACATTAATAGGGGTGCCCAAACTTTAACATATGACTGTATATGGCCCCCTTCCTGGTATAAATGGCTGTCCATCCCAATCCAGGTGTATATGGTCTGTCATCCTGGTATATATGGGCCCCATACCCATCCAGGTATACATATCCACTGGGTGGCGCTCATAGCAATTCAGCCCTGACAATCATAGAGGTCTCCAGGAGACCTCGGGTTGTCATTCCGACGCCCGGTGATCTGCGATCATGTGACGCGGGTCACCGGTGAGCGCATTTCTGGCCGATGGCCGGAAGCGCCATTTAAATGTCAGAGTTTGACAGTGGCATTTAACTAGTTAATAGCTGTGGGTGGATCTCAATTCCTTCCACGACTATTGCAGGCACATGTCAGCTGTTCAAAACAGTTGACATGTCCCGGAAAAGATGTGGGCTCACCGCTGGAGCCAACATCAAAGCTACGCCCCTGAAGTACCTTGTCAGCTATGCCCCCTTGGTAAGGACCATAAACATTAGCACTAATTAGGCCCGAATCTCTCGAAGGTTATGGCAGATTTTAAGATAACAAAAAACACTCAGTGGACTAATGGGAATAAAAAGAGCAAGAAATGGTCGCTCCTGGTCTAGTGAAAAGTCCACTTAAAGGCACCAGTAGTAACTGGCCACAGCTCCTCAGCCCCAAAAAATCTGTAACAGGGCACATGTGATAGCTATCATTTATAGACCTGGTGGATTGTTATATGACAAAGAAGCTTCTGGGTTGTTGGGCACGCAGCCATGCGACAAGGAAGCTCCAGCCACGATTTTAAAATTGCATCATGTGATCCAACTAAAATACAAACTCAGCACATCTGGGCAATACTCTACCTCGAGTGTGGGCTCCGCTGGTAGAATACCACTGCCCTCAATGTCCATCAGTTACTGAGTGAAACCCTTTAAATAACCCTGTGTTCTCCTTAAGTAACTGTAATGTATGCATCCTGTGAGCCGTCTGGTCTGCTGTAACACTGCTGCATAACCAGAAAGCATTAATAATAAAATAACCAAGCGCATATATGTAATTATTAAAAAGCTGCATGCAATTAACCGGTCATTTTCCATACAAACTGTACTATAACTGCCAGTAAACCGCCATGCAGCGCAGCCCACCACCGAGCATTATTGATCATTCAGCCCATTAATATATCAGCAGCAGAAAACCAGTTCATCTGTTTTCATACATTAGAATACAGTAATAATTACAGGGGAGTCTCGCAGTCCAGAAGTTGTCCCCTTCCGAATCGATGTGCTTAGTACACTGTCTAAATCATAGCATCCAAATCATGGAATGAATATCCATAGATGGTTCCCTATTGAATTTCCAAGAGATAAGAAAGTAAATGCTTATTGTAAATAAAATCAAAGCTAATCTAATTTTCAAGATAGTTATTTTTTATTTATACTTTGTCATAAGGTCGGAAAACTGTCTTGCAGAATAAAGGCAAAAAAATACTCCCTCGTTAAATTTTAATAATTTCTGTGGGATGTGATAGGCTTAACCACTTAATGGAGTTTTTTTTTATCTTCCACCATGGGTATAATTACAAAGTGCTTGTAAAAATAAGCAACATTGCAATTTACTTGTTAATAAAAATGTTCTCCATTCTCAAGAATGGAGGAATTTTAAAATCTTATTGGTAATTTCTCCTTGCCTAGGATACCTCTGCATTGTACCAATGATGTACAGTCTTAGGCGGCAGATGAGGGCATGCACTAACATTTTAGTAGATTCAGGGTTGAGGATAGGACGGATGCTGAAAATACTTTTGAGTTGGAGGCGGCAGGAGGTGGCCAGAGTTTGGATGTATGGTTTGAAGGGCAGGACAGAAACGATGGTTACTCCAAGACACTGGACTTACGATCCAGGGGAAAGCATGATATAATTTATCGTGATAGAGAGATCAGGTATGGTGGTTAGGAGAAATGGAGGAAAGATGATGAGTTCAGTTTTGTCCACATTGAGCTTTAAAAAGCGTGATGAGTAGGAGGATATGGCTGATAGACAGTCTTGGATTCTGGACAGCAGAGAGGTAACATCTAGACCAGAGAGGTAGAGCTGAGTGTCATCAGTGCATAGGTGGTACTAGAAGCCATGGGACTTTGAGTTGTCCCAGGCCAAAGGTAAGTTTGAGAAGAGTAGGGGTCCCAGTATAGAACCTTCAGGGACACTGACAAAGAGCAAGCGGGATGAAAAGGTAGTGTAGGAGTGGGAGATGCTAAATGTGTAGTGAGAAAGGTATGAGAATGTCCAGAAGAGGACAAGATCTTGGATGCTAAGAGAAGAGAGGATTTATAGTAGGCGTACTCTGTGCAAAGGCAGAGGATAGCTCTAGAAGGAGGGATTAGAGAATTGTCTGTTAGCTTTGGCAGTAAGTAAGTCATTAGTAATTTTGGTCATGACAGTTACGGTGGAGTGGACTGTAGGTTGTCAAGGAGTGAGTTAGATGCGTTGTGGACTTGCTGTTTGAGTTTGGAGGCGAACGAGAAAAGAATATGAGGTGATAGTTGGAGGCAGTGGCGGATTAAGTGGACTATGGACCCGGGGCTGTTCATAAAACCTGGGCCACTGTACCCCCTTCCCACCTGAGCGCTGCGGTCCCCGTGCGGGAAATGACAGCCGTACGGACCGCAGCACTTGGTTTGCTGCGGGTCCATACGGAAAACCCGCCACCATTCCACCATGTGAAGCCCCCACTCATCCCCCCTTCATCCTGTGAAGCCCCCACTCACCCCCTTCATCCTGTACAACCCCAGTCACCCCCCTTCATCATATACAGCCCCCAGTCACCCCCCGTCATCATATACAGCCCCCAGTCACCCCCCCGTCATCATATACAGCCCCCAGACACCCCCCGTCATCATATACAGCCCCCAGTCACCCCCGTCATCATATACAGCCCCCAGTCACCCCCCTTCATCATATACAGCCCCCAGTCACCCCCCGTCATCATATACAGCCCCCAGTCACCCCCCCGTCATCATATACAGCCCCTAGTCACCCCCCCGTCATCATATACAGCCCCCAGTTACCCCCGTCATCATATACAGCCCCCAGTCACCCCCCTTCTTCATATACAGCCCCCAGTCACCCCCCTTCATCATATACAGCCCCCAGTCACCCCCCTTCTTCATATACAGCCCCCAGTCACCCCCCTTCTTCATATACAGCCCCCAGTCACCCCCCTTCATCATATACAGCCCCCAGTCACCCCCCTTCATCATATACAGCCCCCAGTCACCCCCCTTCTTCATATACAGCCCCCAGTCACCCCCCTTCATCATATACAGCCCCCAGTCACCCCCCTTCATCATATACAGGCCCCAGTCACCCCCCTTCATCATATACAGCCCCCAGTCACCCCCCCGTCATCATATACAGGCCCCAGTCACCCCCCCTTCATTGTGTACAGCCCCCACTCACCCCCTCCCCCATTTAATTCATTTTATAAATAAAAAAAAATAAAAAAAGTTCCCCATACTTACCTCACAGCCGGCTCGCTCCCCAGCAGCGCCTCTGCTTGCAGCATCCTCCGGGACATGTCGGCGCGTGCACGATGACGTCATCGCGCACGCCCGACATCTGACCTGGAAGTATAGCCGGAGGGAGCCGGAGCTGAGCAGCCATCAAGGTAACGGCCGTGCACAGCTCCCGGCCCCTCATAGAATGTGACGCGGGCAGCTGTCTGCTGCCGGCGGCGTCACAGGCAGCACAGGGCACGGCCGGCCCTGTACAGGTGCTGGGGGAGCGGTCCGGGTGGCATTTGCCTCTCTGCCACCCGGCCCAGCCCGCCCCTGCCCCTGCCCCTGGGCCCCCAAAAAACCTTGGGCCCGGGGCGACCGCCCCATCCGCCCCTATTAGGATCCGCCATTGGTTGGAGGTAGAGATCGGGTCGAGGGATGGCTTCTTCATGATATATGTGATCTTGGCATGTTTGCAAGCAGAAGGGAAGGTACTAGAAGTTAGCGATAGGTTGAAGAGATGGGTTAGGGCCGTGTTGATGATGTTGGCCTGGAGATGGCATAGGATGGGGTCGAGTACACAAGTGGTGAGGTGTGCTTTGGAGAGGAGATGAGAGCAAGCTCTATTTAAGTGATATTCTGAAGGAAGGTTATGGGAGAGAGTCAGTGGTCTGTTACCTATAGGGGTTGTGGTGAATTGTCAGTAAAGATTTGTCTTGTTTGGTCAAACTTATTTTTAAAATGTGGTGAACAAATTTTCTGCAGAGATGAAGGAGGAAGTTGGCAGAGGAGGGAGGTAAAAGTGTTGAATAGCTGTTTGGGGTTGTGGAATAAAGAAGATACAAGGGTAGTGAAAAAGTCTTGTTTAGCAGAGGTGAGTGACGATTTGAATGTGAAAGTTGCTTGTTTGAATGAGGTAAAGTCTGTCTTTGAGTGAGTTTTTTCTTCAGTACTGCTCAGCAACCCTAAACACGTGTAGAATCTTTTGATGAGGTTATTGTTCCAGGGTTGTCTATTGATTTGTTGCACTCTGCCATGTACAAGAGGGGTGACTAAGTCAATAGCTGATTCGAGTGTGGCATAGTAGAAAATGATGGCACTGTCTGTGCCTGCCGTGGAATGAAAAAATGGAGGATAGCAGTAGAATAGTCAGAGAGCATGTGAATGTCTAGGTGTGTGAGGTTTCTGCTGGGTTGCACTAGTTGCTGGATATGGGGGCAGATGAGGAGGACAGAGATGAGAAAGTGAATAGCTGGTGGTCCAATAGGTGGAGAGGTGCAGTTGTGAGGTTAGATAGGGAGAAGAGGCGGGTGAAGATAAAGTCTAATGTATGTCCATCTGTGTGGCTGGTTGTGGAGGACCACTGAGTAAGTCCAAAGAATGAAGTGACAGGAGTTTGGAAGCTGCAGATTAGTAGGTGTCAGTGGGGATGTTGAAGTCACCTATGATGGTGGTGGGAATGTCAGCAGAGAGGAACTGTAGAAGCCAGGTGGAGAAATAGTCAATAAAGGCGGTGGCTGGGCCCAGGGGTTGATATAAGACAGCTACTTGGAGGTTGGTGGTGTAAGGGGAGGACAGGACTGTAGTCATGACCTGCATTACTGCAACATCTGTGTCCAGTCCTTCCCCTACAGAAAACTGTATTCTTCTCTTTAGCGTTCCTGCATCTACAAATTCAGCTTCCCCTGGGCACTTCCCAGGCAACAACGGTCCCTCTTCCAGGCGACCCCAGCAATGGAGACACAGTCCAACATAACTTTAACATTCTCTTTACTGAATACTTCACACGTTACATCCACAGTCGGTAAATCATGGAATTCCCTTGTTTCCTCGTCTTTCCCTGTTTCCCTCAAACTGAGACTGAGACGTGGACGGGAGCGGATGTTCTTCCATCCAGAGAGAACAGGGAACGTACACTCGTGGCGGCCCCAGTTGCAGTCCCCCGCGGCCGGCGACCGGAATGGGTTTTATATTGCAGAGATTATGTTATTTTCTAGTAGGTTGCGAGTAATAGGATGGAGAGATAATGGGGGGTATTAGTTATGGAGGTCCAGGATTGGGAGATATATAGCCAGCAGTAGCAGTGAGGAGAAGTAAAGAGAGGGAGAGGAGGTGGGAGAATTTGAGTGGCCTGCTTATTTCATACCTTAGTAGGAGTGATGTGAGGCTGAGGAGCAGGTCAGCAGATGAGGTCAGATAGAGAGGTAAGAGGGAAGGTGAGATAATTGTTTGGATAGTGCTGGGGTTTGGGCATAGCAAAGGAGAGTAAGGATTTGTGGAGCAAAGACTGTAAAGGCATAAGTAAGCATGATGAGCATAAGAATGGGAAGATCAACAGGTGAGCATAGTTAATAAATAGTTGTAGCTCTTACCTTCTGCTCACTTCTGGGACACTTCTGGTATATTTCTGCATACTTAAAAGAGGCACGCAAAGACTATGGTCAGCAAAGACCTAATGCTCTAAATTTATATACCTCTAATTGCACATGAGAGATACCAGGTGAGAACAGAAGGGTGGAGCCAATGGGATAAATTAAGAGACAGCACAGGAGCTATTAACAAAAAGTTTTCCAGTTGCACAGCAGAGGTTGGAAGACGGAGACATACCACACAGATAAACAAGGGTGAATTGGGATCAAGGAATTGTGAGGAATATTCTGTTCAGTACAAAGCTGTTGACATACCTGTGAGTGAGACAGATGGGTGGTCAAATCAAGGTTGACAGTGACATTGAAGGATAGATACCATAGGATTTCATTTCTGATATATTTCTCATGTGCACTTAAAAGAAGCACTTGAGAAGTAGGACGCATTGTTACACTCTTTCTCAACTTTGAGCAGTTTATGGTAGACATTTTGGTCTCTCCCTACTGAGAACACATGCCAGATAAACCGAGAGTTCTTGTCTATGTGTCATACTTATGTAATGACTGGTCTCAGAAATGTTATCTCCCTTGAGCAAAATATGAATGGTACATAATACTGAGCAAAAGTCGCAAAAAAATTAAAGAAAGAAAATAAACATCAACAAAACAAGCAAAAAAATTCTTCTCACCTACTTGTGCTACCCCTGTGTTCTCTAGTCTTGAGGCTTCACATCCGGCGTAGTCGTTAAAATGGCCACCAACCCATCAGAGGCTGCGCACTGATATCAGTGCACGGCACATGGCAGTTACATTAAAAGGCCACCTGTTACTGGATGGCCCCCTCTGTATCCAGAATGGGGGCCCTCCAAGGACCCAGTTCCCATCGGATGATCATCGAGAATCCCACCAGGCCAGTCCAACGCTGCGTATATGTACATCAGAAGTCGTGTCCTTGACTTTGAACCGGGTTCGCATGCTGAGCCCACATATTTCTTCACACACGATGGCTGATTTAGTCTGCCATCATGTGCCTTTCATAGTGGCTGTTCACCTGGTAAATGCTGTTGTCACTCTGTGACAGCGGCATTTAACATGCGCCGATGGGAGGTGCGTCTTTCCACCCACCCAATCGGAGCGCCCGTGACATGATCGTGGGGCACCAAGGGGTTGTCATAACATCCTGGGGTCTGCTGAAGACCCCATGCCTGTGTAGGAATCACAGGTACGTGGGATGCAGTGACAAGCAGGAGGCAGAGCAAGAGTTAAAGGATTTATTACAGGGGATACTCCACACAGGGAGAAAAAGAGTTATGAGGGGCGTAAAACTGAGTAATGTATAAAGGTAAAAACGAAAGTTTATGAAACAGGTAAACCTATCAGTCTGATGATTTTCGGGCAAGGGAAGCTTGAAATCCCAAGGTGGTTCCGCAAGTGACGCGTGAAGTCTCTGGCCTGATCCTCAAGAAAGTTGAAGCACTGTCTCCTGACGGAAGCGGCATATCCTGGCTCTTCCATGCGAGGTCCTGCGATCCCAGAGCGATGTACGCATGGTGTGAAGTAGTCCGGGCTCTGTATGATTCACCGGGTCAGAATTAGGCTGCGCGCCCAAGGCAGTCAGCGGAGCGGTGCGGGATGGATTCTCGGTCACAGCATTGAACGGACACACAGGTATAAGTTGCTCATAGTCAGTGTGCGCATGGGCTGGGGAGCTGCAGCGAGGGCCTAGATTGTTGTGTCGCTCCACGGAGAGGGAATCAACCTTCTCCTGCTGTGCGCTCTGTCTTCCCGCCAAGCCTCTCGCTTTCCCACGCACCGTCCCTTTTATCTCTGTCATGCCCCCTACAGTCGAGTGCAAAGGTCCGGGTCAGAAAGCTTTCCCCCCGGCAACAATAGTGACAGCCCCAATAGTTCCGGAACCCACGCGAGAGAAGTACCACCGGCCTGGTCCATCTTCCTACACCTGTCATGACAATCTTCCTGTGAAAGCCAGCGTTCATAGGCTGGTGTTCATTGGAAATCGTGATTTTCTCTATACGTAGCAGTGTTGATGCATTGCTGTGGATAGCGTAAGCGATCAGATGACGCAGCTTCATGTCCCCTAAGGGAACTAACAAATACAGTAAAAAATGGGAACATTTTTTTAAAAATATGAAAAAGTTTTAAAAAAATCAAATTACCGTACCCCCCCATTTGCTCGATTAAAAATAAAAAAATAAAAAAAATTAAAAATACACATATTTTGTATTGCTGCATTTGTCTGATCTATCAAAATATAAAATAAATTAATCAGATCAGTATACAATGTAACAAAATAAAAGACAAAACGACAGACTTACGCTTTTCTGACAGCCACAACAGTACAATAAAATGCAATAAGGGGCGACCAAATTTGGTGTCTACCCCAAAATCTTATTAGTAAAAATGTTATTTCAGGGTGCAAAAAATAAGCCCTCATTCAACCTCCTATTCCACAAAACGAAAATGTTACAGGTCTTGGAAAATGGCGACAAAAGCAAAAAAATATTTTTCTTACAAATTTCCGAATTTCTTTTCACTACTTAAATGAATATTTGGTATCTGCACAATTGTATTGATCCGGACAATCATATTCAATGGTAAGTTTTACCATATAGTGAACATAGTAAATAAAAAAAAACAGTTGTGGAGTTACATTTTTATGCAATTTCAGTGCACTTGGAATTTTTTTCCTGCTTTCTAATGTATTACATGATAAAATAAATTATATCATTCAAAAGTACAACTTGTGTCGTAACAAACAAGTCCGACTATATGGATGGAAAAATAAAAAAGGTATGGCTCTTGGAAAAACGGGAGGAAAAAATGAAAACCACACAATGGAAAATCACCCGAGGGTGAAGGGCTTAATATTGATGGCTATTCTAACCTGCAGTCCTATGGATATCCCCGATAATACATTTTTATATCACGATGAATTGTGCATTCTTAGTTCTGGTACATCTATTTTAAGGACAATGAATTATGCTCTGTCGGTATATGGTGTCACAGTTTCTAAAACTCTCTCCCTTCCATCATATCGTCTATTAAATATTAATTGCATGTCTCTTCTTTAAGTCTCTTTGCTTCCCCTGGACCATGTCTTCAGTATCACATTACTGCTCGTCCTTCGAAGTCCGACTCCTTTGTATAATTTTAGAACAATGAGTAAGTCCATAAAAGAAAAAAGCCTAATACCAAAAATAAAGAGAAGCTAAAAAGGAATCTTAGATGTCCATGCCTTATCCACAGAATATGCCATAAATGACTAATAAAAGGGAACCCGCAATTATCTAGAGAATGGGTCTCTTGCATCACCTGGAGCAGAAAGATGGCCAAACGTATAGCTTTGTCTATACACTTCTTTGGAAGCTATGAAAATTGACAATTGCAATGTAGTATCAATTGTCTTTGACCGGTGTGAAAATTGCAATACTATCAACAGGATTATGTATGATTTGGAGTAGAAACCCAAGAAAAGTTCTTCTAATTGCTTAATCATAAGCACTAATATGGAGAAGACTTCCCCATGATGTCGTTAAAGTCTTGATCCGACTAGGAAGACTTTCCATTAAGGTACTGTCACACTTAGCGATGTACCAGCGATCCCGACCAGCGATATGACGCGGTCAGGATCGCTGGTACATCACTAAGTGGTCGCTAGTGAGCTGCCACACAGGCAGATCTCACCAGCGACATCGCTGGGGACGGGGGTCGCTACTTACCTGTCACATCAGGCGATCCTGCGTCCTCCCGCCTGGCTCCACGCGTCGCTCGTCGTCACAGCAGGAAGCGCCGCAGGAAGCTGACGACGAGAAACAGTCCAGTCTGTTCTCGCGCGATCAGCGATAACCAGCGGGGGAGCGGGTCGTAGGTAAGTATCAGACACAGCGATATCGCTAGCAATATCGCTGTAACGTCACTAGTTATAGCGATATTGCTAGCGATATCTCTTAGTGTGACAGGCCCTTTAGATTAGCCCTCATGGTTGTCATATCTATTTTCCTTAATGGTCTCATACAAGACCATTTGCCCCATTATTGGCATTCCAGTTCCTATTACAGATCATTCACAGTTAAGTGGAGGTCTACCTTATCCTCCTGTGTGGACCTCGCTATAGTTTTATTCCATCCATGAAATCAGTAATCAGTATCCCATTCAGCATGCCAATTTCCCAAGTTACAATGTGACACCAAAAGGGAATCAGAAGTTCTCAGCTGAAAATGTCTATGATCCATAAGAGTTCTATAGTCCACAAAAGAGCCTCTACGGAATACAAAATCGAACATTCTTTGGACAAATGGCCATTCTCCATGGACAACATGAACTTGGTCCTGTTCTCTATAAATGTTCTTATTACCAACCAATGAAGAAGAAATTGACCCCAGGGTCATGGTGGGCAATTAGCAGGACCTCCTGTCTAGAGATACAATTTTTTTCTATAGAATCAACTCCTGATAAAGCCATTTATAAAATGGCCCTTGCAACCATGCCTATTCTTTAGAGATGAGCGAGCACTAAAATTCTCAGATGCTCATTACTCGAATCGAGCAATTTCTCTTGCTCGGGTGCTCATTTCGAGTCAATGGGAAATCCGAGCATTTTTCCAGCACACGCTACAAGAGGTTCTGGGGTTAGTGAAAATCTTGAAATGGATGGAAAAGGTGCTGAATCAAAGGAGAACAGCATGGGGAAGACCCCCGGAAGCATCTCTATATCCCAGATTGCTGCTGAGAACAATGGTGTCACATTTTTACTCCACTTTAAGGACTGACAATAAAACATTTAAAATCAACAAGAAATTGAAATTTACAAGAAAAAAATGTTAAGAAACATTTTTTTTCCAGTATAATGACTTGTATAGAAAGCAATATTTAAAAAGGATTTTAAAAAATGTATAATTTAAGTATGCCATAATTGAAATCTGTATTAAAAAAATTGGACATTTCAGTGTTAATTTATGAAGAAAGCACGAGGGCCTCATACACATTATGTTCAAACTGTAATGTAGAGGTACTCCTAGACTTATAAAGGCTATATACAGTGCAAAGCCTGACAATAGCTACAAGCAAGGTCATCAATACCAACTGGAATGCCTTATAAAAAAATTAAGAAAGTGTAGTTGTTGTACCTCTACACTCATAAAGGCTTTGCACAAATAAAAAAACTATAAGGAGTGTCATTCAGTCATCCATAGACCCTAGAAGGCAACAACTGGCGGGCCTCATTCAAATATTGAACATTAAAAACACTTTATGAGCTGCTGTCATCTGGTATTGTGGAAAAGTCGGGTCTAATCCAGTATTTGTTCATTTTTATCAAAATGAGCCTGTCAGCACTTTCTGTAGACAGGCGAAAGAACCTGTCTGTTATAACGGCACCTTGTCTAAAAACCTGCTCAGACAAGATGCTAGTGGTAGGGCAGCACAACACCTCCAAGGCATAGAGTGAGAGCTCATGCCAGGTGTTTAGCTTTGAGACACAATTGATGATTGTCACTGAGGAATTAGGGAGTACTGTTGTGAGTTCATTTTCCCCTTCACCATTGAGGTCTGATGAACTCCCTCTTCTGGTGAAGGAAGGTAGTGAGGCTGATTACAAAGTACCTGAGCAGAATGATGATGACTGGGTGACTGGGATTGCTGACTGGATATAAGGCAGCCGACGCCCTTCTGCCTTGCTGGTGATTACTCTGAGGGATTCTTGGAGACCAGTCTGATTCCTGCTCCTCAAAAGCTAAGTTTTCTGCTCTACTTTTTGGATTTGTGTTTTGGTTTTGTTTTGCCTTGCTTTTCTGGATTTCTGCCTTTCCCTGCTGGGTTAGCTGAATTCCTTTTTGCTCTGTCTTCAGATAATACCTGAGTACTGATATAGTCTTTTTGAAGCCTAGCGTCTTCAGGGCTTTTTCCCCTATCAGTCTGTTGGCTCTTGTTTTTGAGAGGGTTTTCGCGGATTGCAGACAGCAGCTTTTCTATTCTGTCCTATTTAGTTAGCTTGGGCCTCATCATTTGCTCAGCCTATCTTTCTATCTGTGTGAGTGTTTTTTCATCTTGCTTCACCGTCATTATATGTTGGGGGCTGCCTATTGCTTTGGGGTCTGCTCTGGGGCAGTTTAGATTTCCCTTTCTGTCTTTAGGCTATGTAGTTCTCCGGCTGTGATCGAGGGGTCTAGAGCACCATAGGAACCCCCCACGGCTACTGCTAGTTGTTGTTGTTAGGTTCAGGGGTCTGCAATCCGATAGCTGCCAACTTCTCTGGTTTTCTGGACTTAGCTAGTATTTCTGTTTTTGCCTCCTACGGTGACTCATTCATAACAGAGTACTCTGGTTTTGTTGGCCATGTATTGCTTGACCATCTTTAAAAACTTTTACCTCCTTGTCAAAAATATCCCGTCATCAGGGCCTAGTCCCAAGCCTTTCACAGTGTACCCCTGACTCTCCTGTGTGTCTCATTGCCTCTTCTCCTTAGTTGGGTAAGGAGGCTTGTCTCCTGTAACTAGCATTGTCTTATTTAAATTATTTCAACATTTTTTCCACAATGGCCTTCTGGTATAGCACCATTTTACAAGATCTCTCTGCCTCAGGAAGAAGAGATGAAAAGTTTTTCTTTTAGCATAGGTCTAGCAGGGTGCTCAACCAGTACTCTTATTTTGTCCAAGATGAATGCAATGCAAGGGTCATGGGAAAAGCAGCAGTGTATAAAGTCTGCCACATGTGTCACGCTCCCTACAGCCAACACTTCCTTGTCTGCACCATGATGACAACTCTCCATCTCCTCCTTCTCCTTCTCCTTCTCTTCCTCCACATTCCCTTCCTCAGCCCATCCATGTAGGAGAGACGGGACGAAGGATGTGTGGGTACTAGCCTCTGTTACGCTAGGCACTAGCTCCTGTTTTCCCTCCTCTGTTTCTTCATCCTGATTGTTACCCAATTCGTGCTGAGCAGATAAAATGAGGCTGGGCTGGGTAGTATCTCCCTGTCTCAAGTCTTCCTCTATCTATGCATAGCTTCATGTTGAATTGTGAGCAGTGGCTGTTTAAGTAGGCACAGAAGTGGAATTGTTGCACTGACTTTAGCGTCATCGCCGCTCAACATTTTTGTGGAGTCCTCAAAGTCTTGGGGAACTGCACAAATGTCACAAATCCATGTCTACTCTTCAGTTGTTATGTGAGAAGGCTGGCCAGAATACTGACAGACGCGTTCTACTGGTACTCAACAACTGGCCTCTGCTGCTCACAAAGCCTTGCCAGCATGTGCAGTGTGGAATTCCAGCATGTGGACACATCATACTCAAAAGCTACAGATCTGTCTGGTCTGTTATTCCTTTAGGTAACTCTGCCGCGGTGTGCGGTTTGTCTCCTAGACAAATTACCTTCAGCAGAGCCTGTTGACGCTTCTCTAAGACAGTGCTGCGATTTTTCAGCTTCTGTTTGATGTGGTTGACGTGCTCTGAAATACTACATCGGAGGAGCAGGAGGGGGTACAGGAACTGATGTATGACGTGGAAGAAACTCTGATAAAAGTAGGGACAGCCATTCTCGGCGTTGGGAGCACATGTGCTATGCAAGAGTGGGATTCATCTCCAGCCTCCACAATGTTCACCCAGTGTAACGTCAGGGAAATGTAGCATCTCTAGCCACATGTGCTTGTCCACATGATGGTTGTTAAGTGGAGAGTCCCACTTGGTAAGGGCACGAGTGTTGGTAAGGGCATGGGTGATGTTCCTGGACACATGCTGGTACAAGGTGTTAACGCCACACCAGGAGAAAAAGTGGCAGCTAGAGACCAAGTACCGAGGGATGGCTGCCACCAAGAGTCAGCAAAAATCCTCCTTGTCAACATCCTAAACTGCAACATTTCCACAGCAAGCAGCCGTTTAGCCTTTGTACCTGTGGGTGGGTGGCTGGAAACTCTTTCATTCCAAGGCCTAGTATATGGATTAGTAACTGAATACAGGAAAATGTTTCAACGCTTTTTTGGACTGTTATGTAACACCAAAATGTAAAACAGACCAGGTAATAGTATATGGAATAGTAATTGAATCCAGAAAAATGTTTCAACACATTTGTGGAGTGTTATTTAACACACAAATGTTCCACAAAGCATCTATTACTCTGTGAATGACAATATAGTTAATTTTTTTCACCCAAAAATAAAAATGTGGTCAACTGCCACAGCTATATATTTAGCAATGGACTGCAAAGCCATAAGCCCTGCCTAGACACTGTATTCAGGCACTCTCCCTGCTCCTGCAACTCTCTCTCCCTCCCTAGACTAAATGCAGAATTTGTGTGAAACAAACAGCAACGCAAACAATTAGCCCTTAGAAGTGCTCTTAGTAGGATGTTTCAGCTTCAGCACCAGAATCTACACTACAGGCCTCAGATTCATTATACTGTGCACACAGGCCTAGACAAGCACTCTCTCCCTCCAATAACAACTGTCACAGAGCTGTGCAATGGCGTCAGTGTGTCGAGCCTGGGGGCATCTGTCCTTTTATAACCCTTGATGATGTCACACGGCCAGCCAATGACAGTAATGCTACTACCACGATGGCTATGCCATTGATGCGCAGGCAATCCCCGCATGCTCATTGGCACCAAACATGTGGGGCACGGATTTGAGTTTGAAATCGAGCACCGACTAATGCTCGCCGAGTAATGAGCAAATCCGAGCAGCCAGATAGTCGAGTGGTAGCCAAGTGTCACTGAGCACGTTCTCTCATCCCTACTGTTTTATTCTTCTTGTGTTTGATTTTTTCAATCTACACTTTGAAGAGTAATCATAAAAATAGAATAAGCTTAGCAACTGAGATTCTGTTATTTTTCAGACGGTGGAAGCTCCAAAAGTCCCAGCACATTATTACCAAGTATATGACCGCTGCTTAATGCACTTTAATATGTTACTTTCAGATGTAACAAACATTATTTTGCATTTGTCTACATGATTCTCGTCATTTCATTACCGGCACACAGAAATACATCAGCTTTTATGCAACATTAGGCCAGTGTGCCGGGTGCTGCATTTCTGAATGTTGATGGTTTAGTTAATTATATCCATTTAACCCCAATGACTTTGATAATAGAGTTTTACATTAACAGAAAGCCATCTGATTCCAACATGCAACACAACACGTGAAGACAGCAATGTCAATTTCGCAACAATTTTTTTTTGTATCTTTTTGTCTTTAATATACAACCTTCTGGCCAAAAAGGGACAAATTCATAGTTAAAGGTTAGCAGTAAAGGCAGGGGATACAAACTATAAACCTTGATATTCCATAAGATATCCTGCAGGATAGTAATGTTGGAATTGACATCATGGATCAAAAATTGGAGGATCAATGATAGATCCTTATCACAATGGATCCGTTTAGACTTTACTGGTCCATTATCATGAAGTTTACCGCATCATGACCCATTCCCAGTGTGATGTGCAGAGAACCTACAGGAAATCTTTACTATTTCAGAATCAAGATCACATTGAAGAGTTATCTGACCTTTCAGAAAAAAAAAATATCAGCGGATACTAGAAAATAAAAAGAAATATATTGAAGTCCCCTTTGAATTTATGACAGCATTCAGTCTTTATGGGTCAGAGTCTATTAGCATGGAACATGGAACATCTAGAAATGGCAATCTTTCCCTACTCTTCCTTGCTGTAGCTCCAAATCTGTCAGATTGTGGGACATCTCCTGAGTACAGTTCTGGGCTCTGGCTGGGCCATTTAAAAAATTTTACCTTCTGGCAAAGCTATTCTTTTATTGCTTTGGAGGTCACTTACGGCTATTCTATACCAGGAAAGAATTTTTAACAAATTATTAAACAGCATGTATGTAAGTACTTGGATAAGAATACAGTAATTAACCAACCTCAGCATGGGGTTGTAGCAAACAAGTCATGCCAGACCAATCTAATTTCCTTCTATGATGGAATCACTGGAATCGAATCAGCAAAGTGTTTGATAAAGGCTGGTACGTGGCTTAGTGGTTAGCATTGCAGCGCTGGGGTCCTGGGTTCATATCCCACCAAGGACAACATCTGCAAATAGTTTGCATGATGTTCTCCCTGTGTTTGCAAGGGTTTCCTCCAGATACTCTGGTTTCCTCCCACATTCCAAAGATGTACTGTACATAGGGATTCTAGATTGTGAGCCCCATTGGGGATAGTGCCAATAATGTTTGTAAAGCACTGTGGGATTAATAGCACTATATAATTGAGTAGAATAAATAAAGTTTCTCATACTATCAACATATTGCATGATCTGTCCTTTTTTTTCATTGGATGTGCACTCCTCCCATAGATGATTTTAATTATCAGGAGACTGCAAAGTAAGGGGTCTAGCCCATATTTGCTCTCACTGGAGAGCTTGATGGAGGTGAGTTTCATTGCTCCTTACATTTGGTGTTGGTGCTGTGTGGTGGCCATTGTTGCTGTGGTTTTGTGCTGGTGAGGCGGTGCGGTCTGGAGTCATAGGGACTCTGTCTTTCAGCATGGGTGCTGTGAGACACCAGGCCATCTGCCCTGCCGCTGCATTGCCACTGTTGTGGTGATCGGCGCGGCTCCGCTCTGTGGGGGCGATAGGGAATCCTTTCATTTGGTGTTGATGCTGTCTGGCGGCCATTGTTGCTGTGGTTTTGTGCTAGTGGGGCGGCACGGTCTGAAGACACCGGGCCATCTGCCCTGCCTGTGCATTGCCGATGTGGTGGTGGTCGGTGCGCGGCTCCACTCTGTTAGGGTGTAGGGATCCACTACGAGGTTTGAAGTGGCAGTGGGCTTAATACAGTCTTATCAGAATGTTAAACTAAGAACTTCATGTTCAATTATATATATATATTTTTGCTTAGCGGCATTAGATCATTGTATTATTTCTGGAGGTGCTATCCACTCTCTTTTTTTCAGCATATATGTGAAAAACTTGGGTATACTAATAGATCACAGACTGCACATGAGTCAACAGTGTAAGGCAGCAGCAAAGAAAGCAAACACAGTTCTAGGTTGTGTTAAGAGAAGCATAGAGTCTAGATCACGTGAAGCAATTATCCTCCTCTACGCCTCCTTGGTCAGGCCACATCTGGAATAATGTGGCCACACTGGCCAGTTCTGGGCACCACATTTTAAAAAAGACATTGAAAAACTGGAGCAAGTTCAGAGAAGAGCAAACTGCAAAGTATGTCCTACAAGGAAAGGTTAAAGGATCTGGGAATGTTTAGCTTGCAAAAAAGAAGGCTAAGAGTAGACTTAATAGCTGTCTACAAATATTGGAAGTGATTTCACAGTGTAGAGGAATCATCCTTATTCTCATTTTCTCATGGAAACACGAGAAGCAATGGAATGAAACTGAAAGGGAGAAGACAGATTAATTATTGGAAAAAACTTTTTGACAGTGATCAAAGAGGGGAACAGGCTACCACGAGAGGTGATGAGTTCTCCATCAACGGAAGTCTTCAAACAGAGGCTATTCAGACATCTGAGATGGTTTAGTGAATCCTGCATTGAGCAGGTGGTTGGACGAAATGACTCTTGAAGTCCCTTCCAACTCTAACATTTTATGATTCTATGATTCTGTTGTTGTGTTGACAAATTCTTCTTCATCTTCCACATTTTTGCAGAAGCCTAAAAGTTTTGTTGCAAAATTGACTAATATTTGGAACTGTTCATTACTAGGGATAAGCGGACCTGTGGAAGTTTGGGTTCTGGTACCCGACCTGAACTTTATTTCAAAGGACTTCCCCCGAAGCTCCAAATATTGCAATGGACTTCTGTGAGAAGTCTATTTTCTGTGATTAGCACCGGACACTAACTGTCCGGTACAAACCCCGACCTTTTAATTTAGAGTTCGCTCATCTTTGTACATTACTTCTTCCACTTTGACTAAAGCCCCAGTTCCAGCTGCCGAAAAACAGAACCAAAGCACAATGCTGCCTCCACCATGCTAATATGTGGGTATTGTGTTCTTTTGGTGATGTACTGTGTTGGCTTTGCACCAAACATATGTTATGGAATGAGGGCTAAAAAGTTCAACCTTGGTTTCATCAGACTATACCACAATTTCCCATATGCTTTTGGTAGATTTGATGGAGATTTTGACAAAACATAGCCAAGTTTGGATGTTTTTCTTTGTAATACGGGAGATTGTTGTCACATGCAGTACACAACCAGTACTTACAACAAATTCCTGCAGCTCCTTTAATGTTTCTGCAGGTCTCTTGGCAGCCTCCCGGACCAACTTTCTTTTTGTCTTTTCATCAATTTTTGAGAAACACCCAGTTTTAGGTAATGTTGTGCCAAATTTAAGACACTTCTTGATGACGTCTTCACAGTGTCCATGGTATGGCTAATGCCTTGAAAAATGTTTTATACCCTTCTCCTGACTGAAAACTTTCACCAATGAGAACCCTGTGTTGTAAGCTGTTTAAGGACCATGGTCCTTACTGTAAAATGCAACTGAGAAAATGCCAATAAAATTCTTTTACAACAACTAAACTTAAAGGGAACCTCCTGTCACCAGTTTTTTAATGTGTGAACCAATGCCACCACCTTTCTAAGCACCTGTACTGAATTACACAAATGTGACCATCATGCCCTAACTCCCCTTGTATAACACCAAAAATACCTTTTTATTTTTGAAGCATTGTATGTAAATGGTTTTGGTCTGGTCCGATGGCCATTGTGACGGCGGTCAGCTTTCGCTGAGTCGATTTCTTTAGAGTGGACCCTCTGGGTCGTGGCACCCACCCACCTAGGGCGAGCTGACCTTGTGAGGAACCACCCCCTATACAGGGAGTGTCAGGGGCAAGACCAAGGAGGCGAGCCACCACGATTGCTGGCACCAGACGGCCGGCTCAAGGAAGACACAATGTGAGTGTCTGACGACCAGGGACGAGCAGGAAACAAGACAAGACAAGATGTAAGTTCAAGGTATCTTCATTAAGACAAATTCAGGATAACACTAGGTGCAAAATGTGATAACAGGCAAAACACAGCAAGATGCGTGCGTGGCACGCCAAGGTCCATGGCATGGTACGTGCTAGAAGGCAAGCCCGGTACCGGCAAGGACACGATGCATCGGACTCGGACAGCTGGCAAGGATCAAGGCATCAGGCTGTAGTCTTCATGCTTACGATCTCTGGCAGTGATGGTAGGTTCCGGGAATCCAGCAGGCAAACCAGGGTAAAGGCAAGGAGGCACGACAGATCTCCAGACAATGTGCGTGTTAGGGAACATGCCGAGGTCCAAGGCAAGATTCCAGGCAGGATGCATGCTGGGGGCACACCAGGGTCCAGGGCAAGGTGCAAGGCAAGGTGCGTGTGTAGGGACACACCAGGTTCAATGTGCAAAGTACGGTGCGTGTGTAGGGGACACGCCAGGGTTTAAAGTTCAACGTACAAGACAGGGTGTGTGTGTAGAGACACACCAGAGCTCAAGGTACAAGGCAGAATCCTGCACGTGCCAAGGGGCATGCCAGGGACAGGTTCAACATACAAGACAGGGTCCTGTGCCTGCAAAGGGCACGCCAGGGTCAGGTTCAAGTCAGAGCCCTGTGTGTGCAGAGGGCACGCCAGGGTCAGGGTTCAAGGCAGAGTCCTGCGCGTGCAGAGGGCACGCCAGGATCAGGGTTCAAGGCAGGGTCCTGCGCGTGCAGAGGGACACGCCAGGATATAGGCTAGGACCTGTGCGTGCAAGAGGGCACGACAGGGTACATGGCAAAACCTGCGCGTACTTTTACAAAAGCATGGGGAGGTATGCCACGGGGCAGGCGAGGGCCTGCGTGTGCTAAGAGAGGAGCACGCAAACACAGTGCAGAAACAGCATGGGTGCAAGGAAGCACAGAGAGCACGACTGGGCACTGGCTAGCTGGTCGGGCTGCAGCACAAACAGGCGGGCAAGACTCCAGCGGACCCGGCTGGGGCATAGCAGGCGACACAGCTGTCACTGAACGACGAGCACGGCTGAGGCACAAGCAGGCAGGCACGGCTGAGGCACAAGCAGGAGGCTAGGAAGGCCAGGCGCATGCAAAGGGCACACGAAGAAACAAGGCAAGGCAAAGCAAGAAACAAGGCAAAGCTAGACAGGGTACGGAACCAGGAGCGGAACATAGGCAGAAGCACAGAGCAGGGTCAGAGAGAGTACAGGAAAGGAGAGTTTGCCAGGAGGCACCACAAAGCAAGGCAGAATACAGAACTAGAAGCGGATCGTAGGCCTAAGCCCAGAGCCGGGTCAAGGAACTAGCCTGGAAATGTGCTGGAGAAGCACCATAGGTCAGAGAGCAGGAATGGTGCATGTGCCAGGAGGCACAACAGAGCACCAGGCAGAGAACAGGGCTAGCAGCGGAGCGTAGGCTGAAGCCCAGAGCCGGGTCAAGGAAGAACCTTGAGACTAGCCTGGAAATGTGCTTGAGAAGCACCATAGGTCAGAACAGGGCACCAAGCAGAGGAAAGGCAAGACATGACAAAGCAGGCAAAGGCAGAGAACACAGGAAGGACTACAAGTCAAAGCATAGCAAAAGCAAGACATGGCAAAACAGGCAAGGCAGAGAACACAGGAAGGACTACAAGTCAAAGCATGACAGAGACAAAACATGGCACAAAGGACAACACAGGACATGGCACAGGACAAGAGGCAGAATGCAAGCACAGAGCATGTACAGAGACTCACGACAGGGTAGAGTGCAGGGGCACAGAATACGGGGCACGACCGAGCAGACCAAGCAGCCATGCAGGGAAGCAACACGGTACTCAGGCCCCGACCATAGGAAGGGGCGGTCTGATATAGCATCCTAGCACCTGCACTTCCGGGTCAGGACCAGGGAAGGACTTCCGGTTCAGATCCTCCATGGTCATAGAGAGCGTTGCTAGATCAGACTGGGCTGAACCATAGAGAAGGTCACAGGATCAGGGGCTCCAGGAATACTGAGGATTGCAGAATCAGACAGTACTAGCAACGGCGTGCAGCCATGAGGTAAGGCGCACGTGCACACTGCTCCAGGCATCTTGCAGCACAACAGTCACGAGGTGCATGTGCACACTGCTTCCAGGGACCTTGTAACAAGTCCAATATTTAAAATTTGAAGTAGAAATCTTTATTATAAACAGATGAGGCACAATAGAGCTAAAAAGTGACACTACAAAAATAGCAGTATATAGTGAGCCACAAGTAAACAGGTAATAGATATATAGTTAAAGTAACACATTGGTAGTATAGGAACAAGCAGTGTATAGGTAAAAATGGTATATGAGATTGCCATCCAAATAAAGGGAACAATCCCTGGCTAAACCATCCACAATGGACATACTGCCTAAACATTGACTTGATATGATCACATACCTAATGGAAAATGCAGCTCAGTATACACAGCCGTACCCCAACGCGCGTTTCGGAGAAGTTCCTTCCGTTATGTCCTCACCTTGCAGCATGAGACATAACGGACATGAGAATTCAGTGCATGTGCACACTGCTCCAGGGATCATGCGGCATCACAGACATGGCAGGCATGACAGTCATAACGGACATAGCGGGCATGACAGCCATCATTTCCTTTGCATTTGTGTCACCTCCATGTCCCAAAAGCTGTCCTCTGGCTTTGATCGATAGGGATGACACATCCAGCATCATCCACATATCCGAAAATGATCTCGCCCATCGTCCGCTCGCGCATTGGGCACGTTGCCCTGCCTTATTGTGGGCAGAGTACAAAACATAACTGCATATGTGCCCAGGAAACATCATTACGGCTCCTTTTTACCTGAACGTATTCGCCGGATTGATGTTTCCCGGGTGCACGCGCAATCATGTTTTGTGCTCTGCCCACAGTAGGTTAAAGCAAAATGTCACTGCGCAAGCCAATGGTTCTAATGTGCAGGCGTGAGATTTCTTTTAGTTCTTTTAGGCACATGGCTGACGCTGGATGGGTCAACCACATCAATCAAAACTGGAGGACAACTTTCGGAGGCAAGCAGGCAACACAGACGCCGGGAAATGACACCCATCAGACCGGACCAAAAGTATTCACATACAGGTTCCCTTTAAGATGGGGTGTAACGGGGTCTACCAAGCTGGGGTGCCTCTTTCAGTACCACCCCGTGTTTTCGGAGGTCCGCTCTGCGTTGGCTGGAGTCTGAATGAATGACGCTGGCTGGAATTCCTTGGTTACATGGGCGCATATAAAAGATCACTGCTTCTCCATGTATTTCCATGTATTTCCAGTCTGACAACACTTTACTCACAGGACACAGAATATATCACACAGATACAGAGGGCAGGCCAATAGAAAAGCGGCAGGCCAGACATGCATTACAAAAGCCGTAGGCGGCCGGAGCCTGCCGATGTTTACTGTGGAAATTACAAAGGTGGGGGGAGGGCGGACAAAAGGGGAATGCTGATGCATTAGGGACATGCATCTTACATAGAACCTATTATACATACATATACTGTAACTGCACAACATATTCTGGGTGCTAAGTGGTTCTGTAACACGTAACACGGGGTTAATCAGAATCACTGTATTTGATGGCATCTGTGTACTGACTACAACCTAACACAAGTTTATCTGTGATTGGCTAATTCTGAACACAACCACATCCCCAAATATAAGATAGTGCTCAAATTTATGCAACCACATTCTGTTAGTTTTTTTATCTTTATTTTACCCCTCACAATAATTTCAGCTTCTTTCTCAATTAATTTTTTCAAATTATGGGAAATGGTTCTGAAATGATTTTTCTTACTATGCTTTTAAGTTACATGACATGGCATTGTAAAAGGGGTGTTTAGACTTTTCAAATCCGCTGTATGTCTATTTTATATATTTTTTTCCTTATTTTTTAACAGAGTAAATGGGAAGTGATCTGAATTGTATTTTTGTATTTTTTTATTTTATTTTAAAAACTATTTTATTTTAAATTATATTTTCGTTCCCTTAGGGGACTTGAACCTTCCAAACTTTTGATTTTTTTTATTCTATTTATTAGAAAAACAGAGTATTACAGTATATAGTGAAAATCTTGATTTCATAAGGACCATATGCTAAGCTGCACAGGACTTTTCAAGTGACGGGGACCCCTTGCTAACATACTAATCCATCAGCACCCCATGATCGTGTTGCAGGGAGTTGTTGGGGCAGATACACACAAGCACTGGCACGTTTCATTGAATTCCGCTGTCATAGACTGGCAGCAGTGTCTAAGGCCTCTTTCACACATCAGGTTTTCGCCGTCAGGCGCGATCCGGCGCTTTTGACAGAAACCGGATCCGGCGAAATGCAATGCCGGATCCGGTTTCCCCCCCATTGACTTGCATTTGTGCCGGATCGCGCCGGATGGCCATGCGTTTCATCCGGTTTTCGCCAGATCCGGCAATGTGTCGCGATCCGGCGTCTGGAAAAAACGTCTACTGTAACGTTTTTTGTCTCCGGCGAAAAAGCCGGACACGCCGGATCCGGCGCGTCCGGCTTTTTCACACAATGAAAGCCTATGAGCGCCGCAATGCGCTGGATCCGGCGAAAGCCGGATCCGGCGGCCGGATCCGGTTTTTTGGTCTGAGCATGCTCAGTAGCTCTGCCCACAGGAGATATATAAAAGCAAGACAATGGGACCCTCAGCCACACCCAACATGCCACCCAAGCCAAGAACCAGGAGCAGGAGAAGGCAGCAGACATCTGCAGCAGCAGCACCATCAGCACCACCCCAAATGGAGCAGCAAATGGAACATGCTGAGGAGGGGAGTCCAGCAGCAGATGAGAGACGGTAATTATCAAATCCCCCATTCCTCCAAACTAGGGCCATGGAATATCAAGATATTCATTGGCCCTTTGTTTCTCTTTATTCAACAGCCGCCAAAGAGATGCAGCAGCAGCAGCAGAAATGGCATCACTTGCAGCAGCAACAGCAGCAGCAATACCCACAGCCATGGAGTCTGGCCATCAACAGGACAGCACATCTTCTTCTGGGAGCCCTCCCTCGCATCGTCAGCGTTTGACGGTAAGTTTTTATTTCCAAAATCCATCATCTCTGTAATATATGTCTATTCATTGACTTTTATTTCAAAACAGGAATCACAAGATGAAGAGGAGCTCCCAGAAGAAGAAGGAAGGGGTGGACAGACACCTGGAGTGGGCTCACAATTGGTAAGTTTTTTGCATCAAACGCAGAAACACAACATCACACTACACACAACACATAGAAAACAATGTTCTGCAGACCACACACAGCAAACAAATGCCTACATCCAAAGACATAACATTTTTTGTTTTCTTCTCTAGTCTTCCCAATCTGGTGCTCGGCCAAGAGGTCCTCGCAGTGCCTCCCAGGGTCGTCGGCGACAGCAACGCGGCGGTGACCAGTGTGTAAGTATAAATATTTTTGCTTTGTTTTTTTGCACTTTTTATTTCATTTCTTTTGTGGAGGCTAATTATGTTATTTTTGTCTTTTTCTTTAACAGCCTTCACAGCGTGCTCCCGACTCTGACGGTGAGGATGGAGGGATTGATGTGGACCGCCTCATCGATCTCGTCAGAGAAAGGGAGCCGCTCTGGAATATGGCTGACCGCCGCCACGCTGACCTGATCGTTACCCGACGACTCTGGGAGGAAATCTGTTCTCTCCTTGTGGGCCGCTGGGAGGACCTCGAAGCTCGGGCCCAGATTAAAGAGCGTAAGTATATACAGTACCGGTTGCTTGATGTAAACCAGTGTTTCCCGAACTCCAGTCCTCGTGGTCCCCACGGATCATGTGTTCAGGATTTCTATTTACTATGGAAATCCTGAACACATGACCCCTGGGGACCATGAGGACTGGAGTTTGGGAAACACTGATGTTGTATACTAACCACTCCTTTCTCGTTTCAGGGAACAGAATTGTGAATCGGTGGCGGTCTGTGAGGGATTGTTTCAAGAAGGAGTTCAATAAAGAGATGCGGGCCCCGAGTGGATCTGGAGGACGCAGGAGCAAGTACAAGTACGCACAAGCCCTGTCATTCCTCCGGGAAACAATGCTCACCAGAAGGTAAATATTACACACCACATGTGAAAAAAATGTTAGATGTAACTTTTTTTTTTCAGCCAGGGCCATACCATGTCAGTATTTTAATTGTTTTTTTTTCTCTTTATTACACAGCACGGTGAGCAGCACTCGGGAGCCTGCACGATTGGACCCTTCTGAGGCGATCCCTGAGGAGACCGGCACCGAGGGACACTTCGACCGCCCCGGTACATCTACACCTTCCCAGCCTTCCCACACATTCGACCCATCTGTCCCATCCACCAGCACAGGAGCATCGTGGCCGCCTACATTACATGAAGCTGCTGGTGAGGAGATCGCTTTCCCTTTACCCCACCCTTCTGCCCCTGCCACCTCTAGTACACCTGCGGGTACTGGGCGGCAGCGGCAGAGGGGTCAGGAAAAGAGTTATGCGCAAGAGTTCTTGCATCTGAATGCATCTTTCTAGAACTGTCTCAAAGTCTTGTCAGAGCAAATCTCCGCAGGCTTTCAGCAGATCAACTCCAGCATTCTGGTGGTGAAGACACTTCTGCAAACCATGCATTCAGAAGCAAGATCTTCGCCAAACCACACCTTTTTCAGGTCTGTTGTGGAGCGCATGGCAACACTATCTCCTACCCAGCAGATGCATGTAATGCATTCGTGCCACGGTGCTCTACAGCAGGTTACCTCCCAACCTCCACCTCCCACCACTGTAGTTCCTCCACCTGCACCCCCTCCAGCCACTTTCCATCCTCCCCCTCCTATTACATCTGCACCCCCTCCAGCCACTTTCCATCCTCCCCCTCCTATTACATCTGCACCCCCTCCAGCCACTTTCCATCCTCCCCCTCCTATTACATACCAGCAACCTCACCAGTACCAGCAACCTCCCCAGTACCAGACATCTCCCCACTTCCAGCAACCTGCCCCGTACCAAACTCCTTCCCCGTACCAAACTCCTTCCCCGTACCAAACTCCTTCCCCGTACCAAACTCCTTCCCGATACAACTTTCCATCAACATCATCTGCTCCTACAGTCCCTGCCCAACCCTCCACTCCACCGCCCACCACCTCTTCTGCCTCCCACATGTCCACCCATTCTGTAGCTTTTTCCACACCTTCACCTCTAACTGTTCCTTCCCCACCACGATCCCAGTCCTCTCTCCACACACCCAGTGTCGAAGTGTCCCGCAGCCCCTCCAGCAGTATTTCCACCCCACAGTACACAGATTTGTAATGTGTGTTTTTTGTAATAAAAATGCCCATTGGGTTTAAAACCTTTATTAAAAAAGTTTTTTGCACTTTAAAAACATTTCACAAAAAAAAAAAAAAATTGAAATAAAAGTTAAATTATCGTTTCACAATGGTTGTCAGTCATTTCTTTCTGCGGCGAACTATGTTTTAAAAAAAGGTTAAATACAGGGTATTTCAAAGGTAAAAAGGTATTCAAAACTAGGTATATAACTGTGGGTAAATTTTAGCTTTTTGCCACAGTTGTGTTCCTGGTTGTGTTTGAAGCAAAGTATTTCACCTAAAAAGTTGTGTTTATTGTTGGTGATTTCCTACCAATGTACACAACTTTTGTTAAAAGGTGAAATACTTTGCATAAAACACAACCAGGTACACACCTGTGGCCTAAAGCTAAAAATAGTAAGACCATGACAAGATAGCCAACTTTGGTTGGCAAAGGTATATACTGTTGGTCCAGAAGGTACACAAGTTTGGTTAGGGCACAAATCTTTCACACTCTGTCATCCTGCCAGTGTACTCTGCCTTGAGGTGACATAAAGTATAGTGGAAAATTGTCCCTGAAACCGTCACAGAACTTCTAGTGGTAATATTTCCAATGACAACATCCATCTTCGCCAGTAACTTGCTCTTCTCTCCAACCTGCACTTTCTTCTCTACAACCTGTCAAAGAAGGGCTGTAGGAACATGCTATATCTAGTTTTCCAGTAGCCAATCCCGTTCGGAAGGCCACAAGGGTCAATTTTAAAAACCGGATCCGGCGTAATCCGTCGAAAAACGGATAGAAAAACGGATAGAAAAACGGATGAACCGGATGAGACGGATCCGGTTTTGTCTGTCAAGAACAAGACGGATCCGGCAGAAAACCGGATCCGGCACTTCAGGTTTTACAAAACATTTGCCGGATCCGGCATTCCGGCACGACGCCGGATCGCGCCTGACGCCGAAAACCTGATGTGTGAAAGTAGCCTTAGTGATTAACAACCATGGCCAGAACCTGGTTACAACTATTAGATAAAGATGCCTGCTGTACAATATACAGTAGGTAGTATCTGCCACATGTGGAGGGAGATCAGCTACTGAGCCCACTCCACACATGAGAGACCCCTGCCCAGGATGTTAATTCACATTTTAAAGTGGGAAGTGGTAAATCTTAAAGATTACACAAGGGTGGGGGGGAAAGGTTGGTCCATGTAAAATCCGAGGGGAGAGAGGGGAAAAGCATCCAAGTTTACAAGGAGGGTAGAGAAAACAGGTTGAAGATAGAGACAAAAGCACCTAAAAATAAATTACGGTAACTTGGTAAGCTTTGCTGATACACAAAAGCTAGTGAAGGCAGCAAGATCCTGACGAGACATACCTCAAATCCAACATGTATTACTGGGAGGACACAGTTCTCATAAAGACTTACTTTCATCAAACTACTAATTTGTTGAGAGCACTTGTACAATATATGACTTAAAAGTTCGGCGTTCGTACCGGATAGTTAGTATCCGGTGCCAAACGCCAAACACAGACTTTCCTTGGAAGTACTTTTTAATGTTTGGAGTTCTGGGTGAAGTTCATTGGAAAGAGAGATATTTTTTTTCCTTTCCCAGACACGAAGTCAGGGTCTCAGTTGCTTTCAATGGGGTTCTGGTTCTTATTCAAGTTCGGGTACAGTTTTGCTACCCGAACCCAACTTTGGAATAAAGTTCAGGTAGAATACCAGAACCCGAACTTCCACAGATCTGCTCATCCTACTGGTATTGGCTACCTACCTTACAAAATGAGTAAACTGTCATAATGAACTTTACCCCATACTTTACATTGTCAGGACAAGAAAAATCTTGCAGTTTTCACTTTGACCTCTGAGTTGTAAAATTGACTGATACTTTCCGTTTTGCAGAGATCTCTTAATAAGAACAGATTAAACATCAATAACACGTTGATACATAGCTTTAATTATTTAACTAAAATACAAGATATTTCCCGTTAAGGTTAATTTTTCTTTAACAATTACATTAATGCATTTACAAAGCCCAGCACTCTGTTTACTATCAGTAATTGAATTTTGGCACAAATTAACACTTTTCATTATAGACACAAATTAGGTTTTTTTTTCCTACCTCTGCAAGTCACTGACTGAATGGCCCCCCGCTGCAGTATTTCTTCAGTACAATAATCAGTACGGCCTACGTAAAGTGTAATTATACTACCTGTGGACATGATGTTCTACAGGACAAGAATATGGGTATTACTGCCCTGTTTTGTGTATATTGTGTATTACTGTGCATAGGGGAAAAAGTATCTGATGCTAGAGGTAAGCAACTCATTGGAAATTTGAATTTCCCAACTTTGGCAAATTTTTCCAGCTAATTATTGTTCTGTAAAGCCTCAAATTTCCCTTAAAACATTTGTGCAGCACTCTGAGATCTCACAATACTTTATTGAACAATTTACAAGCTCTTTGACACAAACACAGCCTTAGGGCTCATGCTCTCTTGCGATGAAATCGGACAAATTCAGTTCGATAATAAATAAAAATATTGCAGATCAGCGCAGCCTCCCAGCCTGACCTACGATAAACTAGGCAGCGTGGGAAAATGAACTGTCACTTTCCCACACTGCAGAGTTCACCTCGGGTCAGGCTGGGAGGCTGCGCCGGCAGCTTCTCATTCATTCCTCCATATATTAATGACATATGCAAATGTGTCTTCAGGAAAATGGCGCCGGAGAGCGCTATGCGCATGCGTGATTCTCACGCGCACTCCTGCCACGGCATCTTCCGGTCCCAGTAAGGCTTAGCGCGAAGGACCGAAGATGACGTCACTCTCGCGAGAGCGTGACGTCATCAGCGGTCTTTGGTGCAAAGCATTACTGGGACCGCGATGCCGGGCGCGTGGTTAGAGAAGGGAAGTCCGGGGGCCATCCGAAGGTGAGTATCTCACTATTTTTTATTTTATTTCTATTTTTTACAGATTTATGGTACCCAGGATCCGGAGGAGTCTCCTCTCCTCCGGACCCTGACTGCCATCCGCACATTAGGCCACATCAAAGAGGCACACAGACAACTGATGGATATACAGTGCTACACCAAACTGGATGATGACCTAACTCCAAAATATTTGAGGGAGTTGAAAAGAGTTATCAAATGTCTATGTACAGACCCCATAAACCTTCTGGACTTAATACCCGAGAATCCAAGGAAGGGAACTCTCAGTGCTGGAATGAATGTGTTGCATGGATTTATGTCTTTTTACATCAATTAAGGAATTTCCTTTTAAAACCTTGCGGGGCATCACAACACAGAACTAGACCCCAATCAGAGGACCATAAAACATCCGGACTCCTTATCTATGAACTGGTCCAATGTTTATATTTATGTTTCTCCCTCTCCCATATTGATAGTTCTGCTTCACGTCACTTGTCTTACCTATTTCATTTTTTCTAGGCTGTATTGTGCATAAATATGTGACTCTTCAGATTTTGTATTAGTCAATGCCTGATGAAGAGACCTGAGTAGTCTCGAAAGCTTGCAATGTGTTACCATCTTTTCAGTTAGCCATTAAAAGGTATCAACTACTGAGGACTCTCAATCCTGAATATTTTTCTATCTACTGGCCAACACGGTACAAAGATATACATCTTTCCTGTATCTAAACAGTATAAAACAGTATTAGAAGAAGTTTTCCTATGAAGGAACTTATCAGTCTGAAGGGGTCTTGATTGAAGGGTCACTCTTCTCCCACGTTGGCGCCGAATCACCAGCAGCACTTGTCTGTAGCACTCTGTATCCTGTGTCCTTAAAAATGTCCAACCGAGATATGAGGGGTTACTGCAGGAGCCAGAGGGGTATGAGGCAAACGAGATCCCCTCTGCTCCGAGTCCTTCTCTCCAACTCTGCAGCAATGCGCTCTCACCAGAATCAGGGGCTCTGCACCTACATCAAGGTTACCAGAACTTTGTACGTGGGACAGTCTCTATACACGTCAGAGCCCAGTTGATGGGCGCAGTCTCTTTGCAGGGGATAGTCTTATCACAGAGCGCAGTCTCTTTGCAGGGGACAGTTTTATCACAGAGCGCAGTCTCTTTGCAGAGCACAGTCTTAGCACAGAGTGCAGTCTCTTTGCAGGGCACAGTCTTATCACAGGGATAAGAGCGCAACTTTGCTGACACTGCAGTACCCGGCTTCACGTACTCGCGGTCTGCAGTCTTTGTGCTCGGTCCCTCGATCTCTGACTGGTGAACAGGAGATCTAACTCTCTCCCTATCTGTGTCAGCGTCCTCCCCTGTCTGCTGCCCAGGCTGCTCTGAGGAAAGTGAGCACATTTTTCCCGCTCTCTACCCTGCTCTCTTCCTGTTTCCAGCTCCTTTACTGTCCGCCGGGGAACCTGCTGTTCTGCTCAGTGGTTCCGGGCACGGAGCAGAGGAGGCAACCCTCCCCCAGCTCTTCCTGCACTTCACCCCCTTACAACAAGCTTCTCTTCCTGCTTCTCTCAGTTTTGCACTGAACATTGAGAGCATTAGGAACAGCGGTTCGTCGGTACATGACTAAAGGCCCCGTTACACGCATCAATGTCCCAGTGATCCCACCAATGATCCGACGTGGATGGGATCGCTGGGACATAGTTAGCTGATCGCTGGTGAGCTGTCACATAGACAGACCCACCAGCGATCAGGACCAGCGAGCAAGCTGGTATCTAAGGTAAACAGCGGGTATCTAAGAGCCGCGCCACTCTTAGATACCCGCTGTTTACATTGGAAACCAGCTCCCAGCGTCACTGATCGTTGGTCTCCCGCTATCACACGCAGCGATGCGTGCTGGCCAGCAGGAGACCAACGATCAAAAAATGGCCCAAGACGTTCGAGCACGATCAGCGATACCTGGCAGGGGGGCCAGTCGCTGATACATGTCACACACAGCGATGTCGCTGGCGAGATCGCTGTGGCGTCATAAAATCAGCGATCTCGCTGGTGATCTCACTGTGTGTGACGGGGCCTTAAGTGTAAGTGTGCAAATCGCATGTGTGCTTTGGGGGGGGCGCCAAACTGAATTTTTGCCCTGGGTGCCAGAAAGCCTAGATACTCCTCTGCTGTGATGGCTTTACTACCAGGATGTCCAGCCAGGACCAAATTGTGATGTTCACTCAAAATTCTAAGATGAAGGTTCACAGGGACAAACAGTTTACTTAAAGGACAGGCAGCCGGGTCATCACCTTGAGCCTCTATGACCTCCTTCTTCAAATCAGAACATATAGCAGCAATCACTACTCCTTTCTGTAATTCGGGAACTGGCTCGCAATTACTCAACGAGGCAATGAATTTGCCTTAATGTTCTTATCACCTAAAAGTCACAAAAAAGCTGAATTTGGTAAAAAACAATGACCATCTTGCCTATCTTGGCACCTGACGTTTAGCTGATTGACTGATTGATGACCATGACCGGAAGAACTATGCCTTCCAAAAATTCACATCATTACTTAGTTAAAGGCTAGCTTTATTGCCAAGAGTTCCCTATTACCAATGTCATAGTCTCTTTCAGCGGAAGATAATTTTTTGAGAAGTAAGCACATGGATGCCGTTTACTTGGAGATGAACCCTGTGACAATGCATCCCCAACCCACACATCCGATGCATCAACCTGAACAAAGAACGGCTGAGTGACATCAGGTTTTATAAGGATCGAAGCAGAGGCGAAACATATCTTCAGGGTAGGAAATGCCTCGCAGGCTGAACTAGACCAATTCTTATCTTGGTCATATCCACTTGGCCACTACTGAAAAGTTCTTTATGAACCTACGGTAGTAATTAGTGAAACCCCAAAACCATTATAAAACCTTTCTGTTGTCAAGGCAATCCCAATCCAGTAGCACCCGGGCATTCATAGGATTCATGCGAAAACCAGAGGACCATAATAAATACCCCAGAAAAGGCATGTCCTGAACCAAAAACATACATTTCTACAATTTTACATATCATTTATTTTCCCTGAGTATTTATATAACCTGCGTGACATACACCTGATGTAAATCAGGGTGCAGCAAATAAATTAGTATGCCATCCAGATAGACTACATCAAATCTAACCACCTGATGACGGAAAATGTAATTTACAAAGTGCTGAAAAACATCAACCAAAATGTCATAACGAGGTTTTCATAGTGTCCGACTGGGGTATTAAAAGCAGTCTTCCACTCATCCCCCTTCTTAATATGGACGAGATTGTAGGCCCTCCCGAGGTCCAGTTTGGAGGGCCACAAAGCCCCAATGATCTAATTATAGAGATCTGGAATGAGAAGAAGGAGGTATGGATTCTGAACCCTGATCACGAAAATCAAGACAGGGGCCTAACCCTCCATCTTTTTTCTTAACAAAGAAAAACACTGCTGCCACGGGAGATGAGGAGGGTCTAGTATGACCTTTAGCCAGACTTTCTGTAATAAAGTTTTTCATGGCCTGCCTCTCAGGGCTTGAAACTTTATATAGCCTGCTCTTAGACAACTTGGCCCCAGAAATTAAATTAATGGAGCTGTGATATGGTCAATGTGGTAGAAGTTAATGACACCCCTGTTCCAAAAACACATCCTCAAAGTCCAACAGGTATTCCACCAGGGACCTGGCAGCTACCCTTACTTCTACCTCCCAAGTCTGCCAATCCACCAAGGGATTATGTAATGTCTCCCAAGAAAGTCCAAGATCTATTGGGGAGGGCAAGCCTTCTGTGAAATAATAATCGATAAGTTCCAAGTGCATGGCCTCTACCTGCAGACATATAATTAGAGCGACCTGTGTAAAATACCCCTAACTTAAGGGTGTAGAATCAATAGCTATCATAGGCAAGGGCCTTCAGAAATTATGAGTAAGACCCTGGTCCTGGATGAACCAAGCATCAACAATATTAAACCCCACCCTACTATCCAAAAGGCCAAAATGACCACCTTACTTTTGCCTAACTGGATCAGGGCAGGTAAAAAGAACTGCTATGTATGCACAGAGGAAATCTTTACACCTGGGTTCTTAACCTCCCCGCAACCTGAGCTTCTTAGTTTTCCAGCAGCAGCTATGTATGGAAGGACAGGTACCAACAAAATGACCCTTCTTGCCACAAAAAAAACACACTCCATCTTGGCGCTGAACTTCAGGAGTACCGGTACTGTGTCCACCCCAGCTCCATTGGTTCGTCAGTATACTCTGCCCTAGGTTCCATTGATGCCTACCCCCCGAAAATTGAGGTGTCTCTTTGTCTTCCACGTAGCCGATGATATCTAGAGACATGGCATCCTCCAGTGAAACTGTGGCGCCCCTGAGGGTTCAGTTGCCACAGAGGTGCTGCACCTCCTCCTGAGGTGTAGTGCCCCACCATTCAGGTAAGGTGGAGACACCTGACCACACTCCAACACCTGCATCCCACACAACATAGTAGTGTAGCAAAACACCTTTGGTGGCTCCCTGCTTGGAACACAAAGAGTGCTGGGAGGTGGGTGGAGCTTAGTTGCACAAGTGAACGGGATATGATTAGGACTAGGTCAGTCTGTGAGAGGAGATCCCCTGAGTGGGATGGATGGAGGGAGGTGCTGCAGCAGTCTCCTGTGACCTGGAGCTGCTGGCACTGGAAAGAGATATAAAGTAGAAAGTCTGATTCTCCATAAGGAAGAAAGATTTGTACGAACGTGAGGAGAAGAAGAGAACTAAGGACTAGGGTCAGAGCAGGGCCCTTCCTCAAGTTCTAAGCGCATGGCAGGGGTCCGGTCCCCGAGGTTGTATGGATACTAATGGTCCTGCAGCAGACACCGGAGGAATAGAAGTTGTCACCACTTTATTCCCACACAAGACTTGGGGACACAACAGCAACGTGAGTGAGCCGGGACTTGATAGTAAGGAGTCCCCGAAGCAGGCTACAGCTGTATGCCATACAAGTAGAGTTCAAAGGAACATCTTAAAGGAGGAACTTCGGTTTAACACACAACCACAAGTACTTCATTACAAGCGCTAGAAAGGAGACGTTCAGAGAAGGCATATGTTGGCGGAGTGTTGGAATGGAGTACTTCATCTTGCCTGGAGGTTGGCTGAGCCCCTGATCTGGAGGACACAGCACCGAGGCGGGCACCTGTATGCACAACAGACTCTGAGTAAAGCTTTGGAACTACATGCTCTGGTGTCCTCTGCTTATTCCTGCATCAACCCACTCAGCACTGCCACATCTCTGTGCTTAACACTGTACCGTTCTCCTCTCCTTACTACCTCTCCATCTACACTGCCCTGGGACTACAGCCCTACCTGTGAAGGGCCACAACATCATTGCTGCACCACATCATCTGTCCCAGAGGATCTGTCTGCAGCGTCGGCTTAACATCTCCATTGTCGAACACCACAGGTGGCGTCACGAATCATCCACTTATAAACTTTAATCATCAACCACACTGTTTCTTTTACATGGACGCCCAGGGCCACGGACCGGGTCACCGCTGCCGTGACACTTCCCATTAAAATCAACGGGCCCGGCTCCGAGTACCCCACGGCCCTGGCGGGCGACCCATTTTTGGCGTCACGAACAGGATGACGAAGCCCGGTACCACCGGGTCCTGTGTGCTGAAGATTTATTGGCTTTAAAATTGCTGAGACTGTGCAAAATAACCAAGTTGATAGACTGTAAAATGGACTCTCAAAATGGCCACCAGCGTGGTGAAGAAGGGCGTGACAACATGGGTGGCCCTAAGAAAAGAGCGTGAACTGTCCTGGGCCTCCCCTGCCTGAACTTCTATGCAACAGCAACATGGCCCACCCCTAGAGGGGTTCGTATACTGGCTTGGTATGGAGGCAGAAGAAGGAGACGCCACCCCCAGAAGGAGGAGCGAGGCCCTGTGGCGGGAAAGGAGCCCAGGAAGGAGAGAGAACGCCAGGAAGCCATATTGGAAGAAGCACGGAGGCCTGAAGAGCACGAGGAGGCTGAGCTGATCTTCCTCGGCGCACTGATTGAAGGCTCTAACCCCGCTTCCACCATGGACCGCCAGCAGCTGGAGGCCGAAATTGCCCAGCTGACCCACCGTCTGCGGCTGAAGCAGGAGGCTTTGTGGACTCTGAACCTGCAACGCTCCCAGGAGGGGCCTACACCAACGGTACCTTCACTATCGGTACCCACCGCAGATGCACTGGTTCACCCTCAGGCAGCACCTGCGGAACCTGCGGCTGCTGCAATGCCATCGGCAGCGCCTGTCACCACCTGCACGCTGCAACCGCCGCTGAGCGCTGCCTGCCAGGAGGAGTTACCCGAGGGCTTGGGAGCTGAGGAGGAAGAAGCTGTGCTCTTGCCTGGACCTAGCGTGGCCGCGCAGGTCCCGCTGGAGGCCCCTGCGGACCCGGACACGCCATCCGCTCCACCACTGTCTCTGGCCTTTTACCCGGCAGCTCCAGCAACCATCGCTGCCACCGGCTGCTGTCCAGTACCGGCACCGGAGCCAAGACACCACCGGGAAACATCAGGTATGACCGCCGCCCCTGCAACCGGGTTGCCCCCTGAGTTCCCGTACACCGTGTGCAACGGGCCGGTACCCCGCATGGGACAAATGGAAGAGCTGTGTTCTCAATTCCAAGGCACTAAGCTGACTGCGATGGGGAAGTGGAAGAAGGCTCTGCTAAAAAGAGCAAGGCTGAAGCAGACGTGTCCCATTCAACATCTTCTGATCTCAGCAGAGGAGTCTGAGCAGCTGATGGGTGTTACTATGCATCATGGGTTCCCCCTTCCAGAGATTCATGATCCCCGCGTTTCACCCTACAAGCGGCCACAGGCGAAAGTTTCACCCGCAGTCCGACCAAAAGCCAAGGCAGCAGAGATACCACCTGAGCTGAGGTACAACATCCCCAGGTACAAGTTGCTACCCCTGCTGTACCATAGGCAGCAGTTCCACCAGCTGCCACCTCATCTGCACAGGCAGCCTTCCCCAAGGCCCAACAGAAGGAATACCAACAATTTGTTAACCCACCAGGAGGTGGAAAAGTAGACAGTCTTCCCTGGAAGCAAAAGAAACCAGCTTCCACTACCCCAGGAGGAGAGCACCAATAAAGAACATGCTACAATAATCGTTTAAACTGTTACCCAGGAGGGTATGGGCACCATTGTGCCCTCATTTGTTTGTGTTTTCCCCAGTTGGCACCAGTTTTTATTGAACTGAGAGACCATGGACAATGACTGATCCAAAAACTTTGTTGTAAATAGTTGTGCCTTATAAGGTGTCCTCTCTTGGTTTTACATAAGTCTTCTTTAGATAGGAACTACCTCAACCCTGGAGCACTGCTCCAATCCTAAAGACACTGCAAGAAACCCTGGCTGGACCAGCATTTATACCACTCAATAATGATTGCACTTAATGTCTTGATAAATAATGTTTAGTGTTTTATAGTGAAAGCATTTCTTTTATAAGAATAGGCTATAGTGATAGTCTTTAATAAAAAAAATATTGATAGCAATAAAACAGATTTTCTACAGAATTTAGCTGGTAGCAATGTTTAAGTATCTGATTAGGAGTGAATGTTTTCTAAAGAGTTTAGCCTCACAATGATGTTCTAATAAAGATGTGAAACTCTGAATACAAATTTGGAATAAAGGTTTGAATTCCGATGATGAACCAGGAGTCAGCGGTTGTCACCCATGGTCTAGCAGAGACAGTAGAATGTGAAAATGAGAATGACAAAAGAAAAAGGTATTGAAGTGAAAAATGATAATCCTTGAACTGGTAGTGAACTTCTTAGTAATTGTTACTTTCAATAGCACTTTAAATTAAGTAATATGCTAAGTTATAGATAGTCTGTTAAATCGTTCTGCAACATTCAAGAGTCAGTGCCTCCCATATTGGGAAGTTTAGTTTTAGAACTATTTATTAAGCATTTCAAAAATTTTGTATGTTCCTTATTTTGTTTCATCTTTGTTTCACTTGCAGCCCGCGGACGTGCTGTGCTTAACGGGGGGGGGTATGTGTCGCCCCTGAGGGTCCAGTTGCCACAGAGGTGCTGCACCTCCTCCTGAGGTGTGGTGCCCCACCATCCTGGTAAGGTGGAGACACCTGACCACACTCCAACACCTGCATCCTACAGAACATAGTAGTGTAGCAAAGCACCTTTGGTGGCTCCCTGCTTGGAACACGAAGACTGCTGGGAAGTGGGTGGAGCTTAGTTGCACAAGTGAGCAGGAGATGATTAGGACTAGGTCAGTCTGTGAGAGGAGATCCCCTGAGTGGGATGGATGGAGGGAGGTGCTGCAGCAGTCTCCTGTGACCTGGAGCTGCTGGCACTGGAAAGAGATATAGAAAGCCTGATTCTCCATAAGGAAGAAAGATTTGTACGGAACGTGAGGAGAAGAGGAGAACTAAGGACTAGGGTCAGAGCAGGGCCCTTCCTCAAGTTCTAAGTGCATGGCAGGGGTCCGGTCCCCGAGGTTGTATGGATACTAATGGTCCTACAGCAGACACCGGAGGAATAGAAGATGTCACCACTTTATTCCCACACAAGACTTGGGGACACCACAACTACGTGAGTAAGCCATGACTTGATAGTAAGGAGTCCCCGAAGCACGCTACAGCTGTCTGCTGTACAAGTAGAGTTCAAAGGAACATCTTAAAGGAGGAACTTGGGTTTAAGACACAACCACAAGTACTTCATTACAAGCGCTAGAAAGGAGACGTTCAGAGAAGGCATATGTTGGCGGAGTGTTGGAATGCAGTACTTCATCTTGCCTGGAGGTTGGCTGAGCCCCTGACCTGGAGGACACAGCACCGAGGCGGGCACCTGTATGCACAGCAGACTGTGAGTAAAGCTTTGGAACTACATGCCCTGGTGTCCTCCGCTTATTCCCACTCAGCACTACCACATCTCTGTGCTTAACACTGTACCGTTCTCCTCTCCTCACTACCTTTCCATCTACACTGCCCTGGGACTACAGCCCTACCTGTGAAGGGCCACAACATCATTGCTGCACCACACCATCTGTCCCAGAGGATCTGTCTGCAGCGTCGGCTTAACATCTTCATTGCCGAACACCACAAGTGGCGTCACGAATCATCAGCCACACTGTTTCTTTTACATGGATGCCCAGGGCCACGGACCGGGTCACCGCTGCCGTGACACTTCCCATTGAAATCAACGGGGCCGGCTCCAAGTACCCCACGGCCCTGGCGGGCGACCCAAAACATGGGTTTCATACAGAACAAATAGTATCTCCACAGACCATTGGCAGAACTCAGAGCAAAATTTCTCCACTGGCTGATCTCCCAGCTGAAGCCAATATAATTTACACTCAGCCAGGGAGACACAGTTGGGATCGTCATAAATAAGTCCTAAAGCTTTAAAGAATTCCTCGACCGCCTGAAGCGACTTGAAATCAGAAGGGAGAGAAAATGCCCAGGCTTGGGGGTCCCCCTGGAGAAGAGAGATTACAATTCCCACCCGCTGTTCTTCGGTATTCATGGAATGAGGATGTAACCTAAAATATCGTTTGAAGGCCTCCCTAAAAACCACAAACTTATCTTCACCGCCAAAAGCCTGGAGTCAATGGACGCTGTAAGGAAAAGTTTTTGCAACTGCTCTGCCAGAGCAGCCACAGAATCCACAGTTGTCCCATATAGTTGCAGTCAGTGATAATATCATATTAGGCAGTAGGATTGCAAGGTATAGTGGGCTCCTATGCTTTCCCTCAATCTAAAGGAACCCTAGGCTCTCCCTGTCCCCTGGATTAGCCCTGATGGTGGAGATACCGAGGTCTTGTACCTTGCTAAGCTCCTATTTAGACGCTTATTTGTTTTTTACTCACCCAGGGAGGTTTGGGACAGAAGTATATGTGATGATAACACAAACCAGATGGACAAGGGTAGACTGACATAGACAAAAGTAAACTAAAATCATTCAAAAACACTCACCAAACAACCAAGTGAGATCAGGGAAGGAGTAGGAGGGAAAAACCAAATGGGATGAGGATTAGGAAAAACACACAAACCAAATCCATGCAGAAATCTCCTGAACTTAACTCCAATCACCTGTTACAAACGCTGAACACTCCAACAACTCCCAACCTGGAAGTGGTAAGCTAACACTGGCAAGGTTAGAAGCAAGGAGGAAGGTTCTTAAACCTGTGGGGAGTTGCAAACTCAGAACAGCTGATAGCTGATACACCACAAGACCGAGAACTCCACGAGTATAACTAAGCAGTTTATCCTTTGTAGCACCAGAGCAAACAAGGACAGAACTGCTAATAAACTGGTGAAGCCGTTCTAACTACTGCAGATGTATGTGTCACCAGAAATCGCAGTCGTCTGACCCCTCCCTTTCGTGGTATCTCGTGACACTTAGTAATGTAAAAGTGATTGAACATTTACTGTTATGGGTAAACGAATGGTAGCTGTGTATCATCGCTTTCCTGTCACACACTATCTATAATGTTTATTCAGTGCTTTATAGCTTTATTTCTACACCTCTGTTGCTAAGCTGTGAGCTGTGACATCCTATCACTTTCCAGATTTACTATAAAATGGCTGCTGCATTGCCTGCCTATGCTTGTCTTGATTGGCTGTGCTACACCATGTGATAAGATAGTTGCAAGGTATCAGAGGAAGCATGTATGGCCACAGGTGAGGTTCTGTGAGCTTTTTCTGGCTGATGTAATTCTCTGCAATGTGTAAAATTGTAGTTTTTCAGCTATTTATGCATCAAATTGCAAAACTGTTCAAATTCACCATGTCCAGCAAGTTTTCTGAACTTCAACACATATTGAATTTGCATCAAATCAATTCACTCATCTCTGATACATTGTGGCTTACCTACTGAGTGCCTGAGCATGGCATGGTTATTATTTTTGGTGTTCTGCGTCATTCTCCACCCCTCAAAGATGTCATCATAACTGTGAGTCATATTCCCCAGTGTGTTATCCACAGATTCCTCCAGAACAGTGTATAAACAATAGATCTTCAGAATAGTGTCATACTCAGATCCTCCATGAAAGAGTGTCATCCACATTGCGTCAGTGCGTCACCCACAGATCACACCCATAACAGTGCATCACCCACAGATACCCCATAACAGTGTGCCATCCACAGATCCCCCATAACAGTGTCATACGCAGATCCCCCATAAGAGTGTGTCATCCAGAGATCCCTCATAGCATCGTGTCATTCACAGATTCCCTACAAAAACGTCACCCTCAGATTCCGTGTAACAGTCAGCCATTCAGTGTGGCATCCACAGATCCCCCATAACAGTGTGTCATTAACATATTCCTTATGAAGGTGTGTAATCCACAGATCTGCCATAACAGTGCGTTAAACACAAATCCCCCATAACAGTGTTACATACACAGATCCCGATAATAGTGTGTCATACTCAGATCCTCCATAACAGTATTTCTTTCACAGATCCCCCATAACAGTCTGTGATCCACAGATCCCACATAACAGTACGTTGCCCACACATCCACAGGTAATGATGTGTTATCCACAGATCCACTGAATTGGTGATACCTGCTAGATTGATGGATCTGACTGTTGGGATCTGAGCAGTGAGATCCCAATGATCACTAGAGGGAATGTCCCTTTCTCCTGTGATCACTCAATCATGCTCCATGTTATCACTCTATGTCAGTGCGACTCCACTCCTGGCTCCCTGAGGAAATAATCCACCAATTTCTTTGACGTTACACTCATGGGGAAAGCAGCTACAGTCATGAGAAAATGTGACATTTCTCCCCCATGTATTTGTAAGGTGGAGCGGGGGCGGTAGCCGTGGGTGAGGTCAGCACGTTACATGAAAGTGGGAGTCCTGGGAGGGTGAGTGGACTTGCGTTGTGGGTGTGATATACCCTTGGAGGCACTTTTCACTGACCACACCTTAGGTCTGCTTTCTACGCACACTGGGCCTACCTGAAGTCCTGACAGGAAACTGTCTCTGTCCCTTCAGATTGCTCTTCCCAGTTTGGGATAGTTCCAAACATTAAGCCTAACTCTCCCTACTGTCGGCCAGTACACAGTACTAGAGTTGAGCGAAACGGGTCGAAAAAATTCAAAAGCCACCGACTTTCGCCAAAGTGGGGTTTCATGAAACGAAACCCGACCTTAGCGTGAGGTCAGCCACAAGGTTGGCTACTTTAGCGCCAAAGTCACGTTTCAAAAGATGCTTTAGCGCCCTTTTTCATCCAATCAGGAAGAACGGACACTGTGGGCAACGTGATGACATAGGCAGCGGTCACCACCATCTTGGAGAAGGGCATGCAAGTGATTGGCTTGCTTTGTGTGGTGTCACAGGGGGTATAAAAGGGCGGGGACACCGACTGCCATGTTACTCATACTGATCTCAGAATAGGGAGAGCTGCTTCAGCTGCTGATTCTGTAGGGAGAGAGTTAGGAAGGCAAAAAGAAAAAAAAACTGCTTCTGCTGCTAGCGCTTTTCACTGTAGTTACTGTGCAGTGAAAGGTGAAGATTTTTGCTTTTGTGCAGCAGCGCTGGTGGTGATTAGCCTGCCTTTTAAGGCTAGCTGCATTGCTGTGTGCACACTGGTGTTCAAACTGCTTTTTTAAAAGAAATCCAAATTGTATTGTTTTGTCCTGGTGAGGTAGTGAGCGTTCATTTTTTCACACACCGTACAGCGGTGTACGCTCCTCACACAGTACCGTGTAACGGCTGTTATCACAGCCAAATTGAAGCTATCTTCGTGTGTGACTCTGTAAGGAAAAGTCAAGGAGTTTGTCCGTTCTTACAGACCTACACCTTATAGTTTTGTCCGTTTTTCAAACAGTTTAGTATATTTGCTGTTTGATTATATTCAAAACTAGAGAGAGACAACGTGTGTCAGTCTGTATACAAAAACACAGAGCTTGACAATTTTACATACACCGTACAGCGGTGTACGTGCACGCTCCTCTCCCAGTACCGCGTAACGGCTGTTATCACGGCCAAATTGAAGCTATGTGAGTGTGTGACTCTGTAAGGAAAAGTCGAGGAGTTTGTCCGTTCTTACAGACTTACACCTTATAGTTTTGTCCGTTTTTCAAACAGTTTAGTATATTTGCTGTTTGATTACATTCAAAACTAGAGAGAGACAGCGTGTGTCAGTCCGTATACAAAAACACGGAGCTTGACAATTTTACATACACTGTACAGCGGTGTACGTGCACGCTCCTCTCTCAGTACCGTGTAACGGCTGTTATCATGGCCAAATTGAAGCTATCTACGTGTGTGACTCTGTAAGGAAAAGTCGAGGAGTTTGTCCGTTCTTACAAACCTACACATTATAGTTTTGTCCATTTTTCAAACAGTTTAGTATATTTGCTGCTTGATTACATTCAAAACTAGAGAGAGACAGCGTGTGTCAGTCGGTATACAAAGATAAATCCAAAAGGAGTTCGTAGCTATATTCCGCGCTGCCGCTTTAGACAAATTCCAGGAGAATACTGTATGATTGCAGTGGTTTTATTCTACGCGTTTCAGGGGTCTCATGCCCCCTTCGTATTTCCTGATGAAGGGGGCATGAGACCCCTGAAATGCGTAGAATAAAACCACTGCAATCATACAGCATTCTCCTGGAATTTGTCTAAAGCGGCAGCGCGGAATATAGCTACGAACTCCCTTTGGATTCATCATTTCTTCTGGTCACTGAAGACCTGTGGATCAGCAGCAGCCGCTACCTACACGCCTTTATCTCATCCTAACCAGGTGAGCATATTTCAAGATATACTGTCCTTTGTAACATAGATAAGACCCTATTGCGCTTTTTGTCTCCCCCCCCCTTTTTTTGCAATAGTCCATATACAAAAACACGGAGCTTGACAATTTTACATACACTGTACAGCGGTGTACATGCACGCTTCTCTCTCAGTACCGTGTAATGGCTATTATCACGGCCAAATTGAAGCTAAGTGTGTGACTCTGTAAGGAAAAGTTGAGGAGTTTGTCCGTTCTTACAGACCTACACCTTATAGTTTTGTCCGTTTTTCAAACAGTTTAGTATATTTGCTGTTTGATTATATTCAAAACTAGAGAGAGACAGCGTGTGTCAGTCCGTATACAAAAACACGGAGCTTGACAATTTTACATACACCGTACAGCGGTGTACGTGCACGCTCCTCTCTCAGTACCGTGTAACGGCTGGTATCACGGCCAAATTGAAGCTATCTAAGTGTGTGACTCTGTAAGGAAAAGCCGAGGAGTTTGTCCGTTCTTACAGACCTGCACTCTAGGGAGATTCCAATTCTGCCCAATTCTATATACACCTTGTAGTTTGTCATACACTAGGCAATTTCTGCCGGTCACATTGCGGTTTTATAGACACAGGGTCTGACAAAATCCAACTGTGTCCTGAAGTGTAGAGAGATTCCAATTCTCCACAGTCCTCTATCCACCTTTCTTACAACATCCATAATCTGCCTGTCACATTGCGGTGTAATATAAACAGGGCCTGACAGAATCCAACTGTGTCCTGAAGTCTACAGAGATTCCAATTCTCCCCACTACTATATACACCTTGTACCTTGTTTTACAGTACCATACAGTTGGTGTTTTTTTGGGTACATTTTCCCCAAAAATGAGGACGTGTGGTGGAAGAGTCCGTGGAAGTGGGCGGGGGTTGGCAACTGGTAATAATGGTATTGGTGTTGGTGGTGGATCTGCTGGTAGTGGCAAAAGCAAAATAGCACCTAATGCAGGAGGTGTTAAGCCTGCGTCATCGTCTGGCTCCACAAGGCCTCGAAGGCTCCCTTTTCTGGGAGTAGGTAAACCGGTTTTAAAGCCGGAGCTTCAAGAACAAGTTTTGGCTTACATTGCTGACTCAGCCTCCAGCTCTATCGCCTCCTCTTCTGAAGTTTTAAAAAATAAAAGCACTGAGTCATCATTGGAGGCTCATGTTCATGAACCACACCTTTCCTTGTGTCCTTCACCCCAACCAAAATTGAAGGCTGCGGCAGGCCACACTACAGATTACTACATGGAGCTGTTTTCACATACCATGCCTGGGTTATCAAGTCAAATCGTGAATTACCCAGGCAAAGATGAATCTGACATGGAGTGTACTGATATAATGAAACTAGGAAACAAAAGAGCGCAATAGGGTCTTATCTGGTGATAAATGGAATAAATATGAAAAAAGTCTACTCACCCTTTCCAGGAGAGGTATAAGCATATAAACTCGCCGTCAGCTTGCTGCACGGCCGAAGGTCCACTGCGTGACCTCCAATGCAAATCCTTAAGGATATAAAGTTATTCTCGGGCTTACTGTGCGCAAACCCTGACTGATGCACCCAGTGACTGTGCATCAGTCAGGGTTTGCGCACAGTAAGCCCGAGAATAACTTTATATCCTTAAGGATTTGCAATGGAGTGTACTGATGCACAGCCACTGATAGATGATTCTGCTGGTACATTCACTCAGAGCACTACATTGTCCTCGCAGTGTACTGAGCCAGAATCTGACCCAGATGAAACTCAGGCGCCCCTTCCCGCATACTATACCACCATACACGGTGACACAGAGGAAGGTGCACATGACATTGAAGAGATGGATGACCCAGTTGTTGACCCGGATTGGCATCCATTGGGGGAAGAGGGTGCCGCTGCCAATAGCTCAGAAGAGGAGGAGGAGCATTCGCAGCGGACATCGACATCGCAACAGCTGTTATCTGGCAGGCCCGGAGCAGTACAAAAACGGGTTACAAAAAACAAAAGAGTTGCAGGACAGCTTGGCCAGACGGTCAAAATAACACAGCGTGCAAGGCCTCAAAATGTCTTTCATAGTAGGAAGAGTGCAGTGTGGCACTTTTTTGAACAAAATCCTAATGATCAGGCAAAGGTTATCTGTAAGAAGTGCGCAAAGACATTTAGCCGAGGGAAAAATCTGAGAAATTTGAATACCAGTTGCATGCTAAGACATTTAACCACCATGCACTTGCAAGCGTGGATGGACTACCAAAACTCACGTACCATATGTGCTACTGCTCCCAAAGCAGGTAGCCAGCAATGCTACATTGTTTCCTCCACTGTAAGTCCACCGGTTAGCACACCACCAGCAGCAAATGTTGAGTTGTCGGAATCACACTGTTATTGCAACAAAAGACTGAATCTAGGCCATCAGAAAGAACACCAGCTCCATCACCATCATCATCCCTCTCTCAGTCCGCCATGTCCACCGCTAGTTCCACCATATGCAGCTCTCAAGTCCAGCTCACCCTACCAGAGACTATGAGTAGGACAATAAAGTACTCATCCTCTCATCCGCGTACACTGGGTTTGAACGCCCACATTGCCAAACTAATCTCGTTAGAGATGATGCCCTATCAGGTGGCTGAAAGCGCAGCTTTCCGCGAACTCATGGCCTACGCAGTACCACGCTATGACCTACCCAGTCGCCACTTCTTTTCTCGCAAAGCCATCCCAGCCCTCCACCTTCATGTGAAAGACCGCATTGTCCATGCACTCAAGCAATCAGTGAGTGGAAAGGTGCACCTCACAACTGATGCATGGTCCAGTAGGCATTGCCAGGGCCATTACGTGTCCATCACTGCGCACTGGGTTAATGTGATGGATGCAGGGTTCACAGGGGACAGCTGTGATGGCACAGTGCTGCCTAGCCCACGGTATAGGAAACAGTTGGCTGTAGGCGTTCGACCCTCCTCCTCCTCCTCCTCCAGAAGCGAAAGCTTGTCCACAGAGCGCAGTCGCATGAGCACTGCATCCGCAGATGACAGTGGTGCACACGATGTGTCCCACTATCGATCAGCTAGTGGAAATCGTCAGCAGGCTGTGTTACAGATGATGTGTTTGGGCGACAGACACACGGCGGAGGTACTGGCCGACTACTTTCAGCGACAAACTGGGCAGTCTACATCTTGAGGCAGGCAAGGTAGTTAGTGATAACGGCCGGAATTTTGTGGCAGCCATAGCCCTTTCAAAACTCAGACACATACCTTGCTTGGCTCACACCTTGAACCTGGTGGTGCAGTGCTTCCTCAATAATTATCCGGAGTTAACAGGCCTGCTCCAGAAGGTCCGAAGACTGTGCTCGCACATCTGCCGGTTGCCGGTACACTCCAGTTGTATGCAGAAGCTGCAGCGATTGCTCCACCTTCCCAAGCACTGCCTAATTATCGACGTTGCAACAAGGTGGAACTCCACCCTGCACATGGTTGAGCGGCTGTGCGAACAGAGGCAGGCCGTAATGCATTTGTGGGAGGATACATGGGCAGGCACTTTGAGGGCAGACATGGAGTTGACAAGTGTGCAGTGGTCGAAGCTGAAGGACCACTTTAAAGTCCTTCAATGTTTTGAGGAATGCACACGGCTGGTAAGCGCAGATGACGCCATCATAAGCATGAGCATTCCACTTATGCGTCTGCTCATGCAAACTTTGACGCACATCAAGGAGCAGGTGTCTGCAGCCGAGGAAGAGGAGGAGGGAAGCCTTGATGACAGTCAGCCATTGTCTGTTCAGGGAACTGTCGTGGAGGAAGAAGAGGAGGATGATGATGGGGATGATTATTTAGGGGAGGAGGAGGCTTCTCGTGGGGCAAGAGAAAATGTTGACGTGGCAAGGTCTGGTACTGGGTTTGTGTGTGACTGGAGGGATGTGGATTTGCCTGAAAGTGCTCCTCCACCCAGCACTCGCAGTGCATCATTGACACCGGGAACATTGGCCCACATGTCAGATTATGCCTTGCAGATCCTACAAAGGGACCCCCCGCATTGCCAAAATGATGAACGATGATGACTACTGGTTGGCCAGCATCCTGGATCCACGCTATAAAGGCAAATTCCAAAACATCATGCCACAGGAGAACCTTGACCTAATATTGGCTAACAAACAAGCAACTCTGGTAAACCGGTTGGTTGAGGCATTCCCAGCACACAGCAGCGGTGATGGTTGTCACACGAGCCGTAGGGGCCGAGGGCAACTTGGAAGAGGTGTTGGTGGTGCACACATCTGAAGTGGTGTTGGAGACAGGGGTTTCATGACCATGTTGTGGACTGATTTTTCATGTCCCACTCACACGACTGGTAATACTGCATCAATTGAAAGTGACAGGAGACAGCACTTGTTAACTATGGTTACAAACTACTTTTCCTCCCATATCGATGTTCTCCCTCACAGGTCATTCCCATTTGACTATTGGGCAGCTAAACTGGACACCTGGCCTGAATTGGCACAATATGCCTTACAGGAGCTCGCTTGCCCAGCTGCAAGTGTGCTATCGGAAAGAGTCTTCAGTGCTGCTGGATCAATCCTGACAGAAAAAAGGACCCGTCTGTCGAACCAAAATATGGATGATCTATCCTTCATTAAAATGAACCATGCATGGGTTTCCAAGGATTTTGTCACACCTTACCCTGATGACACATAGGTTGCCAGAAAAATTGTTTACTTTGGTCCACCTATTCCTGGGACTTGACCAATTTTGCCTTTAGCAGCAGGTGAATATCCCACATCAACATATGCCATTTTGTAAACCTCCCTAACTGGGCTGCCTCCTCCCCCCATGGCCGGGGACACCACCTAGCGCACGCAACCGTGCGAGTGCCGTTGCCCTGGACAGGTGGGTGGGCCGACTCTTGGGCGCGGGCACTGGCATAGGGTCTCTCATAGTGCAATCAAGTGTCTCTGATGGTGGGGGTGCACACCCGCTGTCAGACACACCGCCGTACTATGAGGGGCCCAGTGCCAGTACCGACGCCCACGAGTGGGCCCCCCTTGCTTGGGCAGGGCCCCAGCATTTGCAGTGTTTACCTCTCCCTGCTCCTCCGCTGTGTAGTCTGGGCTGTCAAATCCTTCACTGGGACTGCCACTGCAAATTTGGTCAACTGATAGAAGATGATGGTTAAGACATAGCTATGCCCTGTCCCGCTGGCCGGGATCTAGCTTCAGATGATCAATGGCTTCCATTTCTTATGGACGTCGACTCACAATGAGATGCAGTGGTGGTTTCTCATCAGCTTTCACAGTTTTCCTACCCACAGACGTGTGACATTCCAGCGCACATTTTTAATCAATCCAAATGAATCGCCTACGGCCTGTGGCTTCTGTCTTTTGCACTCCAAAGTTACATGACAGAGCATGATAGGCAGTGAGCACCATGTTTACATCTCTCCCTTTGATCAAAATTATATGGATATGAGTAATGGCGATGGGATCAACGGTACTGCGATACAGTAACACTTTCTTCACAAAGAAAGGTTTTCGCTGTCTCCACACACTAATTAATTGAGGGTCTGCATCGCCTCTGAGAATTGTGACGGAAGTTTATCCCGTGAATAGGAATTCCTAGATTTCTGCAATCACTAGACTTGTATGCATCTCATTTCCTATTGCGGAGAGTCTGGACTGTCTTACTGAGACAGAAATATATATGAAGGTTTAAAAATACCACCAAAAGTGTATACTGGTGTACGCTTCATATACATTTTCTTTTTTCTACTTTTTAGATTGTTGTCTAATCCATACTGAGAAGATGGAGATTTTAAATTTTTAAACTATGCTATATATACCTGCTATCCTATGATAATGTACCCTTTCTCAACTTTGTACAAGCTGGTCAAATCCATACTGGGCCTGAGACCGTCTGAGCCTGCCTCCTGATCTATAGACATAGGTTTTTAATGTGTAAACTATGCTATGCATACTTGTAATCCGTTGATACGTTACCCTTTCTCACCTTTGTCCAATCATGTCTAATCCATACTGGGCCTGAGACCGTCTGAGCCTGCCTCCTGTTATATAGACATAGGTTTTTAATGTGTAAACTATGCTACATATATATGTGTTACCCGGTGAAACTGTATCCTTTATCAACTTTCTAGAATCTTGTCGAATACATACTGGGCCTGAGAACGGCTGCCGAGCTGTTAAGCAAGCTACAGCACCTGTGGTTTGGACACGTAATTTTTTGCATTTTTTCAAGAATGCCGGTTAGGCCTAATTCAGGAATTGCGGTTGACCTGCACTTACTGGGAAATCATCGTTCACAGGGAATAATTGGAATCACAGATCCCCATCACTAACGATGTTCTGCTGGTTATCTGCACCTGTAAGCGACAAAAACTGGTCCTTTCAGTGTAGCGCGCATGCAGCCCCGGACATGTAACGCCATGATAGACCATGATAGTGCCAGAGCCTCGCATATCCCTCTAGTAAGCTTGACACGTACCACGGGGGCATGCCGGAGTCTCGTTCGTTAACGCAATAAAGCTGACAAATTGCTAGCACAACTTCAAACGGGCATACCACACCACACACACAATCGAAAAAGCTTTCAATATGTGCGTCTTTTCTTGAGGTGGCATGGTTGTGGTTTCCCGGGTGGAGTCCAATTAAGCCGCAGGCTCCACTCCTGGTGGTGCCCTTTTGGACATTCCTTTAAGGTTCAGCTTTGCAATCATACTGCCCCCGGAAAACAAACATTTTGCCTTCATGGACGCTGTTTGGAGGTTCGTGGGAATAACGCCGCCCAATCGCCAGTTGCCATAATTTATTGGTGGGAAGTCCAACGGTATATGATTGTGTTCGATTTCAGAATTTTTTTTTTTTGGTTGGTATTTTACATTTTTATTCCAGCCTTTCTTGACTTCATAAGGGCATGACAAGCCTATATCTGTGTCTCCTCCACCTCCTCCTTTTACTCCTCCACTTCTTTTCTAAATGTAGTTGCCCTTTTCCATATGTAATTTTTGTCTTCTGAGCATTTTCTCTGCTTTGGGACACCTTTTAAGGTGTTTTGTAATTGTTTTCTATGTGTTTGTATGTGTTTGCCTGCCATTGTTTTCAATGGGGTTCGACGAACTTGCCTCCTGTGTGACGAACCAAAACACTAGCGTGGTGGCTCAACACTACGCCTGATATGTAGACGTACATTGTTAATGTTTAAACTATGCTATATATACCTACTATCTGATGATACTGTACACTTTGTCTACTTTTTATATTCTTGTCTAATCCATACTGAGCCTGTGAGCGTCTCTGTGTGACTGATGGAATATATATGGAGAATGACAATTATCCTTCGACTGAATAGAGCTGTACATTTCTGATACAGTGCCATATATCTGATGTTATTTTGTGTCTATTTTGTGCAAAATTTTGAAGTTTGGTGGAAGAGGCTGCGGACGTGGGCGCGGGGGGGCCAGCTGGTGATGATGGTGGTGGTGCATCTGCTGGTAATGGCAAAAGCACAATAGCAGCTAAGGCAGGAGGTGTTGAGCCTGCGTCATGATCTGGCTCCGGAACGCCTGGAATGATACCTTTTCTGGGAGTAGGTTAACCGCTTTTAAAGGCGGAGCATGAGGAACTGGTTTTGGCTTACATTGCCGAAACAGACTCCATCAAATATGCCCGCCTCTTCTGAAGTATCAAAAAATGCAAGCACTGAGTGGTCAAGTGCTGGCTCCTGGTCAGGAAGAACCCCTTTCCTTGTGTCCTGCACCCCCACCCAAACTGAATGAGGCAGCAGGCCACACTTCACATTAGTCCATGTAGCTCTTTCTATCATACCATGCCTGGGTTATCAAGTCAAATCGTGAATTCCCCAGTCCAAGATGAATCTGACATGGAGTGTGGGTGGCCAGCCAGGGCAGTGGGGTTAATCGGTACCGGGCCTGTGTCTTACAGGGATGTGTCACGGTGGTGGTGACCCGCTCCGTGGCGCTTGGCGTCCATGCAAAGGGGTGAATTACGTTTATAGGTGAATGATACGTGACGCCACCTCTGGTTTCTGATTAGATTGACGTTGCAGTGTCGCTTCTGTGGGACAGATGTTGTGGTGCAGCTAAGATGTAGAAGACCTGCACAGGTAGGGCCGTAGTCGCAGGGCAGATGAAAGAGTTGGGAGATGGTGTGCAGTGCAGGATGTAGCTGAGCCGTGCGCCAGGCACAGGAGAAAGATGACAGACACAGTCGTGCAGTTCCTTTACCTGTACTTGGTAGGTGCTGTCCTGGACCCAGAGTACAGATGGAGAAGGAGTTGGTCAGCCTGGAAGCCAATTTGGATTTCTCTCTCTGCAGATAGGTAGTGTGGCCTCCGTTCTAGCGCTTATCTGAGGTACTCGCAGTGCTGAGTTCAATGAAGTTCCCCCTGTTGACTCTCTTTTGGAACTTTCTCGTATGGCTGGCAGCCGTAGCCTTGTCCTTCTGGCTCACACACGTCGATGCTGGGGCCTCCAAGCCTCAGTTGGGTACAGAGCATTTACAGCTGCTACTTCCTCCGGATTCTGCTGCAGGAACATCAGTGTCCCTACAAACTTGGAGACTGGAATCCGGACCATGCGCTCCAGCTAGGAGTGAGCCTTAACTCTGCTCATCCTCCAGCTCCCCTTCTCACGTCCACACACTTCCCCTTCCCTGCACAGAATGGCCTAACTTACCTCCTCCCGACCACAGAGAGCAGCTCCTCAACAGTCATGTTCAGAGGTCTCCCTGCTGGCGTGGAGTGGGAAATGTGTTGTGTGTTGGTTTAACTGCTAGAGAGAGCCTTCGTTGCTCCCAAGCATGACATCACACTCCCCAGGAGGAAGGTAATGCCACTGTGGTGACCGTACTCCTGGGGACGCCACAAGTGCACTGATGCCCAACCACTGCTAGATGATTCTGCTGGTACATTGACCCAGACCACTACATTCCCCTCACAATCTACACAGCCAGAATCTGACCCAGAGGAAACTCAGGTTCCCCTTCCTGCATACTATACCTCCTTACACGGTGACAAAGAGGAAGGTGCACATGAAAGTGCAGGTTCCTTGAGCTGGTGGGGGGGGCATACTCATGGGTGACCGCACTGGCACAGGGCCCCTCATAGTACGCAAAAGTGTCTCTTCCGGTAGGAGGGCCCACCCGCCGTCAGACACACCGCCACACACTGCCGTACTATTAGAGGGGCCCTGTGCCACTGCCGTCGCCAACGAGTGGGCCTCCCCTGCTTGCTCAGGATCACAGCACTTGCAAAGTTGAAATACTTACCGTTCCCTGCTCCACCGCCATGACGTCTTCCGCGTTTCCTGACAGTGATAGTCTGATCAGAGAGCGCAATGACATCACGTCTGTACGCCCTCTGCCTAAACAGCCAAGTGCAGTGAGATGGACGATGGGGACGACGAGGAGTCCAGACTAGTACAGGGATTCCATAGCGAGGAGACTTATTTAATTGTTTTCAATGTTGGGACAGCAATTTTTGGGGAGCACTATACTCTGGAGAATGATATATGGGGCCCACCATACACTGGAGCATTCCAAAGGTGGACATCAGACACTGGAGCAGCATTTACAGGGCACATTATACACTAGAGCATTAGAAATGGGGCCTATTATATATGGAGCATTATTTGGGCCCATAAGACAGTGCAGCTTCATCCATGGGGACCAACATATACTGTAGCATTATGTGGAGCTCATCATATACTGTTTCAAACATTATATGGGACCAATGATTCTGTATGGAGAAATATGTGGGCCTCATTACTCTGTATAGCGCACAATGCGGTGGCCATAATACTGTAAGGAGTAATATACCTTCCGTTTTTGGAGCTATTAAAAATGGATATCAGTCATGAGATGTAAAAAGTGAAGTATTTTTCATTGTACTTTGCCGCTATTTCTCTGCCATATCGGAGCATCATGAGTTGTGCTATGTGTTAAAGGGGCGCTCTTTGGCCCAGGGCACATGAAGACCTGGAGCCAGCCCTACCCCCCCACAAATTTAGCCAAATAACCCCCATTTTTCAGTGTGTAACTAGTATTATGAAGTAAATTAAGGTTGAAAAGCTTCAGTAATCAGAATTGATGTTTTTCGCATTAAAAAAAAGGGCACTGTAGGTGTGTTTCCTGTCCTCCACTCCCTGCCGACTTTGCTTCCCCATTGACTTGCATTGGGTTTCGTGTTTCAGTCGGCCTTCGACTTTTCACGATAATCGGCCGATTTCGTTTGACCCCACTTTTGCGAAAGTCGGGTTTCATGAAACTCGACTCGACCAGAAAAAAGGCAAAGTCGCTCATTTCTACACAGTACCATCACTATTAAGACACATCACAATTCACATTACACAATACAACATTATCTTCAAGGTGGATCATGGCCAATATGTCCACCTCCTTCAATGTTGATTGTTTTTGGAGTTGGCTTCTACGGCTCTTCTGGTTTTTGGAGACTTGGTCATAGAACGTGAGTCAGCTCTAAGTTCATCCCAGTCTGAATAGACCAGTATGACTGCATATGGCACTTGTCAGATCATACAGTCTGCTGACCGCGGCGCCTAATGAGGCTCCGTTACACAGAGAGTGACCTGCTTAACCAGCATGACAACGACAGGCGCGTCTATGTATGAAGGCCATGTCCTATTCTGCTTGGATAGTCTTCAGACAGATTGCAAAGAAATGACAAGCAATTTCATTTAGGGTTTAATCAAGCAGATTTTAGTTACATTTCAGCCGGTATTAATCCTGACAGATTATCAGATCTGTTTTTCTTTCTGATTACTAAAATAAACATCTTCATTGAGTGCCGAATGACAAACTTCTCCATATTCCCGACTGGCGGAGGGTGAAGGGGGGGGGATCGTTATAACAATGCCTTTTATTAAGATTGTTTTCTAAGCCTTCCAGCAGGGGATGGGTTAAAGCTTTCCTTCGTTAAATAAAATGGGATCATTTTCTTCCCATCTCATTTTCCTAATGGCCCCTTTGCTGCCCTGTCACAAGGAGATGTTAATACTGAAACAGTTTTTTCATCGAGCTTAGAAAGCATTCATTCTGCATCATTCTGATGATTATTTACTTACTAGGAATAATTTTCGGAAGGAGATTAAGAGATAATAAAAAAAAAGGAAAGTTACGATGGTCGACCCCCGGAGATTGGAGTAAATAGTGCTTGGGCAATTTTGTGTTCAAAGTATCCACTTTATACACTGCACGTGTATATAAAAGCTATAGATACATCCATATACAGTGGGGAAATAAGTATTTGATGCACTGTTGATTTTGCAAGTTTTCCCACCTACAAAGAATGGAGAGGTCTGTAATTTTTATCGTAGGTACTGTTCAACTGTGAGAGACCGAATCTAAAAATAAAAGACAGAAAATCACATTGTATGATTTTTACATAATTAAATTGAATTTTACTGCATGAAATACGCATTTGATTGCCTACCAACCAGCAAGAATTCTCTCTCACAGAGCGGTTAGTTTTTCTTTAAGAATCCCTCCTACTCTGCACTCATTACCTGTATTAATTGCACCTGTTTGAACTTGTTGCCTGTATAAAAGACACCTGTTCACACACTCAATCACACACCGACCTCTCCACCATGGCAAAGACCAAAGAGTTGTCTAAGGACACCAGGGACAAAACTGTAGACCTGCACAAGGGTGAGATGGGCTACAGGACAATAGGTAAGCAGCTTGGTGAGAAGGCAACAACTGTTGGCAGCATTATTAGAAAATGGAAGAAACACAAGCTAAGTGTGAATCTTCATGGGTCAGGGGCTCAATGCAGGATATCGCCTTGTGGGGTGCGGATGATTCTGAGAATGGTCAGGAATCAGCCCAGAACTACATGGGAGGACCTGGTCAATGACCTGAAGATAGCTGGGACCACAGTCTGAAACATTACCATTAGTAACACATTACGTAGTCATGGATTAAAATCCTGCAGGGCACGCAAAGTCCCCTTGCTCTTGCCAGTACATGTCCAGGCCCGTTTGAAGTCCGCCAATGACCATCTGGATGATCCAGAAGAGGTATAGGAGAAGGTCATGTGGTAAGATGACACCAAAAATAACTTTTTGGTATCATCTACACTCGCCGTGTTTGGAGGAAGAAAAAGGATGAGTACAACCCCAAGAACACCATCTCAACCGTGAAGCATGGTGGGGGAAACATCATACTTTGGGAGTGCTTTTCTGCAAAGGGGACAGGATGACTGCACCGTATTGAAGGAAGGATGGATGGGGTCATGTTTCTCAAGATTTTGGCCAAAAACTTCCTTCCCTCAGTAAAAGCATTGTGTCATGATCCCAGTGCAGGTTTTGACCTGCATGTCAGGAGTTAATGCCTTGAGCCCAGTGCAGGCTTTGACCTGCATGCCTGGGGTTAATTATTGTGGCCTCTCTTTGGTTCAGGGAGAGCTTCTTATAGCCCTGGGAAACTCCAATCCTCGTCAGTTAAACTTTTGCCTTGGGATGGGAGCAGTGCTCTAGAATCTCTGAGTTGAGAAACACGTGATGGTGTCTCCGCAGTGTCGGATGTTGATCTCCACGAGGTCAATCATCCTCCTTTTTTCATAGTCTGCTACTAGGCATTGCTCCTACTAGCCAGTTTCCTACTCCACACTGATGAGGGGCAATACCCCGAAACAGCTGTCTGTGGATGGATACCATGTTTTGGCATAGGTGGTTTCCTTCATTGGAGACTGCCCTTCCCGTGGTTGTTCCTTCCCGGTGAAAGACCTGGCTAGTCATTGCTTGCGTTGAGAAACATGTGATTGTGTCTCCGCGGCTTATATATTTGCATGTTTTACATATTTCCCATAAGGGATGGGAGCAGTGCTCTAGAATCACTGCGTTGAGAAACACGCGATGGTGTCTCCGCAGTGTCGGATGTTGATCTCCACGAGGTCAATCATCCTCCTTTTTTCATAAACTTTTGCCTTTGGCCGAGTGTGTTGACCCCTGTGTGCCTGTGTCTGTTTGTTGTCTTCTAGCCTGCTTATATGGTTCTGACCCGATTCTGTACCCCCGTTGTGAGTTTGCCTGTTGATTCTGTACTGTATATCTGTTTCTCTGATTTCTGACTTCTTGGCTACGTCCTGACTAATCATTAGGTATTGTCGTGCTATCTCGTGATTTGACCCGGGCCTGATCTGTTTACGTCCCTGTCTATGCCCCTTGGTAACTTTGTCCCTTAGTTACCCTGCTAGGAGTTTTCCTGCTCTTAGCTCTCAGGAGTTTAGGCCATGCCCCCAGCAGTCACGTGCTTCAGGTCCTGCTGGTCTAAAGCACTCATCTTCTCTGCTGCTGCCCGCTCCACAGGTATCTTAGAGCACAGTTTGTCTTACTCAGGACACGCGCACTGGCTCAGTGAGCAAGTGCAGTGCGGTGTTCCTGACACATTGAAAATGGGTTGTGGCTGGGTCTTTCAGTATGACAATGACCTGAAACACACAGCCAGGGCAACTAAGGAGTGGCTCTGTAAGAAGCATTTCGAGTTCCTTGGGTTGGCCTAGGCAGTCTCCAGACCTGAACCCAATAGAAAATCTTTGGAGTGAGCTGAAACTCAATGTTGTCCAGCGACAGCCCCGAAACCTGAAAGATCAGGAGAAGATCTGTTTGAAAGAGTGAGACAAAATCCCTGCTGCAGTGTGTGCAAACTTGGTCAAGAACTACAGGAAACATCTGACCTCTGTAATTACAAACAAAGGTTTCTCTACCAAATGTTAACCCTTTCGCACCAGAGCCTTTTTTCACCTTTGTGGTCAGGCCAATTTTTACAATTCTGACCAGTGGCATTTATGAGATAATAATTCTGGAACGCTTCAACGTATCTTAGTGCTTCTGAGAACTTTTTTTTGTACATCTGGTACTTCAAGATAGTGTAAAATTTGTTCGACATAACTTGCTTTTATTTCTGAAAATATCGGAAATTTGGCAAAAATTTAGAAAATGTCACAATTTTCAAATTTTCAATCTTTCTTCCCTTAAATCAGAGAGCTATGGTACACAAAAAAGTTTATAAATAACATTTCCTACATGTCTATTTTGCAGTTTTTGAAACAAAATTTTTTTCGGTAAGGCGTTACAGAGGTTAAAAGTTGATCAGCGATTTCTAATTTTTCTATATATAAGTAAAAAAATATTTTTTTAAGGACCACATCACATTTGAAGTGACTTTGAGGGGCCTATATAACAGAAAATACCATAACGTGACAACATTCTAAAAACTGCACCCCTCAAGGGGCTCAAAACCACATTCAAGCAGTTTATTAACCCTTCAGATACTTTGCAGGAATTAATGGAACGTGGAAGGAAAAAATTAACATTTAACTTTTTCCCACAAAAATATTACTTTAGCGCCAAATTTTTCATTTTCACAAGGGTAACATTTCTCCTGATTACGCTGATACCACATATGTGGAGGAAAACTACTGTTTGGGTGCACAGCAGGGCTTGGAAGTGCTGGAGCACCATTTGACTTTTGGAATACAAAATTGGCTTGAATCAATAGCCGACGCCATGTTGAGTTTGGAGAGCCCCTTAGGTGCCTAGACAGTAAAAAAAACCCACAAATGACCCCATTTTGAAAACTAGACCCCTCAGGGACTTTATATAGATGTGTGGTGAGCGCCTTGAACTCTTATGGGCTTCACAGAGATTTATAATGTTGAGCCGTGAAAATTTAAAAAACACATTTTTCCAACAAAAATGTTATTTTAGCCCGAATTTGTTGTGCAATTTCTGCTGAGTACGCCGATACCATATATGTGTTGGAAAACTACTGTTTGGGTGCATGGCAGGGCTCAGAATGGAGTGAGCACCATTTGAGTTTTGGAATGCGAAATTGGCTGGAATCAATAGCGGACGCCATGTTGCGTTTGGAGGGCCCCTTATGTGCCTAAACAGTGGAAATCCCAAACAAATTACCCAATTATGGAAACTAGACCCCACAAGGACTTTAGCTAGATGTGTGGTGAGCATCTTGAACCCCCCCAAGTGCTTCAGAGAAATGTATAACTTTGAGCCGTGAAAATAAATTATCTACTTTTTCCCACAAAAAATGTTGTTTTAGCCCCAATTTTTTTTTATCTTCACAAGGGTAACAGGAGAAAATGGTTGCTAAAATGTGTTGTGTAATTTTTCCAAAGTATGCCGCTACTTCAGATTTGTTGGAAAACAACTACTTGGGTGCATGGTAGGGCTGGAAGGGGAATGAGCACTATTTAGGCTGGAATAGGTTGCAGTTACCAGGTCACATTTGAAGAGCCCCTGACATGTCAAAACAGCAGAAACCCCCACAGGTTATCCCATTTTGTAAACTACACCTCTCAAGGAATTCATCTAGAGGAGTAGTGACTATTTTTAACCCTCAGGTGATTCACAAATTTGTATAACATTGGGCTGAATGAATAAAATATTACTATTTTTCCACTAAAATGTTGCTTTGACCCCAAGTTTGCAATATTCAAAAGGAGTAATAGGAGAAAATGAATAGTACAATTTGTTATGCAATTTGTCCTGAGAACATCAACGCCCCATAAGTGGTCAAAAACTACTTTGAGGCATAGTGCAAACCTCAAAAGGGAAGGAGCTCCATATTACAATGCACATTTTGGTGCACTGGTTTGAGGGGGCCATGTCACATTGGCAGAGCCCTCGGGGTTCCAGAACAGCAGAAACCCCCATAAGTTACCCAATTTTACAAACTACACATCTCTATGAGTTAATCTAGGTGTGCATGATCATATTGACACCACAGGTGGGTCACAGAATTTTATACCACTGGCCAATGAAAAAAAAATAATTGCATATTCTTACCACAAAAAAATTGTTTTAGCCCCAGATTTTAAATTTTCACATAGGGAAATGGATAAAAATGGTGTCAAAATGTGTCACACAATTTCTACTGAACATGGCAATGCCCCATATGTGGTTGTACAGTACTACTTAGCCATACGGAGAGACCCGACAGGGACGGAGCGCTATTTGACTCATGAAGAGCAAACTATTAGTCAGGGTGGGCAATTTATATGGATACACCTGGGTGGGCCATGCATATGGATACACCTAAATAAAATGGGAATGGTTGGAGATATCAACTTCCTATTTGTGGCACATTAGTATATGGGAGAAGGAAAATTTTTCAAGATGGGTGGTGATCATGGCGGCCATTTTAAAGTCGGACATTTTGGATCCAACTTTTTAAATGGCCCACCCAGGTGTATCCATATAAATGGCCCACCCTGTAGAATGCGGACTCCATCTACAGAGCCTCTAAGTGCTAGAAGAGCAGAATACACCTCAATTGACCCCATTTTGGAAATTGCACCTCTTTGGGAATTTATCTATAGGTGTAATGACGATTTTAGTTTCAATAATGTGTAATGACGATTTTGACTCCATAAGTGTTTTCCAGAAACAAGCAGCAGTGGATGTTGCTGAGTGAAAAAACACCAAACTTTTATGCGCATGTGTCAAAAACATAATATGCAGCTTTTACAGTCCATAAATATCCATATCTTATAACCCTGGGAAGCTCCAATCCCCATCAGTTATACTTTTGCCTTTGGCCGAGTGTGTTGACCCCTGTGTGCCTGTGTCTGTTGTCTTCTAGCCTGCTTATATGGTTCTGACCCGGTTCTGTACCCCCGTTGTGAGTTTGCCTGTTGATTCTGTACTGTATATCTGTTTCTCTGGTTTCTGACTTCTTGGCTACGCCCTGACTAATCCTTTGGTATTGTCGTGCTATCTCGTGATTTTACCCGGGCCTGATCTGTTTACGTCCCTGTCTATGCCCCTTGGTAACTTTGCCCTGTAGTTACCCTGCTAGGAGTTTTCCTGCTCTTAGGCTGGTTTCACATTTGCGTTTTTTTCCGCGGTATTTTAGCGCTAAATAGCGCATGCGTTTTTTTTTCCTATACTTTGCATGGGATGCGCTTATGTGCGCATACACATGCGTTTGTACGCGTTTTACCGCGCATGCGTTTTTTTGCGGTATGCGCTCGGGCACACAAAATGCAACCTGTTGCATTTTTTGGTGCGTCCGACTTGCCTCAAAAAAATGCATGCGCTCGCAATGCGTTTTTTTACAGCAAGACACCCATTATAGTCTATGGGTGCGCATATGTGCGCATTGGCATGCTTATGTATGCGTTTTTTTGCACATGCGTTTTTTTTTGTTAACCATGGAATTTAGGGGTTTGGGTTAGAGTTAGGGTTAGTTAAGGGGGTTTAGGGTTAGGGTTAGGGTTAGGTTTAGGGTCAGGGTTAGGGTCAGGGTTAGGGTTAGTTAGGGTTTAGGGTTTGGGTTAGGGTTAAGTATGGTTTGGTTAAGGGTTAGGGTCAGGGTTAGGGTTAGGGTTAGGGTCAGGGTTAGGGTTAGGGTTAGGTTTAGGGTCAGGGTTAGGGTTAGTTAGGGTTTAGGGTTTGGGTTAGGGTTAAGTATGGTTTGGTTAAGGGTTAGGGTCAGGGTTAGGGTTAGGGTTAGGGTTAGGGTCAGGGTTAGGGTTAGGGTTAGGTTAGGTTTAGGGTCAGGGTTAGGGTTAGTTAGGGTTTAGGGTTTGGGTTAGGGTTAAGTATGGTTTGGTTAAGGGTTAGGGTCAGGGTTAGGGTTAGGGTTAGGGTCAGGGTTAGGGTTAGTAAAGTCATGGTTTGGGTTAGTGTGAGGGGCCACCTAATGTTGGGAAAAAACGCAAACACGGTAAAAACGCATACAAACGCATAAAAACGCTGCGTTTTTTTCATGCATGCTCATAAAAATGCTTGAAAAAAACGCAGCAGTTGTATGCTTTTGTATGCGTTTTTTCAATGCGTTTTTTTGCGGGAAAACGCGCTGCAAAAAAAAGCAAGTGTGAAACCAGCCTTAGCTCTCAGGAGTTTAGGCCATGCCCCCAGCAGTCACGTGCTTCAGGTCCTGCTGGTCTGAAGCACTCATCTTCTCTGCTGCTGCCCGCTCCACAGGTATCTTAGAGCACAGTTTGTCTTACTCAGGACACGCGCACTGGCTCAGTGAGCAAGTGCAGTGCGGTGTTCCTGACACATTGAAAATGGGTTGTGGCTGGGTCTTTCAGTATGACAATGACCTGAAACACACAGCCAGGGCAACTAAGGAGTGGCTCTGTAAGAAGCATTTTGAGTTCCTTGGGTTGGCCTAGGCAGTCTCCAGACCTGAACCCAATAGAAAATCTTTGGGGTGAGCTGAAGCTCAATGTTGTCCAGCGACAGCCCCGAAACCTGAAAGATCAGGAGAAGATCTGTTTGAAAGAGTGAGACAAAATCCCTGCTGCAGTGTGTGCAAACTTGGTCAAGAACTACAGGAAACATCTGACCTCTGTAATTGCAAACAAAGGTTTCTCTACCAAATGTTAACCCTTTCGCACCAGAGCCTTTTTTCACCTTTGTGATCAGGCCAATTTTTACAATTCTGACCAGTGGCATTTATGAGGTAATAATTCTGGAACGCTTCAACGTATCTTAGTGCTTCTGAGAATGTTTTTTCGGTACATCTGGTACTTCAAGATAGTGTAAAATTTGTTCGATATAACTTGCTTTTATTTCTGAAAATATCGGAAATTTGTCAAAAATTTCACAATTTTCAAATTTTCAATCTTTCTTCTCTTAAATCAGAGAGCTATGGTACACAAAAAAGTTTATAAATAACATTTCCTACATGCCTACTTTGCAGTTTTTGAAACAAAATTTTTTTGGTAAGGCGTTAGAGAGGTTAAAAGTTGATCAGCGATTTCTAATTTTTCCATATAAGTAAAAAAACATTTTTTTAAGGACCACATCACATTTGAAGTGACTTTGAGTGGCCTATATAACAGAAAATACCCTAAAGTGACAAAATTCTAAAAACTGCACCCCTCAAGGGGCTCAAAACCACATTCAAGCAGTTTATTAACCCTTCAGATACTTTGCAGGAATTAATGGAATGTGGAAGGAAAAAATTAACATTTAACTTTTTCCCACAAAAATATTACTTTAGCACCAAATTTTTCATTTTCACAAGGGTAACATTTCTCCTGATTACGCTGATACCACATATGCGGAGGAAAACTACTGTTTGGGTGCACAGCAGGGCTCGGAAGTGCTGGAGCACCATTTGACTTTTGGAATACAAAATTGGCTTGAATCAATAGCCGATGCCATGTTGAGTTTGGAGAGCCCCTTAGGTACCTAGACAGTGAAAAAACCCCACAAATGACCCCATTTTGAAAACTAGACCCCTCAGGGACTTTATATAGATGTGTGGTGAGTGCCTTGAACTCTTATGGGCTTCACAGAGATTTATAATGTTGAGCCGTGAAAATCCATTTATTTATCCATTTATAATATATTTCCAAAAAGATGGCAAATAAATTTTAAGCTAGAAGGAGGGTTAATCCATAAGTTGTCTTCCATGTTCTTAGGCATTCGACTACTATATACAGATATTTTCAATGGGCATATAAAACCATGCTTTACAAGAAAACAAATTAAAATTAATAAAATAAAAACAGGGTGTGATAAAAATTGAAACATAGATCAGAGAAACGGAATGAAACTACAGGTTTCATTGAGTCCATGTGGATACATTGACCTCAGAGTCCAAATCTATTTGGTCTCCAACCATGCAAGAGGACTACTTACCTCCCCTCCTCTAATACCCACCATTAATCGGTCTATACCTTTTACTTTAAGGCCATTAGGATCACACTGATGGTACAACATAAAGTGTTTGGGCAGCATGCGTAAGTGGTCAACATTAACCTCCTCCTTGGCAGCAAGGATATCCCGTACATGTTCCCTAACCCGTATTTTCAAAGCTCTAGTCGTAAGCCCCACGTAGATTTTATTACATGGGCAGCAAGCGTAATATATTAGTATTATTATTATGCATTTATATAGTGCCATTTATTCCATAGCGCTTTACATGTGAAAAGGGGAAATATAGACAAGTATAACAAACATATGTAAGACAAGGGACACACAAGTGTCCCTTTTATATATGACCGCTTTTGTGAAACATGTGATGGTCTGAGTTATCTTAAAGTCCTTGCTGCCATCGGAGGAAAGAAACATCGTTACACTTTCAATATTCGTACACGCCACACATTTCCCACATGGGGAACACCCCCATTTGGGTCTTTAGGGCTGAGAGAAGGGGAGTAGTCTTTGATCATTTTTATTATAATGGCTTCGAGCCAATATATCTTTTAAGTTTTTACTTCGTCATGCTGTAATGCTAGGTGTGGGAGATAAGTAGATACTGAGGGTGCGATCCGCAAGAAGTGTAGGCCAATATTTAGCAATAGTTTTGCGCATCAAATTCCATTGTGAATGGTAGCTGGTAATCATTCTCACTTTTTTGGCCTCATCCATTTAACTCCCCAAATTTCTCCCCTATGTATACATAAGGTCATATCTCAACCAAAAAGTCGTCACGGAAGGTACCGTGAAGACTCAAGAAGTGAAAAACAATAATATTGATAAAAATATAATTTTTATTAATTATCAATTAAAAATAACATAATTGTATTAAAAAGACAGGACTAATTAGTCTCCAACATAGGGGGTAAGGATAGCCAGCAAGGAGAATGTATGATATCTCCACAGTGTGCAAATTATCTATTTCAAATATATCCAAAAATCCAGAAAGAATCCCTCCAAAGCAAAAGAAATACAGTATATTTAAGGCCTGTATTCCAACGGCAGTTACAAAAACTTGAAAAAATAAAGCGCTGTAAGCACTAAAGGAAAGGTTGGCCTATTCAATATGAAAGATGGCTAGGGAAGGAATTACACTTCAGGGAGATATATCCAAAGGCAGGGCACAGCAAAAAAGATTCCATAAATGGATAAGGTGCAAGGCAATTTTAAAGTAAGATTTTTACCTGTGGCTGGCCACTGGAAGAAAGAAAGCCGATAGAAAGGCTAAATGCTGGAAAACCTTTTCCCCCACCGCCGCCCGACAGCACTGTTTCGCATGAATTGCTTCTTCCCGGGGCGTTCTGACAGGTAGTGGTGTTCCTGAATCCTTTATAGTTACCATGGACCCATGTGAACGGTCACGTGACCAAAGTTATATACATTAGCTTCCGGTAAAATACCGGATAGGGAATAGGACCTGTGAATAGCGCACGCAGTTAGTTCCGCCCCCTTAGGCAAAAGGGACTTCCCAGGACCGCGCTCTGTGACCCACAGTGGAACGCACTGCGGTCACATATGCGAGCGCTCCCGGAAGTCAGAGAAGGCTGCCAAACCAGGCGCGTGCGCATAGGTCACCAAATAAACAATGAGCCAGTGTGAACAGCATCTATATGGATAGTGATCATAATATAGAGAAAAGAGACTTCTCTGCATGGATTGATACATAGGAATGGGAGGATCATACAAAAGTAAATCAAATAGATCAATTGGTACTCACATAGTATAAGGGCTATGAAAAAATAAGGAAAAAATAAACGTTACATGACAAAAAAATACTATATACTAAGGGGATAGTGAATGGTGCAAAATTGGTGATAAAAAATATATTATATTATACATAAGGTCATGTCTATTCTGTTTAGAGGCTCTATCATATGTTGTCTTGACTTGTCTCTTAGTATATCCCCTAGCGTAAAATCTTTTTTTCAGATCAGCTGCTCTTTTCTCAAAATCATCGTCTAATGAACATATCCGATGAATCCTTAAAAACTGCCCGGTCGGTATGTACTTTATGACCTGTGGTGGGTGGGCCGACTGCGCATGTAGCACAGAATTCGTTGATATCTCTTTACGAAATAGATCGGTCTGTAAAAAGCCTCTACTGTCACGTTTACACTGTGACATCCAAAAATTTGATTATATCAGTGTGGAATTTGTATGTTAAATGTAAATTAAAATTGTTCTTGCTTAAATCCTCAAAAAACAGGCTAGCTGTTCTGAAGTACCCTGCCAGATCAAAAACACATCATCAATGTACCGAGCCCAAAAAGGGACGCGGTCCATTGATGGTTGTCGATTTGACAAAAAGAGGTAGCCCCAGGAACAGATTTGCATAGGAGGGTGTAAAGGCCACCCCCATGGCTGTCCCCTGGAACTGTAGGTCCAGTTCTTAAGAGACTAACTGGATGAATAATTCAACGTTAGGACATGCGGACAAGGGTGGAAACTTGCGTGATTTTTTTTATAAACAATTGGGCACCTTACCCATTTCCATTCCTTCATGCTCTCTAGACAATTCCTCCAAAGTTTGCAGAGCCAGCTGTTCCTCATTTGTTGGAAACAGCTGATGTAGTTCATTGTTGTGGAACCACTTCTTAAAAATCAAAGAACGGCCAAGATGTGCAGGTCTTTGATTACTGTAAAAAGGTCAAAACGTGAACTAGGTGTAAGTCCTCTAGATAGCAGAGACAAGTCAAGAGCTGAAAACACATGATCAGATAGATTGATTACCTTATGATCATCAAGATAATTTTTAGACTGTTGTGATTTGTTGCCTTTAGGCCGATTTTACCATTGACGCACATTCTTTTTCTTCCCAATCGAGTATTCATAGAAATCATAGAAGACAGAGAAACATCTGACTGTCCACTAGTAGATGATAAGGATGACATAGATACAGATCTACTAGGTTTTGGATTAACTACTACTTTCCTCCATCTATACACCTTTTTCTGGGTATAATCAGAGATATCTCTTGCCAATTTCTTAGATTGGGTATCTTGAATTTGTTTCTCCCATGTATCTAGACAGGTTTCAATTTTTTCATTAAAAGTAGTCAATTTCTCACTAGAAATGGAGTCTTTAAAACGTAGATATGAAGCATCTATATCTTTCTCTATGTTCTCAATCACCGTTTGATTACGTGCAATTAATAGCTCCATAAATTTAAAGGAGCTATTATTGCATATCTCCTCCAATTTTGCTATAAAATTCTCATCTTCCACAGGAAAGGAGGGGAAGACCTGGACTCTGAGGCCACATGGAATCATTTGTTTACCAGGATATCTTTCCAAATATGCTTTATTCCACCATACTCTCATACGTCTTTGTAAAAGACGCTTAGCATTTTCCTGCAGTTCCATCACATTCCCCTGATCATCCGAATCAATATGAGGAGACCCACTCTGAAAGACCTTATCGAGTTTAGTCTGCCAGGACAAATATCTGGCCTTGTAGTCCATCTGACCACAACAACAAAACTGTGAAAAAACACAGACAATAGTAAGTAACAGAAAAGTTGTAGACAACACTTCAGGCATTATATCAAAATTCTACCCAAAATATGCCAAAATATAATAATGGACATATCACTTGGTCCAATAAATTAAGCCAGATCCGAAAGAAATAAACAAATGAACCAAAAAAAAATATATTTATAAAAATATAAATTTTATTAATTATCCAAAAAGACACATAAAGCACAAACAAGGTTTAAAAGAAGTGGGAAAACACAAAATCTCAAAATCATCGTCTAATGAACATATCCGATGAATCCTTAAAAACTGCCCGGTCGGTATGTACTTTATGACCTGTGGTGGGTGGGCCGACTGCGCATGTAGCACAGAATTCGTTGATATCTCTTTACGAAATAGATCGGTCTGTAAAAAGCCTCTACTGTCACGTTTACACTGTGACATCCAAAAATTTGATTATATCAGTGTGGAATTTGTATG